>NC_060149.1:350304057-350917390 GCF_021461385.2 Schistocerca piceifrons | reverse complement strand
TACCTGTTTTTTATTCCACATTAAATATGCATGCCTGTTATTTAACTGCCTAGGTGAATTGGTTCACAGGTTGTAGAAAGAGAAGGTAGGACCATGAAACTTCCTGGCAGATTAAAACTGTGTGCCAGACTGGGACTTGAACCAAATACCTAAGACTCATATAAGCAAGTGTGCTACCAACTGTCCCATCCAAGCATGACCCCAAATCCTTCCACACACTTTAACTTCAACCACTAACTCATCTCCTACCTTCCAGACTTCACAGGAGTACTCCTGCAAAACTTGCACTGTTGGAAGAACACATGTTGCACAGATATGGCACAACCACAGCCTGTGGTACTGTTTCCAGAAAGAAATTTTCACTCTGCATCAGAGTATGTACTGATACAAAACTTTCTGGCAAATTAAATCTGCATGTCAGACCAGACTCGGACCCGAGATCTTTGCCTTTCATAGGGAAATAATTCTACCAATTGAGCCACCCAAGCATAACTCACAACTGGCCCTCACAGCTTTACTTCTTTCAGGACTACTAGTCTTGAAAGTTTTGCAGGAGAACCACAAAGGAGTATAGACAATATAATGGATTAGGTACTAGTGGAAGTAAAGCAGTGAGATGTAGCATGAGTCATGTTTGAGTAGTTCACTTAGTAGAGCATTTGCCTGCAAAATGCAAAGGTCCTGGTTTTGAGTGCTGGTCTGGCACACATTTTTAATCTGCAGTCTGCCAGGAAGTTTCATATCAGTCTGCAGTCCACTGCAGAGTAAAAATTTCATTCTGGAAATGGTGTACCATCTGCATAAGAAAATTTGTAACAAAGAATTACGGTGTTTCTACCAATCTTTTGATAGACAGAAATGTTACATAGATTAAATTAGATTCAATTTTCATTCCATAGACCCAAAAATGAGATGATTCTCATGGGTGTGGAACAAGTCAGAAAGAATAACATAAAAAATGTAAAACATTTGAATATAATACTCACTATCCTGATCAGTTGTCAGGACATTGTCAAAATAGGTGAATACATTACAGCAAACTGGAATTGTAGATATTTACAGTATTAATACACTGTCAGAATGAAACACAGTCATGCAATTTCAATAAATTTATCATACACAAAATAACTAATCTTGAATGTTGGAACCAGCTGCTGTAAAAACTGAAATCTAACAGACATTTTTACTTAAGCTGGGCTAACAGTCTCTGTTAAGATATTCATCTATAGAGTGGAAGGACTTGCCTATCAAAAGGTCTTTCAGGCCCTGTTTAAATAGTACTTTATTTGAAACCAAGTTTTTAATAGTTTCTGGCAATTTATTGAATATGTGTGTTCCTGAAAATTGGACCACTTTTTGGATCAAGGTAAGTGATTTTAGTTCTTTACGTAGCTTGTTCTTATTCCTAGTACTGACTTATTCATGTATGTATTCAGCTATTGGCTGGAAATAGAGAGATAATACTTGTGACAAATTTCATTAAGGAATAAATATACTGAGAAGCAGCGGTTAGAGTACAAAGTTTCTTGAACAGATTTCTACATGATGTTCTTGAATTTACACCACAAATGAGTCTTATTGCATGCTTTTGCACACTAATAACTTTTGCTCTGTTTGATGAGTTACCCATGACTATGATCCCATATGACATAACAGAATGAAATTAAGCAGAATATGCAAGTCCTACATCTGATATCATTCTCACTGCAAATACAGACTTGTTTAGGGGCTTCAGAAATACTATGGTATGCCCTTCCCAACTGAATTTATTATCAGTTTGTAATCCCAGAAATTTAACACTGTTAACCTCTTCAATTTGCATGTCTTCATTTGTCATACACATGCTGGAAGGAAATATCTTACAGGTTCTGAACTGGATTAGTGGTTCTTTTCAAAATTTAATGACAGTGAATTAGCTTTAAAACATTTATGAATGTCAGTGAACATTTGATTAGCAGCCATTTCTAAATTTGTACTTGACTTGCTTCTTATTGTGATGTTTGTATTATCTGCAAACAAAACAAACTTAGCATCTGGTGATGTAACAGTAGAGAGGTCATTAATGTACACACAGAAAAAAACCTATGGACCTTACTGCATAGATATTTCACAATGACACCCTTTGTTTGTTAGTTAGATAAGACTCAAACCATTTCACAGCACAGCCTGTGATTCCATAATATTCTGATTTACTTAAAAGAGTGCAATGATTCACATAGTCAAAGGCTTTTGACAGGTCACAGAAAATGCCAGTAGCTTCTAATTTGTTACCTAATGAATTAAATACATTCTCACTGTGCATGTAAATAGCTTTCTCTCTATCAGAACCCTTAAGAAACCCAAACTGTGACTTGGACAATACATTATTTGCAGTTAATTGCTTAAAGAGACACATGACCACAACCTTTTCAAATATTTTTGAAAAAGCTGGCAAAATTGAAACTGGTTGATAGTTTGATGGTCTCTCTTTATCCTCTTTCTTGAAAAGAGACTTAACTTCAACATATTTTAGCCAGTCTGGAAATGTTCTGCTGATAAGAGATTGATTACACAAATAACTTAAGACAGAAATCAACTCACATGAGCATTCTTTGATTAACTTTGTTGACATGTTATCATAACCACTAGAATACTTAAGTTTTAAGGATTTTAAGATGGGTGCTACTTCTTTGGGAGACATGAGTGTCATTTCCATTTTACTGAAGTTATTTGTAAAGATTTGTCTCAAATACTCCATTACACCATTTACTGAACCTGATAACCCCAAGCTTTCAGTAACAGAAACAAAGTACTTGTTCAGGAGGTTTGCAACACTACATGTACTTGTTACCAATGTCTCATTTATTTTTAGAGCTATCTGTTCCTCTTCCTTTTTGGCCCCACCTGTCTCTGTCTTCACTATATCCCATATAGTTTTTATTTTGTTGCCTGATGTAATTATCTTTTTCTCATAATAAAGCTGCTTAGATTTCTGGATTGCTTGCTTCAATATTTTGCAGAATTCTTTGTAATGCTAACATCAGAGCTGTTCCTAGATAGCAGATACAGTCTCCTTTTTGTCACACATGATATCTTTTTCCGTGTGTAATCCATGGTTTATTTTTAGACTTCTGTTTGATTTGAGATACCTTTTGGGGGAAACAATTTTCAAAAGAGGAAGTATCTTTATTAATGGATTATTTATATTTTACATTTGAGTCAGAAGTATTGTAAACCTCTATCCAGTTCATGTCATTGAGCAATCTCTTAAAATTCTCAATTTTTGACTGATTTATTACCCTCCTGTAATCATATGTAATAGATTTTTTATCCTGACAAGTTTCAATATTTAACACAAGATTTAGCATGTCATGATCAGATAGACCATTTACTATTGGTTTTGTGATATGACTTTTTTTCCTAGATTTGTCTACAAAGATATTTTAAATTATCAATAACAATCTCAGAGCATTTACATACCCTAGTTGCAAAGTTTACAGTAGGAATCAAATTGAATAATAGTGTTATTGATTGCAATAATTGTTCACTGATAGGGCTTTTCTGTAAATCCACATTAAAATCACCAGCAGCCACTATTTCCTTGTTTCTTACTGTGAGATTGGACAACAGAACTGCGAGGTTTTTTTATGAAGAAGTTAAACATTCCAGAAGATGCTCTGTATATACTTACTATTATAAAGGACTTATTATGGAATACTACTTCTGTTGCACAAGCTTCTGAATGCTGCTTTGAGCAAAATCTATTAATATTAATATTTTTGAAATCAAAACATTTTCTGACAAATGTGGCAACTCCACATTTTCTCTATAGAATTAAGAAGCTAAGCCTGTAACATAATGTTGAGAGAGGAAGATTATTCAACTGGCTTGCTCAACTCTAATTCTTCAGCACAAATGATTAACTCATTAAGCTTACCTGTTAGTCTTCAATGTACTCAAAGATTCATGTTGTACGTATAAACAGTGACCCTCAGTAAAACTTCAGTGACAATACCTTGTAGGCGATGGGCTTTTCAGTGTTTGCTTACTGATATAATATAAAGAAAATGATCTTATCATCTAATGTTGTAAGTATTCAAGGATATCATGGAAATTATCCTAATCGTGATGTAATGTTTAGGACTCAGGTATTCCTCTTTTCAAGTTTTCTTAGCATGAAAATAATCATACAAAAAAGATAATGAAGTAAAGTATATAGTAAATATCTGTGTCATTGTAATTTTTTGAGATGAGTTTTTTTCCAAACATTTCTTTGAACTTTAAAAACATGAGATTAATGTCATTAGTGTTCTATGGGAAACTGGAAAGCTAATATAAAAGTATGAATAAATCTTACAATTATCAGATTAGTCTTATGTGTATTTTGATAACACTATGCTGATTAATGGATAAACTTTAGAGACAATGTACAACAGTGGCTATAAGTATAGCTTGTTGAGCATGTCTTGATAATCATAAATCTCATTTTGAGAAATCTCACTTCATATAGCCAATTTCTTGAGTAAAGGCCCACTGTGAGAAGGCATTGACCAGAAGACAGATGTACAGGTTCTTTTCTTTTCTTTAAAAAAAGTGCCCCATATTCTTACAGGTACTAGAAAAAAAATCACATAAACTTATGTATGAAAAAATATACTTGTTGAAATATGAACCATTTTACTTGTTCAGAATGATCAGTAATCAGTAATGTAGTCTGTCTTCCTGTTGCTATATCACCCATTTACTATTTCTTGTGTTTGTCTCTGTAATTAGTCCTCTGATTCTGATACTGTTGTGATGCATCTCACTTACAACTACCTCCTACATCAATTGTTCCATACATTCTCCAATGGCATTTTATTGTCATCAGAACAAGATTAGTGATTTCATGGAGTGTGAACAAGGTAAAACAATAAAATGGAAAATTTTCTACACAAGACATGGCAGACATGTTATTCTAATACAGTTTAGTCAATGGTGTTAACCAACAGCCTGTGTCATGTTAGATTTACACATACATCTGCACTCTGCAGACAATTGTGAAACATATGATAGTGGGTACTTCGCATTGCACCGCTTACTAGTCTTCTTCCCATTCATCTCAGGTCAAAAGCAAAGGAAAATTGACTCCTTAAATGCCCCTCTGTGCACTGTAATATGTCTAATCTTACCTTTGTGTTTATTATGGGAATGATATACAGGGAGGTTGTAATATACTCCCAAATGTCCTTACTTAATGTAAGTTCTTGGAACTTTTTAAGTAGGTATTTTTGGGATTGTTCACATCTGTCTTCAAGCAGCTGCATGTTAAAGTTTGTCAACATCTCTGTGATGCTCTACTGTGGGTCATATGTACACATTTAATATCCCTTGATAGTCCTATTCAGTATGGCTTGCACACAACTGAGCAATAGTCCAAGATGGGTTGCCCAAGTGTTTTGTATGCAATTTCCTTTACATTTTCCTAGTGTTCTACCAATGAATCAAACTATCACCTGCTTTATATACAACTTAAACTCTGTGATCATTCTAATTTCATAATCCCACCAAGTGTTACACTCAGGTATTTGTACGTATGCTGAACAACATCTTTCATGCCATGTTCCATTAGAATGTTACTCCAGTAACTTATAGACATGAGACCATTCATAATGGGGAATAGGGATTGGAGTATACCTCATACAGTTTACACACCAGAAGTGAGTGTTGTGACAAGTATAAGATGATCCTGAAATAAATGTACAAAAGATGGAGCAGATAAAGGAATAAATAATGCTTTTTTATAGTAAGTTCTGCATAGGAAGTTACTTTATCCATTTCACTTACAGTGTCAGTCATTCAGAGCACAAGACCATTAGACCATATTACAGTTCTCCCTTTGTTATGTAATGAGTACTGCTGAAGATCAACAGTTCATGGCTTGCATTTCATTCATAGATGAGACTGGAATCATCCAGAATGCAACAATAACTAACCACAATAACCACATCTAATCAGATCAGATCCATGAGTGAGCATGGAAGTAAGGTTTGTCTTAGAGTCAATATGTGGGCGGGAACTGTGGTGGCAGTTTCATAGGGCCACACACTTTACTGGACGAGTTAACAAGTGTGGTTTATCTCCAGTTTCTGTTACTGGAGAATGTCATCCTTTCATTAAACAATGGATATAATTTATGCACACTAAAGAAGCACCAACTTTTCTGTGCCTTGTTTGACAGCACATAACACAATTTTTTCAATGAATGATGCCAGTAGCTTGGCTTCACCAGTCAATTGACTTTAAGCAATTCGATTTCCAGCTATAGCAACATTTAAATTTATCAGTGTATTCTACACACTTTGACAATCTGCACACATGACAGGAGCATTTGCTCCATAAATATTACTGCAGTCAGATGTGATCACATGAGATCACAATTATAAGAGAAGTGGAGCTGAAGGATATGGTAACAGCACTGAGCACTTCTTAGTGTCATCTGACAAATACATATCACAGGAAGGAATGATCATATTTCAAAAACTATTTATTTTCGGAATGAGTAATAGGCATTGAGTGCCTGACTTTGTAACTTTTAAGCAATTTCTCTCTCAGTAAAAATGAAAAAGAATGACTATAACAAACAGCTGCTAGAGAAAGGTAAGGATATTCCACAATGTAACTTCAAGCATATCTGCAGAGCAAAAAATAATGCATACTATCTGCGCAGTTCAAATATTTGTTAATTATATATTTGCTAAATTCATTGGCATGCATTCCAGATTAATAGCCACTATATGCACAAGAGCTGAATGACCAAAATTTTTCACTTTATCTGTGTCTCTGTCAGTCCTGTTCCATTTGTTCATGTTGCAATTGCATTGTAGATACACATGTGTTCCAAATAGTGTTCCATCTGTTTCTGTTGTTCATATTTTGATTTTATTTCCTGTGTTCTTCAATAACACATGGATACATATATTCATATACATGAAATTTGTAGCATTTAGATAAGAATGTGTCTAGGATAAGTGATAAAAGGAAGAAATTGTAGGGTTTAACATCAAATCAACTACAAGGTTATTAGAGATGGAGCACAAGTTGGATTGTGGAAGGATGGGCAAGGAAATAGGCCACAGTCTTTAAAATGTACCATCCTGTTGTTTGCCTTCAGTAACTTACAAAAATAACAGAAAGTGTATATGTGGGTGGCTACACAAGGACTTGAACTACTATCTTCTTGAATACAAGTGTCTTTGTCTTGTGATTTTTATTTGTCCTTTAAATCATACATCATAGAAAAAGAGTATCATCATACACAACAGCTCAGAGTAGGCGATATGATGGTAGATAATGGGATGTTCTGTAATATTTACATTTAAAAGGTACATTTAATCATATAGTGACTATTAACCTGGAATGCATGCCAAAGAATTCAGAAAATACATAATTAACAAATATTTGAGCTAGGCAGATAGTATCGTCACATTATTCAAGTAGGTTACAAGGTACTAAGATTAATAACCACAAAATTCATATGTTTGCATGATCTTATCATGTGCCAAACCTCCATAAATCTTTCTCAGAAAAGTGATGAGTCCGTAGAAGAAGTAGAAGGATATGTACAGTAAAACCAACACGGCTTCCGCAAAGGAATGAGTACAGAGTCAGCCATCACCCAATTCATTGAAAATATTGTAACGGGCCTAGATAAAAACAACAGTACAATAGGAATAAATTTGGACCTCTCAAAGGCATTCGATACTGTCCAACATGATATCCTGCTAGACAAATTAGAATATGTCGGTATACGAGGAGTAGCTAAAAAGTGGTTTCAGTCATATCTCCATAATAGGAAACAGGTAGTAGAAATTGCAACAACAAGCAGTAAAAACCAAAGTATTGTTTACAGATCGGATATTCAGACTGTGCCAATAGGGGTACCGCAGGGGAGTGTTCTAGGACCTCTCCTATTTCTTCTTTACATAAATGATATCAAGATTCCAGTAAATGGTACTCATATAACCCTGTTTGCAAATGACACAAACATTGTAGTAACTGACATAAACCGGGTATTGCCAACATCTGCAACCAGAGTTATAGAATATTTGCAAAATTGGTTTGAAGTGAACAAATTAACAATAAATATCTCTAAAACTAATTATATCCATTACAGGAAAGCAAAGTCACACTCTGATCTAGATCTCAGAATACAAAATAAAGAAATTGTGAGAGTTGCTACCACAAAATTCTTAGGTGTACATATAGATGAAAATTTAGACTGGAAATCCCATATCCTGTATCTCTCACATAAGTTAAGCTCTGCTTGCTTTGCTTTACGCATTATTAGCTTCGTATGTAGTAGGGAATGTAGCAGAGCTGTTTACTTTGCTTATATACATTCTGCTATTACCTATGGCCTCATCTTCTGGGGTCATAGTAAGAAAAATCTCAAAACCATCTTCACTCTACAAAAACGAGCTGTTAGAATAATTACCAACAGTTCAAGGCTAACTCCTTCAAAGCAATTATTTAAACAGCTGAATATTCTACCCCTACCGTGCATCTACATACAGAAAAGTGTAATTAATGTAAAACGAAATATTAACAATTTCCAATCCAACTTGGATCTACATACTTACAACACAAGAAAGTGTAGTGACATTCATATAAAAAGAGTTAACAAGGCTTTGGCGCAGAAACAAACAAGGAAGTAGATTGTATAACAAACTACCAGTAAAGATAAAAGAAATAAAAAAATTGTCTTCATTTAAAGAAGCAGTATTCAAATTTTTAATGACCAACGGCTATTATAGTGTAAAAGAATACCTGGTATAGCTCCATACTAAGTAATTATATTTATGTACTCTGTGCCAATAGTAATTTTTATCTGACTGTTGCTATGATCTAAATAAATAATATGTACAAAAGTGCTAGAATTGTATGGTGTTATATCTAAATACCAACTGTGTATTCCATGTAAAAAGTCTTTCTCATACGTCAATGTAAATAATCGAAGTTGTACATGCTATTTCAATGTGGTCTGATGTTACGTAGTCTACTATGCACATCTGTATTTTGTATAGTATTGTTCACCCTATATGTGTGTATATATATATATATATACTATGTATTTTTTTGACGAAATCCATGCAATGTAAATTGTCTCTGGATGAATAAACTACTACTACTACTACTACTACTACTACTGATCTTCCTGTTCACCCAAGATTGTGAAGGGGAAGATAAACCTTTCTTGGATTACCATTATAAATCAATATGTAAGGTTTTCTCTTACTTGCTCTGTGCAGTGCTCTCACTTATGTTGTCCCTCATGGCAGATCTTGTAATGCACTGAAAATATGTGGTTATGATTGGAAGTGCAGGTAGCAAATCTACTTCAAATAATATTACAGGATGCAATTATGGTGCGTTTCCTGATAAACACCATAAAATAATTTGCAGTACTCAGTTTCAAACACTTAATTTCAAGGAATACTGAAAATTGAGAGCATGCTTGACATGAAGATCAGACCAGGAAAACATCCTAATGCTGACTGGCTTACTTGGTGCTTAACAGGAATCTCAATAAAACCTTGTATGACACGTGAAGTATTTGTACTTTGTTTTTGGTGAATGCACCTTCATTTGCTTCTTATTACAAGTTGTTTATTGCATGGTGTAATAATAGTACAAAAATATAATTTACACATGTTGTTGGGAGGATCTAATGCTGCAGTTTACATTAGAATGCAAGACTGCTTGATGTGAAATAGTTAATTTTGTAACCAGTTTTGATAGTAACTAGCTGACATCATCAGATTCTCAGATCACACAGAAATGTAATTACACATCAGTTTCGTTGACATACTGAGGGGAGTATGTTCCAAGTATGTCAATGAGACATTGCCATTCATGTGGCCATACATTAAAACCATGTCTGTATGCTTGTGAAATTAATATCCTGTCATGTTTGAATGGAGGACTTTCAGTTAACTCACTGCATGTAGCATATGTACACTACGGACAAGTTAAAGACAGATGATTGATGAATGTAAACATATCCCTGTGGCAACACAACACCGTTTACAGTACAATGAGTTAAACGACTGCATAGATAATTGAAGTTGTTCAGTTGTACCTGGAATATGTTTATATGAACTTTTTTCTTGTTTTTATGTAAGGAACCTATCCTCAAAGTTTGTAAAAGTATTTTTGAAACACTCTGTACAAATCAGAGTTGGGTCTAATACCTGATTTTCAGCAACTTTGATCTTCATTATTAAACTGCAAGAGCTAATATAGAAATTAAATGTCTCTGACAAGAAATTCTCTTAATTTCAGGGAATGTGTAATGTTGCTGCATCACCATTTTTTTATCTGAGTGGTGCTCCAAGCTACACACCACTTCAACAGGCTCCAGGACTGACACACATGACTCATCCACCTGCTCCTGCATCTGGGTCTATTGCACCAAATGGGCCCTACCTTTCTCCCATGATGCCAAACATGGGAATATTTCGACCAAACGTGCAGGTTTGTTCAGTGAAACACCATATGATACAATCTTCTTCTTTCTACAGTGCTTTAGTTGATTTTAAATAAATATTCTGACTAAGTATGATCAATACCCCAAGAGGATCAATACTATTAGAATTAAATTATGTAAACAAATGTTAAATTTATAATAAAATAAACATAGCATTTTAGTAACACCATTCAGTCTAAACTTAGCTGTACATGCCAGTAATTCAACTTCCTTGATACGCAGTGTGAGTTGATGGCTGATATAGTGGGCACTTATGAATACATGAAAGGTACAGAATGTTAGTAGCTGAACAGGCATGAATGGCACAACATGTATAAATGTTATTCCATTGCTTATTCCAGTAGCATTCAGATAAAGGTTTGATAATGAACAGACACATTTGAAACTTGTCAGCAACAGTCCATATTGTCTGTGCAACTGCAATGGAAAAATAAATAATTAAGACTGAATAAAATTGTGTGTCCTTTTGCCAACACAATGTTGTAATTTCTGAAGTACACTCATTTGATGTATTATACTACATTCACTTGAAAATGGCTACACGAATGGTGCTATACAGTAGTAGTGATTGCAAAATGAAAGGGTATTTTATTACAAATAAAGATAGGCAAAATGCTAGATTGTTATCATTCAGACCAAAAAAGACACACATAGACATTCAGTAAAAACTACATCTCATAACTTCCACATTAGTTATCTTGACATCATTTTACAAATAATGTTCAATGTAAATAATTTAGAAGTAAAGGGGAGCACTCACCCAATAGCAGAAGCATCGAATCAGTGACAGGCACACACAAAAGGGAATGAAAAACACACACACACCCACACACACACACACACACACACACACACACACACACACACACACACAAAAACATGTGCCTATACATTGTGCCAGGTAGAGGGAGAAAGAGGCAGGGAGCAGGAAACAGGGCTGGGTATTAGTAGCTATCAGCTTGGAGGGAGGCAGCAGGTGCACTCGCTAGGAATTTGTTAGGGATGGATGCTAGGTGCACAGGGTAGGTATGTGATACATGGGTGCCGGAGCTGCTGAGTGGAGGCATGGACTGGGAGGGGATGACAGTGCAGAGGAAGGGGAAACATTGGGTAGAGAGTGTGGGGAGTGTGGGTTAGCAAAGATAGAAGCCAGAAGGATCATGGGAACAAAGGATGTGTTGCAAGGATAACTCCCATCTACATAGTTCAGAAAAGCTGGTGGTATAGGGAAGGATCCAGATGGCACAGGTTGTGTAGCAACCATTGAATTTGAGCATGCTATGTATGCTAAGCAGTATGTGGAGCCACAGTGTGGTCAACTTTGTCCTTGCCAAAATTTGGCAGTGGTCATTCATTCTGATGGACAGTTGACTGGCTGTCATGCCATCATAGAAATTGTACAGTGATTGCTTCACGGTTGTTACATGACATGGATGCTTTCATTGGTGACCTTGCCTCTGATGGGATAGGATGAACTTGTGAGGATTGCAGTAGAAAGTGGTAGGTGGGTGAATGTCTGTTTAACTCAGAGGCAAATTGTTTTCTAATAGGTATGAGGCAATTACTTTTGTTGATAAATTATGAACACCATATAACTCTAAGTTTTCAAGTTATATTTTACAAGGATTACAATAATGGCATCACATAAAACAAGAGATACCTCAATCTTATTTTAAAAAAAACTGTTATATTCTTCACAACATCAAAAGCTGCTGAGATGGTGTTTTTGTCCAGCTGATAACTAGTCTGATTCTTTGGTTTTATTTGATTTTATTTTGTCCTGTGCATTAAACACTATACAAGGAGTGTACTGGTAATGCAGGACAAGTCACAGAATACAGTATTAAATAACACTTAGTATAAGTTATTGTATGGATGCTATTTTTGAGATATTCAGAGGATAATTGGCTGCATGTAATATAATTTATTTCATAAATAAATAATTTGTTTTCTTAATAATGTAGTTGAATAACAAGTCATAATTCTTACTTTTTGGGTTGGATATAATGTGATCGCTTTTGTAAGTGTTATTCACGTGACAGTATTCCACAGAAAAATCTGTTTCACTGAACACTGTTTTTTCTCTTAAAGAAGTAGCAGTAGAGGTACTTTTGTTCAAAATTTCCTAATTTATTAAATTAGTCTGATATAAAGGGGTCCTCACACATCCACTAATAATGCCAAACTGTCAATATATTGACCATGTGAGGGCATGTATTTTTAATACTAAAAATATTGACAAGCATTATTGATGACCCCAAAAAGATTCTCACTATGGTCAAAACATACTCAGCAATGAGGTTGACTACTGATGGTTTGATAATATTCACCATCTAGGTATTATCAGAGCTTCAGGAACCAGTCACATGTGTTTGTGTACACTTCTGCATTTTCCTTTCATCTTTGTGCAGATCCTTCCTCTGATTCGGTTTTTCAATTAGTTTTTAACAGAAGTTTTAATGGGACTATGCAGGGTTAGTCCTGTATTTACTATTTTATGGTGGCGAATGGTAGATTGTCTATTGCATTGCTTTCTTTACCAAATTGAAAAAAATCGCAAGCCTGTTTGCTTGCTGAATTAGACAGTAGTGTTGAAAAAGGCTTGTACTTTGAAAAATACATCACATGTAGTGACTAGTAAGTGGTCTGTGAAATAAGTATCAGTCTTATCACAAAAAAAGAAAAAAATATGTCTATTACCTGACTGTGTTCTGACAGGACTGATATAATTACTTCACTTTAAGCATTCCAATGTTCTACCACTTGCTTTATATCTCAAAGTACATATAATCTCTCATTGACTGCAAAGCCTCTCTCATTAATGTGTTCTACTTCTCTATTTTAATAATTTGTTGTAAGATACAGGACAGTGATGATTCTTTTATGAACCAAGACCGGCAGAGGAGTAAAGTTAAGTTGGTACAGGTGGTGGTTTGCAATGCACCATTTCAAATTGGTAAAAATTGCAAATTTTTGATGATTGATTGTGGCTAAACAGCTGCACCAATTTGAAATCTTAAATAGACCATTCTACACAGAATTTCATAGTATTTTATTCAGGTGTTTTGGAAATTTTTTATAGGTTGTATTGTTTCCAAGTTATAAGCAAAATTTTTTTGGTGTTTCGACCCTCAAAAGACTCATTTAACGTTTATTTTGGATGTCTAACATCTATTAAAATTGTTTCCAGCTTTTACATATTTATTTTCCATCAAAAGTGTAATGTGCCTACACTAATCGTCGTAAGAAATCATCCTGTTCAACATTTGTTTTATTCATATACCAGCTAACCCTAAAATGAATAAGACTGTCAAAACACAAGTATCCTGTTTTGCGTGTTATTTCCTCCATTGTTTCAATTTAATTCTTGAATTTTGTGGAATGTTGCGAAAATTTGCTATATTCAGGCACATTTTACAATGGAAAATACTTATCTTTGTTGTATTTTCTTTTAGCCATTGTGTGAGGCTCATATTAAAGTACCATAATTCATTAAAAATGATGTTTGTTGAGTTTTGTTAAAATGGTCCTCAATTGGTCTTGAACTTGTGAAATGTGTAGTGGACTGAATAGTTTTATATTACACTGTGTAGCAACACTTTTTCCCCATTGCATGTTGTATGATTATATCATGAACCCAAACTGTTACCATTTGGACCCATCACCTTTGTAAAGAGTGCTACAGGGTAATGTTGTGATGAACAACATGAATTGTACTCCTTAATCTTGCTCATGCGTTTTACACCACACCTGTTGGTGCCCTGTTGATGGTCCTCTTTTTGCTGGGCAACATGGCATAATAAAGAAATGCATTATGTTGTGTATTGTGTGGGCCATAGGATCAAGATAACAAGAATCCCACCCCCAAACCTGCAGATTAAGTTATTGGTAGTCAGATTAGGATACTGGGGTCACTGCAATACAGATTCACAGTACCTCCTGCATTATGAGGGACATAATCTATACATACAACATAGACTGTTTTTTCAAAGGTCAAACCCCAAATATCTTGATGATGATTGATAATGTTGGTTTGGGGAAGGGGGGGGGGGGCATTCAACATTGAGGTCATCAGCACCCAGTTCCAATCTCGAAACTTCCTGAATGATGATAAGATGATGAGGACAACACAAACACCAAGTCCCCGGGTGGAGAAAATCCCCAACCCTGCCAGGAATTGGATCCAGGGCCCTGTTATCCAGAGGTATCAACAATAGCCACTAGACCATGAGTTGCAGACCCAAATATCTCAATCACATGAAATGTGCTGTGACAGTAATCAGTGAAGGCAGGGAAGAGCTATTATGCATTTGTAAAAGGAGGAGATTGAAAAGGGAGTGGGAGAGTGTTTAGTCATGATCCCCTTCCACAGATAACATTTTACTAAAAGCATTTTTTTTTTTTTTTTTTTTTTTTTTACGTATGCTAATTTTCAGATTTTTCAGCTAACTGTCAAAGAACACAGTACCCTGAGAACTGGCTATCTCAAAAATATCAAGAAATTCTAAGATAGTAAAAGCTTCATTTAATTCAGGATATTTTTCATTTGTGTTCCTGAGGGTTACCTCACATGGATTGGTTTGCCGCCAGACTGGCTGTAAAAAACATTCCAGCTGGGTAAAGGTGCCCATGTACAGGCTCACCATGCCTTACTCAGTTTGAGAGAACCATACGAAATTAAAGGAGTAAAGTTGGAAGAGGAAAGAACTACACCAAGAAAAAAATCATAGAAAGGTACACTTCCCTAAACATAGGTGGAAACAAAAGAAAGATACAGCTTTGTAAAGTTTTGAAAGTTTGTTGCTACTATAGTTCTTAAAACATTGCATGATGCAGGTACTTCATAAATTTTTGGGCAAATGTTTTTCAGATGATGGATTTATCTGAATTACAACTTTTTAGAAGTTATGCTGAGGCAATGCACTAAGAACTGATTTATAAAAATATGCAGAGTATTTTGATACAATGATGATGATGATGACAATGATGTAGATATTAATATACTGTTATCTTACAATATCTTAGGGAACTGTTGCTTGTTAAAAGTAAGGGTGACTGCAAGTTACATTTCTTAGGTTTTAGAATGCATTAGACCAACAGATTTGTCAAAATATTTAGTGAGTGTGTTGGGCCAAAATTTCAGTTGGAGCACTCAACCAAATGAGCAGATCACACCAACTAACTGTAGGATGATACTTAGCAGTCTGAAGCAGGCACATAGAAATGCTACCTGGATTAATGAATCTATCAGCAGACTACTGGCAATCCAATTTTCACCAATGACTCTTCTCACTAATTTAAATTCAGTAGCATTTTTGGTCATTGTTGTTTGCATGAATCTGATATGTTAGGATCATGATGTAAGGGTTGGAAATTAAACTGCTACTGTAAAAATCAATTTAATGACTGTAAACTTACTAAATAACTTTGAAGCCTTGCCAGTTGCACATATGAACAATGCTAGTTTATGAAATCATAGTACATTTTGAACAAGGGGTACTACAAGGCACCTGTAAAACTACCTTAATTCAAATGCTGAACTGGTGTAACTAATTAATGTCTAGAGAATTTAATTTAAAACAATAAATTCTGTTGAATACAATAGTACACCATTGTTGTTTTCTTCTCTGTTGCACTAAATTCACATTTTTGGTTACACTGTGTTATGTATAATCCCGATATATGATCATATTAATGTTGATTCTTCAGTTTTCCTTTTTTGTTGTTTTATTCGGCCATGTTAGTAATGCTGAATAATTTTTCTATGCTTCTTCATTTTCCCCTCTCCATATTTTTTTTCTTTTCCTACTATTTAATTATATACAAATGCAATACTTAGCTGTAGTTAAATTTTGTAATCAAAAATTTCTATGAGTGTCTAATGTGGTGACATAACATATAAAATGCTCAATTAGTTTTCAAAAGATAATGAGGGTAGGAGGTCTCGTGGCACATACCGCAGTAAGCAAATGTGTCTCGATAATGCACGGAATGCAGCAGGACTGGTCAGTGAAGTGAAGTATGGCAGAAGTGCTGTAGCTCACCTATATGGAAGAACATGGTCCAGAGACAACAGCACATGGAGAAAATGAGTTCTATTTCTGGTTGACTGTTAACATGTTGTTGACATTTGTGAACATACTTTGATGTATGTGTTTTCACTTTTACCACTTTTCTTTTTCTTGTTTCCTTTCTTTCTTTTTGATACTCAGCCTATTCATGCCCCTGGCTATGAGTTGGGTTGTAGTTTGAGGTCTGTGGGAGTTGTCACCTAGACTACTACTTACAGATTTGTAGCTGAGTACCTAACAGTGTTGCTCAATACTTTGAGATTCTAAGGGCTTACCTATTTTAACATCCAGTATTGACAAAGTTTTGACAGAGTATGCCTTTTCTCAACAGCCACACAGCTAATGATTTATCCACTTCTTTCTTATTGGGGTTACCAGAGGCATAATCTTCAAGATGCCCCCTTTGTGAAGCAGAAAACAAAGTCAGGCTTTAATATCCAACTGAAAATGAGTATGAATCCCATCCATTCCAATTTCTATGGGCAATCCTTGGTTTCAACAAAATGTCTTAATGTTCCCAGACAACTTGCAAGGCGCACAACCCACATTTTCATATCACACTGGGCTACACAAGCAGTATTTTAGGTTGGGAATTGTACCACTGATAAAATTAAAATATCGTTCAACCATAATTTTTCATTTTTTTGACCTAAAATGAAATCAGTTATCATGAAAGCAATTATGCCATTTAGTTTGCAACAGTTAATTAATGATTAAGTCATAAAGTAAAACAGAAGTAGTATCTGATGTTTCCCAAGAAAGTGTTATAGGACCTCAGATGATTTACACAAATGATTTGGGAGACAATCTAAGCAGCCCTCTTAAATTGTTTAAGAATATGCCGCCATTTACTATATTATAAAGTCATCAAATGATAAAAACACATTGCAAAGCAACTCAAACAAAATATCTGCATGGTGTAAAAAGTGACACTTGACTCTAAATAATGAAAAGTGTGAAGTCATCCACATGAGTGCTAAAAGGAAACCACTATATTTTGGTTACAATACAAAACACACAAATGTAAAGGCTGTAAATTCAACTAAATACTTAGGGATTACAATTATGAATAACTTAAATTGTAATCATCATATAGATAATGCTGTGGGAAAAGTAAACCAAAGAGTGCAATTTATTGGCAGAACACTTAGGAAATGCAACAGGGCTACTAAAGAGACTATGTGCACCATGCTTGTCCACCCTCTTCTGGAGTACTGCTGTCCGGTGTGCAATCTGCACCAGAGAAGATTGACGGAAGACATCAAAAAAGTTCAAAGAAGGACAGCACATTTTATATTATTGTGAAAGGGGGGAGAGAGTGCTACAGATATAATACGCGAACTGGAGTGACAATCATTAAAACAAAGACTCTTTCATCGCAGCAGGATCTTCTCATGAAATTTCAGTCACCAACTTTGTCCTCCAAGTATGAAAATATTTTCTTGCCACTCACACACATGTAGAGGAATGTTCATCATAAAGAAATAAGAGAAACCAGAGCTTGCATGAAAAATTTTAAGTGCTCGTTTCTCCCGTACACTGTTCAAGGATTTAAAGAGTGGAACAGTAGAGAAATAGCTTGAAAATGGTTCAATGAACCCTCTGCCAAGCATTTAATTGTGAATTGCAGAGTAATTATGCAGATGTAGATTTAGAAGATACTCCTCCTCTGAGTACTTGCTTAGTGAGCCTGCATCTTCTTGACTAATTAATAGCATTAACCCAAAATTATTAATATCCAATGAACTGGAAAAGAAGTTATAAATTATATTTTGCTTTAAATAAGTGGGCTTCAAAGTCCTGGTATAATTGGTAACTTTTATAAGCTCTTGCTACCTTCAAAGTAGATATTAACTAAATATTTACATCATGTAACATGTAATGTACCTACTGATTATTAAAAATTATTAAAAAAGCACACTCAATCGTAATACTGATCACAGTGTATGCATGCACACTCTGCAAAAATGCTGATGGACAGTAAACTGTTAGACTTGCTGCACTATGCCACTGGAAAAAAATTAGAGGCTATTCAGGATAGATTAAATGTATCCTCAAAATTTTATTTGATGTTAAGATGGAAAACCTATAAAGAGGTCAGTGATCAATTTGAGCACTTATGCTTAGAATTTAGTCTTGACCACAAAATGTATTATTGAATGTATCACAAGGATAACTGAATAACAAAATAATTTTAAATCCAAGTCAAATGTCAGTGTGTAAGTGCTGAAAATTTTAGCTTTATGTCTTACTGCTACAAATGGCATAAGCTTGCAACATGACAGTCTGAATCATAAAAGGAACATGGAAATTTAGGTAAGAGCATTCTCAGGGTGCCGTGGCTGTGAAGTTCAATTTTCACATTTAGACAGATTGTGAAAATCCTAAATATTTTCACTGCAGTCAAATTTATCTTCTTGCACTTTGAAACTAGTGTTGAATGTATGTTGAACAATGAACACCACTCAGTAGTGTGAAAGCGCTATACTTTTACACAGTTTATGAAAGTAGTGCAATTAAGTATTTTATTGAATATAAGATGCTGTTCAACACCCTGTCTACTTGTATAATGAACTCAATAACAAAATGGTCCTAAACTGTAAACTTCTTTGCTCCTACCTTGATATGTTGAGTATTTTGATGTTGTTGAGGTTCACATGTGTTCTATAAGCTGGACCCTCATGAGAGATCTAGTGAAATTGTAAGAGAAGGTAATCCAATAATCATCAGTTTAAGGCATGTTTACAGTAGCTTCAGAGTGAATAACAAATCTAGTAACATTCACTACATAGTCTTTCAACTATTCTACTCAACTGGAAACAACATATCAACCATTGTTGTTAGTTTTATTAGTTAAAAATGAACATGAACAGTCACAACTGCAAGAAACTTCTTTCTTTATGAAGCTACCAGTTTTGGTCTGTTTTAAAGCATCTTCAGACCTCACACCAAGATGATAAAATGGTGGTTGTGAACGGAGCAGGTGCTATGAGTCCACAAAAAAGTTTCTTGTGATTATGGCGATCATGTCCATTTTTAAGTAATAAAAAAGAAACAGCTGTACTCAAAGAGAAATATTTTCAAAAATTATTGTTCTTAGTGTTTTGCTAAGATGAAAAAGTAAGATACTGAAATTCTTGCAGTGTATCCTCTAAATGGCATTTTCATTCACACTGTTCAGTGAGTTATTTATTTGTTAGCCTGTACCGGTATGAGTGCATAAAAGGTGTAATAGAAATACAAATATGAAATATACTTAATTTTGATTATTCTAAAAATTTGACACCAAAAAAGAAAAAATTGTTGACTTATAAAATATTAAAAGTACATTGAAGGTCCTTAAGAACCTCGGAGAGGTGTAGCAACTCTATGTAGAGTTTGTGTTTGCTACAGTATATTTATAATTAATTTTTGTGGCTACAAATTATTATCTAAGAAAATGTAATAGCATATAATAACAAAAATATCAAGTCTTATTAAGAGGATACTTCTTGTAATGCTTTGATTAAATACTCAGAACAATGATCTCACAAATACTCTTAATGGTAATTAAGTCACATGTACAGTAGGAATATGATGAATGGCTGATTACAGATGAGTTCACCTCCAAGGCCGATCCGTGACTCTGTGCCTGTAAGGGGCCCATTGTGCCGTGGTCCTGCCCCCAAGGAGCGCACTGCCACTGACAAGTCTCCTGCCATGCACTACCCAACTGTTCCAGTTTTTGGAGTCCGTTTTGTACCTGGTACGTCCATTAGTATTATTTTTATATGAACTAGAGAATGGGGAAAGAAAGGGAAGGGATGGCTGGCAATTTTTTACTTCTAGCTGTACAGGGCATTGTCATAATGCAATGGCGAAAGTTGAAAATTTGTGCTGGACGGGACTCAAACCCAGATTTGCTGCTTCTTGTGAGTGGTTGCCTGAACCACTTTGGCCATCCACACACTGTCCCTCAATAACTCAAATTTCCAACTTATCACATACTGCAATGCAGTGTCCCTCATCCTTTAACTCCCTACTTGCAAATTATTAACTCAAATTGGCATTTGGACAATATTACCACCTCTGCACTGAAACAGATGCCAAGGAGTTGTCATGCTCTTGCAGAGATAATTGTATTTGAATTATGTCTGTTCTGTTGGACACATCTGACAGAGTGGACATCACTCAAATATAAACATTAGTATTATCAAAATATTCTCTGTAAATTTCTAACTTTGTGTGTTCACAAATCTTGCTGGCTGACATAGTTTTGCTTCTTCCTTCTAGTTCCTGTATAATGTGTGTTTGAAACTGTAAAGCAAAAAATTTCAACGAATTTTTTTCAGGAGTAGTCAGAGGCTCCTGTCCGTCCGCTATGCGCATGCCACTCACTGGCAGTAACATTGCTCATCGCCTGCCGACCCCCAACGTACAGCGAAATCTGTCAGAAGGTTCACCTAACTCTGGCACACGGGTGCAAAAACCACGAAAGCAACGGTGAATATTTGCAATATAATAATTTTTGTAAGTAGTACAAAGGATATGACAACATTATTTAGTGAACTTGTAGCTGTCTTTTGAGTTTGAAGTGCAAAGTGACAGGGACGTAACAAATGTAAACTGATATATTAATCATCTGTTTTGTGCACTTGTGTGACACATTTTTACTCTCCATTGTTTCATTCATGAGTTATTCAGTGCATGGCTTCTCAAATATCAATATGATTTATTATATGAGAATCATAAATTCTGTGACAATTCCTGGATTCATTATATTTAAATGTTTTCTTGATTACAGATCACAGCTGTGACCTAAACCTACTTCTCTTTCTCATTGCTGAGAACTCTAATATCTGATATCAGTTACAACATACAGTTTTAATAGCTGTTTGGCACCTCTAATAATGTGTTAACAATTTTAAACTTACATATTTCTGCCCCAATCCCCTGTTTAGACGTAAGGATACCCATGTATGTAAATAGTTCATAGGTCAGGATTGCTAATAAATACTTAATGCCTAACAAGCCTTGAAAATTCAAGCTTTCAGTCATTTTATACACTTATCTTTGAAAAGTCACTGGATATCTGCCTTGAGGGATGTATATATTTCAACTTTTTCATCATATTTGTTAATACCTTCATGTTGATAAGTGTGTAACAATATATTCACCTATGTTCCTTAGTGACTGAAGATGGTCCTCAAACATTACAATTTTCAACAAAAATGTATCAGTCCATCTCATACGTTACCATCACTTTTTATCACTGGATATATACGTTACAGTTCCCTATCTTTCACTGTCTCCTTAAATGGAAAAAATAGAAACTAAAGAAATTACTTCACTGTGACCCAGTTGACAATGCACTACTATAGACTCTGTGTTCTGACTATAGCAGCTTTTCCACTGAATTACAGTGCATGTCATTCGCAGTTCAAAAACCATTATCACGTGCAATAAGTAGAGAAAACTATGCTTCTAAGTATTTTCCATGGTAGAGATGGTTACTGCTACTGTTATTAGATCTTTCTTCTTCTTCTTCTCCTTCAGCTACCTTTCATTTTAATGTGTGTACTTACGTTGCTTCCTGATAATTGGTACCCTCTGAGACATGAACATTTCTTGTCTCTGAATCAAGTCTACTTTTCTTCCCATGTATCTCTACTAATTAGGCAATATTTCTACTGATAATGACTTTGAATAATGTACTTCTTACCCACAATGTATTTCTCTCTCCTGGTGTTTTACTATGGCTGCCCAAACAAAAAGTGTGATTTTGAGTTTTTGAGTCTGACTGTTGATTTTTCCCACTAGTTATCTGCCAAACATGGCTGCTAGTTCTTACTGTTGAGAATGGTATTAATAGGTATATCTACTCAAACTTAAACTCAAGTTGCCTTTCAATAAGAACATTTTTGGTTGACTGGCACTCAATCAGTTGGCTTTTATTGGATTACAGGTACAGCTAGAAAATATTTACCTGTTAGTTTTTCCTTCTTTTTTCCCCTCTTGCCTCCTTGATGTTGGAAATCAAAACCATATAACAACTCAGACTGTTAATAATTGCTATTGTTAAAACTTGTAAAATTAATTTGGTGAAGTTTACGTGTATACATATTTTATCATGTCATAAATTACTTGCCTGTGGGGTTCAATTGCATTATGTACTAGTAGTAGTAGTAGTAGTTGTAGTAGTAGTGGTAGTGGTAGTGGTAGTGGTAGTGGTAGTAGTAGTGATGTTTTTATTCCTCTTAGGTTCAAATGGCTCTGAGCACTATGGGACTTAACATCTGTGGTCATCAGTCACCTAGAACTTAGAACTACTTAAACCTAACAAACCTAAGGACATCACACACATCCATGCCCGAGGCAGGATTCGAACCTGCGACCGTAGCGGTTACGTGGTTCCAGACTGAAGCGCCTAGAACCGCATGGCCACACCGGCTGGCTATTCCCCTTAGGATCCCTTTTACAAAGGATATTGTACATGTCATGGTATTACAGTTTTAGAACAAGATAAACGTAATTCATACAGGCAGGCATTTATATACTTATAGGTCTAGTTTGACAAGGATGACACATAAACTCTGCATAGTCTTGTAGTTGGGTTGTTGGAACCATCACGGCATTTGTGCGAATACGGTTAGAGAAACTACGGAAAACCCAAATCAGTGTCGCTGGATGGACCAACCTTACAAATACATGACACCTGCTACAGTGCAACACACTCTTTAGTACACAGAAAATAAGGATAAAAAGCCAAGACAATAATCCAGATCATACAAGATCAAGCAAATCCATCAATAATACTTAGCACATCAATGCAAAATGAAGTCCAGCTGATATCTAGTAAACAGTCAGGTCATGAAAGTATGCTGTAAGCAAGGCAGAGACCTTACCACAACACAATTTGAAGTACCTTGCAGCTGCCTGGTGAATGGTTTGTATCTGTGGCTTGACATAAGTGGTTAAACACATGTGGCAGCCAGCTGGTGAAATTTGCTGGTTGCTACAGGAGTCACTGATGATGGCCATTGCAAGGTATCAACCTTGCTGTTGGATGATAGATATGTAATATCCCTTTCCACTTTAACTGTCATGTAGGCCTGAGTTGTCCCTGCCAGTATTGGGATTTCTGTCTGGGTAAGGAAGGGGTTGGTGGGCAAGCCAGCTAAAGGTTTACTGTCCATCTTCATGTCTGGTGTCACTGTGTCCTCAGCTTGTGGTGGGTGCATAGTATTGGTACTGGAGTTGGTTGGAACTGGTGTTCCAGCCTTCAGGTCTGTGATGGAAGTCAGTGGTGCTGGAGGTGAAAACGGATCCCATTCCTTGGTGGACCAGCTCTGGTTGACTGAACCTGGATATGGGGGTCTGTCAGAGGTCTAAAGTTGTATTGAGGTGTCTCCCGGGACAATGGTGGTTTTCTTAGGGTGGAAGCTACTAATATCCCCAAGTGTCAATAAACGATCTTGATAAAACTTGGTGGGTATGGAGAAGAGGCAAAATGATGCAACCCACATTGTTTTGTTTGTGCTCAATTTCACAGCCCAAAACACAGCCTCAAACATAATTTTGCATTTTAGGTTTAGAGGGAATATCTTTGAAGCAATGATATACAAAAATGTTTTTTAGGTAAAAGTTGATATGTAATTAATGTTCTTGAAAATTTAAATTTTGCGCAATTTGCCCTCACCATTTCAAATTGCCATGGCTGATCCTCTAAATATCCCGAATATCCTGATCTGTATGAGGCATATTTTAGTACATTGGTAAGCTGTAGTGAAGAGCATTGATTATGTACTAGTGACTGCAGCTCGATTGTATTATTTCTCAAGTTGAGATTGACATCATGATCATTCAACAGAACTAGAACTGAACAATCGTCTCACAAAGTTTTATAGCCCAGTTTTTCATAGTTTTAAAGGAAACTAATGGTTACTTTAGACAAGAATCTCAGAATATCTTTTTGGAGCCGCAAATGGCCTTGTGTCAGCATTGAAGTCAGGTAAATATATGTGTGACCAGGTCAAAAAATATTTGAAAAATGTTTTATTTTCCAGTGAGGGAGAAATATTTGTATTATTGTTAGATTCTTGCAGTGGTCAATGTCAAAAAACTGTTTAGAGCATCATACCTGAGGACAACAAACGTGTTCACCTGATGATCTCAAAGAGGTTGATGGCTCAGATACAGCTGTGAGACATATAAAGCTTTTGATGGTGGAAGAACTTTGTAAGTAGAGTTTCAGATCTAGTTATGTTGGATGATTATGATCTCAGTCTCAGCTTAAGAAACAATATAATCAAGCTGCAGTCATTAATATATAATGAACTGTCTTTGCCAAGGCTTACCAATGTAGTGAAATAGGGCTGATACAGATCAGGATACTTAGAGGATCACTTGTGACAATTTGAAATGCTGCTTAACTTTGTTTTATATTGTCTTCTCCATTGTGTATACTGTATTATGTGAAGAAAGTTTGTTCATTTTATGTGCATCGTGTAAAGGAACATTATGTTTTAGGCATTTATTTACAGATTATCATTATTGCAATTATTTCTACCACAATAAGGAGTTTTGTATTATACATGAATGTGAATGGTAAACTAAAAAACAACAAAAAATGATGACTGAAATGTAAAATAACAATTTAAAACAAAATAAATATAAGTAAAATAAATATTTAAAATTTTAATGAATGTTTAGATACTTTTAATTGGGTACGTTGGAAACACTATGACAGCACACTGTGTACTGCTTGTTTTCCAAAAATGGTAGTTCAGAAACCAGTTTTGTAACACGAGGCTGTATGCTGCTTGAAAGCTTCTTTAATTTATGTTGTAATAAATTTTTTTATTTTTCAAAATGAATTATTGGTGGTGGGATATTTTGTAAAATTTCAGATTATTACAAAAGTTGACTATAAAGTTTTCAAGAACATTAATTACATGTCAAGTTTTATATTAAAACCATTTTTTATAGGTTATCATTTTGGAGAAATTTCTTCTGAACCTAAAATGCTGTCTGCTTTAGGGGTATGTTTTATCCTTAAAAGTGAAACTGAGCACAAACAAACAAAAAAATATTCCACAATTTTTCTCCCTGTACACATTTATTGACATTTGGGAATGTTCCCTTTTAAGTGTGGGTGCAGCTGGTTGGTGTGTCATACCAGTGTGATACCATTGGGGACCAATGTGAACATTGTTGAGCTGCTGGTTAATAATGAATGGAATAATGGTAGTTGCTGAGGAAGATGGCCCAATGATATAGGTGTTGTGCTCTCTCTCTCTCTTTAAGTTGGTTCTTAGAACTGACCAAGGAAATTAATGGTTTATGGTCATTATGAGGTAAAATTCTGTGCTGTTTAGAAATGGAATTGTTTTTATACTAGCCAATACTCCGTATTTGTTTTGTGAGTAATTGATCTTGGCTGCAGTGAGCATTTTAGATGCATATGTGATGTGTTTCTTGAGCTCATCATCACTCTTGTGGGAAATAACTGCTTAAGTGGCCTGTTGAGATATGTCAGTGGCCAGGATAAAGCATTTTGATGGTTCATAGGTCACCAGACACGGAGAGGACTTCAGATAATGTTTTAACTTATGAAAAGCCTCCTGACAGTGCTGTGAACATTCATATTTTCTATTGTTGTTGCATATATTATTAAGCAGTCTGGCAGTCTGGGCAGCATTTCATATAAGTTTTGTACAGTAATTCAATTTTCTGAGAAATGACAGAAAGTCTTGACACTTGGATTTTTACTATGGTTTCCACCTGTTGCTGAGTTGGTTAAAGTCCTTTATGACTCAATATGTGGCCAAAGTGCCCCACTTGCTCTTGAAACAATTTACACTTTTGTAGGTTTCACTTTAGTCCATCTTGTTGCAGTGTTTGAAACAGCAGACATAAATTAGCAAGATGTTGGTTTCTTGTAGTGCCACTTACTAATATATTGTGCAGATAACTGACTGGGTTTGACCTGTTTTGAATTAGTTGCACCAAACTACAACAGAAAATTGCTGGTGTGCTAACAATTCTGAAAGGCAACCTGTTGTATCCATACAACTAAAATGGAGTGATGATGACCTTGACTTGGTCGGATTGTTCATCTACCAGTTATAGTAAATAAGCTTCAGGTATATTAATTTTAGAGAAGTACTATCCATCTGATAGCCTTGGCATTAGCTCTTCTGGCCTTGGAATGAGATATGAGGTGTGTGAGAAAAGTAGTGAGGCTGACTTATATCTAACAAAGTTTTAATTTTTTCTCAAACAGCAATATTGTCACCTTGAAAGCACTTCCTTTCAGCAGCTATACACTGCCAAAGTTGTTGTTCTCTGTATTGGTAGGAGCTAGGAAAGGCTTCAATTAGTAGGGTCTTTAGTGTGTCAGTCACTTTATTTTGAATGTTCTACAGAGTCTCAAACTTACACCCTTTTAAGATACATTTTCCATTTTGGGAAAAGAAAAAAGTCACAAGGACTCAGATCAGGTGAAATAGGAAGGGAAGGGGGGGGGGGGGGGGGGAAGTGGCACAACTGATAGAAGTAGCTGTTGGCATGTGGCATTGTATTGAAGCAGCATACTCTTGTCTGTGATGTCCAATCTCACTCAGTTCACCCTTTTCCTGAGCTTTTCAACGACATTCTTGTAAAACATGTGGTTGAGAGTTTGTCCTGGAGGAACAAATTCTTTATGTATGATACCCTACAGTCAAAGAAAGCAAATCAGCATTATTTTGATCTTTGTTTTGCTCATTCGAGCTTTTTTCACTTGAGGAGATGTTTCAGTGTGCCACTCCTCACTTTGCTGCTTTGTGTCAGGATTGTACCAAAAAAATCCAGAATTCATTACTCATGATCACACAGCTAAACCATTCATGGTCATTGGCAGTCCTCTCAAGTAGACCAAGAAACACATTTCTACGAGTGTCCCTTTGCTGAGTTGTCAGGTTTTTCAGCAACATTTTGGCTCCAACCTTTAGCATGCGTAAATCTTCAATCAAAATTTGATGTATGGTGGAAATTTATAAGCTTAACAAGTCATCCATCATCCTTAGTAATAAACATTGAGCCAGCCATGGTGGCCAAGTGGTTCTAGGCAATTCAGTCTGGAACCACGTGACTGCTGTGGTCACAGGTTCGTATCCTGCCTCGGGCATGGATGTGTGTGATGGCCTTAGGTTGTTGTTGTTTGTTGTTGTGGTCTTCAGTCCTGAGACTGGTTTGATGCAGCTCTCCATGCTACCCTATCCTGTGCAAGCTTCTTCATCTCCCAGTACTTATGCAACCTACATCCTTCTGAATCTGCATAGTGTATTCATCTCTTGGTCTCCCTCTATGATTTTTACCCTCCACGCTGCCCTCCAATGCTAAATTTGTGATCCCTTGATGCCTCATAACATGTCCTACTAACCGGTCCCTTCTTTTTGTCACATTGTGCCACAAACTCCTCTTCTCCCCAATTCTATTCAATACTTCATCATTACTTATGTGATCTACCCATGTAATCTTCAGCATTCGTCTGTAGCGCCACATTTCGAAAGCTTCTATTCTCTTCTTGTCCGAACTATTTATCATCCATGTTTCACTTCCATACATGGCTACACTCCATACAAATACTTTCAGAAACGACTTCCTGACACTTAAATCTATACTCGATGTTAACAAATTTCTCTTCTTCAGAAACACTTTCCTTGCCATTGCCAGTCTACATTTTATATCTTCTCTACATCGACCATCATCAGTTATTTTGCTCCCCAAATAGCAAAACTCCTTTACTACTTTAAGTGTCTCATTTCCTAATCTAATTCCCTTAGCATCACCCAACTTAATTCGACTACATTCCATTAGCCTCTTTTTGGTTTTGTTGACGTTCATCTTATATCCTCCTTTCAAGACACTGTCCATTCCGTTCAGCTGCTCTTCCAAGTCCTTTGCTGTCTCTGACAGAATTACAATGTCATCGGCGAACCTCAAAGTTTTTATTTCTTCTCCATGGATTTTAATACCTACTCCAAATTTTTCTTTTGTTTCCTTTACTGCTTGCTCAATATACAGATTGAATAACTTCGGGGAGAGGCTACAACCCTGTCTCAGTCCCTTACCAACCACTGCTTCCTTTTCATGCCCCTCGACTCTTATAATTGCCATCTGGTTTCTGTACAAATTGTAAATAGCCTTTTGCTCCCTGTATTTTACCCCTGCCACCTTTAGAATTTGAAAGAGAGTATTCCAGTCAATATTGTCAAAAGCTTTCTCGAAGTCTACAAATGCTAGAAACGTAGGTTTGCCTTTCCTTAATCTTTCTTCTAAGATAAGTTGTAAGGTCAGTATTGCCTCACGTGTTCCAACATTTCTACGGAATCCAAACTGATCTTCCCCGAGGTCGGCTTCTACCAGTTTTTCCAATCGTCTGTAAAGAATTCGTGTTAGTATTTTGCAGCTGTGACTTATTAAACTGATAGTTCGGTAATTTTCTCATCTGTCAACACCTGCTTTCTTTGGGATTGGAATTATTATATTCTTCTTGAAGTCTGAGGGTATTTCACCTGTCTCATACATATTGCTCACCAGATGGTAAAGTTTTCTCAAGGCTGGATCTCCCAAGGCCGTCAGTAGTTCCAATGGAATGTTGTCAACTCCCGGGGCCTTGGTTCAACTCAGGTCTTTCAGTGCTCTGTCAAACTCTTCACGCAGTATCATATCTCCCGTTTCATCTTCATCCTCTTCCATTTCCATAATACTATCCTCAAGTACATCGCCCTTGTATAGACCCTCTATATACTCCTTCCACCTTTCTGCTTTCCCATCTTTGCTTAGAACTGGGTTTCCATTTGAGCTCTTGATATTCATACAAGTGGTTCTCTTTTCTCAAAAGGTCTCTTTAATTTTCCTGTAGGCAGTATCTATCTTACCCCTAGTGAGATAAGCCTCTACATCCTTACATTTGTCCTCTAGCCATCCCTACTTAGCCATTTTACATTTCCTGTCGATCTCATTTTTGAGATGTTTGTATTCCTTTTTGCCTGCTTCATTTATTGCAAGGTTAGTTAGGTTTAAGTAGTTCTAAGTTCTAGGGGACTGATGACCTCAGATGTTATGTCCCATAGTGATCAGAGCCATTTGAGCCATTTTTGATAAACATTGATTTGACCTTACAACAGCACTCACATGTTCAACATTTTCATCAGTTTTTTTAAGTCCCCTGGATGAGGTACATCTTCAGTGTGTTCTCAGCCTTCCAAAAATGATTTGTGACAGCAAAAAACTTGTGCTCTTGATAAGGAATGTTGTCCATAGGCCTGTTTCAAGTTTTCAGAGGTCAGACTCACACATTCACTAAGTTTAACACAAAATCTGATTGCATATCATTGACCTAAATTCCACTGTTTCATTTTCGCAACACACAACAAAAACATGGCTTCAACGTTGGCGCTGTCAAAAACCATGTGATGGCTGTATGGAGCTGAAACTTGGACTGAGCATCTGACAGAGATGAATACACTGGTCTATTCAAGTAGAACACAGCATTGCCAGAGTGCTTGCAGTGTTGTCAGTCTCATTACTTTCCTCACACACCTTGTAAATGTCAAGCTCCAGTTGTGCATTAATAGTTGATTTAAATCCATTACAAATACACAAAGAGCCATTTGGTTTTCATAACACTACTAATGGGGTTTCCACTGACTGGATGCGACAGGTGCGAAGATATTTTGTTGCCCCAGGTAACCTACTTGGACATGAGGTCATCTTACAATGTTATTGGCATTTTTCTAGCTCTAAAGTAGTTCAGTGCTGCAGATGACTTCAGCTGAGTGTGAGCTACATGATTATTTGCACCCCCTAAGCCTGATGAAAATAGGCCGGAAAATGCAATGCATAATAAAACAACATCATCAAATGGCGTAACTGCTGATAAAATGTTGATGTCATCTGCTATTTTACAACAAAGATCAGAAAAGCACCAATCTCAAAAATGTTTTCTGACTTGATGGTACAACTAAGAAATAATCAGACAGATTTTCTGTACAACACTGTTACTGTGCATTTACCACAGAAATATATGCGGTGCTTGCTGTGGGGTTGTAAACCTTATGATGTCAGTTGAAGAGACAGAGAACTAATTTGAACATAGGTTTTCTCATTTATAATAGAAACTGGTGAGCCAGCATGAACAAGAAATGTTATTAATTGTTTCTAGATCATTAGTGGGAGAGAACACTTTTGTGGCTGCTCCATGAAAATGTTCAACTGTGGCTGTAACATGCTTATGCTGTTGCAGCAGTGTTGGTGTGTCACCATGCCAGCACATTTTTCTGTATGGGCACTGAGTGCACATATGTCTAGCAAAACATTCTGGATGCTGCATAACGGTGTTGTTATAGCAAGGGTAGATGGCAGATGGACTATGTGAAGACTGAGTCAAACACATGCTGGTGCTTATTTGTTGTTTAGGCTTTGTCTGTAAATGGATATGAGAGTCAGATGACAAAGATGAACCTGATGAGTTCTTATCAAACTTACTGTGAAATGAATGGGAATGCCATTGTATGGAATCTACCTCACTTTCAACAAAATTTTGCTGTGCTGTACTGGATATTTCAAGCAGTTTTACAGAAAGTGTACTGTTTTCCTCAAAACAGCACTGTTCTGCATCTGATATTTCCAAAGTTTTTGCTGTCATTAACATGTCTCTGAAAGTAGGAGTTATGAATTTCAGTGCCTGTGCACAAACTTCTTTATGTCTGCATAAGTAATTAATACATCACACACTAATGGTTCAATAAAGACTTGTTTACAATTTTGACTTTCACTCAAAAATTTGCACTAATGAGTCAGCCCTTTGAGATCAACTGCCCATGCTGCATATGACTGTTTTGACTTCTTGTAACAACAAAAACCTATGCTGCTAAAATGTGTTTGCTGCTCGTAATGCTTAGAGAACAAACTATTGGTTTTAGACAAATGTAAACACTTAGGTTCATCAAGAGGATGTAACTTGTGCAGAGGACACATTATTGGGGATTTAGTAGATAGCAGAAAAGCAATTTGTTTAGCAACATTGGCTACACTACTCCCCTGGACTGGGACTGCATACATCTATAGTATGAGTAGCAGTCTTTGTCTTTGGATGAAATTGTGTGAATGGATGTGATGAATTCTTCTCTGGCTCGATGAGATGCTTTAGTGTAAGCAGTTGCTGCTGTTCTTGTCTATAATTTGCTTTTGTTGGTCATCTTTTCATGCTTGGTATTGAATTTGCAGTTGTAGCTGTTGCAGCCACAGTTTTCTGAATTACAGATCCATGATCACTGAACTTGGTCTGTTCTCCTTACATGCAAACTAAGTTCGAGTTCTCATGGCCAATAGTACACTTGCTGTGGTACAACACACTCTTTATTATGCAGCAAACATGGATACACTATAAACTCTTTGTAGCCTAGTTAACAGGTCAAGTCTGTGCCATGTCATCATAAATTATAGAACACTCCAAGAGCATAATCCAGATCATCCAGAGTCAAGTGAATCCATATAGCACAGCAACCCAAAATATAGTCTAGTTGACTCCCAGTATGCAGCTAGGTCACAAAAGTATGATGTAAACAAGCTACAAATTTTAATACAGTGCAATTCAAAGAGTCTTGCTGCTGCCCAGTTTATGCCATGCAATCTACAGAGCTGTATATATTAATTAGACCATTCATTCATACCTCATGTTCCTTAATCTCATCATGAAGGAGAGCTTTCAGACATGTGGAATGAGTAAAGATGTACACTGAACAGCCAAAGAAACTGGTACACCTGCCTAATATCATTTAGAGCCCCCACAAACATTCAGAAGTGCCGTATCACAACATGGCATGGACTTGACTAATGTGTAAAGTAGGGCTGGAGGGAATTGATACCATGAATCCTGCAGGGCTCTTGATAAATCCTTAAGAGTATGAAGGGGTGGAGATCTCTTCTGAACAGCATGTTGCAAGGCATCCCAGATATGCTCAATAATGTTCATGTCTGGGGAGTTTGGTGGCCAGTGGAAGTGTTTAAACTTGTAAGAGTGTTCCTGGAGCCACTCTGTAGCAATTCTGGATGTGTGGGGTGTTGCATTGTCCTGCTGGAATTGCCCAAGTCCCTCAGAATGCTTAATGGATGTGAACGGATGCAGGTGATGAGAAAGGATGCTTACGTATGTGTCACCTGTTAGAATCATATCTATACATATCAGAAGTCGCATATCAGTCAAACTGCACACACCCCACACCATTACAGAGCCTCCACCAGCTTGAACAGTCGCCTGCTGATATACAGGGTCCATGAGGTTGTCTCCATATCAGTACACATGCATCCTCTCAATACAATTTGAAACATGTTTCCAGTCTTCAGCAGTCAAACATCAGACCTGACAGGCCCAAGTGAGACATAAAACTTTGTGTCATGCAATCATCAAGGGAACACAAGTGGGCCTTCGGCTCCGTAAGCCAATATCAGTTATGTTTCATTGAAGGGTTCATGTGCTGAACTTGCTGATGGCCCAGCACTGAAATCTGTAGCAATTTGTGGAGGGGTTGCACTTCTGTCATACTGAACAATTCTCTACAGTCGTCGATAGCCCTGTTCTTGCAGGATATTTTTCTGGTCACAGCCATGTCGGAGATTTGATGTTTTACTTGGTTCCTGATATTCATGGTACACTCATAAAATGGTAATATGGGAAAATCCTCACTTCATCACTACCTCAGAGATGCTGGGTCCAGTTGCTTGCCACTGACTACAATTCCATGTTCAAACTCACTTAAATCTTGATAACCTGCCATTGTAGTAGCAGTAATCGATCTAACAACTGCACCAGACACTTGTCTTAGATAGGCATTGCTGACTGCAGCACTGTATTCTGCATTTTTACATATCTCTGTATTTGAATACGCATGCCTACACAAGTTTCCATGGCACTTCAGAGTATGTTCACAGGGGGAGGGGGGGTGGGGGCTGGTGCAAAAGAAAAAGAAAAAGAACATGCTGCTGGCTACTTCTGTAAAGCACACTGACCATAAATTGTCACTAGCCCTAATTTACTTACACTGATAATTGTGGGAATTACTTTTAGGTTATTTATATATGAAGAACAGGTGAGAAAAATTACTTTGGTAAAAAATACTACAACTCTTCCTATACTACTCTACTACTCGTCTGCTGTTTTCATCTAACACTTCAAACAATGTATTTTTGTAACTTTATGCATAGCATCATCAGTTGTCTATAAACTAGCAATGATAAGATCTATCAAATACAAATATTAGAATTTTGCAGACTTAACACTTATAAATACAAATACTCGTATAATGATAAACTGTAGGAGTAGTGTCTCATAAGGTATTCCTTTGATTTGTTTTTAAATATTTAGGATTTTTTTATATCTTATCAGATGTCTACTGGCAACCTATTGTACACTTTTGCAGCAGAGCATAAAACTTCATTCTCAACTGTACAGAGGGGTGCATATTCTAAATGAAAATTATTTTTAGTTCTGGTATTGTGGGTATAAATGCAGAGTTCATCCTAAATTCACCTTGTTATCAATGACAAATGCCATGGTGTGTGTGTGTGTGTGTGTGTGTGTGTGGTGTGTGTGTGTGTGTGTGTGTGTGTGTGTGTGTGGGTGGGTGTGTGCGTGCGTGCGTGGGTGTGTACTGGCACGTAAGTAATATTATTATTGCTTATTCTGTAGAATAAATATAAGGGGCCGTCAAACGAAAATGAGACATGCTATAGCAAGAATAAACTTGATTTATGAAACATGGTACTTTCCAGAGCAACACATAAGATACAATGAAGTACAGGTTGTGCATAGCACAGAACATATTGACTGGATGACAGTAATACAGGTTACACAAAAGGCCAAGCACTCATCACTTAAATAATACTTTGGTGACCCACCAGAGCATGCCAGGGAGCCGACCCAGGTGGCCTCTACAAGCAGGCATGTGAACTGTATGGGGGGTGATCTCTGAAATCGTGTGGGACATGAGCGTAGGTACATCCCTTGTCCCTTCTAGGGGGTGGGAAAACCACATGTAAACATAAAAATACTATGTGCAAAAAATACATGGTACAGAAAAAAGCACTGGTGCTATGAAATGGAAAAAAAAGCACTGATCTCACAAGGCACTGAGATTACAACACATGGAAAACACGAATGATGACACTGACGTCCATTTCATCACCCATTGATGGCGGCTGCTGCATGTGGCAGGCAGTCACCAGTGGGTAGGGGCAGAAGTGATGAGGGATGGGTTGGAAAACTATCCCCCTTCTCATGAGAGGCCACAGGGCAAGACCAGAGATGGCATCTTGATAGTGACATTCTTGTCCAAATCAGTGGTCAGCATCGGAGGCATCACCGGGATCATTGGAGATGACACCTTCAGAGGACCCAGCAACAGAGGTGGCAGCAGCTGTGGTATCAGGTGCAGTGGTGACTGCACTGATGTCAACAGTCAAGGTGAGGAGTCGGAGGCAGGAATCCCAGACAGTGATGTGCCAGGCAGCAACCCATGCTGTGGTGCAAACTGGACCATCTTCGGCACGGAACAGGCATCGTTGGTGGTGGTGGGGGGGAGGCAGTGGCCCCTCCAGAACAGACTCCAAGGTGCGTGACCACAGCTGGTTGAAGTGACAGGACATCCACCCATCAGGAGTGCAGATGATGCATAGGTGTCAGCCCCCAGTGATGCTTGATGGTGGCAGCAACCTAGTTCAGCCAGCAGCCAAAATCGTGAACCCAGACACGCAAATCAAGCTGGAACCATTGCAGAGCCAGCATGGCGCGAGGTGCAGCAGACGAAGAAGGATCCGTGGTTGGCATCCGTGGACCAGCAGCTCTGCTGGGCTCTAGTGCCCCACCAGAGTGAAATGGTACAAACTCAAAGAACAGTCTAAACCAGCTTCAGGAGACCTGCCGGATACGTACTTCCGCATCTGAGTTTTAAACATCTGAACCGTGCATTTGGCCTCACCATTAGATTTAGGATGACACAAGAGATGGCAATCACTGCTAGCCTGACAAAAAGATGCAAATTCTTGAGCAATGAACTGGGGGCCATTATCAGTAACCACGGTGTACAGCAGTCCCTCAATTGCAAAAATCTTAGACAGGGCAGAAATTGAGGCCACCATGGATGTGAGCAGACAATGTGCCAAGTAGGGAAAATTGGAACAGGCATCCACTACAACGAGCCAATGACGATTTAGGAAGGGCCCAGCAAAATTGACATGTAGATGCTCCCACAGGGGCTGCGGCACCAGGCAGGGGGAAGAGATGCCCGCAGGGCTGCCTGTTGCTGAACACAATGAGTAAAAGTGGCAATAAACCATGTAGTGTCCTCATCTATGGCTGACCAATACACATGCCAACAGGCCAAAGCTTTTGTGCTACAGGTTCCCAATGGCTGGCGTGCAGAATCCACAGTACATTATGGCATAAAGAAATGGGAATCACAGCCCTCGACAGCTAATGAGAGAACACCGTGAAACACAGAGAGGCAGTGCTGGAGGGAGAAGTAAGTATGCAAGGGATGTAGGCATGGCCTAGAGGCTTTTCTGGCCAACTGTGCTACACAAAAGAGAGGACCCAACTAAGTACAGGATCCACTGTGACAGCCGAAGCTGTCCTCGCACTAGTGATGGGAAAACCATTGACTGCATTCTGGTTTTCAGTTTCTAAATAGCAACAAAGCATCTTGTCCTTATAAAACACTGTGTCCAGCCCAGACAGAAGGTGAGATAAGGTAATGGCATGGGCGCATTGTGCTGTCAGCCGGAAATGGATCTGATAATGATAGTATGATAGTGGGAGACAAAGAGAGCCCACCGCTGCATATGATGCACTGTTTTGTCTGGTGCAGAAGCCAAAGGGTTCGAAAGAGCAACTAACGGCTTGTGATCCGTGATTAAATGGAACTTAGAACCATGGAAGAAGACGAGAAATTTAATGAGGGTGAACACAATCACCAAAGCCTCCATTTCAATCTGAGTATACCGCTGCTGAGTCAGAGTTAAGGTCTTAGAATCATAAGCAGTGGGTCGTTCAGAGCCATCTGTATGTTTGTGCGCCAACACCATGCTGAGAGGCATCTGTACCCAACACAAGATGCTGACCTGAGTGAAAAGTTGCCAGACATGGGGCAGATTGAAGCTCCAATTTAAGCAAAGTGAATGCTCCATCACCATATAGGGCCCAGAGAAAAAGGCACATATGTCCAGTAAAAGCTACCTATAAATGTCTGCTACCTATAAATGTCTACAGTTCCTTAACAGAGGTCCACTGCAGCAAAGCTGCAATTGCATCAACACGGTGACAAAAGACTTGACCCCTGCATGAGAAACCTCAAAACCCAGTCACTCAATTTGTGACTGAAAAAAATTGAGATTTGGCAAGAATGCACTTGAGACATGAAAACTGCTTTTACAGAAAACAATGACCACAGGTTTTTTTACGATGGTCTTCAGTGGAAAAACCTAAAACGATGATATCGTTGAGGTAATTGATGCAGCTGGGCACAGAGGCTGTCAGGGGCTCTAAAACACACTGAAGAATTGCGGGCACACTAGCGACACCAAAAGGCAGGATGTAGGATGGGAATCTGCTGTTTACTGCAGCTAACTGACTCCCATGAGGGGAGAGGAGGGGAACCAAGTCAATGTACATTTGTGCATTTACTAAAAAAAGTGTATTGACAATGAGAAGGCTCCTAGTGGCCTCATCCAAGGGGAGCTGGAGGTACATTTCTGACAAATCAATCTTGGAAAAGTAGTGGCCATCTGATAACTTTATGTGCAACTCATCAGGGTGGGTCAGAAGGTACGTATCTATTATGGACTGTGCATTAATCATGACACTGAAGTCACTGCTAAGGTGAAGCTTATGCTTCGGTTTCTTATTGATGGCCAGTGGTGTAGCCCATTCACTAGAAGAAATATGCCAAATGACATTGGGCAATGTCAAACTGTCTAATTCGGCACAACATGAGAGGCACGTGCTGCGTCAAAAAAATAAAAAATTAAAAAAAAATTTTAAAAAAATAAAAAAAAGAAGAAGAGGGCAGGCGGATTCTTTCATGGTAATGTGGGCCTGAAAACATATAGTACAACTGAGCCCAGGGGAAAACAGAGACAAAAACTCAGAGCAGTGAGACTCCAGTTGCTCAGTTGCTGATATGGAACTTGATCTGAAATTAAATTTACCTCATCTACAATGGAAAAACTGAAAGCATTAAACACATCTCACCTGAACAGGTCTGTGGTATGGGAATGATCCACAACATGGAAGGTGAGAAGGCAACCAACAGATTTTTAAGAGACAGGAGTGAAATTCTGATGTAGGATGGGAATCTGCTGTTTACTGCAGCTAACTGACTCCCATGAGGGGAGAGGAGGGGAACCAAGTCAATGTACATTTGTGCATTTACTAAAGTCACTGCAGCTCCTGTGTCCACTTGCATTTGTAGCAGCTTACTAAGGAGGGATGCAACAGAAAATGTACACATTTATTTAAAAAATCATTACAGCCATATTTATTAATATACAAATCTAAAATTTTTCATGTGTAAAGAAAAAGAGCTGTGTTTTAACGGAAAAAATATAATAAAATACACAGGATTAATATTTTGCCAGAAACTTGAATTTTTAAGTTTATAAGGCTATAAGACCACTGAACTGCAGTTAGTAATTTATGGTACAAATTGTGTTATTAACAGAGTTTTTAATTTTGCATATCCAAAATTAACTTATTTTCTACATACAATCACCTAAAAAGCATAATGTAATTAAAGGATCTCACATTTTTTAGTTACAGGGAGACAGCAATATGTTGTGAACAGATCCTGAAAATTTCATAGCATTAGCGCATATACTTTTTACGAAAAGGCTTCTAATAACGTAAAAAATGTAAAACACAGAAAATGAGGTTCAAAGATTTTCTTCTCAAACTTCTACATGTAATAAACTTACATCAATTTTAAAATCCTCCATAATGATAGTATTGTATTGTATTGAACTGGGGACCTAGAAACGATGGAGAGGCTTCGTCCCTGTGATAGCTTACAGTGGTACACAACCCCACAACAAGCTACTGCAGTCCACTCAGAAACGTCTCACACCAGACGGGTGTAACCCCAATGTTTGTGTGGTGGAGTAATTATGGTGTACTCGTACGTGGAGACAGTGTTTGTGCAGAAACCACTCACATAGTGTAACTGAGGTGGAATAAAGGGAACCAGGTGGCATTCTCTGAGGAAGATGGAAAACTAACTTAAAAACCATCCCCAGACTGACCGGCACTCTGGACCTCGACACTAATCCACCAGGTGAATTCGTGCCAGTGACCGGCACGCCTTCCCACCCAGAAAGCAGTGTGTTAGACCACACAGGTAACTGGACAGGCTCCATACTGATACTCCACATCCTCCAGGTTTCTCTTCTCTCCTCTTTGAACCTGCTTGGCCTGTATTTGCAGGTAAGGCACTGATTTGTTTGCTTTCTTGACCCTGCTCCTGTCGATAGTGTAAAATGATTTTGTTGTAAACACATCAAGATCTATACCAACTCTTTTCAGCACTTCAATTCTGCCATTATATCCGTTATTGTAACATAAAACTGCATCATAGGCACCTATTTGAGTACTTCAAGTCCACAGAATGTCCTTTTTGAGCAGCTAATCCAAATTAAATTCTTGAGGCTTTCATTTGCATTTTGTGTCTTTCCGTGGAAACACTTCCTCAATTAATCAGGGTTTGCAAGAAACCTGAATGTGGGCTTAATTGCATTCATAGCAGATTCTGGTAATGAGTGTTTATGTGAATACATCCATTTCTGTTGTTGAACTTACACCAATCGTCTTTCGGACACAGGATGTGCATTTGTGTTTGGTCAGTGGATAGTTTGTGGAAAATAATTGCCCACACAGCACACCTCATTGCCTCTAAATTAAGTGTGCTTTTCGTCATAGCTCTCCCATAAAATAACTGAAGAGAATCAATTTCTTTCAGAGTAAGCCTGCCTTTTCCTCCTAGTGGTTTCCCATTCTCAAGTACTCCACCTTTCTCCTCTTTCGAAGCCTACCACCAAGCCTCATTTGGATGTGCCCAACACATTCCAACTTTTCTGTTCTTGCAATGTACGGATTTTTATCTGTTACAGCTTTGAACAAAGATGAGTCCCCATCACCAAGGTATTTAGTATTTCTAACACCATACTGGTCCTCAGAACTGGAGTACATTCTCACAACTGCAGCAGCCTCCATGCTCCCCCTTGAGCCACTATAATTTTTAGAGCATGTTACTGCATGCTTTTCTTGCCACAGTTTCTCACATTTTCCATTTTGCACACTGGTGGCAGTATTTAGACATTAAGCAATAACAGATGCAACTCCATAGAGAGATGTGTGACCCCTTTTCATACAATGCAACCTATAGACACACACAGGTCAGTAACATTTATAGTAGATTCACTGTCATAAATGTATACCCCAGGTTCTATTTCTTTTTGGTTATTTCCACCAATTCCTCCACTGCTTTCTTCATAGAAACTTGGGCAGTATTGCATACAGCATCAAACATTTCTTTACTTATTTTTCAAACCTTTCACATGGTGGAGGCATGTTCAGAAAAACACACAGTAAGATACCTCCTTCCCTGCCCTGTCCACAGCATCTCAGAGCATATGCTAAACCAAAATTGCTTTCATAGGTACCAGTGTCAGTTTTTTTGGAGGGGAAACTGAAAATTCATAGCCACATGAATTACAAATTAATTTAAAATCTCAAGCTATTCCCACTCTTCTTTCTTCAACAACAGTCATGCATTCCATATTTTTACAGCTAACACATGAACATGAAAACTTTATAGCCTGACGGAGAATCTCTAAATCAATAAGTCTGAATCCAGTGGTATCCATACCAACATCATGATTGTATACCCCAGGATCTATTTCTTTTTGGTTTATTTCCACTAATTCCTCCACTGCTTTCTTCATAGAAACTTTGGAAGTATTGCATACAGCATCAAACATTTCTTTATTTATTTTTTCAAACTTTGCACATGGTGGAGGCAATTCTTCTGTCCCAAGTTTCGATGCTGAAGTTGAGAGTTTATGTTCTTCATTTCGAGCTGATTCCTCTTTTTTGTTGATAAACTGATCTCCATGAAACCTCCATTTTCTAAACACAATTTGTCCACCACCCATTATGCATAAATCTTGACTTCCACATTAATATTTGCGAATTCAACCTTCCACCTACTAATATGTGTTAGTATTCTCAAATGTAAATAAACCACAAGCAAGAAATTTTTCACGCAAAGATATACACTCCTGGAAATGGAAAAAAGAACACATTGACACCGGTGTGTCAGACCCACCATACTTGCTCCGGACACTGCGAGAGGGCTGTACAAGCAATGATCACACGCATGGCACAGCGGACACACCAGGAACCGCGGTGTTGGCCGTCGAATGGCGCTAGCTGCGCAGCATTTGTGCACCGCCACCGTCAGTGTCAGCCAGTTTGCCGTGGCATACGGAGCTCCATCGCAGTCTTTAACACTGGTAGCATGCCGCGACAGTGTGGACGTGAACCGTATGTGCAGTTGACGGACTTTGAGCGAGGGCGTATAGTGGGCATGCGGGAGGCCGGGTGGACGTACCGCCGAATTGCTCAACACGTGGGGCGTGAGGTCTCCACAGTACATCGATGTTGTCGCCAGTGGTCGGCGGAAGGTGCACGTGCCCATCGACTTGGGACCGGACCGCAGCGACGCACGGATGCACGCCAAGACCGTAGGATCCTACGCAGTGCCGTAGGGGACCGCACCGCCACTTCCCAGCAAATTAGGGACACTGTTGCTCCTGGGGTATCGGCGAGGACCATTCGCAACCATCTCCATGAAGCTGGGCTACGGTCCCGCACACCGCTAGGCCATCTTCCGCTCACGCCCCAACATCGTGCAGCCCGCCTCCAGTGGTGTAGCGACAGGCGTGAATGGAGGGACGAATGGAGACGTGTCGTCTTCAGCGATGAGAGTCGCTTCTGCCTTGGTGCCAATGATGGTCGTATGCATGTTTGGCGCCGTGCAGGTGAGCGCCACAATCAGGACTGCATACGACCGAGGCACACAGGGCCAACACCCGGCATCATGGTGTGGGGAGCGATCTCCTACACTGGCCGTACACCACTGGTGATCGTCGAGGGGACACTGAATAGTGCACGGTACATCAAAACCGTCATCGAACCCATCGTTCTTCCATTCCTAGACCGGCAAGGGAACTTGCTGTTCCAACAGGACAATGCACGTCCGCATGTATCCCGTGCCACCCAACGTGCTCTAGGAGGTATTTTTGTGCTGCAACACATGTGAAATATAGTTACCAACTTTTTAGGAAAGCTGACCCAGTTGCTGTACAGACTTTTGTAAACCTTATCAAGGAACAAGAGTGGCAAGATGTTTATAGTGCTGATACAGTAGACGATAAATATAATGCTTTCCTCAAGACTTTTCTCGTGCTCTTTGAAAGTTGCTTTCCGTTAGAACGTTCAAAACAGGGTACTAGCACAAACAGGCAGCCTGGGTGGCTGACTAAAGGGATAAGAATATCTTGTAGAACAAAGTGGCAATTATATCAAAACGTTAGAAACAGTCAAAATCTAAATGCAGCAGCCCATTACAAACAGTATTGTAAGGTGCTTAAAAAAGTTATTAGGAAGGCAAAAAGTATGTGGTATGCAGATAGAATAGCTAAGTCTCAGGATAAAATTAAAACCATATGGTCAGTCGTAAAGGAAGTGGCTGGTCTGCAGAGACAGGTCGAGAATATAGAATCAGTGCGTAGTGGGGATGTCCGTGTTACTGATAAGTCACATATATGTACAGTATTTAATAATCACTTTCTGAATATAGCAGGTGAACTAAATAGAAACCTAGTCCCAACAGGGAATCATATAGCGCTCTTAGAAAAAAGTGTTCCGAGACTGTTACCTGAAATGCTCCTCCATGATACTGACAAGAGGGAGATTGAGTTAATAATTAAATCACTAAAGACCAAGAACTCTCATGGATATGACGGGGTATCTAGCAGAATACTGAAGTATTGTTCCACGTATGTTAGCTCAGTACTTAGCCATATCTGTAACTTTTCCTTTAGGAGTGGTCGGTTTCCTGACCGATTAAAGTACTCGGTAGTGAAGCCACTTTATAAAAAGGGAGACAGGGATAATGTTGACAATTATAGACCTATTTCTATGCCATCGGTGTTTGCTAAAGTTATCGAGAGGGTTGTATATACAAGGTTACTGCAGCATTTAAATTCACATAATTTGCTGTCAAATGTACAGTTTGGTTTTAGAAATGGCTTAACAACTGAAAATGCTATAGTCTCTTTTCTCTGTGAGGTTTTGGATGGATTAAATAAAAGGTTGCGAACGTTAGGTGTTTTCTTTGATTTAACGAAGGCTTTTGACTGTGTTGACCACAAAATATTACTGCAGAAGTTGGAACATTATGGAGTAAGGGGAGTAGCTTACAATTGGTTCGCCTCCTACTTTAAGAACAGAAAGCAAAAGGTAATCCTCCGCAATATTGAGAGTGGTAATGATGTTCAGTCCCAATGGGGCACTGTTAAATGGGGCGTTCCCCAAGGGTCGGTGCTGGGGCCGCTGCTGTTTCTTATTTATGTAAATGATATGCCTTCTAGTATTACAGGTGATTCAAAAATATTTCTGTTTGCTGATGACACCACCTTGGTAGTGAAGGATCTTGTGTGTAATATTGAAACATTATCAAATAATGTAGTTCATGATATAAGTTCGTGGCTTGCGGAAAATAATCTGATGCTAAATCACAGTAAGACTCAGTTTTTACAGTTTCTAACCCATAATTCAACAAGAACTGACATTTTAATCAGACAGAATGGGCATGTTATAAGCGAGACAGAACAGTTCAAGTTCCTAGGCGTACGGATAGATAGTAAGCTGTTGTGGAAAGCCCATGTTCAGGATCTTGTTCAGAAACTAAATGCCGCTTTATTTACCATTAGAACAGTATCTGAAATAAGTGACATTCCAACACGAAAAGTAGTATACTTCGCATATTTTCATACGCTTATGTCATATGGTATTATTTTTTGGGGTAATTCTTCTGATTCAAAAAGGGTATTTTTGGCTCAAAAACGGGCTGTTCGAGCTATGTATGGTGTAAGTTCGAAAACCTCTTGTCGACCCCTATTCAATAGTCTGGGAATTTTGACATTGCCCTCACAGTATGTATTTTCTTTAATGTCGTTTGTTGTTAGCAATATTAGCTTATTCCCAAGAGTTAGCAGCTTTCACTCAGTTAATACTAGGCAGAAATCAAATCTGCATGTGGAATGCACTTCCTTGACTCTTGTGCAGAAAGGAGTGCAGTATTCTGCTGCATCCATTTTCAATAAGCTACCACAAGAACTCAAAAATCTTAGCAGTAGCCCAAACACTTTTAAGTCTAACTGAAGAGTTTCCTCATGGCTCACTCCTTCTATTCTGTCGAGGAGCTCCTGGAAGAGCTAAAAAATTAAGCAAATTCCAGTGTTACATTCTTGATTTTCTTTATTTAAACTAACGACTTGTCGCCTGAATATGTTTCTTATATTTCATTTTACCTGTTTCTACAATCGTGTTATAATTTCATGTATTGACTCGTTCCATGACCATGGAGACTTCTCCTAAATGTGGTCCCACGGAACAATAAATAAATAAATAAAAAAATAAAATAAAAACTACCCTGGCCAGCAAGATCTCCGGATCTGTCCCCCATTGAGCATGTTTGGGACTGGATGAAGCGTCGTCTCACGCGGTCTGCACGTCCAGCACGAACGCTGGTCCAACAGAGGCGCCAGGTGGAAATGGCATGGCAAGCCGTTCCACAGGACTACATCCAGCATCTCTACGATCGTCTCCATGGGAGAATAGCAGCCTGCATTGCTGCGAAAGGTGGATATACACTGTACTAGTGCCGACATTATGCATGCTCTGTTGCCTGTGTCTATGTGCCTGTGGTTCTGTCAGTGTGATCATGTGATGTATCTGACCCCAGGAATGTGTCAATAAAGTTTCCCCGTCCTGGGACAATGAATTCACGGTGTTCTTATTTCAATTTCCAGGAGTGTAGATGTCAGCCAGAGATATAGACGACAGCCAAAGATATTGAAAGAAAATAACCTTCACACTGACAAAAATTCCGCTGAAGCGAGCATTTTCCCAAATGTTGCAAATGGTGGGAGTGGCCACCAGTGCAGAGTTAATCATTTTAACAATTTAAAGGCGTTTCTAAAGCTGCTATCACGATAAAATTCACACACAACATAGATTAAACTGTGTAGATCAAGGAAATAATATTTTTGAAACATCGATTTTTTGGACCAAACTCCATTAAATCCGCCCTAACACACGCAAGTCAATGAACAATTTGTTCAGGGATACAGCCATTGTAGAGGTACAGTTTATATCCATCGGTGCTACTGTCATTTTTGACACTTTTGACACTTGCTGCATATAGCCCAACGCTTAGGGAACACAACATGCTCATGTTGGACAAAGCAATACAGGCAAGATGGACAGGGAACATACCACTGCTGTTGTGACACAGCCTGTTACTGCTGTGGTTGTAACCGATGCTGCCCCATGCAACTCTGAGTCGCTGACCATGCAACACACTGAGTCAAAGGTTGTACTGATTCAATGGCTTCCCCATCGTCCTGAACACTGGCAGTGTGTCTAACATGGACGGACTGAGCAATTTCCAATACCTTTCCCCCTGCAGCAATCTGATCGTCTATGACCCATGACACTTCAAAGAACTGTGCTATATTGAGCACATCCATAAGTGTTGGAGTCTCACATTGAAATGCTTTTCACAGACTGCCCTATCTGGGGCCAGATGGATAATAACATTATGCACCATGTGATCAGCATAAGATTTGTGATGGGTACTAGTGACAAATTTATTATGATGGCTCAACCCATGTCATTCTGCACCCCTGGCTTTGTAAAACTGGTTTGGGCATTTCTGACAATGGTAAAATTCTGCAAGTGTCACAATAACATGTGTTCTGTCACAGTAATAAGTTGGAGAAGCTTGCACGTTTTGCCAAATGATTAGCTAGCCAGTTCTTGCAAAGGTGCAAGTTGGCACAACTGATAAATGCATGATGAAAGCCAGGAAAGAAAGAAAGACCTACACAGGTTTTCATGACCCATGTGAATACCCTGGAAATGTTGGTGTAACCATGTCTTGTAGGGGTCCCAATCTTCAGCCAATTCACTATATGCCAGAAAGGGTGAAGGTTGCACAGAATGGCAGAGCAACCTGCCTTGAATGTGCAAATGCCACTTGACTCACAGCTGTGGGGAGAACTTGCTGTTGTTCCACGAAAGCTTGCTGCTGGGCAACGGTAGATTGGAGTATGTCATCCATTGAGATGTTTGTGACAGCACTGACATTAACATGCAGAGAAACTGTAGCCATCACTTGTCATCAAGTTTACTATAGCAAGAACTAACACAATTTATGGATCATAGTACTTCAAACAGTAACACATGGGATACAATGAAGTACAGGTTGTGCATAGCACTGAACACACTGACTGGGCAACAGTAATACAGGTTACAGAATAGGCGAGCACTCATTTGCAATCGCTTAAACAATACTGTTTCTTTGACGGCCCACAGAGTGCACCAGGGGGCTGATCCAGGTGGCCTCTATAAGTGAACCTGTGAACCGTATGGACACATGATCTCTGAAATCATGTGCATCATGTATGGAGGTACATGATGTCAGAAAGAAAAAAGTGATGCCCAGTGCCCTCATGGAAAAATGTTTGCAGTTACATATGGAACCATGATTGTACCAATGCATGCCCCTCTCATCTGAAGCAAATCAGTGGCCATAAATGTCTTTCTTCGGGGCTCCAAATATTTGAAAATCCCACGAAGAGATATCAGGACTGTATGGACGATGTGTAAGGGTTTCCCACCAAAACTTCTGCAATGTACTCAAAACAACCTTGACAACATGTGAAGTCCTGACACGTTCTCCATACAGTCCCAGTCTCTCCCCATACAATTTCTATAGTTATGGAGCACTGAACAAAGACATATGTGGCCATCAATTTGTTTCAGATGAAGAGGTGTGTGCCTGGATAGGCATGGTTCCATAGGCAATTGCAACCAGTATTTCCATGGAAGCATCAACCATTTTGCCTCAGAGTGAGATAAATGTATTGGCAGTTATGGATAAATATATTACCAGTTATGGTGATTACTTTTGAAAAAATAAACAGTTTACTTACTTTTTTCCATGTCTCTCATTTTCATTTGACTGTCATGTGTACTTTTATCACCTTCACTGAAGTCTTCTAGAAAATTTTGCCACAGGTTAGCTCCTGGTGACTACCACCTCAGTTTATTAGGGAAATGTCAAACAAGGAGTCTACTCCAATGTATGCCTATTACTCTCTATTTCTGATTCCTGTCAGTCATTTTGATTCGCTTGGAATGTCATCATGAGTTCTTCTAAGATTAAGCGTATTCCAGTAGTCTCCTGGCTGTACCTCGTATGCATATGTTTGGGCCCTTTATAAATGTAGTTGTGTCATCAGTGAACATTATAGTTTTTGAACAGTTCTCCAGTGTCCATGGTTTATCATTTATGTGGACCATGAACAGTAGCAGGACAAACTTCAAAGCTTGTGGTACACCATATTTAAAGTTTATCCACTCTGAATTTAATATAATTCAGTCACACTTTGTTTCATTTCTATTATCCTTTTAATCATTTTTTGAAAACTTGCACTATACTTTTAGACTGATGATGATTAATGGACATGTAATATTTGAACAGTATGTGGATGGTCAGAAGTTTAAAGAAAATGTTGTTCCCAGTAAATTATTAATAATGAGCTCATATAACTCAGGGAGAAGTTGCTTTGGGTGTATCTTTCGATCACTTGAGAGGATTGACAGAGTCCAAAATACGCACAAATATGTTTCTAGATAATGTTGGAAGATCTCAGAGGCAAATCAGAAATGATGTTTTGAATCTTTTCTACCAACAGAAGGGCTCGTGATCTCCAGGGATGTAAACTAGTTTTCCAGCATTTGGGTTTTACCATGTGCCTCCTCTTAATTAATTGAATAAAAATTTACTTCATAAGGTAACAGACACAGCATATACTTAGAAAGGTATATTATTGCCATTTGTAATCTGGAAGTATTAACTTTGTTGTTTTTATATATGACTGCAGCAGTGTCAAGAGTTCATTACCTTTTAAAAGTATATGCTTGTTCTGTACATGAATTAGTAATGCAAGTATTTTGATGCAACAAAATTAGAGAGAAATTAGTACTGTTAGAACAGTTTCCTTTCTGTGTTTATGGGATTTTGACTGTGAAAGAACGTTGACAACAAGTGTCTCACATAAGGTTTTCCTTCATTGACTTCTAAGGAGAAACTGAATTACAGTTCACATGTTTGAAAAATTAGCATACATCTGTAACAGTAAAACATATAAGAACTTGTAAACCAATTGTTTTTATGAGGGGTTCACATTTTCCCAGATAAAAAATTTCACCAACATCTACTAATGCCACAACTTTTCTGTTTTTCAGATAGGGTCATTTATGTGGCCTACAGTACGAAGCTCACGTCCTGAAGAACTTTTTTGTGAAGAGTTCTGTCTTTTACGAATATGAGTTGTTACAAGAGAAGAAAGAACATAAAATTTTCTACTATAACACTAAAGCACAAACTATGTCTGTGGAATGCCATTATAGATTCAGAGTACAGGAAGACAGTAATGATTGTGTGTGTGTGTGTGTGTGTGTGTGTGTGTGTTTGTGTGTGTGTGTGTGTGTTTTGTAAGTGAGCATGAGCATTTGAGTGGAAGAAAAGAGAGAGAACTTCAATGTTCAGATCACAATTTAAAGAAAATATCATTTATTTATCCTGTTCTGTTACAAGTGTATTTGAATATGTACATCGTGAAGATTTTATTGTACATACATAGAAGTTAAATATAATTATTGTACTTTTTCTTTTTGTCTTTAATTTACTTACTACCCATATCTTCCTTAAAATGAAATTCTCATTGGTATTGTAGTAAAATTTACTGTTGGTTATTAATTTTGTTTCCAAGCTGATTACACACAGAATATAGGGCCAGTTATATATGCAAATGAGCCTCCAGTGCCCAAAGCAGAACTAACAACTCATTTACTGAGAGAAATTGCTCTTTCGAAAGAAATATAGTATTAATGCAAAAGTTAGCAAGACTTAAACTTTGTCTGTACAGGTATTCCATCAAAATACAAAGGATGTGAAAAATAAAACTGGTAACCCATCCAAAAGATGTAGAAAAAGGGACTCATCCTGATATACTATGTTCTTCTGGATATCAGATTACAAACAAAAGTCACATGTTATAGATTAAAAACTTTGTTACACTGCTCATTATTGTAGACCCAATATGGGAAAATGTGGAGTTGCAGTTTTTGTTATAAATAATGTAGTACTAAATAAACCTACTCTATTCAACAACATTTTCAGGTGCATGGCATTGAAATAACAACATATGGTACACAGTAATTGTGGTGTCAATTGACAAGTAAACTGCTGTAAATTTGCATGGTTTTCTGAGACATGTTAACTCACTCTTCTCACATCTGTCTAAAAAGACTAATTCATTTATTCTTTCTGTGACTTTAATGTGAACTTCTTAGCAGATAATATAAACAGAATTGACCTTGAACACCTGATGTGCCCTTAAAACTTAGTATCAACATTAAACACTTCAACTAGCAGCTACTTATAGTACTTTGGTAGATAATGTAAAGATATTTATAAAAATTATACTGTCAAAAATTTTATAAATGGCCTCCATGAACATGACTGACAGTTCCTGACCATAAACCAAGTAAATGTACAGAGAGAAGTAAATTTTATTTGGAAAAACTTCAGGATTATAGACACACAAATTATCAAAAACTTCAGTCATTAACTACAGTGTGGAGATTTATCTCATGTATATGATGCTGTTGACGTTAACTCCAATGTAATATGTTTACTAATGTGGTTTTAAGTCTACTTGAAATAATTTTTCTTAAGAATATGGCCAGCGAAAATCTATTTATATCAGGCTATAGACCTTAGATTACTACAAGCATCAAATTTTTCTGCAGAAAAATATTGGGCACCTTATGCAGTAGCTAAGTGATAAGATGATCCACAATGAGATGAGCCATTAAAAAATGCACAGCACAGTTCCTAAAAAGACCATAGTTACAAACACTGAAGACCATATTCTTGAAGGCAGAAATTCGTAACTCAAACAAGAAAGTAACAACTGTCTAGAATTTCTTAAAGAAGGAAACAGGAAAGTGTAGTTTCATGAGAAAATATTCAAATAAAAATTGAGGATCATCTTTTATTAATCCAAAAACAGATGATGTTAAATTCAACAAATATTTTTACCCATAAAACGTGCCATGAATTTTCTACAAGCCGATATAGCTAATATAGTACAACATATCCAAGTAATAAGACACTGTACAGGAAAGTGAAAGAATCATTAAGTCTCCAAAAAGTAAAATTTCTACTGCAGTTGACAACATACCTAGTAAGCTATTAAAATACTGCTGCTGCCTTGCGTTAAGGAAAATGCTTTGGCAAATTTTTGATCCATCATTTAAACAAAGTTCCTGCAAGCCCTACTAAGTACGCAGTTCTGAACCACTGCATAAGAAAGTAGTTAAGGCAGCTATTGTTAACTATCACCCAATTTCACTACTGATGGGGTGATGCACAATAAGAGTAGCGTCATTCCGCTGTTTTGGTCTGTTTCACACACTGCTGAGTGTACTTTGAACACGTAGTGATGATTTCCTTGTTCTCTAGTGTACAGGCGTTGATGGTTATATTGTTTGTGTAGCGTCCATTATGGCTGACGGAACTGTAAGGCACCAAGTGTTACACAAGCGAACAAGAGCTATAGTGTTCCGAGCGTACAACGTCTTCAAAAGAGAGGCTGAAGTAGACGACTCGCCACCTCGTGGGGAACAAACTTTTAGTGTAAATGGCTGAAGGTAAATAAAATCGTAACAGCTGAATTGGCCTACAAATATTCCTGAATAATAGGTTTATCATGGGTGTATTGCAATGTGCTATAGCTGTGTTTAAATTATTTTATAATGATGCTAGCAAAATAATTACATAGCATGCCCAGAAAACTGAGATAAGAAAATGAAAAAAAAAAAAAAAATCTACAACGTACGCAAGCTAGTAGGGACGCAACCCGCAATTTTTATCCTTTTTTAATTCATCTCCAAATCACTAGAGGCGCTACTATCGGTCTGTGTTTCCCTCTTGTGACACAGGAGTTGCGCTTTTCTTTTCTTGTTGTTCTGTGGCTCACCCCAACGTTGCTAACAGCCAGACGGGAACGGCTGAGGCATGTAGCGTGCCACTGAGAACTGTGCAGCGTATCCCAAGCGAAGTAAAGGCGTCAGTCAAAGCCAGAGTTACTGTAGCATTAATAACTGTAGTATTAAATCGCCTGGGCAGCAATGCAGTCATAAGAAAGAAGTAGGCGCTTTGGACGAATTTTTAAAAGAAGTTTTCACATCGAACAATATTTGACATGTATTCCTGAAGCGTATACCCAACTGCAGACAATTTAATTTCACGAAAGAAAGAGAACTTGTATTTTAACGGCAGTGGTGGCTTTCGATATCACAAAATGAACGATGGCAGAAAATTCCTGCCAGAGATAAGTGATATTGTGGCTGCAGGGACTATATTTTTAGTAAGAATGCTGGAGATTCGAGACAGTGGAACAGTTCGCATTCATTATATCGACGAAATGCATGTGAACCAGAACCACTGAAGGACAGTGTGCTGGAGGATGAGTGATGGGTTTGGTGGTCTTAAAGTTCCAAGTTACAGTAAATTCAGGGTCAGCAGACACAGAGTTTTTTCCTAAGAGTAAACTAATGTTTAAGGCTTCAAAGTCGAAGATCTCTGAGGATTACCACAGTGAGGTAACGTACAGTGTGTTCAAACAATCGTTTGTCGTTTGTTGTTGTTGTGGTCTTCAGTCCTGAGACTGGTTTGATGCAGCTCTCCATGCTACTCTATCCTGCGCAAGCTTCCTCATCTCCCAGTACCTACTGCAAACTACATCCTTCTGAATCTGCTTAGTGTATTCATCTCTTGGTCTCCCTCTACGATTTTACCCTCCACGCTGCCCTCCAATACTAAATTGGTGATCCCTTGATGCCTCAGAACATGTCCTACCAACCGATCCCTTCTTCTGGTAAAGTTGTGCCACAAACTTCTCTTCTCCCCAATCCCATTCAATACTTCCTCATTAGTTATGTGATCTAATCTTCAGCATTCTTCTGTAGCACCACATTTCGAAAGCTTCTATTCTCTTCTTGTCCAAACTATTTATCGTCCATGTTTCACTTCCATACATAGCTACACTCCATACAAATACTTTCAGAAGTGACTTCCTGACACTTAAATCTATACTCGATGTTAACAAATTTCTCTTCTTCAGAAACGCTTTCCTTGCCATTGCCAGTCTACATTTTATATCCTCTCTACTTCGACCATCATCAGTTATTTTGCTCCCCAAATAGCAAAACTCCTTTACTACTTTAAGTGTCTCATTTCCTAATCTAATTCCCTCAGCATCACCCGACTTAATTCGACTACATTCCATTATCCTCATTTTGCTTTTGTTGATGTTCATCTTATATCCTCCTTTCAAGACACTGTCCATTCCATTCAATTGCTCTTCCAAGTCCTTTGCTGTCTCTGACAGAATTACAATGTCATCGGCGAACCTCAATGTTTTTATTTCTTCTCCATGGATTTTAATACCTACTCCAAATTTTTCTTTTGTTTCCTTTACTGCTTGCTCAATATACAGATTGAATAACATCGGGGAGAGGCTACAACCCTGTCTTACTCCCTTCCCAACCACTGCTTCCCTTTCATGTCCCTTGACTCTTATAACTGCCATCTGGTTTCTGTACAAATTGTAAATAGCCTTTCGCTCCTTGTATTTTACCCCTGACACCTTTAGAATTTGAAAGAGAGTATTCCAGTCAACATTGTCAAAAGCTTTCTCTAAGTCTACAAATGCTAGAAACGTAGGTTTGCCTTTTCTTAACCTTTCTTCTAAGATAAGTCGTAAGGTCAGTATTGCCTCACGAGTTCCACTGTTTCTACGGAATCCAAACTGATCTTCCCCGAGGTCGGTTTCTAATAGTTTTTCCATTCGTCTGTAAAGAATTCGTGTTAGTATTTTGCAGCTGTGGCTTATTAAACTGATTGTTCGGTAATTTTCTCATCTGTCAACACCTGCTTTCTTTGGGATTGGAATTATTATATTCTTCTTCAAGTCTGAGGGTATTTCACCTGTTTCATACATCTTGCTCACCGGATGGTAGAGTTTTGTCAGGACTGGCTCTCCCAAGGCCGTCAGTAGTTCCAATGGAATGTTGTCTACTCTGGGGGCCTTGTTCCGACTCAGGTCTTTCAGTGCTCTGTCAAACGCATCACGCAGCATCATATCTCCCATTTCATCTCCTCTTCCATTTCCATAATACTATCCTCAAGTACATCGCCCTTGTATAGACCCTCTATATACTCCTTCCACCTTTCTGCTTTCCCATCTTTGCTTAGAACTGGGGTGCCATCTGAGCTCTTGATGTTCATACAAGTGTTCTCTTATCTCCAAAGGTCTCTTTAATTTTCCTGTAGGCAGTATCTATCTTACCCCTAGTGAGATAAACCTCTATATCCTTACATTTGTCCTCTAGCCGTCCCTGCTTAGCCATTTTGCACTTCGTTTACAAACAATTATTGCCATCTCTCCGCCCAAATTTTGTTATTGTGACGAACAATGTCAGTGTCCACTCAGTGCAACACAACGAAGTCCCTACTAGCCATATAAGAGATTGCCCAGAAATTGCTTGGATATCTAGTAATAACATCCCTTACAATCTTGCACGAGCCAGAGCGGAACTGATGCTGCCTGTCAACGCAGATAAGCCAGCATACCAACGTATGAGATACACGAAATCGCTAAACAACATGATTAGATTGCCACTGTACCTTCGTCATTACACTCCCATCAAGATGTTATGGGCACAGGTGAAAGCTTTCGTTGCAGAATAAAAAATAATTTTAAAACTACAGATGTTGAGAGTTTTATGAATGCAGCGATGGAAAGATTAGGGTTTTGGCACGGGTGGACTGTGTTAGGCATACAAAAAGATTACGGGCTGAGGACTACAAACAAGAAATTATTAGGGAATGTCTTACGGAGCCTTTTGTAATAAACCCCCGTGCGTCAGATTCATCGCAGACAGACAGCGAAAATTTATTGGCTTCAACCTGGAAGTACCAAATTCATCATTGTGGTATTGTACGGAGATCATGTTGTCACACCAAAGTTGGAATCGAGAATCAATAGCACAGACATTAGCGAGGGCTTGCTGCAATCCATAACGACGTGTAGAAGGCACTCCTGAAGACCGCGCCTCGCCCCTGAGCATAGCAGCGCCTCCACGTTGATGTTAGTATAGTGTCGAGCTAGCAACATCTTTGCCCCAGTTAAGACCTCAGCTACACCAGTTAACATCATTGTCTAAGACCAAAATGATAGTTAAAGTTTCTGATGGACCTGTTCATTTAAATTATGAACACTGAACCTCAAGAGAACAGTTTGTTAATTAGTGCGTCAAGTGATGCTTCGATAGTCCATGACAGTTGTAAATTATCCTGTACTCCTGCGGCAAAAGGAGTGTGTCAAATTTAAGTAAATCTTTTTTTTCATTTATATAACAAAATAAACTAACATTTAATGTGTTCTAGTTTGATGAGCCTTCTCCCAGAGCAAACAAAGATCTTCTAGTTAGTTGAAAGTGCGCGTCTATTATATTTCAACATGTCCGCCTCGCTAGCTGAATGGCCAGCGCGGCCCAATGCTGTGCAAGGGGACCCGGGTTCGATTCCCAGCTGGGTCAGAGATTTTCTCCGTTCAGGGTCTGGGTGTATCATACCCCTCGGCACGCAAGTCGCCGAAGTAGGTAGCGTCTCAAGAATTGCCGGCACAGTAGCTCAGCGTGTTCGGTCAGGAGGGTTACGTACCCTCTGTAATAAAAAAAAAAAAAAAACTGAGTTAATTGATCATCAACGAACTTCATCGGATGTCTTACGACGTCCACTCCGAGCAGATACAACGAACAAAAGCTAACAAAATGAGATTTAAAAAAAAAAAAGTGGCGCCAACTTAATAGGCTTGCACCAGGCAACCGATCTACCCGACGGGAGGCCCTAGGCACACGACATTTCATTTTTCATATTTCAACATGTATGATCCGCTACAGGAAGAGGAACTAACCTAAACTACACACATTCAGGCAAAGCAGATACAACGCCTGCTGCTAATTGTTGGACAATTGACATCCTTACTCAACAAACAAGCAGCACTTTTGCTCCGAAATTTCATCCATACGACAGCCATGTCGCGAATGCTCACACTACAGAGCAAATTAGTGGCCCACTTTCTTGCCTGCAAAATAACATGTATGTAGTGCAATGATTACTTTTTGTCCATCGTTGGTCCTGAAATTTATAGGGTCTGTGAGAAGTTATGTGCCAGAACTGTTCCTGAGAAAGTCACGTACGACTCCCTTGTGAAATTTCTAGATGAATATTTTGACAATCAAATCCATGCCTCTCAGTTTAAATTTTTTCGTCTGGAGCAGGAAGCTGCTGAGGTAGTCAAACAGCGGATAGCAGAACTCAAGGTCTCACCAGACACTGCAAGTTTAAATGTGGAATTAACTGTAGTGACATAATGTTATGTGATGCCATAACTGAGACTGTATCTGACGCACGCAATTCTAAATCTGCCTGATCCTGATTTAAGAACAATTCTGTCTGTTGTGAAATTACAAGCCATTGTAGACTCAACACAGTTTGATTTTGAGGTTCCTTGTATTTCAGTTGTTCATAGTGCACCAGACACTCCGTCTTATGTACGGAATAGTGTTCAAGTATTTCAGACAAGAGCTCGTACAAACAGTACAAACAGTAAGAACAGTAAAGGTAAATATTTCAAATCTCATAGCACACGGCATTTGTTACAAAACTCTGGGAGAAAATTGTGTCCTCAGTGTTCTTCGAGGCTTGATTGGAAAGACTGTCCATGTCAGCTAGTTGCCTTCGGTGTGGACGTGAAAGTCAGATTCAAACTCTACGTTTACGTGGCAAGCAAGGCAAACGTGACAGCCGTCGCAGTGTTAGCACATGGCGGCTACAGCAACGCTATCAAAAAATGTACAAAGAACAGGCTGGGCCACTCACTCTGCTGTGATCCAAACCAAGTTCTCCCGCATCATGAAGCTCTTCCGCTGCAATACCGAGGCATACAAACAAACTTTTTATTCGTCTTAAAGTAGAACATAAGACTAGTAAGTTGCAGTTGGACAATGGTGCTTCTGTTTCCCTGGTAAATAAAGACACTTGTGCCAGAAATAGTAGCCCACTTTTGTATTATCCGCATACAGTGGACATACATTCCAGTCCTTGTCGTGCGTAGTTTGCCCATAACTATCCAGGGAGTGACAAAGTGTTTTTCTTTTCATGTACTCAATTCTCAAAACAGTGCAAACATATTTGGATTATTTAATTTATTCAGTTTGTGCATTCAGAACAATGTGTTACAAATCAGTACTTCTGTGGCTCACATTAACGTTTCTGCCTTGTGTAGGAACTATTTACAATAGCAATAATAAGGGTTAAAAACTTTGCATCGCACATGACTGTGAATGGCAATATACAGCCACGATTTTTCGTTACGAGGTATTCTCCTTGCATTACGTAAGCAAGTTGATCAAGAACTGCAAAGATGGCAAGATAATGGAGCTAGCCAAGCCATTTCTCCAAACGAGTGGACATCACCCTTGGTCGCTCTGAAGAAACCTTCATGTGGTTTACAATTGTGTGCTGACTTTAAGGCAAAAGTAAACCCACAAACTGTAGTGGAGTTTTTACTTCTCCGTGTCCAGAGGAATTGATGAACACACTGGAATAAGGCAGATACTTTTCAAAGGTAGTTTTGTGAGAGGCATATGTAAAGTTACCATTGAACGAACAGTTCAAGCAATACTTTGTGATAAACACTCACTTAGGTTTGTTCCAGTTTCAAAGACTACCATTTGGAAGTGCTTCAGCTCCTGAAATTTTTCAGCAGTTCATGAAACAGTTAACTGTGAAAGCTCCTTCTTGGACAAACGATTTAGATGATGTTGTTGTTACAGGCCACGCGCTTGCGGAACATTTAGTGAATTTAGACTGTTTGTTCCAAGTTGTTTCTGGTGCTGGCTTAAAGTGCAAAAAGTACAAGTGCTCCTACTTCCAGAAGGAATTGAACTATTTATATCATGTAATAAATTCATCAGGTATGCATCCAACTCCATCGCACTTAGATTAGAGATCTGCCAGAACCCCATTAAATTACGGAGTCGTAGGGAAGCTCATCTATTATATCAAATTTATTCCTAACGCTGGACAAATTGCTGCTCTGCTTAACTGGTTGGGCCGGAAAAATGTTGTTTTGGTGTGGTCCAAAGAATGCCAGAATGCATTTCAGTAATTGAAAGAAGTATTGTTAAGTCATCAGTAATTTATTCCCTTTGACCCAGCGAAGCCTGTCATGTTAGCTGTGGCTGGATCTCCCCTAAGATTGGTTCTTCTGGTGAACCTACTGCTTTCACCTTGAAGAACTCTTAACAAAGCGCAGTGTAAAAGGTTTCTGGGAACAGAAGTGGACAAATTTCTGACATGGGCAAACCGCATTGATAAGATCTATTTAAAAATAAGTACAAATATATTCTTAACGAAAGGAATGTGCTATACAATGACACAGAAACCTTATCAAACGTACCTTCCCGCACATACTATACTGTATACCAATATGGAGACGAGCAGCAGATGTACACATTCAGAGATTCTTAAAACTTAAAACAAAAGCCATCAGATGCACAGTTAAACTAGCATCACGAGAATCCTGCAAAAACAAATTCAAAGAATTTAAAGTATTGACTGTGCCATGTTTGTACACTTATGAGATGGTACTTCTTTTAATGGTAAAGTGCACAGCACCTCTAAACAGAGATATACATAACCACAACACAAGAGCTACAGATAACTACCATATATTCAGCGAAAGATTGAAAATGACAGGTAGGGACCCTGTAAGTGCAGGAAGCTTATTTTATAACATACTACCACTTAGCATAAAGGAAGTGAGCACCTTCAAAAGAAAACTTGAGGACCATCTCATCTCTGGATGTTGGTATAAGGTAAAGAATTATTTGCAGGCAAATCCATAGATTAAACGTAAAGTGGGAAATGGAGTAAAACACTTCCTTTTCCATGTGGAAACAAATTCCCTGACAACTTGGGTCCATGGCTTCGTGGGGTCTGCTCTACTCTTGAACCCTACCATCAGCTCTTACCAACTGGCATTGGGACTCCTCTGACTAGGTCTGAAAATACAAAAGGGAACATACAGTTTAAGTGTATTGGTGCGAATATGATTTAAATGAGTTTTCACAATGCGTATATGTCTAAATATTTTCTACGGTATGACCAACATACATGGCCTAAAAGACTTGTTTTCATTTTATCTAAATGTGTTACTATTTGCAGCAGTATGAAAAAATATATAGCTTTGCATACTTTCCTTAAATATGCAAGATTGTTGCACAGATTAATCTATCCTGTTAGTATATTTCATCATAGTATTTTAAAATTGATTACCTATAAACTATTATACAAAAAAGTGTTTTTACATGTTCGCAACATATTTCTAAGATTTTATTTTTATTCCGTATCAAGCTGTAATAACTGCATGTCTAATATCGTTGTAAAATATGACCTATGGATAAAAGCTAAACTAAACTATAATTGTGAAAGTGTTACTGGTGCAGGATTTTGTGCACAATATGACCTCTCGATTATGTCCCATAAATGTTCGATAGGACACATGTTGGGCCATCCGGGTGGCTGAATAATTCTATTGTACTATTCGGAGTGTTCATCAAACCAACTGTGAATAATTGTGGCCCAGTGACATGTCATTGAAGTTTGGAAATATGAAGCCCATGAATGAGTGCAGATGGCCTCCAAGTAGCCGAACATATACATTTACTGTCAATGATCGATTCAGTTGCAGCAGAGGACCCAATCCATTTCACGTAGACAGAGTTAATACCATGATGGAGCCATCACCACCTTGCGCAATGTCTTGTTGACAACTTGAGTCCATGGCTTCGTGGGGTCTGCTCTACTCTTGAACTCTACCATCAGCTCTTACTAACTGGAATTGGGAATTATCTAACCAGGTCTCACAGGGCTACAGTTTCCAGTTTCCAACGGTCCAACCGATATCTCATGAGCGCAAGACAGGTGCTGCAGGTGATGCCATGCTGTTAACAGAGACACTCGTGTTGGTCATCTATCACCATACCCCATTAACGCCAAATTTCGCCTCACTGTCCTAAAGCAAACGTTCGTCGTACGTCCCACACTGAGTTTTGTGCTTATTTCACGCTGTGTTGCTTGTCTGTTACCACTTACAACTCTCCGCAAACGCCACAGAACTCGGTCGTTAAGTGAAGGCCATTGGCCACTGCGTTGTCTGTGGTGGAAATTTGGTATTTCTAGTACACCCACGACTCAGTGGATCTCGGAACATTGAATTCCCTATCAGTTTCAGAAATGGAATGCCCCATGGGTCTAGCTCAAAGTGCCGTTCTGCGTTCAATGTCTGTTAATTCCTGTTGTTTGGCCACAATCGCGTCCGAAATCTTTTCACATGAATCACCTGAGTACAAATGACAGCTCCATCAATGTGCTTCCATTTTATACCTTGTATATGCGAGACTACCGACAACTGGATATGCACTTTTGTCAGGTATAAGTAGAATGTTCTTTACCAGAGGCACAACGCATCCATTAGAATGGTGAAACAATTACGAGTAACAATACTGCTAGGCACGCGATACTTAGCTTCCCGCTCAGCTGACACGTGACAGTGTAGGCAGCACTGAAAGGGCAAACTGGCGACATCACAAGCATTCTCCGTCTGCGTCTGTGCAGAATGCTTCACTCAGCCGCCTTATTAAGGATACAGGGTACTTTTCCGGCTCAGTATTATGTAAAAATCAACACCTATTTCTGTCAGGCACTGTTTATAATGTATATGTTTTACAGCTTCTTTGTTCGTATCAGGTAATGTAGCACACTTTCTAAACAAATTAGTAGTATTTTGAATATTTTTGAACCTGCTTAGGGTTATTAAAAATTACTATGAAACTGATGCAATTTTTTTCCAAAATGCTTCCTCAAATTGAGGTACCATTTAATCCAATGTTATACGTTCGAAGGAGACAAAATTTTTACCAGATATGCATCACATGATGGCTGAGGTAATAGACCTATTTAATTTCACCTATTATGTATATTACAAGGATAAAAATATCACATCGCACATTTTAATTTTTATAATATTTTTCCTAATAAAAATGTTATTTTTTCTATAATTTAGTTGATTCTGCAATAAACCTTAGGTCTACTACATAAGTATGGACTATTGCAAGCAAAAATTAGAGTAATGCTTTACTAACTTAGGAAATATTTGCACCTGAATTCTGAAAAATACAACTTGCGGGAAATTGCGAATGAAGATATGGATCCAATTAAACAGTGCCTCAGAACATTCCTGAAACATAGTCTTCATCCTGCAGAATTTCTTCATCTTCAAGTTTCCTCTTGGCATTTCTTTTAGCACTTCTTGCTTCTTTGGTAACTTGAAGAGCGAATCTTTCAGCTTCATGCACCCGTTGTCTGTCACACACAAGCAATTGATCTTCCATGTTAGAGCCTCATTTTATGCCTAAATTTCTCAGGATTTTCAACCTTCTTATCAATCCATCACTGAAACATATCACTGCATCTAGTACACCAACTTTTAATGTATTTAGTCCTACAAAAACTTTCTTGGGTAATCTTTCCCATATGCAATAGTTGAAAATTTCATTTGTATTCTGAGTGCCCCCATGAAGACATTTACTAAGCAAGACAGGGTCACTCAGGTCTCTAAAAATTGGTTTCATTCATAACAGGTTCAGGAAGAGAGTGCTTGTTGTTGTGGTCTTTAATCCAGATACTGGTTTGATGCAGCTCTCCATGCTACTCTATCCTGTGCAAGCTTCTTCATCTCCCAGTACCTACTGCAACCTACATACCTCTGAATCTGTTTAATGTATTCATCTCTTGGTGTCCCTCTACGATTTTTACTCTCCACTCTGCCCTCCAATACAAAATTGGTGATCCCTTGACGCCTCAGAATATGTCCTACCAACCGATCCCTTCTTCTAGTCAAGTTGTTCCACAAATTTCTCTTCTCCCTAATTCTATTCAATACCTCCTCATTAGCTATGCGATGCATCCATCTAATCTGAAGCATTCTTCCGTAGCATCACACTTCGAAAGCTTCTATTCTCTATTCTCTTCTTGTCTAAACTATTTATCGCCCACGTTTCACTTCCATACATAGCTACACTCCATACAAATACTTTCAGAAACGACTTCCTGACACTTAAATCTATACTCGATGTTAACAAATTCCTCTTCTTCAGAAACGCTTTCCTTGCCATTGTCAGTCTCCATTTTATATCCTCTCTACTTCGACCATCATCAGTTATTTTGCTCTCCAAATAGCAAAACTCATTTACTACTTTAAGTGTCTCATTTCCTAACCTAATTCCCTTAGCATCACCCGAGTTAATTCGACTACATTCCATTATCTTCGTTTTGCTTTTGTTGATGTTCATTTTATATCCTCCTTTCAAGACACTGTCCATTCCGTTCAGCTGCTCTTCCAAATCCTTTGCTGTCTCTGACAGAATTACAATGTCATCGGCGAACCTCAATGTTTTTATTTCTTCTCCATGGATTTTAATTCCTACTCCGAATTTTTCTTTTGTTTCCTTTACTGCTTGCGCAATATACAGATTGAATAACATCTCACTCCCTTCCCAACCACTGCTTCCCTTTCATGCCCCTCGACGTTTATAACTGTCATCTGGTTTCTGTACAAATTGTAAATAGCCTTTCGCTCCCTGTATTTTACCCCTGCCACCTTCAGAATTTGAAAGAGACTATTCCAGTCAACATTGTCAAAAGCATTCTCTAAATCTACAAATGCTAGAAACATAGGTTTGCCTTTCCATAATCTATTTTCTATGATAAGTCGTAGGACCAGAATTGCCTCACGTGTTCCAACATTTCTACGGAATCCAAACTGATCTTCCCCGAGGTCTTCTTCTACCAGTTTCTCCTTTCGTCTTTAAAGAATTCGTGTTAGTATTTTGCAGCCGTGGCTTATTAAACTGATAGTTCGGTAATTTTCACATCTTTCAACACTTGCTTTCTTTGGGATTGGAAATATTATATTCTTCTGGAAGTCTGGGGGTATTTCGCCTGTCTCATACATCTTGCTCACCAGATGGTAGAGTTTTCTCAAGGCCGGATCTCGACGTCTATCGATAGTTCTAATGGAATGTTGTCTACTCCTGGGGCCTTGTTTCGGCTTAGGTCTTGCAGTGCTCCGTGAAACTCTTCACGCAGTATCATATATCCCATTTCATCTTCATCTACATCCTCTTCCATTTCCATAATATTGCCCTCAAGTACATCGCCCTTGTATAGACCCTCTATATACTCCTTCCACCTTTCTGCTTTCCCTCCTTTGCTCAGAACTGGGTTTCTATCTGAGCTCTTGATATTCATGCAAGGGGTCCTCTTTTCTCCAAAGGTCTCTTTAATTTTCCTGTAGGCAGTATCTATCTTACCCCTAGTCCTTACATTTATCCTCTAGCCATCCCTGCTTAACTATTTTGCACTTCCTGTCGATTTCATTTTTGAGACGTTTGTATTCCTTTTTGCCTGCTTCATTTACTGCGTTTTTGTATTTTCTCCTTTCATCATTTAAATTCAGTATCTCTTCTGTTACCCAAGGATTTCTATTAGCCCTCGTCTTTTTACCTACTTGATCCTCTGCTGCCTTCACTATTTCATCTCTCAAAGCTACTCATTCTTCTTCTACTGTATTTCTTTCCCCATTCTTGTCAATCGTTCCCTAATGCTCTCCCTGAAACGACCTACAACCTCTGGTTCTGTCAGTTTATCCAGGTCCCATCACCTTAAATTCCCACGTTTTTGCTGTTTCTTCAGTTTTAATCTACACTCCTGGAAATGGAAAAAAGAACACATTGACACCGGTGTGTCAGACCCACCATACTTGCTCCGGACACTGCGAGAGGGCTGTACAAGCAATGATCACACGCACGGCACAGCGGACACACCAGAAACCGCGGTGTTGGCCGTCGAATGGCGCTAGCTGCGCAGCATTTGTGCACCGCCGCCGCCAGTGTCAGCCAGTTTGCCGTGGCATACGGAGCTCCATCGCAGTCTTTAACACTGGTAGCATGCCGCGACAGCGTGGACGTGAACCGTATGTGCAGTTGACGGACTTTGAGCGAGGGCGTATAGTGGGCATGCGGGAGGCCGGGTGGACGTACCGCCGAATTGCTCAACACGTGGGGCGTGAGGTCTCCACAGTACATCGATGTTGTCGCCAGTGGTCGGCGGAAGGTGCACGTGCCCGTCGACCTGGGACCGGACCGCAGCGACGCACGGATGCACGCCAAGACACTAGGATCCTACGCAGTGCCGTAGGGAACCGCACCGCCACTTCCCAGCAAATTAGGGACACTGTTGCTCCTGGGGTATCGGCGAGGACCATTCGCAACCGTCTCCATGAAGCTGGGCTACGGTCCCGCACACCGTTAGGCCGTCTTCCGCTCACGCCCCAACATCGTGCAGCCCGCCTCCAGTGGTGTCGCGACAGGCGTGAATGGAGGGACGAATGGAGACGTGTCGTCTTCAGCGATGAGAGTCGCTTCTGCCGTGGTGCCAATGATGGTCGTATGCGTGTTTGGCGCCGTGCAGGTGAGCGCCACAATCAGGACTGCATACGACCGAGGCACACAGGGCCAACACCCGGCATCATGGTGTGGGGAGCGATCTCCTACACTGGCCGTACACCACTGGTGATCGTCGAGGGGACACTGAATAGTGCACGGTACATCCAAACCGTCATCGAACCCATCGTTCTACCATTCCTAGACCGGCAAGGGAACTTGCTGTTCCAACAGGACAATGCATGTCCGCATGTATCCCGTGCCACCCAACGTGCTCTAGAAGGTGTAAGTCAACTACCCTGGCCAGCAAGATCTCCGGATCTGTCCCCCATTGAGCATGTTTGGGACAGGATGAAGCGTCGTCTCACGCGGTCTGCACGTCCAGCACGAACGCTGGTCCAACTGAGGCGCCAGGTGGAAATGGCATGGCAAGCCGTTCCACAGGACTACATCCAGCATCTCTACGATCGTCTCCATGGGAGAATAGCAGCCTGCATTGCTGCGAAAGGTGGATATACACTGTACTAGTGCCGACATTGTGCATGCTCTGTTGCCTGTGTCTATGTGCCTGTGGTTCTGTCAGTGTGATCATGTGATGTATCTGACCCCAGGAATGTGTCAATAAAGTTTTTCCTTCCTGGGACAATGAATTCACGGTGTTATTATTTCAATTTCCAGGAGTGTACAATTCATAACCAACAGATTGTGGTCAGAGTCCACATCTGCCCCTGGAAATGTCGTACAGTTTAAAACCTCGTTCCTAAATCTCTGTCTTATCATTATATAATCTATCTGAAAGCTTCCAGTATCTCCAGGCGTCTTCCATGTATACAACCTTCTTTAATGGTTCTTGAACCAAGAGTTAGCTATGATTAAGTTATGCTCTGTGCAAAATTCTACCAGGCGGCTCCCTCTTTCATTTCTTACCTCCAGCCGGTCGTAGTGGCCGTGCGGTTCTAGGCGCTTCAGTCTGGAGCCGAGCGACCGCTACGGCCGCAGGTTTGAATCCTGCCTCGGGCATGGATGTGTGTGATCTCCTTAGGTTAGTTAGGTTTAATTAGTTCTAAGTTCTAGACGACTGATGACCTCAGAAGTTGAGTCGCATAGTGCTCAGAGCCATTTGAACCATTTTCTTACCCCCATTCCACGTTCACCTACTACGTTTCCCTCTCTTCCTTTCCCTACTATCGAATTCCAGTCACCCATGACTATTAAATTTTCTTCTCCCTTCACTAACTGAATAATTTATTTTATCTCATCATACATTTCATCAATCTCTTCGTCATTTGCGGAGTTAGCTGGCATATAAACTTGTACTACTGTGGTAGGCGTGGGCTTCGTATCTATCTTGGCCACAATAATGCGTTCACTATGCTGTTTGTAGTAGCTTACCCGCATTCCTATCTTTTTATTCATTATTAAACCTACTCCTGCTTTACCCCTAATTGATTTTGTATTCATAATCCTGTATTCACCTGATCAGAAGTTTTGTTCCTTCTGCCACCGAACTTCAATAATTCCCGCTATATCTAACTTTAACCTATCCATTTCCCTTTTTAAATTATCTAACCTACCTGCCCGATTAATGGATGATCTGAGATTCCACGCTCTGACCCGTAGAACGCCAGTTTTCTTTCACCTGATAGCCGGCCGGAGTGGCCGACCGGTTCTAGGCGCTACAATCTGGAACCGCGCGACCGCTGCGGTCGCAGGTTCGAATCCTGCCTCGGGCATGGATGTGTGTGCTGTCCTTAGGTTAGTTAGGTTTAAGTACTTCTAAGTTCTAGGGGATTGATGACTTCAGAAGTTAAGTGCCATAGTGCTCAGAGCCATTTGAACTATTTTTTCTCCTGATAACAACGTCCTTCTGAGTAGTCCCCGCCCGGAGATCCGAATGGGGGACTATTTTACCTCCGCAATATTTTACCCAAGAGGACGACATCATCATTTAACCATACAGTAAAGCTGCATGCCCTCAGGAAAAATTATAACTGTAGTTTCCCCGTTGCTTTCAACTGTTCGCAATAGCAGCACAGCAAGGCCGTTTTGGTTAGTGTTACAAGGCCAGATCAGTCAGTCATCCAGACTGTTGCCCTTGAAACTACTGAAAAGGCTGCTGCCCCTCTTCAGGAACCACACGTTTGTCTGGCCTCTCAACAGATTTCCCCCCCCCCCCCCCCCCCCCAATTGTGGTTGCACCTATGGTACGGCTATCTGTATCACTGATGTACGCAAGCCTCCCTACCAACGGCAAGGTCCGTGGGTCATGGGGAGGGGGGAGAGAGAATGCTTATGATGGTATATTTTACCACTTTCGTTTGCTTTTTGGTAACCACACCAAGAATCTGCTCCTTTAGGGCAACTTATGAAAGTAGGTGGCCCATACACCTTTTCTCATTGCTGTAACATCATTCAGAGGTGAAGTTCGTCTAATGACTCATCCATAACAACTCTGGAGGAGATCTATTTCAGTTTCTGTCAATCTGCTTCGGCCAGACAGAGATTTTCCATCAGTTGCAACTTTCCTTTCATTTCTCTTCATAGCTTTCTCAATCTAGCACCCATCCTCTTTTGCACATGTCCACAACACTCCAGTTTTGTTACAAAGGTATCAACATAAACATTGAACTCATTAATTTTATTGAAAGCTTTAGAGTCCCCATTGCCTATGTACTTCGTATATCTAACGTTATAAACGGGCACCGACCTCTGAAATATTTTTAGAGCTCCATCACACTTCATACCTCCACTGAAACCATCATAATTCTTAGAACACTGATGTTCAATACGTCCTTCAGTGTTACCATGGCAGGTGTGGCAGTACTTAGATAAGCACTCAGTATCAACAGCTTTTCCATTCTCCAGAGAAGTAGCACTAACGAACACCATTCAAGAAACGATGTCCTCGACGTTGCCATGTCCCATCAAGTGCAACAGCAATGTCCCTGGTTTCACTAATATTTAGTTTCTTCTTCTGCATGTTTCATAGATGCTTTAGACACTACCGTCAAGGCACCTAAAAGTATTTTTATGTACTTGCTAAACGTACTGGGAGGAGGAGGAAGGTCCATCAAACCACAAAACGTTTGAGCAGCCGTTTTTCCTTTTCCTATTGCACGCATTGCATACACTAACTTCAAATTCACATCATATGAATTATGCACAATGTTCGAAGTCATTTTCGAAGTAGATTTATTGCAGGATCTACACAGAACAACTAATTTTGACGCTAAACCCTTCCTGCTACTTTGTTGTTTAGATATTTCCAGACAGCCTACACCATCACATTGTTTACATTTCGCCACTTCCTTTACCGAAGAAGATAAGATGCCCACATTAGAAACAACAAACAGCGTCGTTGTTAACACAAAAATTTGAATCACCAGGAGGGGTGTCATGTAGGAGTTTCTTCCCTGAAGAACTGAAACATAAGTTACTTTCAACGTTGTGGCTTGCTTTGTTTGTGAACTGGGTATCACGGAATTCCATTTTATTGAATTTCTTGATGCTTGGCATAGTTCATATTTATTGCACACTGAAGGATATGTACTTCCACATATATATGTAACACTTGGGCAACAAACATTCAGTAGCACGTGAAGAAGCAGCTTCAGCGAAACAAAAGTAAATACTAACAAAGATAATCATTTGTCCGCAGCTTGTGGTCGTGCGGTAACGCTCCCGCTTCCCGCGCCCTGGTTCCCGGGTTCGATTCACGGCGGGGTCAGTGATTTTCTCTGCCTCGTGATGACTGGGTCTTGTGTGATGTCCTTAGGTTAGTTAGGTTTAAGTAGTTGTAAGTTCTAGGGGACTGATGACCAAAGATGTTAAGTCCCATAGTGCTCGGAGCTATTTGAACAATTTGATAATCATTTACAGACACTAGAAACGTGCACTTACCAATATATACAATATATCATACGTATAATCGCTGGAAACAGAATGTTCACAGTTCTTATCGAAATAATACTGGTTTCTGTAACAGAAATAAAGGTGGTGTGGCAGCATACATGACTGTAACTTTAAAATTTGGTATATATAGGTCATTTTGCATTTGAAACCCTATAATGTAATCAGGAAAGACTACAGAATTTAATAAAGTCATAAAAAACTGCGATTTTTCCACCATTTATAAGTATCCTGTATCCGTAACTGCACCCACAATAAGCGGTGGATGGTGTACGGCTGGCAACTGGTGGCCGGAGGCCGCTGTGCGGCGAAGAAACTTTCAAGCGGTAAGTGTTTTGATTTTGACGCAGCCACGAGCTGTTTAGTGGAACTGTTTCTGGAGGTTTTTGATGGATTAGACAGTGAAGCGTATAATCTTTAAGGTTCCATCTGACACAACGTTAGCAGACTGCCGAAATACGATAAAAAAGGAAAAGCCATCGAAGGGCCTCAAAATCGCGAATTTATATCAACATTGCGCGACGTTTACCAATTTTTCCCCATAACTGTAATTTACTGAGTAGTCTATATGTACAGTTAACTTACTGTGAAGTAAAGACAGCAAAAATCAGTGTGACGCAGACGACATCTATGAACATAGAATTAATTAGGAAAACCACAACAGAAGTATGTGAATATTAGTGCACACAGGAAATAAACTTTACGAAAAGCAATCAACAGTGGTCACAGTCAGCTTCAGACTGGTGGAGAGATGGGTCGAATCACGTAGGCTGCTCATATCGTGTTGGACCTCCTTTTGACCAGCGTAGTGCAGCAACTCGACGCGGCATGCACTCAACTAGTCGTTGCAAGTCTCCGCCAGAAATATTGTGCCATGCTGCCTCTATAGCTGTCCATAAATGCGAAAGTGTTTCCGGTACATGAGTTGTGCACGAACTGGCTTCTCGATTATGTCCCATAAATGTTGGACAATCTGGGTGGCCAAATCATTCGGTCCAATTGTCCAGAATATTCTTCGAACCAATGGCGAACAATTATGGCCTGCTGACACGACATCGCTGTTTGGGAACATGGAGTCGCATTGCTCTAACTGGCACTTTCGTAATATGCCTCCATTAATTTCTGCGCTTATTTCACGCAGTTTCGCTTGTCTAATGACACTGACAACTCTACGCAAACGCCGCTGCTATCGGACGTTAAACGAAAGTTAGTAAATCATTGAAGAAGACTAGGTGAGTGTTTCTACTAGATAGAGCAGATAAGCAGTTATTAGCATTTCACTTAGTGATTTAGTTCCAGTAAGACGGATGTAGAGGAGTTACGAGCAAAGTTTAACCAGATTGCAAATCGTAGTCTGGAGAGTTACGTGCGGAGTAGCGATTCGTGTGTCTGTGAAAATATCAATCCGCGAAGCGTACAGTATTTACTACCGTCACACCTTAGCAAAAGATCTGGCAGAGAACCCGAGGAAATTCTAGTCTTATGTATAATCGCTAAGCGGGTCTAAGGCTTCCATTTAGTCCTTCGTTGACCAATATGGTGCGGCAGTTGAATATAACAAAATGAAAGCCGAAGCATTAAATTTCACGTTCCAGAAATCGTTCCCACACGAGAATCGTGCAAACATACCGTCATTTGTCCATCTGACAGAGCCCCGTATGGACGACATAGTAATAGAGTAGACAAACAACTGAAAGATTTGAAAGCAAATAAATCACCAGGTCCGGATAAGATCCCACTGCGATTTTACAAAGAGTACTCTACGGCACTGACCCCTTACCTAGCTTGCAATTATCGTGAATCTCTCGCCCAGCCAAAGTCCCAAGCGACTGGAAAAACGCGCAGTGCTTCCAGCATATAACAAGGGTAAAAGAACAGACCCGCAAAATTACAGATCAACATCCCTCATTTCTGTCTGCTGCAGAATCCTTGAACACATTCACAAATATGATAAACTTTCTTGAGACAAGCTTATGTCCACGAATCAGCATGGTTTCAGAAGGTATTGCTCGTGCGAAACTCAGCTTGCCCTTTTCTCATATGGTATACTGCGAGCTATAGATGAAGGGCGACAGGCAGATTCCATATTTCTAGATTTCCGGAAATCATTTGACACTGTGCTCCATTGTAGGCTGTTAACGAAGCTACGAGCATATGTAATAAGTTCACAGATATGTGAGTGGCTGGAAGACTTCTTAAGTAATAGAACCCAATATGTTATCCTTGATGGCGAGTGTTACCGGTAGGTTTGAACAAAACGTATGTGTTACGCAGATGCTTCGGGGACTCAAATGGGAATGCCTGGAGAGAGGGCGATGTTCTTTTCGGGAAACACTGTTCAGAATATTTAGAGAACCGTCATTTGAAATTGACTGCCGAATGATTCTACTGCCGCCAACATACATTGTGCTTAAGGACCACGAAGATAAGATATGAGAAATTAGGACTCATACGGAGACATGTAGATAGTTGTTTTTCCCTCGCTCTATTCGCAAGTGGAACAGAAAAGAAAATCACTGACAATGGTACAGGGTGCCTGAAATTTGGTAGTTTCGGCACGCTCTTGACACTTGGGATCTCGGAATATTGAATTCCCTAGCGAATTCCGAAATGGAATGTGCCATTCGTCTGGCTCCAATTTCTATTCGGCTTTCAAAGTCTGTTAATTTCCGTCGTGCGGTGATAATGACGCCGCAAACCTTTTCATATGAATTACCTGAGAAACAATGACACCTCCGCCAATGTACAGCCCTTTTATACATTGTGTCGTGAAACTACCACGTCTGTAGACGTGCATATCGCTATCTCATGACTTTGGCCACCTCGGTGTAACGGATTCTATAACTTCGCAATTTTCTTCTGGAAATATCTGCGCACAAATAGCTTCTTGGTGAGTGCTGCAATGATGAGTAAGTATCTCGTGATTAATTTTTTATTTCAAAATAGCAACAAACCCATTCCTTAGGCCAGTCATACGTTCCGCACAGTCTGTTGAAATAGAGAAAATTTGATAGAGTGGAATATGATGTTTTTCAATGCCCTCAGTATTTGCTGTATCCTCTTCTCGTGTTTGACCTTTGAGTATCAACAATCCCAAAAGTTCTCCTTAGGGTGTAGATGGAATAACTCGTACAAAATGTGGTGTCACCGCCAGACACCACACTTGCTAAGTGGTAGCCTTTAAATCGGCCGCGGTCCGGTAGTATACGTCGGACCCGCGTGTCGCCACTATCAGTGATTGCAGACCCAGCGCCGCCACACGGAAGGTCTAGAGAGACTTCCTAGCACTCGCCCCAGTTGAACAGCCGACTTTGCTAGCGATGGTTCACTGACAAATTACGCTCTTATTTGCCGAGACGATAGTTAGCAAAGCCTTCAGCTACGTCATTTGCTACGACCTAGCAAGGCGCCATTATCATTTGCTATTTATCTTGTGATGCATGTACCGTCCGACCGATGTTCACCAATTATGGATTAAAGTTAAGTATTCCAGAAGCTACGTACCTTTTTGCTAGTCTCTATTCCTTTAACTGTTCCAGACCTCACGCCAGCCTGCGTGAGCTTAAACGCGTGCCTTCGGCTTCCTCTCCTAGTGGCTTGGCTGTCTTGCCAAGTCACAACAGTTTGGCGACGAGAATTCTGCGTTCGTACCTATATTTATTTACTTGTGTAATGGCTTCGCCACAATCTCCAGATGTACTGTCCGAATTTTATCGCTTGCAGAATCAGCAGACGCAGGCCTTATTGGATGCCCTTGGACAGCTCGTCCAGGGTCAACGTGCAATGCAAAACGATGCGGCAGCCGCCGCTCCACCGCTACCGCAGCCACAAAGTTGCACCACCTTTTCGTCCTTTTGATGCGGCACTGGGAAGCTGGACCGAGTGGTCACGCCAATTTGGATTCCATCTCGCCGCCTACAGAATTCAAGGTAACGAGCGGCAGCCTTTCTTATTATCGTGCGTCGGCGTGTCCACGTACCGTGTGATAGTCAAATTATTTCCCCGATGCGACGTAGTAACTCTGTCCTACGACGAAATTTTGTCTGCATTAGATGCATATTTCAAAGAATCAGTCAATGTAGTTGCGAAAAGGTATACCTTCTTTCGTACAAAACGTAGGGCCGGTCAAACTAATTGGGAGTGGGTTGCAACTTTGATAGGCCTTACTAGGGATTGTGCTTTTGAGTGTGAATGTGGACTCCCTTATTCAGATACTATGGTACGTGATGCAATTGCGCAGAACGTTTTTGATGTTCGTATAAGGGAACAGATTTTGAAACTAGTCAATCCCTCCCTTCAACAAGTGATAGACATATTGGATCGGCAGGACACACTTGGCTTTGCTCAGGAATCATTTGAAATTTCGCCACCCGTGTGTCAGGTTAACCGGCCCGCCGGGTGCGCTGCACGGAACAGTAAACAGCCCTCGCGCCCGTCCGCGCAGCTGCCACAAAGCACTCCGCCACGTGTGCCGCGCAAGCAAGCAAATGCAGTGCTAAAATCATGCCCGCGGTGTGCTACTAGACATTCGCGTGAGAACTGCCCATCACGCCAGGGTATTTGCTTTTTCTGTAATAAAAAAGAATATGTTCAAAGTGTTTGCCAGAAAAAGCTCAGAATGGACACTCACAACCATTCCAGGCCCTTTGCTTCGCGCCGGAATCGGAGTCAAACCCACAATACTCAGGCTCGTGCACCTTCGCCCATGGAAATTCATGTAGTTCATTCCACTCCGCCCAGTGCCACTCTCTCTAACAGTGACTGTGTTCGTCCCACAAATAGTGTCCATCGACATCGCCGGAAATCCCGTCAAGTCGCAAGTGATTCTCTACCAGTGTAAGTTCACGTTGCACGAGACAGTCACTCTTGTCGTCAGCAGGACAATAAACTTTTTGTAGATTTGGACATTAATGGCAACGTGATACCATTCCAGCTCGATACCGGAGCTACAGTTTCATTGATCAATCACGACACGTACAAACAGCTGGGCACACCTCCGTTGCGTAGCTCAGTAGTTATTCAGGACAAGCAATCCCTGTGTTAGGACAGTGCAGCCTTCTTGCAACATACAAGGGACAAACAAAACTTGTCATTGTACGTCCTTCGTTCTTCTGCTGCAGTGAACTTGTTTGGTTTAGATTTATTTCAGTTGTTTAACTTGTCTATAGTAAATCAGGACCTATCAGTGAACCGGACTGTGCCTTCAGCCAGTGTTTCTCGTCTATGTGAAGAATTTGCAGACATTTTTGCACCGGGCCTTGGTTGCGCTAAGGACTATAAAGCCCATTTGGAACTGAAAGTAAACGCACAACCGAAATTTTTCAGAGCGCGCAATGTCCCCACGCATTGCGTGATGAGGTCGCAAGAACATTACACGATTTAGAATCACAAGGTGTAATTGAACGTGTGCAGGCTTCTCTCTGGGCCTCACCCTTAGTAATTTTGCCAAAACCTTCCGGAAAATTGAGATTTTGCGTGGACTTCAAAGCTACAGTGAATCCACAACTCGTGATTGCAACTTATCCTTTACCCCGCCCGGAAGATCTTTTTGACAAACTGTGCCCGAGTAAATATTTTTCGAACTTGGACCTAGCAGATGCGTACTTGCAAATACCAGTGGACGACGAATCCCAGCGCGTCTTGGTGGTTAACACGCATCTTGGTTTGTATCGATTCAAAAGACTGCCATTCGGGTGTGCATCCGCCCCTGCATTGTTTCAGCAATATCTGCAAACTGTTTGTGCGTCGGTCCCTACTGCAGCAAACTATCTGGACGATATTGTGATATCCGGAAAGACAGAAGACGAACATTTAGCCAACCTCCAAACATTATTTCAGGTCTTGCGCCAAAATGGTCTTCGCTTGCGGAAGGACAAATGTGTGTTTTTTGCTCGTGACTTACCCTATCTGGGCCATGTACTCAATGCCCAAGGCATACATCCCAGTCAAGAGCACCTCCGTGCCATACAAGACTTGCCTTCGCCGCAGAATTTGAAGCAGCTACAGATTGTGCTGGGAAAAATCAATTACTACCATAAATATGTGCGCCACGCCTCTTCCATTTCAGCTCCGCTTCATCGCTTACGCCGTAAAGGTGTTCCGTTCGTCTGGACGACGGAATGCGAACGCGCCTTCCGCCAGTTGAAATCGGCGTTGCTTTCCAATACTTGCCTTACGCCATTCGATCTCCAGAAGCCCCTTTTGTTGATGGTGGATGCATCTGATTTCGGGATCGGTGCTGTGCTTGCGGACAAAGATGGATCGCACGATCGCCCTATTGCCTTTGCGTCCAAATTGCTCTCGTCTGCGCAAAGAAATTATTCACAGATCGAGAAAGAAGCATTGGCTCTCGTATTTGGTGTTACAAAGTTTCATGATTTCTTGTATGGTCATCACTTTACCATCATCACAGACCACAAACCTTTAACATCGCTTTTTCATCCGAACAAGCCTGTACCTCCACGTACAGCGCAGAAATTCATTCGCTGGTCTATTTTCGTCTCGCAGTACCGCTACGATATCTTGTATCGGTCCACTGTTAAGCACGGAAACGCCGATGCGTTGTCCCGTTTGCCTGTTGCTGAGGATAAAGCATTCGATTCTTCCGAACTTGCTTGCATGTTCATTGATGCGGAAACCGATGACGTGGTCGAATCGTTTTCGATTGATTTTCGTCGTGTAGCTACAGCCACAGCTGCTGACCCTGTCCTTGCTACCGTTCTGCGTTTTGTTGCTACGCAATGGCCCTTGTCAAAGTCACGGATCGAGGATCCGTTGGTTCGCCGATTTTTTGCTCACAAGGAGAGACTTTTTGTTCGACGTGGTGTTTTGCTGTTGCGTTCTGGTAATGATCAGTCCAGGGTCGTGGTCCCACGTTCGTTACAGTCCTCTGTCTTACGGCTTCTCCACCAAGGACATTGGGGTATAGTGAGAACGAAACAACTTGCTCGTCAGCAGTGTACTTGGTTCGGAATCGATGCTGCGATTACGAATATGTGCTCCTCTTGCATGGCGTGTGCCGAACAACAATCCGCACCACCGCGGTAATTCTTTGCATGGCCAAAAGCCATTTCCCCTTGGCAACCCTTACACATCGATTTTGCTGGTCCATTCTGGAAAGCTCGATGGTTGGTTGTGGCAGATTCATTCAGTAATTTCCCTTTTGTTGTCCGGATGTCTTCCGCGACATCATCTGCCACCATCCAAGCGTTATCTGCTATCTTTTGCATTGAAGGTCTTCCACAGACTATTGTTTCCGACAATGGCCCGCAATTCATGTCCGCAGAATTTCAGTCATCCTGCAAGGCCAATGGTATTCAACATCTGACGTCCGCGCCGTTTTCGCCACAGTCAAACGGTGCCGCTGAACGATTGGTCAGGACTTTCAAGTCACAGATGTTGAAGTTGAAAGAGTCGCATTCTCGGGAGGACGCGTTATTGCTCTTTTTGTCCTCGTATCGCTCTCAGCCCCGAGATGGTCGCTCGCCGGCTGAGTTGCTCCACGGTCGCCCTCATCGCCCCTTGATGTCTTTGCTACATCCGCCGCATCGGGTTCTTGTGCAGCGGCAGACACCTGCTTTTGCCCCAGGCGACGTTGTATACTATCGCAACTATCGAGGTTCACGGCGTTGGCTCGTAGGGTGCATTCTTCGCTGCCTCGGCCGCGCTATGTATCTGCTTTTGGGGGCCTCTGGTGAGGTGCGTCGGCATCTCAATCAGCTGCGCCTCTGTCGTCGCACGGGTTCTGCCGCTCCCCGTCTGCTTTCAGCGACGGTGCCGTCCGGTCAGAGCCCTGGGGACCCATCTGCTGGCTCGCCTCATCCCCAGGTGTTACCGACGCTGCCTCCCATTTTGCCCCATGGCGACGCGCCGGCGCCTGTTCTCCCGCCGGCGACGCCTGCAGTGGACGCGTCGCTGCAACCGCCGGGCGCCTCCCTGGGTCACGCGCCGCCGATCGCTTCCCGTGACCCGTTGTCCTCCGACATGGAACTCTTGCCCGCTCCGGACCACATGGCGTCTTCGCCCGTCGGGTGCCCCGACCCGATGGAGGTCGACCCTTCGGCCCCTCCTGTCTCTCTACGGGCGCGTACACCGCATGTTCGCGTGCACCCTGGACTAGGTTTTCAGGCGTTTCCTAGCTCCCCTCGGACCGAATGGCAGGGTGCGGGTGGCACAGCCTCGCCTGTTGTTAGGCTCCCCACCTCGTCGCATACGTCAACATGGGGTCCTCCCCACGGCGGGCGGAAGCCTTATAACACAGCCGTACGCCGATTTGCGGGGGAGGAAAGTGGTGTCACCGGCAAACACCACACTTGCTAAGTGGTAGCCTTTAAATCGGCCGCGGTCCGGTAGTATACGTCGGACCCGCGTGTCGCCACTATCAGTGATTGCAGACCGAGCGCCGCCACACGGCAGGTCTAGAGAGACTTCCTAGCACTCGCCCCAGTTGTACAGCCGACTTTGCTAGCGATGGTTCACTGACAAATTACGCTCTCATTTGCCGAGACGATAGTTAGCATAGCCTTCAGCTACGTCATTTGCTACGACCTAGCAAGGCGCCATTATCATTTGCTATTTATCTTGTGATGCATGTACCGTCCGACCGATGTTCACTAATTATGGATTAAAGTTAAGTATTCCAGAAGCTACGTACCTTTTTTGCTAGTCTCTATTCCTTTAACTGTTCCAGACCTCACGCCAGCCTGCGTGAGCTTAAACGCGTGCCTTCGGCTTCCTCTCATAGTGGCTTGGCTGTCTGGCCAAGTCACAACACAAAAAGTGAAACTTGTGGTGTGTGATTTATATCACAAGACTGGTCAACTGCAGTTGATGAAGCTGAAAACAGTTTAAGATCTTTGACTTGCTGGTTGTTTATTCTCGAAGATATTTTGTCTGTCGTATTTTTCACTGTTTTAGCAGGCAATAGTAAATCTTTTTTTAGAATATCTATGTAAAACAAAGTTTTACGAGTGGCCTTCAAAAAAGAAGTTATACGTTATTTTGGCAGGCCAAGTAACTTTTACTGAATCCTCCTCTACATTTCAAACCGACACAGGTACAAGACACTGTTTCTCAACACAGTCACGAAGTCTCTGTAAACTACGGTCGGAATGTTCTAACAGTCTTTAGGTTTCTCAACGTTAGAAATCCGCTCCCTGGCAGAAATCGTACTGTCCTGCGTGCTTGAACGTTGGAGTACGTTTCTAGCTGCCGCGCCATTTCAGGCCCTCACTGTGATGCACCTGTTAATGATACAACAGCAGAACTGTGTCTTGAGGAAACCCATGCAGTCTCTCCAAACAATGTGCCATTCTTGTAGCGCAATGGTTTTGGTGTTGGACGGTATGTATAATTTACTTTTTGAAGTCCCTTCGTGCATATTCGCCGTCTGTCTTTGGTTCTCTTCTCTTGACTAATCACGTAACTTGTAATAGTAACATTGTTGGAAGATTACATCTATTAATTAATTACAAAACTAGATTTTTCCTCTCTCTTCTAAACTGCTTTCTTCTCGGATCAACGAAACTATATTGAGCACCGAATGGCACGTGTTTACTTGTAAAGTGTCTTTCCGAATTTGACTTCTTGTTAGAAACCAATTTTTCTGATAAATAAAACAGGTCAGAAGGTCATTTAAGTTCTGAATAAATGGAAAAGTCTCGGTCCATTTAACTTCAAACTCAAGGTTTTCGTCTTGCTTTTCCTAGCCTGCTCTTTGTAGTCGTGTAAACAGAGCACTCAAAAAAATGTTTCATTTTATGATAATAAAGCCAACAACATAAAATAATTACAATTCGTAATTGATAACAAAAATACCTGTAGGATTTGCAGCTGGTTGGAAAAATACAGCTAACTTTATGCTTCGAGTAGGAACTTCTGTCGCCTGCGAGCGATTTACAAACGTGACTAACAATAAGAACTGCACAGTGAGACTGTTGGCTAGCTCACGCAACTCGAGCACGAATCGTTCGCACCACCCTTTTACAGGCCGAGGAAAACTTCGTGATCCTTAAACGTGCAGAACGCCAGCGAACGGAGGGGAAAATGCCGCTGACGGGGGAATCTTGGAAGAGATGTAAAGTGCTTCGGACAGAGGCAGGTGCATTTGCGAGCCGCAACGGTGTGGATTTTAACAATTCTCGCCTTTCCTGTGGGGTCACGAGCTCTGTTGTAATACATTGTAGAGCACGAAACAAGGATACGACTTAACGATACGCGTTGACATTCTCTCTTCCTAGAAATGAACGTGAGCGTCCGAATATATTTTGTAGAAGAGCCACACTTAAGAGACCAAAGAGCTGCAGGTGGCTCCCGATCCGCGATTTGCCGACTTTAGCTCTAAACTAGGGCCTAATTTGCCGGCCTGTGCGAAAATTTCAAGCGCTGCCCCCCCCCCCCCCCCCCCCCAAATCTCCTACCTCCTGGAATTTTCAGACACAGTTGACCTTCTTCGCTATGTTATTCATCCACCACAGTTTATTTCCACATATCACATGTGCTCATACGTCTTTTTGACGCAATTTGTCTTTGACATCACAGCCAGGTATGGGCCACCAGTCAGTAACACAAACGTGAAAGGTGTACAGTGTAATAAATTTTAAGTTACAACTCCAAAATTAATTATGACAATCAGAATAACGTTATGTCACTCGCAGTCTATATAAATAAAGCGACGAATGAAAATTTCTGCTTCATTTGTCGCTACTGTCTGCAGATAAGTATCATAGATATTTGAGACTTGAAAAAGATCTCTGGAACCATATAGTTTTATAGTATAAATAAAATTCTGTTTTTCTCGTTCCCTGTCCAAGAGAATCGTGCAGTGTGGAGGGAGGAACATCATGACCGCCGAGGGGAGAATAACAAACTGGAAGTAGAGAGGCGAATAGAGGTCTCGCAGTACTTCCAACGCTCATTAATTCTTTTGGTAAGTTTTCACCAAATGAATAACAATTTTAGTATTATTTGCTTTAAAACATCAAATCCAATGAGTATCAACATTATCAGAAATATCTAAAGTAATTATACCATATTAAATTTTTTTGAATTATAAGGTATTACATCAGTCATAAAAACACCTCTAAAATGTGTAATTTTTAATTCCTTAGCCATATATTGTGTAACAAAATATGATAAATTTTTATTTATCATTATTTTTGAAACTTTTTAAAATCCAGTTCCTTTCTCTTCCATTGGTAAATAATGTCTTTTTCATTCTTAAAATTCTCTATCTTTCCATTTTATATTTTTTATTGTGCTTGCTACTCTTCTGCCTACTGTACCAGCTGCAACTAAATGTGATAATGCAGCCATTAAGAATTCTGAAATTCCACCTTCATGATTTGTTAATCCATTACCAGTTTTTCTTTTTTATAAGATGTTTAATTTTTTTCACAAGTGGGATATCTAATGTTATAAGCCCATTTCCATGAGTTTTTATCTCACTTTTCTATTTACTATTGAATTGTTCATTCTTTAGTTTCATTTTAAATGCTTTACATTTAGTTTAACCACTTGGCAGCAAAGTATAATCGACTTAAAAATTGATTTATTTAGATAAAGTTTGTATAAAATTTTGATTAAGAAATTTATAACAACATTTTATTCACATTAAAATTCTATAAAATTTTGATTAAAGAGTGTATAAACTATTCTATTGAATATTATTAAATTATTGTAAAAACTTTTATTGGAAATTTATAAATACATGTTATTTAATTTAATTAAAAAGTTTACAGTACCCAACCATAATTTTCGTTTCCTATACATTGTTACACTAATTGCTTTTAGCTAATTATTCAACAATGAAATATGTTCAGCATATAGTCTTTCTTCTGAGGTTAATTGAAGTTCTTTATCTGCTTCATGTCCTTTTTCTGAATCTTAGTCATCTCTATACAAAATGTCATGATTTATACAAGCTTCATCTAATGGATTTATTCTTTTATCACCTCTATCAAATCTTTTTCCTAATCTTGTGTTGGACTGCCATCTACAAGCCAGAAGGTGTATTTCAAAAGGTAATGTATTAATTAAAGTATAAAATTGTTACCTTTCCAAATTTTTCTAATTTGCAAAGCATATTAGGTACATCATTCAAAACTCTAACATGTTATGGAATACCTTTTGAATTATTCATAATACAATCATAAAATGCATTTGTTTACATTTTTGTTATAACTTTTTCATTAGAATAATTTATATTTCCAGCTAATTGTTCAACATGAATTAGTGCTGATCTATGGATAAGAGACCATTCATCCAAATATCTTCTGTTGGTTTTTCTGTACTTTTTTTAAAACACCACCACCACATTTCTCATCTGAACTAGAATCTCAGTCTAAATCAACAATAATTTTCCTAAAAATAAACATAGATGATTCTTCTTATCAGGTATTTGTATTTACTGCCTTCACGTGATTTAATATTTTTTTGAATTTTTATCAAAACATACTGCATGTGAATGATGCATTATATCCACATAATTTGATAAACCAACAGCATCCTATTTTTTATTCATATCTGAGCCGTGTATACTTCCATCTTTCCACGGCTCGTTTCCTGAGCGTCAAGTGGAGCCAATATTTTTGGTAATAGACAGTGTTTGGGCGCGATCGGGCTCTAGCATCTCGTTGCTGTCTTTTATTGCTTCACTTCTATTTCGTTTTTCCGTGGTTGTTCAGGGTTGGTATTTTATGAAGCTCTTTCGTTAGAACTCCCCCCCCCCCTCCCCCCCGCAGTGTACCCACTTTCGATTGCGAGTTCTGTCTTTGGTGTACTTAGAAACCGTAGGTTTGTAACACGACCGACACACATGTTTACTGAAGCAGACTCTTTGGCATGTACTATTTATAGGCGAGCGCGGTCACGCTGGAGGAGGTTGTCGCGCAGTGGCCTTCGTGTCCGCTCTGGTGACGCCGACATCCTGCCTTCCGCGTACAGGTGTTATCAAACCCGCACTTCAAGTGGAGGAACGTCGGCCTGGTTGAGGCTCCTCTGTCTGCTCTTCACTGGTTGTCTGCGGGAGACGGATGGCAGTCTAATCTTCGCCTGCGTCGACGAAGGCTAATAAACAGTAACCATCATGGGGCGGTGGAGTCCCCGTTCGGCGAGGGTTTGAGTCCGGGAGCAGTTTGGCTGGGTCGGTGTCTGCCGGGACGACTGGGGATGGCTCAGAATTGTGCACAGCAGTCCCGAACAAATGACGAAGTGCACCGAGGGAAAGGAGAAAAGAAGTTAAGTGTGAATGTTTCAAGTTGATCGTCCTTTGGGATTGAGTTCATCCAGTCGTCTTTCCTGCCTTGTGGCCACCGCTGTGGCAATCCTCTGTTCTGTTCACTGGTGCAATTCTGACAGTGCCGATTCCACCACGCATCGTTGCTAACCGGTGTAGTGGTGTATTCTGGTAGTTATTTGTGTACGTTTGCACTTCTAGGTTTTGGTATTTCATCCTCCCGCCCGGTGGTTGCAGTTTTTCGGGTGGGGAGTTAGTTCCTTGTCTCCAAAGATCTTGTGCTGTATTATTAAGGTTCATTCTAGTTCAGTCTAGTGTTCTGTTAATCCCTGGGTATATGTGTCCGCCATACTATTTGCGCTGTATTTATTCTAAGTGAGTGGCACTGACAGTAGTTGGGGGCTCGAGTCCTGTCACGGGTTTGGTAAGGGGTCACATTGGTTTTGGCTTGTCAGTTGGAGAGTGTTGCCTTAGAGGTGTGTTAACATTGGCATGTCAGCGTTGTCTAGCGCTACCGGGACCTAAAGAAGAAAATTGTGCTGATTAGGGGATGTTGTTACACCTTCTTGTGTTCATTTCGATACCTATGTTTGTGAAGGCACCCGCACGAAATGAGATCTGTTCTGACGCTATGCTGGATCTTGCGCCCTTGGGAGTTTTGGTTTTGTTTTGATCCCGACTATTTGGGTGTCAGGAATATGGAAATGTGTTGTTAATGTTTGGCTTGAACAGCGGATATGCGGCTAGTTTAGTGCGTGTGTAGTGGCATGGCGTCCTCGTGAATGCGTGCCCTCTAGATTGCTATTGCGTCTCCTCAAAGTGTAATTTCCACCTTACTAAAAACCCCTTGTTAAAAGGGAGGAAAAAAAACTTTAGAAATTTCTTCTATTTGCATTACCTATCTTACCTGTCGCTTAAGTAAATATCTGCTCAGTGATTAAGCTAATGGGAGCACCTATCGTAAAAGCAACTAGCGCACTTCTGTTATGGTGGCCCTCGTGCCTATTTTGGTCCGAAAGATTGTATAAACAGGCATACATGCTCCGTATCGAACTTCTGATGTTTTTTGAGCGATTGTGGATTATTGAAATTATAGTCCAAACGTTTGTATTTTACCAACCGTGCTTATAAGTTATTAATGTGATTGACTGGAATGTAATACGAAAGTTTTAGGACCATAGGTTCTGCAGGTAGAAATTTGAAGCCATGCTGTGTTGTGAATTCATGTATTTATGTTTTATATTGCAATGAGAATTTAAATGTGGTAAACCCACGCTCTGTGATTAATAATTAAAGATTTAAGAGTGCGTTCACTTAGCACTTATGTGTTGTTACTATAATAATAGGCGTTTTAGTTTCTTAAGTTAAAGCCTTTCCAATTCGAAGGTGGTGGCCCTCCCATTTTGGGCAACTGTAAGCATCGAAGCAGGATTTACTTAGTTGGTGTTATGTATTGTATGTTATGAATAAATTATTTATGTGTAAAATCACGTCTGCTATGTCAATTCCTTGACCCGTCCACACCTTGGTCGTAGTCTTTTAGTATTAAATGATCAGACCGCCGTTCCAATATCATATACAGTAATCTATCTCTTAGTTTAAAGATTCATTAATTCATTTGTACTTCCATATGTTTTGTCACGAACTGTTAATAGATCACCTTCAAATTTCATTGTAACTGACCAACAAATTTAAATATACCCAAAGGTCTTAACCCAAGAACTGTATTTTCACTTCAGCTGATTTATTCCACAATTCTTTCACTAACATTTATCTTTCTAATATTTGATGCTTGTTCATCATCATTTAACTTTTTGCTATCGATAACTTCTTTTTCATGTTTATTTAGTAAATCTGTGTTTCTCATTCAACTGAAGTATAATCTCTATCATGTTGTTTGTGTACCGTCCGCAGCTCGTGGTCGTGCGGTAGCGTTCTCGCTTCCCGCGTGTGGGTTCCCGGGTTCGATTCCCGGTGGGGTCAGGGATTTTCTCTGCCTCGTGATGACTGGGTGTTGTGTGCTGTCCTTAAGTTAGTTAGGTTTAAGTAGTTCTAAGTTCTAGGGGAATGATGACCAAAGATGTTAAGTCCCATAGTGCTCAGAGCCATTTGAACCATTTTGTTTGTGTACTATTAAATTCTTATAAATAATGTTATGGTTGATGGTAAGAACAATTTTCTTTTTTAACTTCCCTATTTTGTTCAACTGATTTTAAAACATTATCACCAACTTTTCACTTACATTAGTAACAAATTGATCATCTTTGATATATTTTTCATATTCAGTTCTAGATTGTTTTTCATTTTTTATATTTCCCTCTAAACTGTTTATCTTTCTATCTATTTAGTTTTTTTAATAACCTCAGTGTCATATTTTCTAAACACTTCATAATGATAAAAAATGTTAATGAAATATTTATAAAGGTTTATGTTTAACTATTATGTTGCTAAATATCTTTAAATTTTTGTTTAGTTATTGCTGTTAGAAACATTAAAAAAGTTTATTCTTAACGTTTATTATGTTAAAAATGTTTCACAGTTTTTGTTTTCTTATGTTGTTAAAAAAGATGCACAGGGATTATGAGGTTTAAAAAAATCTTTATCGTTTTTTGTCTTGTGTATGTTGTTAAGAATCGTTGTTTATCAATTGTGGAGTTTAAAAAATCCCTAATGTTTTTGTTTTAAGTTATTAAAAGCATTGACTAACAACAGTGCTGTTAAAAATCTTTAGGTTTTTTGTTTTCTCTGTGGTTCCACAAAGAGATTTTCACTCTGCAGCAGAGTGTGGACTGATATGAAACTACCCGGCACATCTAAACTGTACGCCAGACCGAGACTTGAACTCAGGATCTTTGGCTTTTGTGGGAAAGTGCTCTACTGACTGAGCTACCCAAGCACGGCTCATGACCCATCTTCACAGCATCAATTATGAATGTACCTTGTCTGCTATCTTAAAAACTTAACAGAAGCTCCTCTGCAAACTGTTAAGAAATCTTTTATTCGATATCTGTATTTCGCTTCAATAGGTTTTCTAGTCATATCTAGAGTAATAAATCCAAATTTATAATTATTCCAACATTTAGTGCACATTTATTTAAAGTAATCAAATTTCAAATTGTCGCTGACAAATTCATGATACATACGATTTAAACTTCTATCATCTTGTCTAAAAATATTTAAAAAATTAAAGCTGTAACTATTTTGTTATTTTTGAATATGTTTTGGCTAAATAAATGTAATGTATTCCTTTGTCTTCATCTGATAAAATACATTATCAATATATGTTGATTTTCCAATAACAAAAACATCAAATAAAACAATAAATTATCTTCACAGTCTTCTAATGACACAATTTCATCATTATTTTCAATGAAAGCAGTGATTTTAACCATCCAGGATCTAAAATATAATTATCAATCTTTAATGTCGTTTTTCCACATCCACCTGGTTGCATGACTGCACATTGAATAGAATTGTATAAAAGCTTAAGATGTTTACTTCTTAATTTTGTTTGGTTCCCAGTCAGTTTTGCGTCACATTCACTTCAATACAATTTTAATAATATTAAGTATTAGTTATAAAAATGTATTAGCAGTTAGTTTTTATATAACTTTTTAGCTTCAATTATCACTTCAAAAAGTAATAAATTATTTAGTGATGCAGAAACTATAATAATTCGTATTGTATAGTGTAAGAAGTGTAGAAAACATTATTCATACAAAAAAGACAAATATTCACATTAAGAAAGATATTATTTTAAATAAAATTGTCATTGAGATGGATGTTATATTATAGATAGATATAAAAGATAGTACTGGAAAAAAATTGTTCCTTAATCATCAAATTATTTAAGCTAATAAACTATTGGTAATAAGTTACCAAAAATTATACCTTTTGAATTAATAAATAGAAATTTTAATTAAGCTGACTGAATGTTTTCAGAAAAGCATAACTATATTCATCAAGAAACTGTTATTTCTTCTTTTAAACCTAATATAGAATTTGCTTTACCTATAATTTTTGGACCCAAATACCTGTTGTTTTAATTTGATAGATTTTATAGGTGCTACTCTAATAGTTAATTTTGAAATGAATGAATTACATTAAGTAATTATGGTGTTATCCATCTTCAAATTATGAGACAATTTTTCTATTTATAAATGGAATCATTTAATAAGACAGCTAACAAGGTAAAGTTTTCTATCTTTTTGAAAACTTATTGAACTAGAATTAATTTTTTTATAATATTACTAACTGTAAATATGTAAATTGTAGATCTGATGGAGAAAATGGTTAAGAACTCAATAATGAATGTACAATTATTTTGCCAAACAGATACAGTAAAGTAGATAATGGATATGTTCATAATAATCATGTTTTAAACTCATACAGGAATAAAATCTGAAAAACTTTTTTCTCATAATTGTCTATGGAAAATGTGTAGGAGATTATTAACATTTCCATAGAGTTATGAAATAACACTTTTGATGTTTCTTTTTATTTATTTTTTTTTTAATTTTGTAACTGCTCTAAAACATAAACTCATTTTTAAAGAATTAATTTTCTTTTGTGATGTTGTAGAATATATTTTTTACATTTATTTGAATAGTCTTTAGTTGTAGGATTCTTATAAAAACAATTTAAATCTTTAATTTCTTGACAATTTCTACATTTTTTGGAATTTGTGTCAGCTAAAGAAGACTCATGGTTTTCTATATTATTTCAATGACAATAATATTTTTGGATGTTCTTCACTTGGAATTCGTTTGAAATGTTCTTTCTAGTAATATTTAGAACCATGTTTACCATATACAAAAGAAATGTGGTTTTTATTATACTTTTTATTCTCAGTTAAATATGCTCTACACTTTGTTCTATAACTATCTTTTTTATATTCCTGCTCTAGTAATATTTAGAACCATGTTTACCATATACAAAAGAAATGTGGTTTTTATTATACTTTTTATTCTCAGTTAAATATGCTCTACACTTTGTTCTATAACTATCTTTTTTATATTCCTGCGAAATAAATTATCAGCTGATTTCTCAACGTTACAATTTTTACAACTCTTAGATTTAACAAGTTCCATTTATTAAGAAAGAAATTTAATAGAAATAAGAAATGAATATGTTCATATTTTTATAATTTAATCTCATAAAATTAAATTTTTTCCATTTAGGGGATTAGATTCACTTAAAATTTTTTGATTAACCGATTTTCAGTCATTTTTGTATTGAATTAAAATTGATAACGTTTCTGATATGTTATTTATTTTTATTTCCAGTTGAAATTTTTATTTTTTTATTTGTTCATGAAATTCGGGTTTATTTTTATTTTTTTAAATAAAAATGTTAGTCCTGTTTTCTAACTACTCACTTGTTGCCTTACATACATAGCTCACAGACTATGATGTGAGAAACAATAATACAAACTGAGTTTCACACAAGTAATTCTTGATGAAATCGTACAGATTCATTGTCAGAAGCTTTTCTGTCTCAAGTTTATTTATTATATTCAAACTGAGAATATGTTCAAGTAGTCAGCAGAAAACTGACATCAGTGATGTTGATATGCAATTTTGTGGGAGCGTTCTCTTACCTTTCTTATATACAGGTGTCATCTGCATTTTTTCAGTAGCTTGGGCCTTTGTCCTGGGCGAGAGGTTCATGATAAATTAAAGCCAAGTAAGAGGTCAATGCTGTAGAGGGCTCTGTGTAAAACTGAACTTCATCTGGACCTGTCGACTTATTTGTTTTCAACTATTTCAGTCGTTTCTCAGTGCTAGATATGCCTTTTGCTATGTTTTGCATATGGGAGTCTGAGCAATGGTCAAAGGCTGGTATGTTTGTATGATTCTCAGGTGTAAAGAATTTCTTAAACGCGAAATTTAAAACTTCAGATTTCCTTTTGCTATCTTTTACTTTCACGCCAAACTTCTCAATGAATGACTGGATAGAAGTCTTAGACCAGCTTAGCGATTTTACATAAGACCATAATTCTCTTGGCAAAATCTGCTAATGTATCACTGTGGCGGCTGTTGTATGCTTCACACGTCAATCTTTTTACAGATGCACGAATCTCTACTAACGTTTGCCTGTCGTCTTTTGCAGGTTCACTTTTGAACTGAGAGTGCAAAAACCTTTACTTCCTTTTCTGAATTTCGTTCTTAACCCCTAATGGGTCTTTTCAGTCCCCAGTCCACATACTCAGCACACATTTCCCCAGAGCACAATTTACAATCTGTTTAAACTTTGCCGATCATGATACTCATTCATTGTTTAAGTAAGATGCTAACCATTGCTTATCTACTGTTTTCAGCAGAAGTAGCTACCTATCTTTTTTGACTGATTTATTAACTTTAGTAACTATAGTCAATGTGATTACATCATGATCACCAATGTCTCTATATTGATGCTATCGATAAGGTCAAGCCTGTTTGTGTTTCTATTGTGTATGGGCTGTCCAACTATCTGCTTAAGATAGTTTTCAGCAAACGTGTGCAAAAGCACTTTGCAAGACTGTCTGTCTCAACCCTCTTGTAATGAATCCATGGATTTTCCAGTCTATACTCTGTAGGTTAAAGTCACCTATAACTAATAATGCATGATCTGAGTATTTCTATGCAACTGACAAGAAACTAGCTATGAATGATTCTAAAACTGCCATAGTGGAATCATGTTGCCTGTAAAAACATCAACTAGTTAACTTGATTTCACCTAAATACATTATACATGACCAGATTGCTTCACTGTTAACACCCAAATTCGACTTCAGTAGAGACAATATTTTTCTCAGCTGCAAGGAACACTCCCTCCCCTCCTCCCCCCCCCCTCCCCCGCCTGCATAAAGTCTAATCTGTCTTTTCGACGAACTTTCCATGAATCTCTAAATATCTCAGTTTTCTACTTCAGACTTCAGCCAGCTCTAGGTCCTGGGAATAATTTACTAGAGGGCAGTAAATTCTCGGACTTCGTTGTAAATACTTCGACAATTTACTGATAAAATTAGCACATTTGAAGTGTCTTTACTGTGAACAGAGTCTAATGTCGCCATCTGCATGTCTTCTGGTCTGTGTTTGTCAGAGTACCAAAACATGTGCACTCCAGAAGTACTCTGCTACTCGAGTTGCTGCTTCCTTTGTGTAGTACACGCCTAACCTATCACCTGGGGTCCTAAAACTCCTCGTTCGATATCACAGGTCCAGAAATCTGCAGTCAAGTATATTACCGAGTAGACGAAGCCTTTGGTTGAGACCCTCCACTTGCCTCCAAACTATAGGACCCCGATTAGTTCTGGGAAAAATGCTGCAAATAGCTAGCTCTGCTTGCCCTCCACACGCGAGGCCAGCTGTCTTCACCACTTCTGTTAGATGTCTGTATGAACTTGCCTTTCGCGGGCAAGGGTCCCGAGTTCGAGTCTCGGTCCGGCACACAGTTTTAATCTGCCAGGAAGTTTCATATCAGCGCACATTCCGCTGCACAGTGAAAATCTCATTTTGGAAACATCCCCCAGGCTGTTATGTCTCCGCAATATCCTTTCTTTCAGGAGTGCTAGTTCTGCATGGTTCGCAGGAGAGCTTCTGTAAAGTTTGGAAGGTAGGAGACGAGATACTGGCAGATGTAAAGCTGTGAGGACGGGGCGTGAGTCGTGCTTGGGTAGCTCATTTGGTAGAGCACTTGCCCGCGAAAGGCAAAGGTCCCGAGTTCGAGTCTCGGTCGGACACACAGTTTTAATCTGACAGGAAGTTTCATATCAGCACACACTCCGCTGCAGAGTGAAAATCTCATTCTGGGAACTCAACATGTGTTGAAATATTTTTACTCCCTCAGGTTTTTTTTAAAAAAATATTTTACCCTTGTCAATCAGGATTTTTTACCATACAGCCTTTTCCCCTGAACTATTACTTTGCATTTCATTTACCCTTTCCTTAAACATTGCCATTTTAGTACACTTGAATCTTTATAGCTTACATAACTGGCTGTCCAAAGGAATTCTGAAGAAGTATGTACTGCTACCAAAATTATTCTTATATATCCTATTTGATTAGCTTATTCCCCATATTTTAGTTAAATTTCAACATTATTACACAAAATTTGCCACACAAACAATTTACATATTAGTCTACCCATAAAATTATGTTTAATCGCATGTAAGGTTTCTTTAATAATTCTTTTGATAGCTTATATCCCTCAAAATTAAATGACATATAGTCTTGCCTGTTAACTTTCTGGTTTAAATTCTCATGGCGTCAATCGCACTTACTCCAGTCGTAAGTATCCCAATAAATTTGTCTTTCGAATTCTCCAGCAAAGTCTCAATAAAGAATTTACTAGGAGTCTTTCTGTATAAGCAAATATATTATTCATATTCTCAGTTTCCTTGTTATACACATTCTCCTTCATCTTCACCTCTTAGCAAATTATATTCTACTTATTCTACTGTTAAATCAGATTTTGTATCCTATTAATGTCAATAGATTTCAATTTTTGACACATAGCCATCAGCTCTGTGTCATCCAAGATGCGTAGGTTTTTATGTTCTTAGAAAGATAAGTTATTTATACTGCAATAACAGTTAGTTTAATACAGAGCAAATACATAATTTTTAAGCTTACTATTAAGGGTTTAACTTTTCTTTAAATATTACTCCATATATGCGAAAAGATAATAAAGTCGTGTTGTACTCGTGTTTTTGTTCATATTTGGCGTGGTGAACTTAGAGAATCTCCTTTAACTGCAGTTAGATGAGTGCTGGGTTCTTTGTTTTAAGTGTAAATAATTAACTTTTCACGCTATACACCTGCAGCGCTAACCTACAGGCTCAATTTTTGCAGCTACCATGAGTTTTTAACTGTTACTCTTTATACGTCCACTTATCTCCACTTTAACTGAAACATTTGCTTGACAATATTTGCTTATTGGTATTGATTCCCTGCCTTGATTAACTGAAGTGTGGCACTATGCTTTTTATTTCATTATCTTTCTTCTTGTGTGTAAGCCAGGAAAATTTTTAGATTGTAGGTTAATACAAAGAATATTTAGCACTTGAGCCCAGGGAAAAGATGCATGTAGCCACAAATAATGGTGCGCACTAGAGCTCAGGGAAAAGGTGCATGTAGCCAAAGTGCTTTTAAGTCTAGAGGGAATTATCAATAGTAATTGCGTGGTGCCGGCCGAAGTGGCCGAGCGGTTCTAGACGCTACAATCTGGAAACACCCGACCGCTACGGTCGTAGGTTTGAATCCTGCCTCGGGCATGGATGTGTGCGATGTTCTTCGGTTAGTTAGGTTTCAGTAGTTCTAAGTTCTAGGGGACTGATGACCTCAGATGTTAAATCCCATAGCGCTCAGAGCCATTTTGAATTGTGTGGTAAACGAGGTAAATACGTGGATCAATTAGATCAGGTGCAGCAGAACACTGCTGCGCTTGTGCTAGAAAACCAACAATTGAAGAAAAGTATAAGCTGTGCAGTTGCGGCTGCAGCTGTAACCTACGGGGACGAACGGAAGCAAACCGGTCACCCCGCAGCAAATGTGTCAACATCACTGGCCCCCATTAACATCTCATTTCTATAAATAATTTAATAATAATTATGACACATTAACTATAAATTATTTATAAATCAACCCAAATTGAGACAAGTAAAATAAATACTAAAATTTTGATAAACCCTGATACAAAAGGTACAATAAATAAAATCTACTTTAAAAAATTTAAAATAATATTCTGTGGCAATGGCAGTTAATCCGGTAGTAGACGTGGCCTTGGGTAATTTTGTACAGTCTTTTTCAGGGAAGTTGAAAGAAAATGTACAGACATTTCTCCTGAATATTAGAGATGTGAGTCGTCTGCGCGCATAGTTGAGTGAGTTTCAATTGAATATCACATGACTAAAACAATCTGGTGATGCCAGGAGCTGTGTTGAGTCAGTAGATTCACTTAGAAAGGTTTCATCTTCTGAAACACTTGCGTGACGGTTGGTGGGATGTTTCGCAGATAAAAAAGTTTTAGGTTTTAAAAAGATAGGTTACCTACTTTGAGAAAGAGAACCTGCCAAATACTTCGCAGACAGATGCGGGTTGCATCTAGCCGGACATATGTGTTGACAGAATGGCAAGAACGTAATTATATCTTGCTTCGTGAGGCACAGGCAAGCTCAATTGATGACTTTGTGAAGGGGATTGACCCTAGACTAGCAAACTAAATAAAGTTCGCATCCATAGATACGTTACAGGAAGTAATATGATACGCTCCATTAAGGGAGTAGGCAAACCAATTTGCACCAACTGGGAACCGTGTGACTGGCGTGCGCCACATTTTCGTAACCGGCGTCCAGTGAAGTCATTTCCAACGGCCAGGATGAGTCGACTAGCGCCGTGTTGTGCGCATTGCACGGAAACAGAACTTACGCAACAGCGTACCCTAACTCAGAGTACCAGCAAGATGGGAATTTTAAAAATGTTACACGTGCCGACAGAGGAAATAAGAGAGGCAGAAATTTGGGAAACGCACCAGGAGCCGGAGTAGATATTTCCCCGAACTACCATTGACTCACATTAATCCGGTGAGGAGCCAAGGATTAGAAAAGGTGGGAAATGTGGCGTTGATCAGAGAATCAGATAAGGAAAAAGTGAAGATACGTTTTGATGCAAGAGGGCAGATGAGTTTAACATTCGCCCCCTTAATGACAGGAATGCCTCGTGGCAGCCTCGCTCGTGTGTGAGTGTATTCGGAAGAAAAATAATACACATTGTAGGCTCACAGGAGATTAATTTGAAAATCGGGAAGGAAGTATTTGTACTTTCAGTAGAAGACAGTCACGGAAAAATTTAGATGTTGACATGCTTCTAGGGAGTGATTTCACAGTGCAGTTGACTTTTGATCAAGTTCTGAACGATATGGTGACCAGAGAATGTTTGGCAGCGACAGTACTGTACATACGTCTAAGAAGGTTAGGAAAAGATTCGTCCTACCTTTCTCAGAAGATCGATGCACTTCAGAGGGGAATGATTCTCTGGTTGAAGGTGAAATCTAAATTCCCCACGCATTCAGTAGTTCCTAGGTGACTTGCAATTGCATGCGAAAAGAAGTATTTGTCAACTGATCACACTGAATGAAGAAATATTTTTGCCAGTTAGTACAGATTATTTTGACAGGACAGATGGCATGATACCCAAATGAACAGTTTTAGCAAGAGATTCTGGCAAATGAAACTCGAAATGGGAAGACAAGAGAAATACACGGAACAAGAGGAAGTTAAGATGCAGAAGAGTTGTGTTTATGTAAATAAAGATGACCTCACGACCCCTTTAAAACAGAAGTTACAGGAAAAAATGGTGCGTCTGCCTGAGGGTAGATATTTGTTGTATTCAGTATGTGAAGAACTTAATGCCATTTTGCAAGAACTGTGGGAATCGCCTGCGACAAATTTGACGCTTCATGAGATTCACACAGGCCATACTAGTTCTATCAGTCAAAAATCATACAGAATTCCATATTGTTTGTAACGTTTGGTTGAACAAAGCATTAGAGAGCCCTTGGAAGCGAGAATAATACAACCATTATGCAGTCCCTGGTCTTCGCCTATTGTCATCGTCCCTACACGGGTACAAGTTGGGAAAAAGAACATACCGGATATGTGTCACGACTCCAGACACATTTTCCCTCCCAAGAACTGACAAAACATTGGACTATTTAGGCAACTGCCAACACTTCACAACGCTAGACATGCGTACTGGATATCACCAAATAAACCTTGCTTCAGCAGCTGGTGAGAAATCTGCATTTGGAGTAGCGTCAGGCACTATGAGTATCAGAGGATGCCTTTCGGATTACCGAACACACCCACAACATTCTAATGGCTTGCAGATTTATTGCTGAGGGGACTGAAATCTTTCATGAGCCTAGTGCAGAGGTCGGCAAACAGCAGCTCTCGAACCACATGCAGCGCTTTGCTCCCATGAGTGTGACTCTTGTACAAAATATCGCATGCGGCCGCTGATGTACATTTCTACGAAGAGAAAATGTCAACGCATGAGAAGTTGTATTTTTGCATCGTTCTCTACAATGTATTACTACCGAGTGCGTGTCCAAGCAAGGGAATTGCTAAAATCTGCACCCTAGCAGGCAGCCAGCCCACCTGCCCCTTCCGAAGCACGTAACCTCCCCCTCCGAGGTTCCCCTGCCAGCAGCATTTTCACCTCCGTTCGCTGCGTTTTGCACATTTAGTGGCCACCAAGATTCAGTCGGCCTGCACGCGCGGGAAAGGAGCGAGCGATTCGTGCTTGAGTTGAGTGAGTCAGTCAGCAGCCTCACTGTGCAGTTCTTACTGTTAGTAGAGTCCGTATATCGCTCACGAGCGAGACAAGTTCCTACTCAAAGCATAAAGTTACCTGTATTTTTCCAGCCGGCTGCAAATCCCACACGTATTTTTGTCGTTAATAAAGAACTGTAATTATTTTGTGCTGTTGGCCTTATTATTATTATTATTGTTATTGTTGTTGTCTTCAGTGCAGAGACTGATTTCATGCAGCTCTCCATGCTGCTCCATTCTGTGCAAGCTTCTTCACCTCCAAGTAACTACTGCACCCTGCATTCTTCTGAATCTGCTTAATGTATTCCTCTCTTGGTCTCCCTCTACGATTTTTACCCTCCACACTGCCCTACAATACCAAATTGGTGATCTCTTGATGCCTCGGAACATGTCCTACCAACGGAGCCCTTCTTCTAGTCGAATTGTGCCAAAAATTCATCTTCTCACCAGATCTGTTCAGTACCTCCTTATTAGTTACATAATCTACCCATCTAATCTTCAGCATTCTTCTGTAAGACCACATTTCGAAAGGTTCTATTCCCTACTTGTCTAAACTATTTATCGTCCATGTTTCACTTCCACACATGGCTACTCTCCATACAGAAACTTTCAGAAAAGACTTCCTGACACTTAAATCTATACTCGATGTTAACAAATTTCTCTTCTTCAGAAACGCTTTCATTGCCACAGCCAGTCTACATTTTTTTATCATCTCTACGTCGCCCATCATCAGTTATTTTGCCCCCCAAATAGCAAAACTCATCTACTACTTTAAGTGTCTATTTCCTAATCTAATTCCCTCAGCATCACCTGATTTAATTCGACTACATTCCATTATTCTCGTTTTGCTTTTGTAGATGTTCATCTTATATCCTCCTTTGAAGACACTGTCCATTATAAAACTGAAATATTTTTAGGTGCCTTGTTTGATATGGTTACAAAGACAACGCAAAGAAATATAAGAAAAAACCGTGAATTTGAAGTTTAATGACCTTCCGCACTGCCCTATCGGTCACGAAAAATTGGTTCATAACAAGAAATCAAATTTGGAGAGACATTTTACAACTAAACATGTGGCACTTAGTACTGAATAACGTGTCTGTAATGCAAGAAAAAAAAGTTGAACTTTAGGAGAGTCAATAAAAATCATATTCTGTATTTGATTAATGAATACAGTCTCCCAACAACTTTAATTTAACAAGTTTCGTGATTAGTCAAGAGACTGCCAAGAGAGGAGAACCACACACAGAGGGAAAGTACGTAAAAAGGGACTTCAAAACGTAAATTACACATGTCCTCCAACTCGAAGACCATTGCATAAAAAGAGTGGCGCATTGTCTGCAGATACAGTTCTGATGCTGTTCCATTAACAGGTGCATCACAGTGTGGGTGTAGAAGCGCTGGGCTCTTCTCTCCCCTCCCCTCTTTGACCTTGACATGTGGCGGGATGTCGTGACTCTTGGAATGACCTTGGAGATTAGGAAGTGGTGATGGTGATGTCAACGAAATATGACATATGCAATTGCACAAGATTCCCTGGAATGAACTCTAGGTTAGGGTCAAGGTTGCCTCGTTCTCGCCTTGCCCTGCTACTGCTGCAATGTGCAGAGGCTGCCAGAACTTCTGCACTGTGTGGTGGTGGGCGCTTTGGCGTCGCTGTCGATGCTGGATCTCCAGCAGAACTCGTAGTGGCACGAGGTGGTATCAGGTTTTGATCGTCCATCACATCGTGTCATGCCGCCTTCACATACGTTAGTGGGAGGGACGTCATCGTGAATCACTGGGGAAGTTCTGCACGGAACACCTGGACGGGCCATCGCTGAAGACACTCAGACTAGTTACGGCTCTCCTGGCCGCAGCGGCAGCTCGAGCAGGTTCTCGGTTGTCTGACATATGTGACAATCGCATGGCAGCTGCCAGTGAACACATATGATGGAATGTGCTTCTGAAGTTGTATGCGTACTTGATGTACCCCACTAAGTACAGGGTACATTTCAAAGGTATTCCATTCTTCTTCGGTGTGGCTCAAAACTGTGCCATATAGCCGCAACGTGTCAGCGATAAGGTTGGCGGGAACTTCTAACGATAATTAAAACATGCCTACGCTATGTACCCTAAGACCAGCACGGTCGACCGCTACCGCGCTCACATTACTGTCAGCGTGACAGAAGCGATAGCCGTTGGTAGATGGTTGAAGGAGTCTGTCAGAGGCCGCTTCATCAATGTATTTGAGGTATACTGTGTTGTATACAATAGACAAATGGATGCCTATCAGTTCTTGCGATTGTATGTGCATCATCACATCTCGAAGAAAGCATTCTATTCCATGGGCCTTCGGTGTTGTGTACAGTGCGTTGAACGTTAGTAAAAAAATGGTTCAAATGGCTCTGAGCACTATGGGACTTAACTACTGAGGTCATCAGTCCCCTAGAACTTAGAACTACTTAAACCTAACGACACCACACACATCCATGCCCGAGGCAGGATTCGAACCTGCGACCGTAGCGGTCACGCGGTTCCAAACTGACGCGCTTAGAACCGCACGGCCACACCGGCCGTGAACGTTAGTAGCTTGTCGATACAATAACGGCATGGTGGGTTGGTACTATAACTCAATTCAATGACTCAGCGCCGCGTGCCAGCTGGTAAACAAGCTCGCTTGCGGAGCGCTGCTCAGCGTGCCGAGCCCGTGCGCACACTGTCACGCCTGAAAGCCTACTGCCCAACTGAGCTACTGAAGCGAGACGCACGATGCATCCTCACAGCTCACAGCCTGGGGAATGTTTTCAGAATCTCATTCTGGAAACATGCCCCAGGCTGCGGCTCAGCCATGTCTCTGCAATTTCCTTTCTTCTAGAAGTGCTAGTCTTGCAAGTTTTGCAGTAGAGCTTCTGTGAAGTTTGGAAGGTAGGAGATGAGATGCTGGCCGAAGTAAAGTTGTGAGGACGGGTCGCGAGTTGTGCGTAGGTAGCTCAGTCGTAGAGTACCTGCCCTGACAGGCAAAGTTCCTGAGTTCGAGTCTCGGTCAGCCACACAGTTTCAATCTGCCAGGAAGGTCCTTATCATCTGTTTTCATGCAAGTTTGTAAGTTACTAAAAAATCAAGAAGGCGGCGAACTACTCACGTCTACCCAAAAAGTAATCGTCATGTAGAGTGTTATGCGAATGCATGTCCGAAAGAACAGACGCCACGCATTCAAATAATTGATACGCCTAGCAATGGGTCCACCTTCTTCAGTGCGAATGCACAATACTTCCGAATCCCATGGGAATCTCAGAGCACCGAACGGGAGTATAATGGAGATGGACTGCGGACAGGTTGCGCTCGGTGGGGATGTGGATCGGCCGTGAGGCGTGCCGAGATATTTCGCGCAGTTGCGATGAGCTGGGTGCCGGATGCGGAATGGTTAACGCACCTGCCTAGTAAGCAGGAGATCCCGGTCCAGTACACGTTTTCACTCCTTGCCGCTGATTCCGCGTAATGTCCCGTTGCAGCTGACAGCTGTGACCCCTTTCATTTTATTTGTAGAGTGTGTCCGTAAGTCATGCAGACTGGGACAGGCTGTTCCCATTCACCGTGTCCTCGATAATGCGAGAGAGCATGAATCAATTGACTGCACTCCGTACACGGACCGTGCCGGCCGGTGTGGCCGAGCGGTTCTAGGCGCTACAGTCTGGAACCGCACGACTGCTACGGTCGCAGTTCGAATTCTACCTCGGGCATGGATGTGTGTGATGTCCTTAGGTTAGTTAGGTTTAAGTAGTTTTAAGTTCTAGGCGACTGATGACCTTAGAAGTTAAGTCGCATAGTGCTCAGAGCCATTTGAACCATTTTTATTTAAAAAGCTGTAAGAGTTCTCATACAAAAAATTTGGAAGCATTTCTTTCAGGCACACTCTCGTAATCTGCCACGAGGAGGAAAATGATACAGTTACTTCTTGTGATTTTTCCTATCTTCTGAGACAATGCCTTGGGGATTACAGTAGCTTCATTGTACCCGCATCTTTCATTTCCTCTAAGAAGTTACACAGGTTTCCATGGGACTGCAGGATGATATCAACTCCCTACATATACAACAAAATGACATAGATTCATGTGTTCCTTGGAGTCGAACCTTGATTCACAATAATCCATTATAACCAGGTAATGCCTTTCCGCTGCACCGCGATCTCGGAGCCTCGACTAAAGAAAAATAGCCCGACTGGCCAGCGAAACAATATTTCTAATCCGTCGCGATTTCACATATTCGTTGACTACCTCACACATCCTAGCAGTTACCTTAATATAGTAGATTTATTCCCTTTTAAAACCATGTTTAAAGCTAACCCTAAACCCATAGTTTCTATATTTATATTTTATTGATCACACCTGTTTTCTACTTCAAAATCATTCCCAAAGTGGGACTAACCGAACCACTATCATATAGAATCCTTCGACCATGCAATAATACTACCAAGGTTACCCTATGACTACTGATATTTGTTCTACAGTATATTCCCTCGTTCCCCACTGAAAGGAAGAAAACAGGAATCACTGATAATGTGCGATAACCTTTCCTCATTGGAATTCTCAAAGTTGAGCTCAGTCGCTGCTTACATGCTGATCTTACAAGGAAGCTTCGCAGCACCGTGAACTTGGTGCTGCCGTGTAAACTACCTGACTGAGAACGCCCACGCTGACACACGCACGTGCCACGAGTCACTGTCGCGTTACTGCGGCTCATTTCAGCTCAGCTCTTCTGCCGTTCTAATGCACTTATTTGCTATCACCAGCAGCCAGAAAGTTTTATTTTTTTCGCATATTTTCCATCTATCAGTTTAGCAATATCTCTCCACTTTCACGTTCAGTTTAGAACACCCTGTCCTGTTGCCAGAACTGCCTAATTTAGTAATAAATTAATTACTTTTTGTTACAGTTATAACACAGTAGAAAGAGAAACTCTCATTGAAAAGGCAGTTTCCGTTACCATAAAGCTGCATTATCACAACTAAGTACTTAATCCAGTATACCTCATTTACAATCGAGGCTTCATTAATAATAGGAACGTCTGAATAATAAATGTAGAACGAATGATACTCCATTTTCTTGTGAGGTTCCTCCTGTTCTGAAATGTTTTTATTTTCTAAATTTTACGTTTACTAGAACTCGGCTGATAGCAGAGGTAATTCGATGCTTTAAGCAGTCCTGCAGAATACGATAACAGCGAGAAGGAAGCTGGTTCCCACGAAGACAGCTGACGAGTGGAGCGAATGGTGCGGTAGTGAATCACAGGAGTGGGGAAAAGCACGCGAATCTTGAGAGTAAATCTGGTTTTTCCGTCAATACATAGGGGAACCACTAGTATTCTGGCGCGAAACTCAGTATTTTACTTACTTGGGGTAGGGGTGGGGGTGAGGGAAGGTACGGGCACTCAGCGCAGAGGTTATCAGCGAAGTTTCTTTATTAAATACTAGTTATTGAAGTCCATTTTGACACAGAAAATGCCAGGAGGAGTCTACAGATCATCAGGGGTTTAATACCATAATACCACTACGCAGTAAACCAGTTAATTCAGTACACAACATTATTAAATTACCGAAGACATACGAAGAGCTACGAAGTTTTACGACGTAAGCATGAGATTTCCGCCGTGCATCAATCCTGCCAGTTCGCGATAGAATGTACTAGGAGCCTATTCTTATGTGATAGTCAGTCTTACCACCATCTCAAATTTTATTGACTTTATGAGAGGAAGCGTTTCAAAGTATTAAATTATTACTGTTTTCCGGTGTTTGCTGATAAACACAACGTAATACCATCCGGGACTTAATTCAAATAAAGTAGTTATCCACTCGTCCATTTATAATCACATGGAGCCTGCTTGCATCCTCTGAAGAATCTACGCTATAAGAGCTGCTTTGAGGGACAACATCTATGCGAGATTCAATAAGCAATCTCGTGTGGGAAGACAGAACCAGTTATACTGTACGTCTCCTGTACCACTTCTTACGGAATCGCTGATAATCTGAGAAAATTTTATTTCTGTTTGGTACTCGGGGAGATTTTGCACATGGCATCCGTTGTGTAGGGAAAGACCTGTTAGAAATTCTGTGCTGTGGATAGGGATAAACATGGCAGATATTGCACATGGTATGCCTATGCTGGGGATAACCTTGCGTCGGAAAGAGAAGCAGGAAGTGAAATGTGAATTAAAAGTGACGAAATTTGTGGCTTGCGGGTACCAAGGTCGAGTTAAAATTGTAGGCGTCGCGGAGTGCGAGAAGTGTTTCACGTAACGTAATAAGTTCGCGTCAAAGAAAATTTAAATCGCTTCTAAGGATGACGAACATTCGCGTGTGAAACATAACGATCGATCGTAAAGGAGATATTGTGAGGAAGAAGAAAGAAGACGGCACCACAGTAGCCGTGGCGAGGACTGACAAGTAACTCGGAGGAACGATCGCTGCGCGCAGTGAGCACCCGAAACGCAGTGCGTCACAACAGCAGCAGCGTGGGCCGCACACACGGATTTCGACGCACGTTCGCGGCGTCAGCGCACCCTTAAACCAGCTGTATCGCCAGGAGAGTGCAGAAACTTACATAACGTAAGACGAGTTAAACATTTGCGACAAGGGTGCCTGAATTTTAGTAATTAAGTATCGTGGTGTACATTCTCTTCGAGAACAGTTAAAGTAATACTAGGCGAAATGAGTCCGTTAGAAGTACGTGAGGATCCAAGAAGAACTGAAAGAACTGTAGATTTAACAAAATGTAATGGTGAAGAGGATGAGATACTTCAGGTCGAACAAAGTGAACATATTTGGGCTATTATGGAAAAGTGAGAGAAAAACAAGCCGATGTTTATGAGAGAACAAACGAGTTTTAAAATAAGGTCTATTAATAATAAAACTGATACAGAAGGAGGATACATACTAGATATTAACACTATCGGGTAGGACGGTATCAAGGAGGTTGATATACACTGAAGAACCAAATAAACTGGTACATCTGCCTAATAGCGTGTAGGGACCCGCGAGCACGCAGAAGTGCCGGAACACGACGTGACACGGACTAGACTAATGTCTGAAGTAGTGCTGGAGGAAACTGACACCATGAATCCTGCAGGGCTATTCATAAATCCGTAAGAGTACGAGGGGGTGGAGATCTCTTCTGAATAGCATGTTGCAAGGCATCCCAGGTATGCGCAATAATGTTCATGTCTGGGGAGTTTGGTCGCCAGCGGAAGTGTTTAAACTCAGAAGAGGGTTCCGGGAGCCACCCTGTAGCAATTCTGGAAGTGTGGGGTTCGCATTGTCCTGCTGGAATTGCCCAAGTCTGTCTTCATCCACAATGGGCATGAATGGATACAGGTGATCAGACAGGATGCTTACGTACGTGTCACCTGTTTGACTATCAGGGGTTACATATCACTCTTACTGCACATGCCCCACAGCATTACAGAGCCTCCATCAGCTTGGAAAGTCCGCTGCTGACATGCAGGGTCCATAGATTCATGAGGCTGTCTTCATACCCGTACGCGTTTAACCGCTCGATACAATTTGAAACGAGGCTCGTCCGACCATACAGCTTGTTTCCAGTCATCAACAGTCCAATGTCGATATTGACGCACCCAGGCGAGGCGTAAAGCTTTGTGTCGTGCAATCATCAAGGGTACACGAGTGAGTCTTCGGCTCCGAAAGCCCATATCGAAGATGTTTCGTTGAATGGTTCGCACGCTGACATTTGTTGATGGCCCAGTTTTCAAATTTGCAGCATTTTGCGGCAGGGTTGGACTTCTGTCATGTTGAACGATTCTCTTCAGTCGTCGTTGGTCCCGTTCTTGCCGGATCTTTCTCCGGCCGCAGCGATGTCAGAGATTTGTTGTTTTGCCGGATTCTTGATGTTCACGGTACACTCGTGAAATGGTCGTACTGGAAAATCCCCACTTCATCGCTTCCTCGGAGATGTTGTGTCCCATCGTTCGTGCACCGACTATAACACCACGTTCAAACTCACTTAAATCTTGATAACATGCCATTACAGCAACAGTAACCGATCTAACAACTGCGCCAAACACTTGTTATCTTTTATAGGCGTTGCCGACCGCAGCGCCGTATTCTGCCTGTTTACATATGTCTGTATTTGAATACGGATGCCTATACCAGTTTCTTTGGCGCTTCAATGTATAAAAACTAGGTGAAATTGGTAGGGATGTTACCGAAATATGGGGTCTTATCGATCATGGTCAAAAACAACTTGGTGAATCTATAGAATCCTGTGATGAGTTTGATATACTGGCGGATATTAAAGAGAAACTAAGTACTCTCAATGAAAGAACAGGAAAGTCTGTTGCGAATGCGGATAAGTTGATAAAGTATGTAAATGCAAAAGTAGGGGATTATAATAGGGACACTCAAAGTAAAACAGAATTTACTGCCGACGAGTCTTTCGCAAACAGCTGGACAAGTATAGGTGGAGAACAGAACAATCTGATAAGAATTCTGAAGAAGGTTGTACGAAAGTTCAAGAAGTCAGAATGAGTAATTTAACGTATCATCAGGACGAAAATATATTAGAAAGTGCCTCTGGAAATGTGGGAGAGTACAAAGTTAGGATGAGCGTTGCTATAAAGAATGAGGAGCAGGAAATGGCTCAAGGGGATGTTGGTTCAACAAATAAGGAGACTGAAGCTAGTAATCCAATAGTGAATAGTGAAGATGAAATTAGAGAATGGGAAAGTTCGTTCTTTAGTATGGAAGGAATGTTAAGAACAATGAAAACATAATAGAATGTTCTAGGGACGAAGATAGGACTATAGATAATATTGGCATAAGATTTGACATCAAAGACGCCTCTGTTAAGAATATTAATAATAAAAGTAGCGTAATCATAACAATTATCACTGATACTGAGGAAGGAACGAAGGGCGCACCAGAACATTCTGTGAATATCTGGGAAAAACTAAATTTAATAATGGTCGAATAATCTCACAGAGTAAGTTAAATCCTTTACGTGGAGTCTAGTAAAGACGTCAATGAAAATGAGAAAACTATTAATATTTCGCAAGATACTGTCAGCTATGAGACTGAAGAATGTAACAGAGCAGTCTCTGGCGTAAATAATAGGCCCAGATGAACAGATTCAAATAACACTATCTGTTAGAGTAGTTACTGTTAAGAAATTTGTTGTAAGTAATGCGAAGGAGGTGACTGCAAAGGTAGTTGGTATCCATTGTAGTATCAATGCCTTTACTGACAGACGACCACTAGGTGAAAATAGGTACGTTCTGCAAGTTTGCTGTTAGGAGAGACATACACACTGCAAGTAACCATACGAAGAAAAACGGAAATGTTGTTAGTGAAAGCCACTACTTGAAAGTTGGTGATTGAAACAAGCTTGCTACTAAGTGAAATGAACACTTTATAAGTAACCACAGGAAGAAACAGAGAGCTGTTCATGATGATTACCACTCTTTGAAAATGGATACTTTCTGCAAATTTGTTGCTAACAGAAAAGTACACCATATCGGAACCACAGAAAGAAAAACTGGAATGATCTGAAGGCTTCGTATCAGCTGGGCGCTTTGCCAGAAAAAGCAACAAAAGTTAACAACTGGAAAGGCGTAAGATGGGAGTCAAAGAAATGTTCCCGAAAACAAGAATGAAAACTATGACAACGACTTTCCCCAAAAGGAATAGGTGATAAACGAAGGATCTCACGTTTTTAGGGCGATAAACAAAATAATGATTGTGTCAAAGAAAAACTGATGAGAATTCACATTTGCATAATAAGAAACAATGTAAAGCGTTTGACCAAAAAGACCTTGAAGGGATTTCACATTTTCATTGTAACAGGTGATGTAATGGTCATGGCAGAAAAGTATGAGTAAAAGGAAAGAAGTGAGGAATAAAAATAAGAGAATTACCAGTTTAGTGTGAGGACAGAAGTTGGTGGTACAGAAATAGTAGCTACTATTGGGATTGGTAGCGTTTTGTTTGCCTTTGTAAAAGGAGGATTTTATGAGCAAATGATAGGTAAAGAGAGTGTACCAGTTTTACCAGAGTGAGTGTTTAGGCCGTAGATGCCGTCAGAATAAAGAAACAAGTGGTAGTACAAATGAAGGATAAAGAAAAAGGAGTGAGAATTGTTGACATTTTGGTACCAGGGCTATGTATCAGTCTTATTATAGGAAAGGAGCTGTGGGTACACCGTGCTAATATGAATTTTGAGAAGGGCAGTGTGACCATTAAGGTAAATGATATGGGAAATATAGCAAGGTTTGCAAATATTAAGGGTACTTGCAAAGGAGCGCACATGGAGTGACGATTATGAGTGGATATTTCTAATATGAATCCAGTATAGAAGAAATTATCTCACAAAGGGAAAAGAACAGTCAGAACTTTATTGAAACAAGAGTGTCAAACTGGAATAAAAGTTGAAGTTAAGGAAATTAAAATAATTAACTAAGTGGTGAATGGAGCAGCGAATAATTTTATTTTTAAGTAGGTGAATGTGTTATCAAATAGTGTACACATGAAGAAGAGTGAAGAGAACGAATATAATGTCATTGACATGAAAATTCTGTAAAAATAGGGTTAAAGATTTTGCTCTCAAAGCAACAGAACGTATTTTCGAAATGTACAAGATTAATGAAACGTGGGTTTGGTATAGCGGGAGGATTTTACATCCTGATGTCGCCCTGAACGAAATTTTAGTCTTCAAGTATCGGAAAACATTGACGTATAACTGTGTATGAGTAATCCAATATTGTTCTTGCTAATACATTGGCAATTTTCTTATATATATCATATATGTTATTAGAGTAGAAGTAAGATATTTGTAAAGTGTGGCGCGACATTTCAATTTGTTCCATGTATGTTAGTTGTCGCATTTGAAAGATATATTGTTACGGAATACTGTATATTAGGACTTTATTCCCTAATGTATTTTAATCCGTATTAAGGAACAGATTGTGTGGCATGTATCTTTCGCCAATACTAGGAAATGCCGTTAAGGTTCTAGGCCCGATGAAGGGAAACTCCTGGTCTACACCTCCACGCGGTAGAGAGTGGGCAACGCCACTTCATGTGATGGCTAACGTAGACAGGGACCGAGTGATGACCGGGATAACTCATCACCCCAGCATTTGCTGGGCAGGGCACCCTCTTGCCCTGGAAATGAGAAACCATTTCCAAAGGCGGAAGAAACAGCTGATGTTCAATGGCATAGGATATGGAAGGCAACAGAAAACCACCAGATTAAAGAACTACGGATATCCCAAGCACCAGGAGTAAACCATGTCAGTATCTTCTGTAAAATTTTCCGGAGATATAATAGTCCCCCAATCGGATCTCCGGGTGGGAACTGCAAAATATACAGACAAGGAGAAGGAAAAGAATCTCGATTTTAACATAGCAACTGGGAATGTGAGAAAACTGCTTCAGTGTAGCAAACAAAAAAACCTAAAACTTGAAACGGAACGACAGGAAATCGCTATCCTAGGCATATCGGAGATGATATGGCCCCAACCAGGTGATTTCTGGTCTGAAGAATACAGAGTCATTCACACCGGAACTGACCAGGATAAACCAGGAATAGTAGGAGTTGAAATAATTTTGAGGAAAAACTCACGTGTCAAAGGATTTGTGCAATGTAGCTCTTGGCCTACAGAAGGGCAAATAATTTTTTTAACAAACTTAAAACAATACTGTCAGGTACAAGAGAAAATAAAGAGGGGAACATGCTGTTTGGTGAAGACATGGTGAAGAGATGGAATGAATGCATTGAGAAGTTGTACGCCCAAACACCACTATCGGAGGAAGTAATAGAAAGAGAAGAGCAAGAAGGCGAAGATGACAAGGGAGATGACATTCTGCAAGAAGAATTAGACAAAGCTGTAAAAGAACTACAGGGCAAGAAAGCAATGGGTATTGATGACATCCCTGCTGTTGGTGACAGCATGAAAATGATGCTGCTTTAACTTGTTGGGTCGGTCTATAACACAGGAGAGATACCGACAGGCTTCCATAAATGCAACGTTGTTTCTATAGCAAAGAAGGCAGTAGCTACAAAACGTGAATAGTACCAAACGTGAAACCTAATACCACATAATTCAGAAGAGAATTGAAGAGAAGGTGGAGGATATGCTGAGTGAAGATCAGTTTGGTTTCAGAAGAAGGATTGGGGACAAGAGAAGCGATTCTGTGTTGTGTCTAGGAATCCTGCATACTCGGTTCGCTAGACAAAAAATCAAACAACTCGTATTAATGAGTTTTATTACAACAAGACAAGTTTAAATACTTAAATGCAATCTGAAAATTCTTGCAGTCCTTTATAAATTATCATCCACAAGTGCAATTACAGAGATGTGTCGCCGGAAAAGGGTGACATACAAAATAATTAGTCTCTTCACAATAGACAAACCCAAGTAACACTTCTGGTCCTAGTGACCGCTTCTAACAAAGGGTCTGTCAACTGAATTGCAGTGACAGCTAATCTCCAACTGCACTACGTAGAGACTAAAGACTACGCTGCGTCGGCTAACGAAGTGGCTAACGTTGAAGCTGCTATCGAAGTGGGCTGCCAACAGCCGGCCCCGGCCCTTATTTCGTCTCCACCTAGGGGCCGCTGCTGTCGCATTGTGATGCTGGAGGGAGGTCGGTCAGCGTGCGACTGTCTGCCCTCTTCTCACAGCCTTCTCTCCTCTATCGTTCCCGGCTGGCGTGCTGGCGCTGACTTTACACCGTAACATTCTTCCCCCCCCCCCCCCGCCCCCCCCCCCAAAGCGACGGACCGTCATCGTATATGGAGTACGACAACGGTGGGGAGGGAGGAGCGTGGCCGTCCTGATGGATCGGAAGCTGTGGCTGCAGACGTCAGGTCGTACCCCGCAATCCGGCTTTTGCTCTGGTGGGAACGTCCCTCGGAAAACGCCCAGAAGGGTACGCGTTCACTCCCTAAGACCCACATCAAGATGTAGAAGACGTCGGCCGTTGTAGCGTGGGCGGGTCCAGCTCAATCTGTAGGACGAGAGGAGGCGCAGGAGGCGAAGGCTCCGTCTCTATGAGGTCGTCCCGCAGTGTTGTGATGACACCCTGTGGCGGCTGCTGTGGCCGTGCTGTCCTCGGGAACCGTGAATCTGGGGGAAGAGATACCGAAGGATCACCGTGCATATGGGAGTGGCGAATTTGGTTGTGATTGCGGCGCTGCAATCAGTGTGGGCCTGAAATGAGATACATGTATGCGCCAAGTGGATGAAGGCTCTCGCCTCGCGCCCACCGTCTGCTGCCGCTAAAAACCTTGAAAAACACATCATGCGGCGCGAAGCGCTACTTGCTGCCTTCCTTCGACGCCTGATGCTGAGGAAGGTGGGTCAGGTGGAGCAGTGTCAGATGGAGGTGGCCGTGAAACAATTCCGTCGGCGACGGCCATCCCATGGATGCGAACAATAGGAGGAGGGACACAGTTACAATGCTTGATCCCTGGTGTGTGCGGTGCGGAGTTTGGCCATCTGCTGCTGAAGGTTCTGACAAAACATTCCGCTTCGCCGTTTGACTGTAGATGGAACGGTGCACTAGTTAGATGCTGCATGCCATTGTGTTCACAGAACGTTTCAAATTAATATGAAGTGAACTGAGGGCCGTTGTCCAACTCTATGACTTCAGGCAAATAATAGAGAACTTCAGGCAGATAATAGAGAACAACGCTTGAACTGTGCTACGTGACGTAGTCGAGTTCATTGGTACAACAAAAGGGCACTTGCTATAAGAGTCTACCACAATCAACCAAAGAATGCTCCAAAAAGGATCCGCAAAGTCTGTGTTCACACTTTGCCATGGTGATTGCGACTTAGGACAAGCAGAGAATTTTCATTGTGGAGCGGACTGATTTTCCGCACATGCCTGACACTGTGCCGTCATCTGTTCTGTTCGGGTGTCCATACCGTGCCAAGTAGAGTGTGGAAGCGCTAACCGTTTCGTACGAACAATCTCCCAGTGTCCTTGGTGAAGTAACTGCAACACTTCTTTTTGCAAAGCTTTGGGGATCAACACAGGTGACTGTCCACAGTCATTTGGAACAAGAATCATACCTTGCTGTATAGCGAGGCTATGCTGACGTGCAAAGTATCGTCTCACTGCAGTGTTCTTTATGCTATGCAATGAGCGAGGCCTAGATGTGCGAATGTATTTATAAAAAAAATATTCAAATCTGAATCAGCTTCAGTGGCCTGTGCAATTTTCCTATAGTTCAGAGGAAAGGATTGAAGCAATTCAGAATCGTGAGCATCGATGTGACAACAACATGCAGCTGAAGCGTCTAAGTCTGTATCAGGACCAAACGGAAGACGTGAAAGTGCGTCCGCATTACCTTGTTGAGCTGTCGGACGATACACAATCTCGTACTGCCATTGAGACAACAACAAAGCCCATGAAACTTCCTGGCAGATTAAAACTGTGTGCCGGACCGAGACTCGAACTCGGGACCTTTGCCTTTCGCGGGCAAGTGCTCTACCAACAGAGCTACCCAAGCACGACTCACGCTCCGTCCTCACAGTTTTAATTCCGCTAGTACCTTGACTCCTACCGTCCAAACTTCACAGAAGCTTCATTCTAGAAACAAAGCCCATCTTTGCAACTTTTGGGCAGTTCGTACAGGAACTGGCTTCATCGGATGAAACTAGGACAGCAATGGCTTGTAATCCGTTACTAAGTAGAATTTTCTGCCATACAAATAGTGGTGGAATTTGGTGACACTACACAATATCCAACGCCTCTTTCCCTATTTGTGAATAGCTACACTGAGCTTTGGACAACACTTTTGATGCGAAAGCAATAGACCTATCTTCATCGCCAAATCTGTGTGGAAGCACGGCACCGATTCCGTAAGAGGAAGTGTCAACGTGCAGCAAGACGTGTTTGTCTGAATCAAAGTGAACTAAGCTTCGATCACTGTGCAATGCATTTCCAAGTTTTTGAAAAACTTCTTGGCACGCATCTGTCCAATCAAAGGGGACGTCCTTGCGACGTAAGCGATGCAATGGTGTTGCGAATTGTGCAGCATTCGGTATGAAGCGAAGATAATAGTTCATTTTTCCTAAGACTGACTGCAATTCTGTGACATTGCAAGGAACTGGCAGGTCACGTATGGCTAACAACTGTGACTGACGAGGATGTACACACTGACTGTTTATGACATGACCAAGATACTGCAACTCAGGTTTAAAAAATCACACTTGTCCAGTCTACACTTTAGTCCTGCGTCAGATAACACAAGAAACAAAGCACGCAAATTTTCAACGTGTTTTTCAGGTGTACGACCTGCTACAACAATATCATCCAAATAAAAAAAATGGCTCTGAGCACTATGGGACTCAACATCCGTGGTCATCAGTCCCCTAGAACTTAGAACTACTTAAACCTAACTAACCTAAGGACGTCACACACATCCATGCCCGAGGCAGGATTCGAACCTGCGACCGTAGCAGTCGCGCGGTTCCGAACTGAGCGCCTAGAACCGCTAGACCACCGCGGCCGGCTATCATCCAAATAGTTTGAACAGTTTGGTACTTAAGCAGTCAGCTGTTTCAAATACCGTTGGAAAATAGTGGGTGCGGAAGCACTGTCAAAAGGCAAACGCAAATATTAAAACAAGTCTAAATAAGTTTTCATAGCACACACAGTTGGAATTCTTCATTTAGTTGTATTTGAAGATATGCGTCGTGAAAAATCAATTTTTGAAAAGTAGCGACCAGTGCCTAATCTGTCCATGAGATTCTCTGGGCGTGACAATGGATAAGCGTCAATCACAGTTTGTGGGTTGACTGTAGACTTAAAGTCAACACAGAGGCGAATGCGGCCTGAAGGTTCGGGGAGCAAAACCAGTGGACTTGCCCACTTGTATGGACGCAGTAGCTCCGCTATCTTGCATTTCTTTAAGGTCAGCAGCCACATTGTCCCGTAATGCAGTGGGAACAGTTCGGGTCCGGCCTAATTACGGCTGAGCGTTGTCTTTCATAATGAAATGTGCAACAAAATTGTTAGCCTTGCCTAAAACTTCAGAAAAGAGTTCAGGGAATTATTTCAGCAAGCTAGCTACACTGTCTTTCGCACTGAATGCAGTCACTGACAACACATTATACTGAATTTGAAAGCCAAACAAATCAAACGAATCAAGGTCAAATATGTTCTCACAGTCACATGATTGTAGCACAGTGAAAGTCACAGTTCGTGTATGCGAGTGGTACATGGCAGGCAAAGTACATTTTCCGAGAACGAGAATGTCTGGTCCATTATATGCCGTCAGGTGTATGCTAATTTTAGACAGGCGTGGGGAGCCTAACAGTTCATATGCGTTACGACTCAGCAATGTAACGGAGGCACCCATGTCCGACTGAAATTTCACACGTTTCCCACTAAGATGAAAATGAACAAAAAGTTCGTTGGACTGGCGTAGCACTGAACAAACTGTTTGTTTGCTAGGTTTGACTGGCCGGCGTGACCGAACGGTTCTATGCGCTACAGTGTGGTAACGCGCGACCGCTGCGGTCGCAGGTTCGAATCCTGCCTGGGGCATGGATGTGTGTGATGTCCTTAGGTTAGTTAGGTTTAGGTAGTTCTAAGTTCTAGGGGACTGATGACCTCAGAAGTTAAGTCCCATTGTGCTCAGAGCCATTTGAACCATTTTTTTGCTAGGTTTGCTAATGTCTGCAGCAGACTTTGAATACACTGCATTGATGACATGGGCCTTGTGACTAGATTTTTGTGAGTGGGCAGAGTTCTTATGCTTGTTCCGTTGCTAACATACGGATTGTACATGACCTTTCTTGCCACAACCGTAACACTATGCTTGTCTGGATGGGCAATCTAGATGTTTGTGCCGTGACCGGCACCTAGGGCATGACAATTCTATTTACTGATGGAGCTGCCTGTTTAGAGAACTGTTTACGTGGCTTGGCGGGTGCGTGATGTTCTTGCCTCCCGGGGTTGGTTGTGAGCAAGGGACGACTCTACTCAGCAATTTGGTGGCTGCTCAAATTTATTGGCAGCTACGGCATCTAAATCATACTGATCTAGAATTTGCACTACTTGATGAAATGATGGTCTGACTGTTTCCAAATATGTTCTCTAAGTTTGATATCAATTACATTTATACACGATCGCATCACGCAACGTAACATGCAGTTCCTCGTCGTACCCTGCAAATCTGTTACGCACTCGCTGTAAGTTTGTTCTGACCTTTTCTTACAACGAAAGAATTGGTACCTAACTGCCACCATATTCACTTGTTGGTCATAATAGTTAGAGAACCTACACCTGTGATCATAAGAAAGTCCACTTGGAGTGGTGTTAGGAAACAATTTCTGAATGAGGTGAAAGACTGCACTTCCTGAGCGTTGACAAAAAGTAATGTAGTTTCACAGTACCTGATACTTTGTGAGCAATGATGGGGGCTTCATTCTGTTGCAGCCACTAGAACCATTCCTCTTTTTCGTTAAACTGGCGAAAAGGCGGTATGCCACTGGGAGCTACAGTTGTTGCATGTTGATCAGGTGGTCGCACTGCGCTTGTTGCTTGGTTGTCCAGTGGCTGTTGTGCCGCGTATAGAAGGGTTGCAATCTGCTCCGGCTGAAACTGAAACATCTGTGTTAGCTGCGTTGCATCTATCGCTTGCAGCTGAGACGCCTGAGCAGGGGGTGGGTTGTTCATTTTGGAATAGGCAAATGCAATAAACAGACAATGCAAGCAATAAAAATGAGCACACAAGCAAAGAAAATGTCTACAACGCAACCTAAAAACACTGAATAGAAAAAACACTATAAGAGACACTGTTAAACATGTAAAGACACCTACGCAACGAAAAGACAAGGTAGAATTCAGGCGCCAGTGAAACAGAAAAGCCCACAACAAAACAAAACAGAGACAATTAGTGGCTGCTGATGGCTCTGGCTTCGAAGCGTTAACAGGTTGTCGCTATGTTATTGCTCCTATATCGTCGGCACCATGTGATTTGTACATCTCGTCACTGTGTTGTTGTGTCTAGAAATCCTGCATACTCGGTTCGCTAGACAAACAGTCAAACAACTCGTATTAATGAGTTTTATAACAACAAGACAAGTACAAATACTTAACTTTGATCTGAGAATTCTTTTAGTCCTTTATACACAATCATGCACAAGTGCAATTACACAGATGTGTCGCAAGAAAAGGGCGACATACAAAATAATCATTCTTCTTCAGAATAGACAAACACAAGTAATAAAAAATGGTTCAAATGGCTCTGAGCACTATGGGACTTAACTACTGAGGTCATCAGTCCCCTAGAACTCAGAACGACTTAAACCTAACTAACCTAAGGACATCACGCACATCCATGCCCGAGGCAGGATTCGAACCTGCGACCGTAGTGGTAGCGCGGTTCCAGACTGTAGTGCCTAGAACCTCTCTGCCACACGGGCCGGCCACAAGTGACACTTCAGGTCCTAGTGACCGCTTCTAACGAAAGTCTGTCAACTGAACTGTGCTACGCAGAGATTGCTATTGAAAAGGCTACGATGCATCGCCCAACCAAGTGGGTAACGTTGAAGCTGTTATCGAAGTGGGCTGCCACTAGTCTGGCGCGGCACTTACGTCGTCTCCACCTAAGGGCGGTTGCTGTCACGTTGTCGTTCTGGAAGGAGGTCAGCGTGCGATTGGCTGACCTCTTCTCACAGCCTTCTCTTCTCTGTCGTTCCCGACTGGTGTACCGGCGCTTCCTTCACGTTGTAACATTGTGGCACTGAGATTCCTTTTCGAAAAGCAATTACAGAAAAATAAACCAACTTATATTGCCTATGTAGACCTGGGAAAGGCATTTGATAACGTTATCTGCCAAGAGATGTTGAGAGTGCTGAGGAAAAGTGGAATGAAGTACAAAGACATCCGTGTGACACTCAGTTTCTATAAGAACAAGGTGGCAGTGATTAGCAACTGTCACCAGGAACAAGAAGCAAATATTAGAAAATGGGTAGGACAAGGATGTGCTCTCCCTCCTCTTATATTCAACGCTCACATCCAGGAAGCTATAGACCAAGTTCGAGAAACTACTGAGATGGGGATCAAAATTAATGGGCACAAGATAGACGTGCTAACTTATGCAAATGATATTGCTAAGTCACGAGACAAAAGAAGATCTAGAGGAAGTCCTCAGAACAATGGAAAGGATTCTATACAATCAGTATGGAACGAGAATAAACAAGATAAAAACTAAAGTGATGGTGTGCGGCACAGAAGTTGAATATGAACCTCTGAGAATGAGAACTGGAAGAGCGAAACTGGAAGTGATAGAGGAATAAAATCTGAAAAGCAAAGTCACAAGGGATGGTAGAAGCCGAAAAGAAATTGTAAGCAGAATACAACAGGCCAAAATTGCTTTTAATCTGAGGAGGAACTTACTCACCAATACGAACATTAGTCTGAAAGTAAGGAAACGTATCATGAAAGCTTTTGTTTGAAGTGTGGCCCTATATGAATGTGAAACTTGGACAATGGGAAGAGAAGAGAGAAGACGGCTAGAGGCCCTGGAGATGTGATGCTGTAGAAGGATGATGAATATCATGTGGAGAGACAAAGTAACAAATAAAGAGGTGCTTAGAAGAGTACAGGAAACCAGATCTCTGTGGAGGCACATCAAACAATGAGAGACAAACTTGTAGGGCAGAGCCTAAGACACAACAACATCGTCAGAGCAATAGCAGAAGGAGCTATTGGGGGAAAGAATCGGCTACCAACAGATAATGAATGATGTTGGACGTAACACGTACATGGTAATGAACAGGAAGGCAGACAGAAGAGAGGAATGGCGCTCTGCTGTAAACCAACCTTAGGGTTGAACACTAAAAGAATAAGAACAAGAAGAAGAAGAAGAAGACTCATTTGAGAGAGCGGTATACTTAAAACGATATACATGCTATGGAAGAAGTTTAAGGTAACATTACGTATCTACATCTCTCCATACTCCCTCATTAATTAGAGTTATTGTGTTCCTTGTATATTATATATTTGAGCTGTTGAATGCACATAATGCTTATATACAGGCACCTAGGAATATTTTACAGTTTCTTAATCACGTTAACGTTGGTTAAGCTGAAGCCTTTAATTTCTGCATCCATGTGCTTTTCAAGAACACCCAGTTGCTGAAGAGATCAATTGTATGTAGTTCTTATCTTGGTACATCATTGAATCTGGTGAGTAGGAGTAACCAGAGGAAGATATTATGGCTATTATGAAACCTATAATAGGAAACCTCTCCCCTCTTTATCATTACGTTCTGAAGATAAGATTGATCATGTCGCTGTATTTAACCTACTTCTAGATACATAAAAGATGTCAGTTTAATGCCCACTTGTTTTCTTAGTCCAGATTTAAGTATTTAATTTAGAACCTAATAAGGCACTGGGAATATGTAGCTATTTACGTGACATAGCGTGTCACATAATGGTGACCTAAATAGGTTTAGTTTATGCCAATTTCTCACAATTCCCAGAAAGACAAATAAATTACTTCACTTCGATTTTGTTATTGCTAGTCTTAAAGAAATCATATGCTATCATTTCCTCCTCAAAGCAAAAAGCAAATGATAAGTAAAAACCATAATAATTACTGTAAATTTCTGTTTTTGTTGTATCAACTACAAGCTTTAGATTGTGGTATTCCATAGCCTTCCCTTTGGGATTATAACATAGTAATTACCAATTCACTATGCTCACACGAGTCGTAGAAGTTTCAGCTCACCTTCACATGGCTATCAGTACCAGCCTGGCGGCTACTCTATCCCTTCTACCGCCTCCAAGCCACAGCTACTGTTCACTCACATAAATGTTAGTGTTGTTGTTGGTTTCATGACCTTTTCAAATTACATATTGTGAATGTAACACCATTAAACTTTCCTTCTCCTTTAAAAATCCTTCTCTTAACTATAGGCCACCAAACAGAAAAAAATCACCACATTACGTGGACTTTTCTGAAGGGGGGAGGAATGTAAAATGTGTAATTGAGTATTGTAATAGCCTGTATACTTTTTGTCCTTCTTACGAGGTTGGGAGACAGGCGAGGGCCCAAGTGCAATACCGCCAGTGCTGACACTGCGGTGTCACCGCTGATGGTGCAGCGGTTCCCTGGTGACCAATAAGCTTTCCCCGATCAGATCGGGCGAGTTTCAGCTATAGCGGACCAGGGAGGCACCTCACTCTCTCTGTTACTGGCTGCGGTACTCGTCGGATCGATCTTGGAGAGACTGAAGTTTTCCGCAGTGCCTCCCCCTATGTGGTACTTCTGTATCCCTTCCTTCCAATGAATCATTTTGTTGTTTGTCAATCGTGCTTTCATCTTATTTCTTCTATATTCACAGCCTACCTTGTCGCCCACACTCTGGGGTAACTTATCTTCAAGAAAGAAAGTCTTCCATTGCTTAAACACTTACTATAAGGATAATACGTGGTGCCCACCCAAGATCAACTTATAGACACCTGTCTAAGGAGTTAGGCATTTTTACTACCGTAGTGATCCACAATATGGTTATTGCCTCATGAAGTTAGTTGTAAATAATGCACTCCAGTTCAATTATGTGCATGATCAAAATGCCAGCAGAAAAAATGACGTCATTAATCACATTAAGGTTTTCTTTAGCACAAAAAGGTGTACACAATTCTGGAACCAAAACCTTTGGTCACTTATCTAGTGATATAAAATGTCTTACAGACGGAAAAGTAAATTTTCGAAACAAACTGAAAAAATTCTCCCTGACAGCTCCTTTTATTCTGTAAAATAATTTCTTTAATTATAGAGTGTAAAAGGTGGTGATCAGGAATTAATAACTCACATCAGTACGTATTTTTCGAAAGAAAAGCTTGTAAATGATCAGTATGCACTCATATTAACAAAAAATTGTTCCACATAATTAAGATTTATCGTGAAAAGTATCCATGGAACTAGAGACGAACAAATTAATTAACTAAGAATAGGTCAGCCATTTTAATTATGTGGGATGTGATATCACATACGAGTGTGATAAAGACATAGAGAAGGAAGTAGCACAGTTCGGAAACATATGTGGAACAATAAAGAGATGCTTCACAAACAAAGCGCAAAAAAAAAAAAATCTGAATGAAATTTTATGAAGTAAACGGGAGTGACTCGTGGGCCACTTACAAGCGACAAGAAAGTAAAATCTAGGCAGCTGAAATGAGGATTCTTATGGCTGTGCAAAGCTGTTCCACAGTAGACAGATTAATGAACAGTGACATTAAGAAAGAATTAAACATATTTAACGTAAGAAATAACATGGAAGACATCAGAAGAAAATGGAGCGAACATCTTGACAGAATGAACAGTGGGAGACTACTGTTAAAATCAGAAATTATAATCCGGTAGGCCAAGTAAGAGGTAAAAGGCTAATACTTGAAGTGTTGAAGAAGAATACATCGTCTGTCTTCTATTCTATGCCTACATCCAGTTGATATGCCTTATTTGTGACCGACAACATACCAATGTCATCCACCTGTTCACCAGCACTGGTTTCAACTACTCCATTATTGATTGATTTACGCTTTTTAATTGGTGTTTAACCACTCTTCAAATTCACAATTCTCCTCACATTCATTTTCAGCATCATCCTCCAATCCTTATCCATCTTCACCCGATACTACATCTCTAGTAAACTCCCTTTGGTCATTCTCTCCTTCGTCCAAATCTCCCACTTATTTCCACTCCATTTCCTTCTTCATACTCTTTAACACCAACACTCAACGTCTTCATTTGTTCCACTCGTTCACCTTATCGATTATAGGAAGGAATATACCGAGTATACCCTTTGGCACCTGTCTTTCTACCAAAATTTTAATTTTTGGCATCACAGGCAATATCTGACTAATTTAGATCACAGTCCATGACATCGTTTACCTCACTGCTTCTAATTTTAGGGATCCATTCCTTCTCCCATTATCAGCCTCTCATAGACCACTTTTTCATTAAGATGAGAACTTTCTTACACATTAAAGAAACTTACCACTCTTTGATTTTCCATCACCTTTGGAGGAGATTCTATCTTTTTAAAACAAAACTTATATGTTAGTGAACCCTCCTATCCACATTTTTATTACACCAGGACAGGCAGTCTTCTCCTTTCTTCTGTCTGAGTTTTCTGGTAATTGTTAGACTTACAGGCTCAGTTTTCACCAGTTGAGCCTATCGCAATTGTTGATCTGAAATTTCATCTTTGTGTCTGTCATAAAATTCACTGCATGTTCACTTCCTGTTACTAGCAGTCATCCTCCCTTTCTCCCTCTATGAACTCGCAGCACTCGTACCCCACATTCTTAATTCATACTTTCTTTATTATCGTTCGCTGGTGGTCACTACCTTGAGTTCAACATTGCAATTCACCCGTTTTACCCAAAAATATTTCTAAAATACGATTACCAAACTAACATAAATATTTTGTGTAGGAGGTGTTGAACAATTTTTAGTAAGGTTCAAAATTGCATTATAAAATACACAGCTGCACCACTGTTTCGTATTGAAGACAACAGATTTATGTCCAACGTCAGACAATCTTTGAGTCTCAAAGTAGTTTTTGAGACCCTAAGATGATCTGATGTTGGACCGAAATCGATTGTCCGTGAATTTTATAATGGAAGTTTTAAATGACACAGTATGACTGGTATCGTACGGTTGGCGCCTACGACTCTGCTACCCGCCACGCAGCTATGTATCGCAAGTGGCCTCCCTTTTCGCCTGCTTGGTGCACGTCCTCTTAAGGGCACAGGCAAACAGGCTGATGTGCACGAAACCAGAAAGGATTGTTTTCCTCCAAGTCTCCAGCAAACGTCAAGCGTCCTGGGGGCGCAAGTCCCGCTATAGGTGTCACTGCCAGCGCTGGCACGATACTACTGCCGCCAGTGACGGTCCTCCGAGCGCTCGGCATTGTATCCTTCGGCTATCCGGCTAAGACCACGGCTCGGCCGATCTAAGATAGTTGCAAACGAAAGCATTTCCGCTGTCAGTCGCCGACCGTTCGCGGTTCTTCAGTACAGAGCTCACCTTACCGAACGCAGTTGCAACTCATCGGGAGTGGCCACCTCGCTGCGGTTCCTCTGTATGGAGCTGCCTTCGCCGGGAGCACCAGACTCGCCTCACTGACTTCCGAACGCATTCATAGTCCAAGAGGCACACCACCTGCCGCGTCCAAACCGCTGGTCTGCTGCCTCAGCATCACGTTGCGGGACGTCTCCACCGACTTCGACTTCAGGCTCTCAACCTCGCGAGACATCAACTAGAACCAGGAGAAGGACATTCCACTAGACGCTGACGAACACTAATCTGGCATCAAGCCACGCACCCGTGAAGTACTGTTATTTATTCGTAGTGAATCCTGAGACCACTGTTCTGTTTGTTTATGGACCAAGAAGAAGACTCTGTTGTTGTAGCTAGCTGTGTTTTCATACCTGGTAGCGTGCACTTTCGCCACACAGACTCTTCACTTTCCGTGCACATTTACCAAAAAATGTACTTCCGACATTAATAATTACCCGTTTGCCGTCCAAACTGTCTAAACATACACCCATTTTTCTCATTGTTCCATGATCTATATGATGTTGCGGGTGAAAATTCATTCTACAGCTCCTTTTTTTCTATTTTGTCTATTTTGTGAACAGTACTTGCCTAAAACCTTACCTAATTTTTTTTTTCAGAATGTTGCGCCCAGCATCTGCTTTCCACATCTCATGTAAGCGTTCCGCTTTGCTGTCCTGATATAATCACTCTCAGGTCGGTTAAAATTAAATTGCTGCATACATTTGAGAAATAAATGGTCGATGACTTACACCGATTCCGACTGTAGCTGCTTTATGAAGGACTTCAAGGATTTAGTCATTCCATATACATCTGTCCTAATTTCTAACGCTTTATTATCTATTTTTTAGTTCACTTTTTCTTCTATTCGATGAATCATAGTTTTTACTATTCTGTATATGCTCAGTCTGTTCCCGAAGTTTGTGTAGAGAGTGGGAAAGACCTTCTGAACTTTAGTTTTATCAGCCTTCAATTTTACTCCTTTGTATCACGATCGACCTTATCATTTAAGGACTTTAATTAATGACATTTCCTTTTTGGAATGTGGAACGTGCGCAGGCCGGTGTGGCCGAGCGGTTCTAGGCGCTACAGTCTGGAACTGCGTGACAGTTACGGTCGCAGGTTCGAATCCTGCCTCGGGCATGGATGTGTGTGATGTCCTTAGGTTAGTTAGGTTTAAGTAGTTCTAAGTTCTAGGGGACTGATGACCTCAAAAGTTAAGTCCCACAGTGCTCAGAGCCATTTGAACCATTTTTTTGTAGAACGTGCTACGAACAGTTAGTGCATATGTGTCCACATATACAGGTTAAAAGTAATAGATATTCATAATAATAGTCACAGCTGACAGGGACTGGGAAGTCTAGTTACCTTTACACTATGAAAACACGATACATAGTCTACACAGTACACAGACCCAGTGCCTAATCCAACAACACAGCACATAAAAAACACCTACGTACTGGAAAATACAGTACTCAGAATCACAAGCTCAGTTGCTGCCTATCACCAAAACTGACATGATATAACATTCCACCATATAAACACGAGGCCAACGTCCTTGCCACAGTGGTAACACCGGTTGCCGTCAGGTCACCGAAGTTAAGCGTTGTCGGGCTGTGCAAGCGTTGTACACTCAACCCTTGTGAGGCAAACTGAGGAGTTTCTTGCTTGAGAAGAAGCGACTCCGGTGTCGTAAACTGGCATACAGGCGGGAGAGCGGTGTGCTGACCATATGCCCCCCCCCCCCCTCCACATATCCGGAACCGGTGACGCCTGTCTGCTTTGAATGACACGCCGGCCGGTCGGTATCATTGGGCCTTCATGGCCTGTTCGAGCGGAGTTCAGTTTAGTTTTTATATAATCATGAGAATCATCACCACATAAGCCGAAAAGTAATGAAACAATTATGTGTTAGTTCACTAGATAATTATTCGTATTCCGCACAGTGGTGCACATAGCCGTACTGAGGCCGTGGCGAGATATGCCCCGCCAGGGGCGCAGGCGTAGAAAGAGCGCAAAAACTGGCGAAAAAAAAACGAGAAAGAGGCTTTAAGAATTAACTGGGAGAGGTACGTGAGTTCTCCTGCCCCACGCACACCTGACTTCGCCAGCGAGAGGAAGCCTTTTCCTCGGCCCGAGACTGTAAACGCACGGTGTCATCAAAAAAATGGCTCTGAGCACTATGGGACTTAACTTCTAAGGTCATCAGTCCCCTAGAACTTAGAACTACTTAAACCGAACTAACCTAAGGACATCACACACATCCATGCCCGAGGCAGGATTCGAACCTGCGACCGTAGCGGTCGCGCGGTTCCAGACTGTAGCGCCTTTAACCGCTTGGCCACCCCGGCCGGCACGGTGTCATCACAGTGTCATTGTTTTCAAGCAGCGTCATAAAGAAATCACTACTAGCGAACAGGCATCACATGCGTTGTGTGTCAACAATGCGCTTGTTTCATATAGCTGACGCCTTCAAGATAGTTCATGTTCAACAACGGAGTTTTTGTTACTATTGCGCAATGCTATTGTAGGATCTCAAATGTTGGTGAACAATTGCTGAATAAAATAGGCTATCTGACCAAGGCTTTCGGTTTTTGCCAATGTCTGACGACTGAGGACTGCAGTGAAACTGTTTAAACTAGCTAGAGAGCTGTGGAATGGGAAACAGATCTCACATATAACGCACCATTTCATTTCACTTTAATTTTTTGTCAGGAACGCTTTAAATGGAAGCTCTGTAGCTTGCTATGAAAAACACGCAGCAGATTTTGGTACTAGTTATACCAGAAATATCGATGAGCTGAGCTACGTAACGAAATAGTGGCTTTCAAATTCCAAAAGAAAAAGCCTATGAGCATTCACACAGCTCCTCATTCGGATAGTTTTGTAGTTTTTTCAACGTATGGGTTCTGAAATGCTTATCCAAACATAGAAATAGCTTTTAGGATATTTATAATAAATCCAGTGACTGCAGCATCTTGTAACCCAGTTTCTGAAAATTAAAGAAGATGAAAAAACGACTTAAGGCCGAGTACATGTGAAGCACACCGTTAGATTCAGCTATCTTGACGACAGACGAAGACACAGCTGCTAAATTTTTCAATGACATTGTCAATGAGTTTTCTTCGCCTAAAGCAAAGAAATAGAAAGCAAAATTATTATAAAATTGCATTTCCTGGAAAGGAATTTATAGTTAATGTTTTATACACTCTTAATAATTTGTGAATAGCAAATAAAATATCTTCTTTACTATACATCATATTAAAATCAATGTGCAGTATCTTCCCTAAACGCTACGACATACAATATTAATTAAATTTTTCATACTTTCTTGGCAGAGTATGACTATAGTATTAACTAGGAAACACTTCCTGATTCTGCAAAATTACGTTTATTTGCCCACGAACCGGCTTTTGGTTTCCAAATGTCGAAAACAAAGATGCAATTACGTGCGACTTACACAGATATTATTTATACAGTCGGCACAAAAATGATGACATGTAGAGTGTTTACATAGAAAGGTAATGCATTTTATGTCACACGAAAATAATTACATTTAAAAAAGAAAGCAAAGTTTTCTTTGTGATTGTACATGTAACATCTGACGAAAAAAAAATTGAATATACAATTTCAAGCTATTATTTGTAACTAAAAATTTATTTTAAAAAAGGGGAAAGGAAACTGAGTTTCATCATTTAATACTAAGCTGGAGTTCTGTGTCAAATGTTTGTGGATTTCGAGTATTTCTAGCAGTGTCATCTTTCTACTTTTCTTTACAGAATTAAAAATTTTACATTCTACATAATATAAGTGGTTTTCTCTTAGAAGATTACTGGCAAAGGTTAAATCTTTCTTTCTTAATCTCCAGCTTCTTTCATGTTCAGATAACCTAACTGGCACAGCTCTGCCTGACTGGCCAATATATACTTTCCCAGATTGCTTGCACATGAATTTATGTACACCAGTCTGCACCAAAGGTTGCAGTTCCTTTTTACTATTGAATAAAAATTCTGATATGCAGTTAGAATTATAAAATGCAGGCCTGTAGTTGCGAGTCGTCAACTTTTTACTCAGGTTATCTGGAATTTTGCCAGAGTATGGCATGATGAACCATTTTTTATGACTATTGACGGGTACCTGTTGGCCAGCATACGTAAGTGGTATAAGTTTACGCATTTTCTTTTCTCGTAATATATTATCAATCAGAGCAGAGCAGCAGCTATTACTGAAAGCGATATATTTGATGGTCTGTAGTTCTGTTTGAAAGGTAGTTTCATACTCGTGTAATGGAACACACATGAGACGATGCACCATTGAAAGAAAAGCTGCGTGTCCGTGGTTGTGAGGTGCTTTGAGTTGCAGGGATTATGGTATTTGTAACTATGATTTTTCTGTAAATGCTAAATAAGTGTCACCTTGCGCTAATATTTTTATTAAGGCCCAACAAATTTATAGCATAGCCTCACAGCATCATTGTGAACTGAGTTTTCCCATGTCAGCAGTTTCAATGTTGTAGTAACGTACGGTATCTAACTGTCTGGTGGCACCCGTCCATAAGCACAGCACATCATCCACATATCTGAAAGAATATTAAATTTTGCAGCTCACTGGCTCTTTTTATAGGAATTTTTTTTTTTCGAAATTGTCCATGTCAACTTTAGATAATACATGACTCAGACGAGAACCCCTAGCTAGGACATCAGACTGACTATGATATGTTTTCTGAAACTGGAAATCATTTTGTTTTGCACAAATTTCAGTAGCAAAGAATGCCATCTAATTCAACAGGATTTACTTTGGATTTGTGCAACAGATTTGTTAACATGTTTATCACTCATCAGTAGGAACATTTGTAAATAAGCTAGTGGTATTAAGTAATACTAGTTTAGAACTGAACGGGTCATGTATAATCTTTTATTTTATCAACAAGAGCTATGGAATTTTTGACACTAAACTTAGTTTCAAAATTGGTTTTCTTTTTAATGATGTAATCTAGCTCGTTTGCTATTAGGTATGAACGAGCAGAAGTGGATGACCCTACAGGGCGTACTGAAATGCCATCTTTATGTAATTTAGGTAAACCATATAATCTAGGAGTCATTAGATTCATACTAACAAGCATACGGCTGTAGGAAGATATACTTGTACATGATTTGATAGTGGTTTATAGTTGTTCATTGAAAGTAAATATAATTTTGCAGAACTTCAGTAAGTATTTCCTCTTTAGACTAAGACATATATTTTGTTTCATTTTCAATAAAATATTTGGAATATTTCTCATCCGTATAACTCATTGATGTAATATTTTATAATCTACGTTACAAATTACAAAATTTCCTAAATACATGTAGAAAAAAATTGTAAGAAGGTAGTTTTCCTTGAGGGGAGGGGGGGGGGGCAACTTTGGCACTTCTGCCAAGGGTGCACGGTCGCCTTGGTACGCTCTGGCAGTGCCGACCTTCTACATACAAAGAAATATCATTCCCGTTCATTACTTTTTCCCGTCCTCTCCACAGGCTCAAGGTGATTACCTGCTTAGTGTACTGTTTTGATGCTACATATAACGCAGCAACAATACCATTTCTGCCAATCTAGCGTTTTATAATTACTCTCTCTTCAATTTGAATGAAAATTACATTGTTACCATGAGGCAACTATTATACACCAACTATTGAAAGCGTTATATTACAAAAATAGAGGCATTAATAAACGACTAGTAACTTTAAGTGAAAATACTGATTAAATTGGCCGACAGGTGTGGCCGAGGGGTTCTAGGCGCTTCAGTCTGGAACCGCGAGACCGCTACGGTCGCAGGTTCAAATCCTGCCTCGGGCATGGATATGTGTGATGTTCTTAGGTTAGTTAGGTTTAAGTAGTTCTAAGTTTAGGGGACTGATGACCTCAGATGTTAAGTTCCATAGTGCTCAAAGCCATTTGAACCATTTTTTGATTAAATTGTATTCCAAAGTCGTGTTATGCGTAACAGAACCGTGCCGAAGCGATGTTGTACCTCTGACGGAAATGCCAAAATTGCGCCCCTCATGCGAAAAGTACCTTTCTGCAATTTCTTCTGCTCATATTTTAAGTTTCTAAGTAGTTTTAATAAAAAAACTTGAGAGTTACATGGGATAAACGTTTAGCGAAGTGACTGGAAAAGAATATTAGTTTTCGATGCTTTAGCATGTGTTAGAATTCCATTCGTGAGATTCACAACAAAATACCTACTACATAAGTAAGGCGTACTTTCAGTGGTCTTACTACACCAGATGGTTGAGAAATCTAGTTTATGACCAATGACAGATCATATGTCTATGTAATAATCTTGGAGCATACGTTTGTTTATACGAGCATTCAACGCAGATGATCAGATTATAACTGCCTACAAGCGTAACGACAAACTCCTCAAATATTATTATTCGCCACAGAACACTTATTCATAAACCGATTTTATTTACACAGCAGATCGTATCAATCGAAACTTGGGAGCAATAAAAGCAAGGGCTGGAGGGGAAGTAATTACGAAACCCCTCCACCTTTCTTGCTTCCTGCCTCCACCATCGCGTCTTGCTCTAACCCTCACTCGTCAAAATCGGAAGCCTTCGGTCAAACAGCATATACACTTCAGCACCCGCTACCACTGTGATCTTACAATGCAGTAGTGAAGTAACAACAACAACACCATTGTTGAACATGACCGAACTGTGTAGGCGGCAACTGGGTGAACCAAAAGCAGTGCTGCCACACCAACCATTATAGTGATAGACGTCTGTTCGGTAGAAGTCGTTTCTTTATAATGTTACTTGGAGGAAATGACACAGTAGAAATGACACTCTGTTTGTAGTCACGGTCGAGGAAAAGGCTTATTCTCATACGTAGACGATATCAACACGGTTAATTGTTAAACATTTTATATTTTTTTCTTGCGCCATTAGCGGCGGCCAATCTCTCCATGCTCTTCTCACATATACTGCATGAGGCCACATCCACCTACTGCAGATGGTGGGTTCAGTGGCTTTCTGTAAATGTGACCACCTATAAAAACTATAGATTGCATGTAAATGGAGGCTGTGACTCGTATTGTCACAAAAGGATGCGCATAGCACTTCCAGTAGTATCACGTCTAATAAAGTGCTGTAATGTTCCCTCCAGCCTTCATGTTGATCATGCTTGCTTTTTTATACACACTATACACAAAAAATAAAGAATAAGAACATTTTCTGATGTAAATGTGCACAAGGAACTGTTCTATTAAGTACTACTCCCTAGATCTTTCCATGGAACCTCTAAGTAGTAATAGTTCATTGCACCTACGTTCTCTTGTGATACCTAAAGTTCGTTTCCTAGGAGTGGTTCTTTCTTGTGCCACTTGAAGCGCAACTTCTGAAACGTACGGCCTACAGTCAATGATGTCTGTATCATTAGTGCTAATAAGTGTTCTAATTCTGATTCAAATTTCGCCCCGTTTTCCTATTTTTATATCTAGTTGCGATGGAGCGTTGTGCAAATCGTCTACAGCAGAAGGTGTGGGCGATGACACAACAACGAATGTAATAACCAATTGCATTACGATAGCTGCTGATAGTATATTGGTGTAACTTCCATCCATCAATAACTGGGGCTGTCATTCTGTTTGCAAGTGTCACATCAATATTAGCTGACACTCCAGCTCTGCCTTCACAGGTACCAGCATACCTGTGCCATTCAGCACTCTTATATGGCATCCTGCAACACGAATTCACGTTCGTCACTTACTTTACTACGTCACATTAAAGAATTTTGCAGTTAGGTCAGTTGCCACCACATCCCACAGACGTGCAGAGAAATATACAGCTGCTTTCAGTCTCACTGTGTAGGGACGAATCTCGTGAAAATGCTAAAAACATTACTACATTTTTATGCGTCTTTGACGCATCATTTGTTGATAAAACACGAAAGTTTGTGCAGCTGAGAGTGTTATTATTCATACTGCCTGTGTATTGAATACAGTCACGTCCACAACTGCAAAAATGGATAAAACTACGAAGGTTCTTCAATAAATAATGCCCCAACATTTTTGGAGTTGTAAATACATAAATAGAAAAATGTCCATTTAGTTGCTTCAGATAAGGTATTTCTTCTCCACGTGTGCAAAGTTTCGAGCAAGTTCGACAGAAGGCAGAGTCATAGTGAACCATTAAAATAGGGTCTACACAAGACACTCATTAAAACAATGTGCTGCAATTAAATTTTTGGCTGTAGAAAAAGAACCGTGGAGAACATTCATAAACATTTGTGAGCTGTGTATGACAATGATGGGGTTGTCAGGAGAACTGTTGAGCCATCGTTAAAGAGAATTACAACTCCAGGAAGTGCAGAAACTGACACGACTGGCCACGTTCCGGATGTCCTGTCACAGCTACTGCTGATGACATAGTGAGCCATACGGACGTCATTATTCGTGCAAATCAGCTCACCATATCACGACAGTTGGCTCTACGGCCGTCGGTGAGCATTTGAAGTGCGTGTACAGTGGTTGAGACTCTTGAATTTTCAAAAGTGTGATCAAGATGTATTCCACTAAATTTCACAACAAACCACAATACTCAACGAAAAACCATTTCATGCTAACAATAGACTTAGTTTGAGGTCAATGAAGAGGTATTTCTATCAGAGGTTGGTACAGGTGATGAAACTTGGATGCATCACTTTAAACCGAAAACAAAATGGCAGTCACCGGAGTGGTACCTTCCGCCATCACCAAATAAGAAGAAATGCGAGGCAGCTCACTCCACTGGCAAAATCATCATGAATATCTTTTGGGATAGTGATCGTGTCATTCTCGTTGACATGTAGCCATAAGAGTCAACCATTAATTTAGAGGCATATAAGGAGACTGAAAACTAAGACAAGCACAGTTTCTGACATGTTAAGTCTGCCAAGAATCCAAAAGAAATTTTGCTGAACACAGCAATACACACAAACATACAAGTCTTAGAACCCACGAACGTATCAGCAAACTGGGTTGGACATCAATGTCCTTTACACTCCATAGCCCAACCCTGGGGCCCTTGGACTTACAAATGTTTGTCTGCTAAAGGATTCTCTACATGGAACACAGTTTTAAGATGATGAGAGCATAATTCATGCAGTTAAAACACGGCTGAGGGCACAGGACGAGAGCTTTTACGGACAGGGATAACGTACTTTTACACAACCTCGGTGTAAGGCGACAGAACCAACAGCAAATGGCTGAACTGATGTCCATAACGCGCGCGCGCGCGTTGTGAGTGTGTGTGTATTTTAGTAACATCAGTACTCGAGTATTTATACCTTTTTGAATGTGACGCAAATAGTGGCGCAAGGCAGTGGTTGTCAGCTACTGTGGGAAGAAGGTGGGCTACTGGGAAGAAGGTGGAAGATGTCTACTACTAGGGGAGGTGTCAGTTACTGGGGAGCGGGAGGGGGAGAGATGGGGTAAGCTATTGGGGGATGATAGCTACTGGGGGTATTTTTTAATGTTGAAGGGTCACACATGAGAGATGTAGTTTAATGACGAGGTGGAGGAGAAGAAAGAGAGAGAGAGAGAGAGAGAGAGAGAGAAATATGAAAAATTTGTGCACGCACATATGTAAGACGCAGTTTAATTGCACAGGTGCAAAGAGAGATAGGAAATATTTTTTAAGTGAATTTTAAATGAAGAGAAGTACAGAATGCAGTTTGTTACAATATTGCTTTAACATGGAGGGGAAATTTATTGCAACTTTTCTGTAATATGAAATGCAATTTGTTACAGTTTTGTGATAAGATTGGTCAGTTTGTTACATGAAGGGCAACTTCGTACCATGTCGCTCTAACATAGATGATAATTTGTTACAATATCATTGTTTTTTTGAGGATCACTGCTGAGAAAATTTAGAGAACCGGCATTTGAATGGACAGTAATTTGTTACAGGATCACTGTAACATTGAGGAATTGTTACAGTTTCGCTGTTACAGGGAGAGGAAATTTCTTAAAATTTTGTTGTAACATGGGTCACGTTACTACGTTGAGGGACATTTATTTCAATTCCACGGACACAGTTTTGTTGTAACATGAGTCATTTGTAACAATTTTGCTGTAATATGAAGGGAAATTTGTTACAATTTCACTGTAACATATCAATTTCCATATGGTTTTACTGTAACACGGAGGGAAATTTGCTATAGTTTTGTGTATGATTTCTGCGAAGACAGATGTGTTCTGACTTGACATGGCAAAGATCTTACGTAAATATCTATGACTTTCAAGTTCAGGTTACAGAAATAATGAATATCTTTGAATCTGACACAATTTTTATACAAATGACTGCATAATTTTAATACTGCGCTGATGAAACACAGAGCTATGTATGTGAACGGAATTCAGAGGCAGATATCTTTAACCACGAATTGTGGGTTATGGAAATAATGCATATCTGTGACCTTCTAACAAAGATCATGTAATTTATTACTACATATCTTCGAACTAGGTGCCGGAAGCTTATATAATGTCACAAGTACATTCTGACTGGCTGCCTCATTATAGTACTGCACTGAAGAATGGGTGTTGGAGTAGGGGTACTAGTGCTTTGCAGCTCTACAAAACATTGGTGTCCTGCGAACAAAAAATGTGAATATAAGTTTATAGCGGTCCGAAGGAAAATAAGCGTGGATAATTATGCAAAAGATAAGCATAAGAGCCAAGATAAAGAATCTGCAGCAAATGATTATGGATTCATATATTTTGGAGTGTATGTTTAAAATAATACGAATTTTTTGTGTTTTTCTTTAACTGATGTTTTCTGCAATTTTCAATTTTGCTAAAGTGAGGTATCTGTCTCTAAACGTTCTTATTAGAATTGAACGAAATTTTTACTTTAACTGATTTTTTCTGCAATTTCCAATTTTGCTAATGCGGCGTATCTCTCTCTAAATGTTCTTATTAGAATTGATCGAAATTTTTAAATTATCTTCTTATTGTTCCCAGTCATGATATAAATTTTGTGACTTTTGCACCTGTAGAAAAAACTAAGTTGGAGTATAACAACACTTTTCATTAGATTTCTAAATGAGTCACAACTTTCATCACTCAGAAATTGTAAGTTGGCGACACCGTAATATTTCAGACTGAATTATTGCTAGTAATAAGATTTTTACATCTGTAATGTTTGCTCATATTCTAACGTTGAAATCTAGGTTAACATTTCTTTAACGAATTTCGTGTTCTACATGTCTGTCACGTCATGTGCAAATGGAGGGTGGTTACAATTAAACTTCCGCTACTTAAGACGGCCCCCATGAAAATCAAGTGATCGTAGGACAGTGAATCTTTGTGGAACCATTTGTAAGGATATGTGGAAGAGAAATAACGAATGTACCATCTGAAGAAACACATTTTATTTTCCACATGAGAGGGTAACATTTATAATTGCATACCACATTTACATTCCAGATTACAAACGTTATTCAATGTGATGACCATGTGTATCCACAACAGCCCGAAAAGCATTTCATAATTGTCCGTAGCACTTTCCGAATGGTGGACCTATCCGAATCATGTTCTTCAACATCAGTGCGGAAAGCGGAGCTTTCTGTATTCCTTTAATGTATCAGTACTCTCGAAGAGCAGCAGCACTGTTACTGTTGTTTTAATAATAATACTCATCTTGTCGAGGCCCACATTGATTGTCTGCAACTGCAATGCACACTGATGTTTGTGTTCAAACCTACGTCACCATACCAGTACCGGCTTCTAACTGCAAGTCTACAACTACATCATGACTCTAACACTATTAGCTATGCAAGTCCTTCAGCGCGCTGCCTGAACATCATTCCTATAAAATTGGTTACTCATGCAGTAAATTATTTTCCGTCTGCACTAGCTCAAGTAGCGAAAGTTTGATTATAACCACCCTGTATATCCCTAACATACTGAACAACACCTATTAGTTGGTATTTTCCATCCACTAAAATACTTTCCATTGTTACGTTCATTCACCTAGCAGTGCTGCGACAAAGTCGGGAAAATTTAAGTTCCTTAAAATACTGTAATTTAACATCAACAGTTGCCATTTACTGATTCATTTAAGATTCTATTGCGCCTAATTTACTTAGGTTTTGTACCATAGACTCTCTCATAGCCTCATTTCATTAAGGACATCACCCATTTAGGCCCGTCTACTGCTACCGACTTAGGGTACTGGCTATCTAAATTTGACTCTAGTTCTGACTTTTGTTTTTGGTCTTTCACACAATGTGATCATGATCTTTAAATTTCTTTTCATTATTAGATTATGGAGAAAAGCATTCCATCTGAACCGTTTCTTCTCGTCTACGGTTTCGGAGCTTTTGCCGTGCGAGGCGAAGACCCACTCGTGGCCACAGTCGTTTCGGTGCACTCCTAGTGTTGCGTCATGCACGAGACGAATTATACGACATGTTGCTCTGCAGGCTTACTGGAATGATTATTGTTGGATCCAGATTATTTCTGTGCACTGCTACACATGTACAATCAATCTAGTCATGCTTTGACGTATGATACGGCAAAAGTAGTCCATACTACTGGTAAGGAACTCTGGTCCGGAAACGTCTAAGTCGAAAGTTATAAGGAAATATCTTTCTGAAACTTTTGATAGTGAAATACATGTACCGGTGCTGTTGTTGCTAAGATTGTAGACGCTTTCAGAGGTAGTATGGACAAAAACAAGGGAAAAAAGTCTAGTAAATACGCGCTCTAAAATGGATACTGAAATGAATACCTCAAGAGATATGGGCACTTGTTTAGTAGAAGAGATATGTTTCACAGTATCGAACATGAACAAGTGCTCATAACCTTTAAGTTAAGTATTTTAGAGGCATGTTTACTAGACTTTTTACTTATTTTGGTCAACACATCCACCTCTACAAGTTTCCTACACTACAATCTTGGCAACAACAATACCTGTAAATAGATTCTGCCACAAGTATCAAGGCGAATTTCGCTTATAACATTCGACTCGGGCGTTTTCGGACCGGGGTCTCTTACGTGAAATTGTTACATTTACCGCTCTCCATCACACCTGAAAGTTGCTAACATCATCACGGAGTCATCTTGTACACCACTAATCAATGGCATGTAGAAATATGTCTTTCAAAAGATTCTCAGAGGCCGAGCACTGGACGGTTAAAGGAGCACTGCAAACAGTCGCAGTGCCGGTGCTGGCAGTTCTGTGCACGATTTTGACAGTATTTAAGCCGACCATATCTATATAACCTGAGGAGCATCTTATGTCGTCGAGAAAAGCTCTTAAATACCAGCATACACATCTCTCGTTGTTGGTCTGTTATCTAACCTAAATGATGGATTCCTGTTCAGGGACAGTTTGCCCTTGACTAGCATGTATGTAGTTTTAATTACAGCTATTGTTAATTTGTTGCTCCTGCAGCTCTGAGAGCACGTAGTTTGCATTTTCTTCACATTTGTGTCTGTAATCTGCAGAGACCACTACCACGGTATCCTCAGCGTTAGCCAGAACTCCATTCGCTTCATCAGTCCCATCCAGCAGTTCCAACAGCAACTCGATTGTTAGATCTCAAAATATTGGTCCACTTATCAAGCCTTGAGGACAGTCCTTGGCAATTTTTATTACCTTGTGCCGCCCAGCTAACCATTCCAGTATGCGACCCTTACAGTAGTCCACCAAACATAAATAATGGCATTTTGGGCTGTAAAGACTTCTTAGGCGATTGAACATCGCAAACCACCATAAATTATCGAATGTGCCCGTGATTGCGATCATAACTGCAGCACAATTATCCTGTCTGCAATTTGAAGAGCCAGATTAATGACGTCATCTATCGATTTACCCTGTAGAAGCCAAACTAACATGTGCTGAGACCCTCGAGCTCTTTGTGTTCTTGAAGATATTTGCGGAGTAGCCATTCCTCAACTTTTGCTGATTTGTTTGTTAAGCCTATAAGGCTATAGCTCTGCGGTTCTGCAGAATCTTTATCAAGACTTCTCTTTAAGATAATTGTACGGGCAGATTTCCAAGTCTCCGGTACCCTGCCCAGCCTCAGTGCGTCATTCAAAAAACGTGTTATGAATGCCACTATGATTCAAGATACTTTCTGTATCATTTCTGAACAGATACCATCTGTACCCGGAGCCTTGCCACGTTTAAACGTGGCCTTTGTTATTTCTACCTGAGCTAACGGGAGTAGGACGTCGTGGTTACTATAATCAGAACTCATCTGGTCACAGAACACTGATGGTTTTTGTCTGTATTTGCAGAATCATCTGGCAGAAGAGTGTGTAGGAAACGTTTGGCGGCGTTCCTCCAGCAATTTTCCATTGTTCCGTCGGTCTTTCGAAGAGTGGACAGGGTGATGGGAGCCTTAATTTTGTCATTTAAAAATTTATGTGGCTGACCTCTTAAGCCTTCTTTCAATTGTTCATCCAGAAATCGCTCCCAGTGCTTCTTTTTAGAGTGTTGGATCTTGCCTCTATATGTTTGTTTCAGATGGCGATATACATTTAACCTATCTCTTTCGTCCCTCCGTAGTTGGCGCCGGTAATTCCATCTTGCGTTATGGAACTTTCTGCAAAACTCTGTCAGTTCCCTATTATAAGGTGTCCTATGAATGGCTCTATATCACCTCTTTGGAATATGATTTTCCTCCGCCCGCTGCACGAGCATGCGTCCGGAGAGCTATGTTTTCAAAAAACTGGTCTAGGCTGAATGAAGCTATTTCGGTAAGAAGTGCAGTCCAATTTGCCTTCCGGATCCAAATCGCAGTCAGTATTTCTAGAGTTTCATTATAGTTCTTTTGAAAGTTATGACATTGGCTCTGAGCACTAATGGGACTTAACTGCTGAGGTCATCAGTCCCCTAGAATTTGGAACTACTTAAACCTAATTAACCTAAGGACATCACACATATCCATGCCCGAGGCAGGATTCGAACCTGCGACCATAGCGGTCGCGCGGTTCCAGACTGTAGCGCCTAGAACCGCTCGGCCACTCCGGCCGGCAGTTATGATACTATGGTCACTAGTGGTCATCTGTTATTTAACCTCCCACGATGTAAATTAATTACCCACTGCCCGATTTGCCAGGGTAATGTCTATATTAGTACTATTTACAAAAGAGCTATGCTGCTGCCCTTCTTTACCGATTACAGTCAGATACAGTTCTTGGAACGAGTCTCACCTGTCGTTCTGCTATGCCAAACCACAGACCTACTGTTCGCATCAGTCCCCATTATTTTATATGCACCATGACTGTACAATGCCACATCTCTTGTTGTGTCAAGGTACAGATCAGCCATCTGGGAGTACTGAATATAAATCCAGGTAATAAACCACGTGCACTAAGGAGTACAAATTCCTAGTGTTGCAGCATACTTATGGTATAATTGTGTGACTTTAGCGACGTGGTGTCTATGATTGAGTGTGATGATTGCTGCACTGGCATTCTGGTGCCCATCTATTGTGGTCACATGTATTGGGACGTGTAGAAGTTTCCCATTCATCACGTATGGTTCCTATATTAGGACAACATAGGCACCCAGTTCCTCTATGATCTTTCGCAACTCACTCATTACCGATTCACAGTGCATAGCGTTGATCTGCAGGAATCTGATGCTGCTAGATGTATCTTGTATGTGCATAGTACTTAGATGGTGATAGGGTGCAGTCGAAATAGTCTCGTCCATGACCCATCACAAAATCTTTGTACACTTGTTCAAGATCGAATACTTTATTCTAGCATGAAAAGATTACTGTCTGTGGTGTTGAGAAAGTAATCGTGTCTCCTTTCTGGTGTGGAACGCGTGTTGTAGATCTCATGGATGCTTGAAGACTTATAGAATCCTCCAGTCTACTTAGGCTAACTATGTTTTCTGCATCTTCACAAGTCTGAATCGTTTTCTCGACGTCGCAAACGCAGTTTTGTTAGGATTTTGTATTTGCAACAAGAATAGTGCATTATATCCCTCGTTGTGCGCCAGAGGTTCATCTCTCTTGAACCCCGATGTATTCCTTGGAGGTTTGGTTGCTACAAGCACAAGAGGCACGTGATGCTTCCAATACGATAATCTGATTACTAGCTACAGAGTCCACAGCTGAAGAGCTGGAGACACAAAATCTGTCCACGGGATGACGTTTTCTACTGTCATAAACAGTGCTCCACATAACAACATGTTACTTCCTTCCTCATACGTCTCGTGAAATTACCACAATGAGAAATTAGAGCTAATAAAGACGTTTACCGCCATCACTTTTCCCACACCCATTCGCGAATGGATAAGGGGAAGGTGGAGTCAGTTAGTGGTACCAGAGATACCCTCCTCATACACTGCCAGTTGGCTTACGGGGCATTTATGCTGACGTACAGAAACCAAACTACAATTACAGAAGAACGAGCGAGGTGGCGCAGTGATTAACGCACTGGACTCGCATTCGGTAGGACGATGGTTCAAGTCCGCGTCCAGCCATCCGGATTTAGGTTTCCCGTGATTCCCCTAAATCGCTTCAGGCAATTGCCCGGATGGTTTTTTTGAAAGAGCACGGCCGACTTCCTTCCCCATTCTTCCCTAATCCCATGGGACTGATGACCTCGCCGGCCGATGTGGCCGAGCGGTTCTAGGCGCTTCAGTCCGGAACCGCGCTGCTGTTACGGTCGCAGGTTCGAATCCTGCCTCGGGCATGGATGTGTGTGATGTCCTTAAGTTAATTAGATTTAAGTAGTTCTAACTCTAGGGGACTGATGACCTCAGATGTTAAGTCCCATAGTGCTTAGAGTCGTTCGAACCATTTTTGATGACCTCGCTGTTTGGTCCTCTCGCTCCAAATCAACCCACCAACCAGTTACAGCACTTATTGAGAATGAAGTGAAACCAGCTTGTTGAATATTCACGACTTTATTCAGTTCGTACCTTGAGAATGCTGTGAATGAATCCAAGTGGATACCTCGTAACGGAATCGAAGTTCAGGGAGGAAAAATAACAACTTTGATGTTTTGCCGATGATACTGTAATTCTGTCACAAACTGCAAATGAGCACTTGAATAAAATGGGTTCCTTGAAAAGAGGTTACAAACAGAGCATCAAAAAAAGTAAAACAAGGATAAGGGAATGTGGCCCAATTAAATGCTGACGGGATTACATTAGGAAACGAGACACTAAAAGCTGTAGATGAGTTTTGCTATTTGGGCATATATAACCAAAGATTGTCGAAGTAGAGAAGATATGAAGGGCAGATTGACAATAGCAAGAAAAGCGTTTCTGAAATACAGAAATTTGTTAACATCGAAATAGGTTAGGAAGTCTTTCCTGCAGGTGTTTCTCTGGAGTGCAGCCTTGTACGGAAGTGGCTTGTAGACACTGAAAAGTTCAGGCAAGAAGGGAATAGTATCATTTGAAATGTGATGCCACAGAAGAACCTCAACATCTGATGGAAATATTGGACAACTAAAGAGAAAGTACTGAATCGATTTCGGGATAAACGAAATTTATGGCATAACCAAACAAAAAGAGGGGAACCGTTGAAAACACACATTATGAAGCATGAAGGAATCGTCATAATGGTACTGGGGGAAGTTTGTGTATGTGCGTGTGTGTATGTGTGTGTGTGTGTGTGTGTGTGTGTGTGGAAGAAGTGGGGGATGGGGGGTGGGAGAATTGCAGATACAGAGCGAGGGATGAATAATTGTAGTAGTAGTAGTAGTAGTAGTAGTAGTAGTAGTTGTTGTTGTTGTTGTTATGGTCTTCAGTCCGAAGACTGGTTTGATGCAGCTCTCCAAGCTACTCTGTCCTGTCCAATCCTCTTCTACTGCAACATACATCCTTCTGAATCTGCTTACTGCATGACTCTCTTGGTCTCCCTCTACGAGGTTTACACGTGAAACTTCCCTCTAGTACTAAATTGGTGATCCCTTGAGGTCTCACAGTATGTCTTACCAATTGATCCCTTTTCCTTGTCAGGTTGTGCCACAAATTTCTTTGCTCCCCAATTCTATTCAGTTCTTCCTCATAAGTACATGATCTACTCATCCAATCTTCAGCATTCATCTGTAGCACCACATTTCAAAATTCTCTTCTTTGTCTAAACTGCTTATCGTCCACATCCCAGTCCCGTATATGGATGCACTCCATACAAATACTGTCAGGAAAGACTTCCTGACACCTAAATATATACAGTACCTGATGTTAACAAATTTCTCTTCTTCAGAAATGCTTTTTTTGCCATTGCCAGTCTAAATTTTATATCCTCTCTACTTCGGCCCTTGTCAATTATTTTTCTGCCCAAACAGTAAAACTCATCTACTACTTTAAGTTTCTCGTTTCCTACTCTAGTTTCCTCGGCATCATTTTATTTCATTCGACTACATTCTATTATCCTTGTTTTGCTTTTGTGGATGTTTATAAGATATTCTCCTTTCAAGACCCTGTCCATTCCATTCAACTGCTTACCCAAGTCCTTTTGCTGTCTCTGACAATTACAATGTCGTCGGCAAACCTCAAAGCTTTTATTTCTTCTCCCAGGGATTTAGTTCCTACTCCCATTTTTCCTTTTGTTTCCTTTACTGCTTGCTCACTGTATAGATTAAATAACATAGGCGATAGGCTACATCCCTGTCTCACTCCCTTCTTAATCACTGCTTCCCTGTCGTGCCCCTCGACTCTTATAACTGCCGTCTGGTTTCTGTACAAATTGTAAATCGCCTTTCGCTCCCTATATTTTACCCTTGCTACTCTCAGAATTTCAAAGAGAGTATTCCAGTCAACATTGTCAGAAACTTTCTGTAAGTCTACCAATGCTACAAACGTAGGTTTGCCTTTCCTTAACCTACCTTCTACGATAAGTCGTAGGGTCAGTATTGCGTCGCGTGTTCCTATAGGCCTATTTGACTGTCATCAAAACTGATCTTCCACGAGGTCGGCTTCTACCTGCTTTCCATTCATCTGTAAGGAATTCGTGTTAGTATTTCAGTGCTCTGTCAAATTCTTCTCGCAGTACCGTATCTCCCATCTCATCTTCATCTCCGTCCTCTTCTCTTTCTACAATACTGCCCTCCAATACATTTCCCTTGTATAGACTCTCTATGTACATCTTCCACCTTTTAGGTTTCCCTTCTTTGCTTAGGACTGGCTTTCCATCTGTGTTCTTGATATCCACACAGGTTGTTCTCTTTTCCCCAAAAGCCTCCTTAATTTTCCTGTAGGCTGTATCTATCTTTCCCCTAGTGATATATGCTTCTAAATCCCGACATTTGTCCTCTAGCCATTCCTGCTTAGCCGTTTTGCACTTCCTGCCAGTCTCAGATTTTAGACGTTTGTGTACCCTTTCACCCGCTTCATTCACTGCATTCTTATATTTATCCCTTTCATCAGTTAAATTCAATATGTCTCGTGCTACTCGAGGATTTCAACCGGGCCCTTTATTTTTATCTATTTCATTCTCTGCTGCCTACACCATTTCATCCCTCAAAGCTACCTATACTCCTTCTGCTGCATTCCTTTCCCCTGCTCTTGTCAATCGTCCCTAATAGTCCCTCTGAAACTCCGAAGAACCTCTGGTTCTTTTTGTTTATTTAGGTCCCATCTCCTAAATTCCCTACCTTTTTGCAATTTCTTAAATTTTAATCTATAGATCAGAACCAATAAATTGTCGTCAGAGTCCACATCTGCCCATAGAAACGTCTCAAAATTTAAAATCTGGTTCCGAAATGTCTGTCTTACTATTATATAATCAAAACGAAATCTTCTAGTGTCTCGAGGTTTCTTTCGCGAATACAGTCTTTTTTCGTGATTCTTAAACCAAGTCTTAGCGATGATTAAATTATTCTCTGTAAAGAACTCTACTAGGCAGCTTCCTCTTTTATTCCTTTTCCCCAATCAGAGTGCACCTACTATTTTTCCTTCTCTTTCTTTTCCTACTATCGAATTCCAGTGTACCATCATTATTAAATTTTGGTATCCCTTAACTCTCTGAATAATTTGTTGCATCACATCATGCATTTCTTTAATCTCTTTATTATCTGCGGAGCTGGTGGCCACATAAATGTGTACTACTGTGGTGGATGTGGGTTGGTTGTTGGTTGTTTTTGGGGAAGGAGACCAGACAGCGAGGTCATCGGTCTCATCGGATTAGGGAAGGATGGGGAAGGAAGTCGGCCATGCCCTTTCAGAGGAACCATCCCGGCATTTGTCTGGAGTGATTTTAGGGAAATCACGGAAAACCTAAATCAGGATGGTCGGACGTGGGATTGAACCGTCGTGCTCCCAAATGCGAGTCCAGTGTCTAACCACTGCGCCACCTCGCTCGGTGTGGATGTGGATTTGGTGTCTATCTTGAATGCAATAATCCGTTATCTATGCTGTCCATGGTAGCTTACCCACACTCCTATTTTCTTATTCATTATTAAACCTACACCTACATTACCTATATCTGATTTTGCATTTGTAACCTTTCATTCACCTGATCAGAGGTCCTGTTCCTCCTGCCACCAAACTTCACTAACTCCAACTGTATCTGACTTCAACTTATCCATTTCCCTTTTTACATTTTCTAATCTACCTGCCCGACTAAGGGATCATACATTCCACGCTCCGTTCCGTAGAAAGCCAGTATAGTTCCGCCTGATGACGACATTCTCCTCAGTAGTCCCCGCCCGGAGTTCCGAAGGGGGGACTATTTTACCTCCGGAATATTTTATCCAAGAAGATGCCATCGTCATTTAACCATACAGTAGAGCTGCATGCCGTCGGGGAAAATCACGGCAGTAGTTTCCCCTTGCTTTCAGCCGTTCGCAGTACCAGCACAGCAAGGCCGTTTTGGTTGATGTTACAAGACCAGATTAGTCAGTCATCCAGACTGTTTCCCCTGCAACTACCGAAAAGGCTGCTACTCCTCTTCGGGAACCACATGTTTGTCTGGTCCCTCAACAGATCCCCTCCGTTCTGGTTGCACCTACCTTACGGCTATACGTATCGCTGAGGCACTCTAGCCACTCCACCAACGGCAAGGTCCATGGTTCATGGGGGGATAATTATAGTAAACAGATACAAATGGATATAGGTTGCAGCAATTCAGTAGTTATTAAGGGATGAAAAGGCTTGCACAGGATAGAGTAGCGTGGGTAGATGCATCAAACCAGTGTTCTGATTGAAGGGCTATTCGTTTATTAAGGTCCGATCGGTCGCGAAATGGAAACCACCAGAAAATCAAAAATGTTTTATTTGCAACAGTTAGTTAAACCTTCTATCTACTTCTCTACAAGTCGCCCTCCTACTTAGACATTTGTCGTAGCGTTGCACCAGCTTCCCAATACCCTGGTCATAGAAGGCAGCTGCCTGTGCTTTCCACCAGTTCTCTACGCCGGTCTGCAGCTCGCTGTCTGTATCAAACTGTTTTCTTCACAGTCAGCGCTTCACGCGAGCAGAAGTGAAACTCAGAGAGAGTCAAGTTCGGGCTATATGGTTGCTGATCAAAGACTTCCCGTCGAAATCTCTGCAGGAGCGTGTTCATTGCCCCTTCAGTGTGAATTGTGGCGAAAGAGGAAATGCATGACTGTTACCTTATGTGAGCTGCATGAAATCGGGCGAGATCTCTCAGTAGGCACTCATACTTGGTGGGAGACATTATTTCCTAGGGCATCTTTACGTGCTTACTGCGCTTTCAGAACTGAAAAAAAAACAATGTGACGAGCTCGACGGACATACTAGAGAGCATTCTAGATACACGCCCAACACATCTGTGTAAAGCGTTATCGGACTTCGAGTGTGATTTCTATTTCGGAACCGATCGGACCTTTACGAACGAACTGCTCTCGTTTTTACCGAGTGATTGCCCTGATAACATTCGGGCTAATGTTTAACAGTCGTGTAACTTCCGAAGGATACTGTGCAACATCCGTACTCCATAACATTGTTAATTAGCAGCCGTGAGCAGTGACCGTGGTGTCGTAGAGATACACTGGACAGAATCATTTCACTGAGGGACGCAAGGTGAGATTAATTCGTCTATGAATTATCCACTTGTATAAGCATTTAGACAGTCTCCTATTGCCGCGCGGAGAGGCCGCGCGGTTTGAGGCATCGTGTGACTGACTGCGCGGCCACTCCCACCGGAGTTTCGAGTCCTCATTCGGGCATGGGTGTGTGTTATATTTTGACTAAAGTTCAGTCTTGATCACACCATTTATGATTTAATGATATAGGTAACCGGTTTCGGTTATTTTCACATAACCATCATCAGACCAATGGCTCCCTTAGGATGGTAGACGGAGCTCTCCTCAACTGCTACGAAGTCATCAGTTGAGTCCTCAGGTATCACGAATGGTGTCCGACAGGGTTCAGTCTTGGGTCCCCTACTGTTATTATTATGTATTAATGAATTGCCATTCTATATTCATGAAGATGCAAAGCTAGTTCTTTTTACTATTGATACAGGTATACTAATCATATCCAACAAACAAGAATTCGCTGAGGAAATTGTAAATGATGTCTTTCAGAAAATTATTAAGTTGTTCTCTGCCAATGGACTCTGATTAAATTTTGAGAAAACACAGTATGTACAGTTCTGTACAAAAGGCATAACATCACTGATAAATATAGACTTTGAACAGAAATCTATTGCTAAGGCAGAATATTAAAGATTTTTGGGTGTGTGCATCGAAGAGAAATTGAATTGGAAGAAACACATTGAAGAACTGCTGAAACGTTTGAGTTCAGCTACTTATGATATTTGTGTTATTGCAAACTTTGGTGATAAACTTATCAGTAAATTAGCCTACCATGCCTATTTTCATTCACTGCTTTCATAGGGAAACATTTCTTTGAGTAATTCATCACTAAGAGAAAAAGTATTCATTTCACAAATGATTGTAATCAGAATAATAGATGGAGCCCACCCAAGATCACCTTGCACATATTTGTTTAAGGAACTAGGGATATTCACAGTACCTTCACAATACATATATCCGCTTACGAAACTTGTTATTAATAACCCATCTCAGTCCAAAAATAATAGAAAAGTGCTTACCGGTAGCCACAACACAAGGAAAAAAAGGATGATCTTCACTATTCTGGGTTGAATCTGACTTTCCCACAGCAAGGGGTGAATTATGCTCCCACAAAAGTCTTTGGTCATTTACCAAATAGCATTAAAAGCCGAACACAAAAAGATTACATCATGTGAAGAAACCTTACATTAAACGGACACGTTCCACAACATCACGAAATGTCGTTTTCATGATGAATAAAATAACTATTAAAGTAATCTAATGTCATGTAACAAACATTAGTAACTCAAAAGTGGAAAATGTTAAGATCATAGATAGCCTAAGCGCAGAATTTACGCTACATCGCGTGTGTGTGTGCCGAATATCTCACTTGATGTGGTACAAAATCTACTACAGGACATCGTACTGTTTCCTACTTCTTCGTATACCCTCAGGTGAGAATTCGAAGTTCACTGCATGGTAATAATGCCATAACTGACAATGACTGACAGACTCCCCACGAGATTTTGTGTAGCAAAATTTGTTATTATTATTACTGCGTATAAGTAATGTTATTACTGGTTGGCGCCTTGATCAAGAAAATATCGTAAAGGACGAAGCTTCGTAATATTCAAAAAGTAATTAAAGAAAATGCAAAAGGTCCGATTATGAGAAGGTACGTGACAACGTCACTCATGTTGATCTACTACACGTTCTAGAATTAATCGCAGAAACTCGAAAACTGTCGAAGAAAAAAAGATTGTAGGTAGGTACATAAAGACGTTAATAAACTAAATTTATTATCCAAAAATTTCCTCAGGAAGTGATTTAACGACTTCTGTGAATGTTTTACCTGTGTATTATAACAATAAATCTCAGTGAAAATATATGCAAGAAGTTCGCTGTTTCTTGTGTCATCAAGGAAACTGTGAAAATCATCACTGGTGAACGTACATAATAATAATTATCAATTAAGACATTTCCAAGTTAGTTATTTGTTCAAGTATCCGTTTTCTCATTGTCTATAGGTCTATTTCATTACTAGTAAAACATGCCAAATTATATAGGTATATTTTTTTGGGGTGGACAGAAATAAAAATACAAGCTAAATATTCTTATGAGATTACACTATTTACATTAACGGAATAAATATCCCATCACCAAGAAGTTATTAACGTAGAGTAACGATATTTCCGGAATTTTCTAGATAACATCCTGAAGCGATTAACGTTACAAGTTCACAGATCAATTTGAGCGCGAGAAAAGCTAATGCAAATGTGAAATGCTGATACATTAAATATCGGTGTAACCGCCAAAATGTTGAATGCACTCATGCAAACGTGGTTGCATTGTGTCGCACAGGTGTCGGATGTCAGTTAGTGGGATGGAATTCCATGACTGTTGTACCTGGTCAGTCAATACAAGGACGGTTAGTGCTGGTTGTGAATGACGCTGCAGTTGTCGTCCAATGCTGTCACATACGTCCTAGATTGGAGACAATGAGCGAGCTGGCCAAGGCAACATATTCAAACTCTGTAGAGCATGTTGGAGTACAACAGCGATAAGTGGGCTAGCGTTATCCTGTTGGAAAACGCCCCTGCAATGCTGTTCACGAATGGCAGTACAACAGGTCGAATCACCAGACTGACCTACAGATTTGCAGTCAGGGTGTGTGGCATAACCACGAGAGTACTCCTGCCGTTATACTAAATCCCACAAAAGATCATAATTCCAGGTCCAAGGTGTCTTGACAACAGACAAGTTGGCTGCAGGCACTCACCTGGCCTCCTCCTAACCAACACACGGGCATACTGGCACCGAGGTAGAACTGTCTTTCATCAGGAAACATCACAGATCTCCACTCCATTCTCCAGTGAGCTCTCGTGTGACAACAGTGATGTCGCAAACGGCCAGCGGAATACACGCTACGGAACTGTCCTAGAGGTAACTGATTTGTAACAATTCGTCATGTCACTATGGTGTCAACTGCTCCTCGAATTGTTGCTGCAGACGCAGTACGATATGTCACAACCTTGCGCCGAACACGACAGTCTTCCCTCTCGGTAGTGCCACGTGGCCCTCCGGAGTCCGGTCTTCTTGCGACCGTACCTTCCCATGACCACCGCTGCCAACAATCATGTACAGTGGCTATTTCCTGTCATGTCTTTCTGTAATATCGCAGAAGGAACATAGAGCTTCTCGTAGGTCTATTGTATGACCTCATTCAAACTCGGTCGTTTTAAAGGCATTCTTGATTAACACCAACTCACTCGATCCAGTCTCAAAGATAACTAACGCTCACGACCGTTACAATGTGCATTTAAAGCAAACCTAATTTGTATCCTCACAGTGGTGCTACTAGTGCCACTCTTATTCGACTGGTGCGAAATCTGAATTGACATCATCTTTCAGATGTAGAAACAGGCCTACCCATTTTCTTTTGTCTCGCACAACTCCTTCTTGGTGTCGGATTTTTTTTCTGTCATTGTACTTTGCATATAGGGTTCGCTATGGCATGCGGATGCCAAGCAGCCGCATCAGCTAGGTTGTCCTACTTCCCGTCCTGTCTCCATGGGCGGTCTTTGCTGCACCTGGGAGCGGGCGAGGAGTTATCAGCACACGGATAGGGACAGATATACAGTCGCTTCCAATCGCTGTCACACCTAGTTGGCTCAGCACTGCACAGACGATGTCGTATGAATGACGGAATTGTTGTTTAACAGGGACAGAGAGGCAGTCGAATCGAATCTCGGTCAGCCTGTCGTCGACTGCCTTAAAGCAGACGGTGTCGTGTGAAGAGGTAATGCTTGCAGAACAGTGATGGAGAGACTGTCCCTTCGGGTCTCTGCCAAATCTTTCTAGTTCGTTTTGCCTAGATGACGTCTGATGAATGACGGAATGGTTGCTTAGCAAAGGTCACGGCCGGGAAGTGAGCGGAAAGTGGGCGCCCGTATTGATCAGAAGCGGGCGAGGGCGAAGCATTGCGCAGGACAGGGCACGGGGATCAATGCGGCCGCCCCCATCGCCCCCGCCGCCGCCACCGCCGCCCCCACCGCCGCCGCTGCCACTGCCGCACTCTGGCGCCAGCTGTCGCACACGTAAGTACCTAACTGCGGCACTCTGCTTCGCGCGCGGCCGCATTTCTACTTTAACGCGGCATTGTTCTGTTACTTATCACACTGTAACTAAACGAACATTATTTCTACTACTAATGCCAAGTTGACGTCTATGACCTGTATTTATGTCCATCTTCAGAAGAATAAGGTATGTTGCAGGTGATCGTCGTATCGAAATGACATATTCCTGAGATGTTTCATCAGAATAAATACGTGTCCCTAGCCCACTATTAAACTATTAATGTCTTTCGCAGCCGTATTTATTAACTTGAAATGGTTTTTGGATTGAAATAACCACAGAAAGCAATGACATATGGTGACGTTTGGATTGTAAAGAGTTGTGTAGTTCTAAGTACCATCTGATTAGCTTGCCTTGTACAGCCCACATAGAGGGCGTAATGCATCTCAAACATTTTCTTAATCTAATTAGAAAGTAATCGAATACAATCTGCCCTTGTGATGTTTGTCTAATAGAGGCATGTTACGTTGGTATCAGTGAAAGAGTAAATTGGAATATTATCACAAAAAGTAACCTCTCAAAACTAAAAAAATAAAAGAGTAGTGATTCCGAATGGCGGATTTACAGTGCTTCACTGACCGTTTTTCTATAGTTGATTGCGTGAATTTGATGTAATAATTCAGATAAATACTGTTTCCTCTTTCTTGTTATAAAACGTAGCTAAATCCATTAATAATTCGTTGGTGATGTCGGAAGTGTACGTACGATTTTAATGCATATTCTTGAGTCAGTGGGAAGCCCACGTGATTTGCTTGTTCTAGTCTTTCATAGATCGCGCACCTGTTGTTGCAGTAGCGGAAACAGCGCTCTGAAATGTGTAAATAACACTGGTGAATGGTGATTACTGTTTTAGCACTGGCGAGTCACGACAGCTTGTTTTAATATTATTTTACACTTTATGTCGTTTTAGTTTGCACTTATTCAACTAGATATCCTACAACAGTGTGCGTACACATAGCAACATCACTCAGGCTTTCAACATACCTGTTCCTTTTCGTAAGAGTTTGTACTCCCATACAGTTTCAGTGGTTCCAAGTACAGAGAATGAGCTTAGCAAATGGATTACGCTGCAGACAACTTTTATTCTTCGCTGTACGAACAATACATATCTCTCTAATACATTTTAGAATGTTCTAATTTCAATGGCAATGATATTTTTGCATTTGATAAGCTGGTTTTCAAAGTAAACTAAAGAGTAGATGATGATATGCTACGTCAGTTTCAAAGCAGGCCGGACTAGAGGGCCTTTCATACTTATTCTAATAATATGATTTTTCAGTAAGATCAGTTCAAATGGTATCGTTTTTTTTAATATAGGATGCTGAGGAATTGTACTCAGATAGGCACTACGTAATTAGGCCGATCTTTCGACAGAACTGAGTTATTCCTAATTATTGTGAGAAAACGGCAGCGAACTAAAGAAATGGAAAGAGTGTAAAGCAATCTTATTACTATTCCTATAGTCTTTGGTATTTTTCAGCAAACAAATTGCCGGGTTATATGTACATCAACCTTGAAAAAACAGGAAATAATTCTCTACCAGTATCAAAGGTTACCCATACTTATTTGAATCAACTTGAATCGAAGGAAGAGATTTTTTTAGTAGTCACTGTTTCCGCAAGTGAGAAGGTGATAATTTCATATGAAAAGTTTTTTTTTCTGTGCCGCAGCTGCTCAGTCGTTTAAGCAATGTGCATACAGAGAACTTCTTAGGAATCTTCGTCTTGTCTAGTTGTCCTTTGCTTTGAATGCGACTTTGAGCTCTGTATATATGAGCACTTGAAGTCTTCATCACCTGTGTTGTTGCCTCTGGTAGCTAAAAGTATTATGTAGAATCCACAGAAAGTGCAAATGGCCGAGAAAGCATTACACGTTTGGCCGGCCACACTGCTACTTGAGTTAGTACCATCTTAGTCTTATATATATATATATATATATATATATATATATATATATATATATATATACGATACTATCTTATAGTATCGTACATAAGAAGCCAGTATCATGAAAACAGAACACTTTCGTGAACCACGTACATGCTTAACTAAATTCCGGTATTTATCAGTCTTCTGTTTAGCAGTAGTTCCCTCAGCATTCTGTTCCTCTGCACACATGGTCGTATTCTATGTATCGTTAACTGCAGTCTTAAATTAATATTTTGTAGAAGAACTGCGGGAATTTTTCTTCAGATTTGTAAATGTCCGTAGCGTGTTACCGACCCTCATGCTGGGATATTTATTAGTGCATATTGTTACAAGCAACTACTAAAAGAAAATTATAAATTTGTATACGCAGCGTGGCATAATGTTGAACATACAGAGAAGTAATTTATTGTAGGCTCAAGGTCTCTATTACATCAAAATTAGTTAATTTCCATGCCTAAAGCTGATTCAGAATAGGAACGTATACATCCAGTTCTCAAAAACTCATAGAGTGCGTATCGTTACAGGGCCTGATTAAAATCGGTATTACACTTGTAGCAATAGTTAGAAAGCACGCGGAGAAAATTTCCGCTGGAGATTAATGACCTCTGGCTTGATACACCGGACAGCGTTAGGTTAACTGACAACCTTGGCGACGTGAAGGGCTAAAATGATATAAAAAATTTTCGGTTAATGGAAACAGTGGGTCGGTTCGACGAAATTAACGCTAGGAAAAAAGAAAATCATTAAAAACGCAACAAATATAATGCCTGTGCGGCATTGAAATGTTCGAAATGATGTCAAGAAACATCAAGGACGGCGGGAAGCTCTTAGAATTGTTGAGCAGGCCATGTAAGTGAGAACAAATGGTTCAAATGACTCTAAGCACTATGGGACTTAACATCTGCGGTCATCAGTCCCCTACACTTAGAGCTACTCAAACTTAACCAACCTAAAGACATCACACACATCCATTCCCGAGGCAAGATTCGAACCTGCGACCGTAGCAGCAGCGCGGTTCCGGACTGAAGCGCCTAGAACCGCTCGGTCACAGAGGCCTACTGAGTGAGAACAGAACGCCGTGTTATTGCATACGCTTAGCCATATTCGAGGGTAAAATACAGGGCTTGGTGTTTCCATAGGACAGTGGCAGATTACATGTTCAGAGATTTGTGCTCGATTCCTGATAGATTTCGACTTTTTTCCTTGGACTTCTTGTGAGCATAATCTCTGGTAATGCTATGTGTATGTTTAGTTTAGTCTAGTTATTTATCTATAGAGCATTTACAAAATAATATCAGACGTGTCATATTAATTGAAAAAGGAAGCATTTAAAACAGAAATTCTAATTTATACATACAGTAATATTATCCGATGAAAAATACTTTAGCGCTTTACAATTGGTATCACATGACTGGTCACTTCACATTACCACACTAAGCTGCAGACACACACAGGAGTGCGCGCGCGCACACACAAAAACACACACACACACACACACACACACACACACACACACACACACACGACTGACATCTGCACCGTTGTCATACTTCCGACATTCCACTGAATTCTTCGCAATGTACTTTGAAAAAGCTCAGTCAGCACCTCACCACAATGAATGAGATGCTGAGCTCAAGAAAGCGGAGCAAATCAAGTTATACACTCTAAGATAAAAAGCAAAAAACCACACACCACGAAGTAATTACTCGGGTAGGACGAAAATCGGTAGATGTGATATACATGTACAGACAAATAAAAGATTACAGTTACAGAAAAATTGGATTATTTATTCAAGAGAGAGAACTTCACAAACTGAGTAAGTCAGTAGGGCGTTGTTCTACCTCTGGCCTTTATGCAAGTAGGTATTCGACTTGGCACTGTATGATAAAATTGCTGGATGTCCTCTTGAGGAATGTAGTTGCAAATTCTGTCCAAGTGGCGCTTTAGATCGTCAAAATCCAGATACGTTTGGAGGGCTCTGCCCATAATGTTTCAAAAGTTCTCAGTTGGGGTGAAATCAGCTGACCTTGCTGGTCACGGTAGGGTTTGTCAAGCGAACGGACATTATTTTGCTGAAATGTAAGCCCGGGATGGCCGGGGTGGCCGAGCAGTTCTAGGCGCTACAGTCTGGAACCGCGCGACCGCTACGGTCGCAGGTTCGAATCCTGCCTCGGGCAGGGATGTGTGTGATGTCTTTAGGTTAGTTAGGTTTAAGTAGTTCTAAGTTATAGGAGACTGATGACCTCAGAAGTTAAGTCCCATAGTGCTCAGAGCCATTTGAACCATTTTTTGATGGCTTGCCATGAAGAGCAACAAAACGGGGCTTAGAATATAGCCGACGTGCTGTGCTGTAGGGGTGCCGCGGATGACAACCAAAGGGATCCTCATATGAAAAGAAATGTCACCCCAGATCATCACTTCTCGTTGTTGGGCCGTATGGCTGACGACAGTCAGTTTGGTGTCTCACCGCAGCCTGGGGCGTCTCCAGACGCGTCTTCCCTGGTCATCGGGGCTCAGTTCGAAGTGTGTTTTATCACTGAGGACAATTCTACTCCTTTCAATGATATTCCCGGCCGAAGACGTGTTTGGAGACGCCGCAGAAAGCTGTGGGATAGCAAGCTGACTGTCGCCCGCTGTACTGTCCGACAGCCGGGAGTGGTAGTCTGGGGTGCCATTTCTTTTCATATCAGGACCTCTTTGGTTGCCATCCGTGGTACCATTACAGCACAGCGATACGCCGACGATATCCTGCGTCTCGTTTGTTGTCCTTCATAGCAAGCCATCCTGGGCTTACAAAAGGGTTCAAATGGCCCTGAGCACTATGGAACTTAACATCTGAGGTCACCAGTCCCCTAGAACTTAGAACTACTTAAACCTAACTAACCTAAGGACATCACACACATCCATGCCCGAGGCAGGACTCGAACCTGCGACCGTATCGGTCGCGCAGTTCCAGACTGCAGCGCCTAGAACACCTCAGCCACACCGGCCGGCCTGGCTTACATTTCGGCAAGAGTTACTGCTGCTTGTCTTCGTGCTTACCAGACCCTACTTTGGCCATTAACTTTGCCCAATATCTTCCTAATTGAAAACGTTTGGAACATTATGGGCAGGGCCCTACAACGGCCTCGGCGTTTTGACGATCTAACGCACCAGTTGGACAGAATTTGGCAGCATATTCATGAGGAGAGTATCCAACAACTCTGTCAATCAGTACTAAGCCGAATAACTGCTTGCATAAGAATCAGAAGTGGACCTACGCGTTATTGACTTGCTCAATTTGTGAAGTTCTTTCTTTTGAATAAACCAGCCAAGTTTTCTAAACTCGATCATGTACTTCATGTTTGCCGACTTCCGTGCTATTCGGATAATTTCTTCGTGGTGCGTCTCCTGTTTTGTCTTAAAGTGTAATATCACACCATCTTAATTGAGAAAGGAAACAATTCCAAAAAGTTATTTTGATTTACATATACAGTAATATTATCTTTATAAAAATATTTTACCGTCGTTCGCCGGCCGGAGTGGTCGAGCGGTTCTAGGCGCTACAGTCTGGAACCGCGCGACCATTACGGTCGCAGGTACGAATCCTGCCTCGGGCATGAATGTGTGTGATGTCCTTAGGTTATTTAGGTCTAAGTATTTCTAAGTTCTAGGGGACTGATGACCTCAGATGTTAAGTCCCATAGTGCTCAGAGCCATTTGAACCATTTTTACCGTTGTTCATTTGTATCATGATACTTATCGCTGTTCACACTACACACAGTCACGCACTACTCAACACTGCAGACACACACACACACACACACACACACACACACACACACACACACACACACACACACACGATACGTTCTACTGAATTCTTCGTGGTATGCATTGAGAAAGCTGAGTCAGTACCTCATCACAGTGAATGAGATGTTGAGCTCAACAAAATGGAAAAAATCAATTGCAGTTTTATCCTGGTGAAGAAGAGAATTATAATATTGAAGGACAAAGTTATTATTACGACACTCGTCAAGATGATGAGCGAACGATAGCTTTATGAAGCCGTTCTCGTTCTCTTACAGTGAAAACACCCAAAAAAGGAGCTTCCTTGTAGCTTGAAACTTCTCTTGAGCGCAATTCTGTGCGGCTGATCCCGGCAGAGGTTCGAGTCTTCCCTCGGGCATGGGTGTATGTGTTTGTCCTTAGGATAATTTAGGTTAAGTAGTGTGTAAGCTTAGGGACTGACGACCTTAGCAGTTAAGTCTCGTAAGATTTCACCCACATTTGTACATTTTTGAGCGCAACCACCGAGAGAGGTGGCGCAGTGGCTAGCACAACGGACTCGCATTCCCGAGGACGACGGTTGAAATTCGCGTCCGGTCATCCAGATTTAGGTTTTCCGTGATTTTCACAAATCAGTCCAGACAAATTCGGAGACGGATACTTTGAAAAAGACACAGGTGATTTCCTTCCCCTTTATTCTCCTATCGCTACTTGTGCTCCTCGTCGACGGGACTTTAAACCCCAATCTTCATGCCTGTGTAACAGGTAACTCCGTAAAGAGGGTGATATTATCAGCTTCAAATGTCCGTGTCATGGCAAGCCTCTTCGAATGTTCATTCTAGAACCACTTGGGAAGGATAATCATTGACTTCTGCAGGTTTCTTACGAAACAGTTTTTAGCGACGAGTCGGGAGCCATGCCGTTGGTCGCTATCCCTCACTATCACTTTCCGGTTGCAGTTCTCATGATAGTACATCGCCTGCTGATCGCTAAGATAACATACTGCGATACAAAATCCGTCACTTTCTTCACATCCTTTATTGTTATATTTGTTTAGCATACATCACACACCTACGAGTTTCGAGAACCATACTCTTGTCATCTCGCTGTTTGTATTTAAGTCATCAACCAGAGCAGCTGAACGTATCAAAGTAGCGGCCATAAAAACAAGTTGACTGGATACAAAGTCCGCGTTTTACTTTGAAATGTCCAATGACTCCTTCGCGTCACGTTACCACTAGTTCACGAGTGTTTTCCTTTTCTTCAACAGTGTCTGAGGCTGTGTTTAACTTTTGACATGTCCTCGGTAGCTGTGGGATCAGTTCGGCTGATCCTAATCGAAGGGGGCCAGGTTCGATTCCTCGCCGGGCCGGAGATTTTTCTCCGCTCGGGGACTGAGTGTTGTGTTGTCCTTATCTTCGTACCGTCATAACTAACACGGAAATTGCCTGCGTGGTGTCACAAAACGAGTCTAAACATACGTAACTTCGTACCAGGGTACGGCTTGACCCTAATGAACGTTCTGAATTGCCCAAACACACTATCGTATCTTCCAGTGTAGACATGGTCGTATGAGCACGTCTCGAAAGCAATTAAAAGAAAAACAATTCTGACTCACCTGTGCGTTGGATTGTCTAGCGAACGCTAAGTGCACGAGACCATATGAATGCATAACTACGCTGTACTGTAAATTATGAATGCTGGTGCCGTGAGAGATACCGCTGCACTGAATTCTTATTTGGAAGGAGCGTGTCTCATTCTCGTAGTCATCCAGCTTTTAATTTCCTTGTTTTGCTAAACCACTGAAAGTAAATGCCGGATAATATCCTCCAAAAGAACACAGTCCGATTCCTTCAACGTGCTCGTCGTAACTGAAATTACGCTTTTGTCTTTAACCATCTTATTGTAGGTGGAACTATAACATTGTTCTTGCTTCTGTCATCTTCCCCACACTAGTCTTCGCTATTAAGGAAACCGATCTCCGTTCCAACCTTTCCGACCCCATCTGCTGGCGGCAGAATTTATTATTGGATCCGTCAATCCACAGGTCTACATTTCTGACAAATGAACTAACATTGCCGGCCGGTGTGGCCGAACGGTTCTAGGCGCTTTAGGCTGGAACCGCGTGGACCGCTACGGTCGCAGGTTCGAATCCTGCCTTGGACATGGATGTGTGTGATGTCCTTAGATTAGTTAGATTTAAGTGCACTACTGGCCATTAAAATTGCTACACCACGAAGATGACGTGCTACAGACGCGAAATTTAACCGACAGGAAGAAGATGCTCTGATATGCAAATGATTAGCTTTTCAGAGCATTCACACAAGGTTGGCGGCCGTGGCGACACCTACAACGTGCTGACATGAGGAAAGTCTCCATCCGATTTCTCATACACAAACAGCAGTTGACGGGCGTTGCGTGGTAAAACGTTGTTGTGATGCCTAGTGTAAGGAGGAGAAATGCGTACCATCACGTTTCCGACTTTGATAAAGGTCGGATTGTAGCCTATCGCAATTGCGGTTTATCGTATCGCGACATTGCTGCTCGCGTTGGTCGAGATCCAATGACTGTTAGCAGAATATGGAATCGGTGGGTTCAGGAGGGTAATACGGAACGCCGTGCTGCATCCCAACGGCCTCGTATCACTAGCAGTCGAGATGACAGGCATCTTATCAGCATGGCTGTAACGTATCGTGCAGCCACGTCTCGATCCCTGAGTCAACAGATGGGGACGTTTGCAAGACAACAACCATCTGCACGAACAGTTCGACGACGTTTGCAGCAGCATGGACTATCAGCTCGGAGACCATGGCTGCGGTTACCCTTGACGCTGCATCTCAGACAGGAGCGCCTGCGATGGTGTACCCAACGACGAACCTGGGTGCACGAATGGCAAAACGTCATTTTTTCCGATGAATCCAGGTTCTGTTTACAGCATCCAGATGGTCGAATCCGTGTTCGGCGACATCGCGGTGAACGCACATTGGAAGCGTGTATTCGTCATCGCCATACTGGCGTATCACCCGGCGTGATGGTATGGGGTGCCATTGGTTACACGTCTCGGTCACTTCTTGTTCGCATTGATGGCACTTTGAACAGTGGGCGTTACATTTCAGATGTGTTACGACCCGTGGCTCTACCCTTCATTCGATCACTGCGAAACCCTACATTTCAGCTGCTTGGGCAGCTGTACCTGAACACACCATCCAAGCTCTGTTTGACTCAACGCCCAGGCGTATCAAGGACGTTATTAGGGCCAGAGGTGGTTGTTCTGGGTACTGTTTTCTCAGGATCTATGCACTCAAATTGCTTGAAAATGTAATCACATGTCAGTTCTAGTACAATATACTTGTCCAATGAATACCCGTTTATCATCTGCATTTGTTCTTGGTGTTGCAATTTTAATGGCCAGTAGCGTAGTTCTAAGTTCTAGAGGGCTGATGACCTCAGCTGTTAAGTCCCATAGTACTCAGAGCCATTTGAATTTTGAACTTACATTGATGAGCCCTTCGCGAAACTGAATGTCGTCTGATAGCGACGTAGGGACGTGGTTCTCTAAGGAAACAGAGGCGAATGAAGAATCAGGTGGCAGATGGGGAAATCCGCTGATATATACGAATTTAACAAAGGGAAGGCTGTTATGGCAAGGCGCCAGGGAACGAACATCTCAGAAACGGCGAAACTGGTCGGCTGGTTGCGTGCTACTTTCGTGAGCACCTGTGGAAAATGGTTGAAGGGCGGTGAAACCACGAGTAGGCGACAGGTTGTTGGACGTCAACACATAATCACAAAACGTGGAGGTCGGACATTTGACCGCTCTCTAAAGCAGGATAAGCGGCGATACGGGGCAGGTCTGATAATAGAGTGCAGTGCTGGTGCAGACGTGAGTGTGTCGTGTAACACTATTCAGCGCACATGGTTGAACATGGAGTTCCGTAGCAGACGGTCCAAGTTTTTTCCCATGTTGATCCAACGAAATCGTCAATTACGATTGCAGTGGGGAAGCGATCATCTAGACTGGACCCTGGGTTAATGAAAACATGTAGCCTGTTCGGATTAATCACGTTTCTTGTTACACTAGTTCGATGGTCGTGTCAGGATACGCCGACATACAGGCGAACGGCTGTACGATAATGCACCCAGCCAAGGACGCAGGCCGATGGGGACAGTAATAAGCAATGTAGAATACTAATCTAGGTTTCCGTGGGACCTGTGGCAGTAATCTAAGGCACTATGACAGTTGTGCACTTCATGAACGTTATTGCACCTCCCTGCATCCCTTCTTGTTTGGTGTCATCTCGACGGTTATGGCAGCTTCCATCGGGATAACTATCCCTGCCACAAGCCCAGAAGCGTGCTACAGTGGTTTAAGGAGCATGGTAGTGAACTCACGTTGATGTCTTGGCTACCTAATTTCGCTGATACGAACCAAATGGAACACATCAAAGACGTTGTCAGGCACCAAGCCTGCGCCTACAAACCACCAGCCTTTAATTTGGGGGAATTGCGTGACAAGTGCGTGTGTCGGGAGACCTATACATTCGGAAACCTATCAGGGACTTTACGAATCCATACCACGTATTATCGCTCCTATTTTGCGTTCCAAAGGTGTACCAAATCGCTATTAAGCAGGTGGTCATCATTTTTTTGCTCGTCAGTGTATTTACGAAACAGTAGTGGAATACATGTGCAGGATTTTGTTGGTTTTTGAAGTTTAGTTACCAATCCCACTGATCGCCTGATCAACGATTTTGCCTCCGGTCGGCGTGGTGATCAGAAAGAGTGTATTCGATATCTGTTGTAGATATCTGTCAGTATAGTGAATGAAATTGACGTGATCATGTTGAAACATCTTGCAGCACTTTTGTCACAGTGAGACTTGTAAAAGACCAATAACTTCCTCCTTTAAAAGAGATCTTCTGTCACTGTAATAATTAATGAAATATTATTTCAGAAGAACGGATGTGGTGCTTCAGTGTGATATCAACAGCATCAATCCGAGAAACAGGAGTAATGGGAAAAATATGAGAACGAGAACTGAAATTTAAGTGGGTTTCTTGATGAATATTGTAGGGAAAATTTTTTTAGCATTACTTTAAAGAGAAAATAACTAAAATCTGAGGATAAAATTTATAGTTTTACATAATATCATTATAAAACCTTACTTCGTGTATCACTTTGAGTCTTATACCAAAGAATAAAACTGTTCTGACAACTTATGTCCACAGTGCTACTATTTCCAGAGCGTGCCCATGTTATTGCTGTACATGGGTGCTCCAAAAAAATCTTAATAGAAACGGCAAATATTTAAGCAGGCTTTCTATAAAAGTCGTTCCGTATCCTGAGGACCAAAACGATAAGGCGCATCGCAGAATACATAAAAATAAAAAATACGCACCAATAGAAGAATAGAAAGGAAGAAAGAGTGTTACGAAATCTAAGGTCAGAGCAACGCACAGTAGGACGAACAAACTGCCATCTGTAAATGCGTACACTGATCGATTTAGTACATTGGTCATGACACACTTAGTGTTTTATAAAGACAGCATCTACATCTACAACGATACTCTGAAAATCACACTGAAGTTCATCGAACCACTTTCACAATAATTCTCAATTATTCCAGTCTCTAACGGCGCGCGAAAAATACGAACAACTATATTTTTCCGTGCGAGCTCTGATTTCCCTTACTTTATTATGATGGTCGTTTCTCCCTCTGTAGGTCGGCGCCAACAAAATATTTTCGCATTCGGAGGAGAAATTTGGTGACTGAAATTTCGTGAGAAGATTCCGCTGCAACGGAATCCTGTTTCATGTTCGTGACAGGATCTCCCTTATTTCTCGATAATACAAAACATGCTGTTCTTCTTTAAACTTCCTCGGTATACTCCGTTAAGCCTATCTGGTAAGGATCCCACACCGCGCAACAGTATTTCAGACAGAGGACTGACAATAGTAGTGCAGGCAGTCTCTTCAGTAGATCTGTTGCATCCGTCTCTTTAGTAGATCTGTTGCATCTTCTAAGTGTTCTGCCAATAAATTGCAGTCTTTGTTTCGTCTTCCCCACGACACCTTTTACGTATTCCTTCCATTATTGTAATTCCTAGGTATTTAGTTGAATTTACGCCCTTTGGATTTGATTGATTTACCGTGTAACCGAAGTTTAACAGATTCCTTTTTAGCACCCACGTGGATGAACTCACACGTTTCATTTCCCGGCGGAGGTTCGAGTTGAAATGGTTCAAATGGCTCTGAGCACTATGCGACTTAACTTCTGAGGTCATCAGTCGCCTAGAACTTAGAACTAATTAAACCTAACTAACCTAAGGACATCACACACATCCATGCCCGAGGCAGGATTCGAACCTGCGACCGTAACGGTCGCTCGGCTCTAGACTGTAGCGCCTAGAACCGCACGGTTCTCGAAGATTTAGTGCCTTATCGGATATCACGCCAATAATTTTCTGTAAAACCTAATAAACAGCATCTATATATTCGATTTCCATCTAATTACGGCGAGTGAGGATACTCTAAGACAATAGCGCTGCTGTTACTAGCGTGTAGTAACTCGGAAATTATTTTGGGAGTACCCTGTATCAAGTTGGACTTAATGTTAGGTTTAGCAATGAAAATGAATAAACTGGCTGGAGGACAGTCTGAGCATCTTAAATGGATTATTCCTGAGGTAACAGGATCACCTTAGTTATGTTTTGGCACCTGATCTATACTGATACTATTGGGCATTGGATTAGTTTGTAGCTAACATCAGCTACAAGTTGTATCAGTGTTTTGGTTTGAAAGTGGCAGGGGGTGCTCCTGTGGAAATACCGGGGGCTGTCGACGACGTCACCCGGTTCCATCCCCGTAAGTTATTTCAACAGTGATAAACTTGTTTCGTTGTCATCATTTTGTGGAAGTTGGTTGAAGGTCACTCAGTGCTCTCAATTTTCAAACACTGCATGAATAAGATCTGGCTATTTATGCGTCGTGAATTACTCTTCTTTTTCACCCTCCCCCCCCCCCCACCCCTTCGAGAGGTTGATGGTTCTTAGCCCCACAGTGGGTCTTTCCAGACATTAAGTGATACGTGTATTAAGTTTGTTTGAAATCGATCCAGTGGTTTGTATGGAACATAAATACATCCATACATACACAATTTTTAATATATATGGATTCTGCACAAACACTAATGCGCTCTTGTGACCATTCTATCTGTTACAGGGAACTGCAACTCTCAGCCTCGCCTGTAGTGTGTACATGATGGACGAAGTTACATTGACATCTGACAGTGCTTTCTGGGTACCTCACTTTTTTTTCAGGCAGTGTATATTATTGAACAGTCCGCTAATGGTTCTAGGTTGCCTATTTAATGACTTCCAGGGCGAGAAAAATTTGATTTCCTGTATTTCATATAATTAATGACAGAATTAAAAAAATTAAAATCCTTTTATAATCTGCTCATTAAGAGGTATAATGTTACTTCAAAGGTTTAACAACGGGCGCAGAGATTACCCGGACTACATTCATCCAGTATTAGAGACTGAGAACCCTTAGAGACTTTCAACAAACTTTACACATAATTACAAACGTTTTAGAAACTTCTTCTCCCTGATACCCCCCCCCCCCTCCCCCTCCATAAAGTAATTAATAAAGGAAGTCTATCGCTTACTTCATTTTCGCCGTTGATGAGAAAACTCTTAAGCATCAGGCAAGATGTTTTAATTTATTACTTATTTACTACCAACTCTATTAACAAAACATTTAGAGACAGTATTCACATATACCACTGAATGTAGGTGGCAAATAGTGTCATTGTACGAAAGGAAGTTCAGAAGATACGACGTCATAAGCACTGATATCCGTAAAAAATTAGATTTTCTTAATACGGAGCTGTTGTATACACGAGAGTTCGATTCTGTCAAGAATCGGGGATGGGGAGTTACTTACCTTTAAAGTATCTCAGCTGTGGTTACTGTTCATCTGCCTAACATCTTTCACCCAGCAGGAGTAATTCAAATAATGTTGCTGGTGACCAGAGAAACGCTGTAACAACCAATCAGCTTCAGCTACCTCAAATTAGTTTTGGACGTTCAGGTTGCTATCTTCAATGCTTCTCCATGCTGATACTCTGAAATCATCAGTATGAAATTGGCAGTGAGTTAATCATCGCTGAAGAACTGAAACAAAAATCCAGATAAACTACTTCGTATTTGGCATATCAAATACACGTTCAAAAAACGATTCCTTTCCAAGTAATTCTAAATCGTCCATACATTACGTCTAGAATTGACGGTTACTGCTCGATAAACTTAAAATTTACTCCCATGAAGTATTCTGCTTATCCTGAAAGTGAAAAAGCAGTAGAAATTATTGATTAAACGTTAATTAACTCAGTTACCAAAATGCTTCGCCTCTCAAGCCAAATCTTCTGGACAACACAATGACAGCAAAAGTATTTAGTTTCCTGATAGGAAACACCAATCTTCAAAGAAAATTTAAGTAATTAATACAAAGTCACTCGTAAAAATTCGAAGTCTTATTGTGCCTTCATTATGTGAAAAATTAGGAATACGCTTCAAAACAATTGTGTTCTGCATCATGGATTTAGTTAAGCTGGTTGCGTAACTTTATAAGGGACTCCGTGACCGAGCTCGAAGGAGCGTACAGTCTACAACTGTTTATCGTCCATGTTTCACTTCCATACATGGCTGCACTCCACACAAATACTTTCAGAAAATACTTCCTGCCACATAAATCTATACTCGATGTTAACAAATTTCTCTTCTTCAGAAGCCAAATTACCCCTACAGGGCGCGAAGAACATGCACTAGTGTCGCCGCAAGATGAAATATTAGTGTTCATCATGTCAAATGATCGATCAGTGTAACATTAAAACCCTGCTCTCTTTCTTGGGTGTCCACATTCTCGGTCGGCCATAATGATTTAAACTCTTATATTCAGAATTTATTTTTCCCTCTGTACTGGAATTTGCGGCTTTGTAATGTCCTGGCTCGTTAAAATTCTGTTTCGGATCGTGATATAAACCCGAAGCTTTGGCTTTAGCGGGTAATGCTGTTACAGACTGGGCTATCCAGGAACTTCTAAATCAATCAGCCTAAATGTTGGGATGACTCTTACCCGTCTTATGAGTCCTATTTTGGATAGTACTTGAAAACTAGCGATGCCGCTGTGTGCAGAACATTAATGTTGGGCGATACAGTCACAAAGATCTGAAAACTATGCAGTTGCGAATAATAAAAGTACATCGCAATTCACCGAGCGAGACGCTGGACTGGGGAGACACTGGACACGTATTGGGGAGGATGACGGTTCATATTCCCATATGGTAATCCATATTCAAATTTTCTGTGATTTCCCTAAATCGGCACAGCCGATTATTTCCTTCACCAGCTTTCCTTATCCGAGATCATGATCCATCTCTAATGACCTTGTCATCGGGAAGTTAAACCTTATTTTTCATTCCTTCCTTTTATATCACTGCTCGTATGTGCACTTGCGTAGAAAGCTAACACTGCGTTAATTCGTGCACCAAGGAAAATTTCCTTTAAGCAATTATGTAATTCCCATGCGACAGAACGTACGAGAGGTTGTTTTCTGCAAATGTTCGCTACCCAAAGTAACTTCAGCCCTGGGATGTTTGTGATCTACTTCAACGTAGTAAAAAAATCTGGGAGGAGGGGGCATACAGGCCGTAAAGGAAACCATTTATTTTGTTTTCCTTTCTACAGAAATGATGTGAAAATGGTTTGGTTTAACTTTTGTCACATCTCGTCATTTTGTTAAACGTGTCAGTAGGTCTGCAGATAAAATATACTCTCTCTTTTCTCTCTCTAATAACATAGCTACGTGCTGCATATTTCCGCAACTTGTTTTTTGTTTTGTTTTAATGTTAATCTACAACAAAATTTGATAAATAAGTCCAATCACATACACTGTATACATTCAGACATTTTTATTTTTAAAACTGTTATTGTCTCCCAGCACCTTTCATTTAAAAAGGAGGTGATCAAATACTTTATGGATGCGTACTTGGCCACTTTCTGTGCAAGAGTAAGAATGATTTTTTGTTCCTACTGTTATATTTATGAAAGTTGTTGATATTTTCAAATAATGCATGACTCTTCAAAATCAACGATAAACAGTTTGGACGAGAAGAGAATAGAAGCTTTTCAAATGTGGTGTTAGAGAAGAATGCTGAAGATTCGAGGGGTAGAGGACATAACTAATGAGGAGGTACTGTATAGAATTGGGGAAAAAAGAAATTCTGACACAGTCTGACTAGAAGAAGGTATCCGTTGGTAGAACATATTCTGAGACATCAAGTGACCGCCAATTTGGTGGGAATCGCGGGGGGGGGGGGGATAAAAATCGTTGAGGGTGACCAAGAGACGAATATAGCAAGCAGATTCAGACGGATGTAGGTTGCAGGCCTGACATAATGCTGAAATAATGATGATGATGATGATGATGTTGAGTGAGCGACATTGAGGCCTTCTAAAATGGCGAACTGATTCTGGTTTCTGACGAGACGACAAGTGTTAAAAGTTTCCTAAATCTTCTTATGTGAGACACACACACACACACACACACACACACACACACACACACACACACAGAGAGAGAGAGAGAGAGAGAGACTGAGAGAGAGAGAGAGAGAGAGAGAGAGAGAGAGAGAGAAGAGTAAAGAGTAGATCCCCTCTTGTTGTTGTGGTCTTCAGCCCGAAACGGTTGATGCAGTTCTCCATGCTGCTCTATACTATGCAAGCCTCTACATCTCCGAGTAACTACTGCAACCTACATCCTTCTGAAACTGCTTACTGTATTCATCTTTCGGTCTCCCTCTAAGGTTTTAACCCCCCGCCCCACGCTTCCCTCCATTACTAAATTGGTGATCCCTTGATGCCTCAGAATGTGTCCTACCAACTGATCCCCACTCCTAGTCAGTCTGTGCCACAAATTTCTTTTCTCCCCAATTTCATTCAGTGCCTCCTCGTTAGTTACGTGGTTTACCCATGTAATCTTCAGCATTCTTCCGTAGCACCACATTTCTCTTATTGTCTTAACTGTTTATCACCAATGTTTTACTTCCATACACGGATACACTTCATAAAAATACTTCCAGAGAAGAATTGGTTCAAATGGTTCAAATGGCTCTGAGCACTATGGGACTCAACTGCTGTGGTCATCAGTCCCCTAGAACTTAGAACTAATTAAACCTAACTAACCTAAGGACATCACACACAGCCATACCCGAGGCAGGATTCTAACCTGCGACCGTAGCAGCAGAGCGGCTCCGGACTGGAGCGCCTTTAACCGCACGACCACCGCGGCCGGCTAGAGAAGAATTCCTGACACTTAAATCTATACTCGATGTTAACAAATTTCTTTTCTTCAGATACACCTTTCTTGCCATTGCCAGTCTACATTTTATATCCTCTGTACCTCGACCATCATTTTGCTGCCCAAATAGCAAAACTCATCTACTTTAAGTGTCTCATGTCCTAATCCAATTTCCTCAGCATCACTTGATTTAATCCGACGACATTCCATTATCTTCATTTCGCTTTTGTTGATGTTCATCTTCCTTTTAAGATACTGTCCATTCCGTTCAACTGCTCTTCCAAGTACTTTTCTGTCTCTGAGAGAATTACAACGTCATCGGCAAACCTCAAAGTTTTAATTTCTTATACCTGGGATTTAATTTCTACTCCAAATTTTTCTTTTGTTTCTGTTACTGCTTGCTCAATATACAGATTGAATAACATCGGGGATAGGCTACAACCCTTTCTCACTCCCTTCTCATCCACTGCTTCCCTTTCATGTCCCTCGACTCTTATAACTGCCATCTGATTTCTGTACAAGGAACATTCTTAAAGAACATCAAACACACTCAGTTCAAATGTGTTATACAGAAATGCAACCAGACAAGCTAGTGGGTCCTCTCCCCGGATTACAAAACTAGAATCGTAGGACAATGGTCTATATGGAGACGGATCTGTGCAACCTCATTCCATCTCCGTTACTGAAACGAGGATCAGTTCGGGTAGTCTGTGGTTTCACTGACCGTAGCTCATTTTCACATTTTTGAAGATTCTTTTTCTCCCTTTGCAACACCTCGTCTATTCCATTGGTTTCAGTACCTCACACCATTCTGCGTTATAGACTGTACAGTGGTTTGGCAGGTGGTTCCTAGATATATCGTCAAGGAAACCGACTGCTATAACTGCACTAAAAGATATACCGAACTTTATACGTCATGTATTGAAACACCTAAGAAAATTATTTCCTATTATTCTCAGTAAATATTATAGTGTGTTGTGTACACAATGTGAGTAACGTATATCCTCCGGTGCCATGCAGCTTCCACTGTGAATGTGGGAAAGCTGATATTTGATTGCCACTTGTGAATGAATGAAACAAACAGCCGATGACAATACTGGCTCTGACTTCTTAATTGGAAAACCTGAGTAGCGCCCACTCGTCGAAATGGCATCGAGTGCTTTTGTTCGTAGAAAGGCTTTTGATACTCATGCAATATGGATTTTTTTGTTTAACTAGATAGTTTAATTGCAAAATCCCAGGACATTCAGTCGTCGACCACGAGTAGACTAACTTTCGCTTTTGGCAGTTATATCATCCTTCTCTCTTGTCTGAATTAGACTAACAAAACACTAGAGACACGAATTACCAACATTCACTCCATATGTGCTGGCCTCTGACCCCATTAATTACAAGTTAAAACCCCGACTTTGCTATCACCTTATTCCATTTTTCACAAACTCTTTATCATCTTACAAGAGAGAATAAATAGGAGGATGAATTCTCAAGCGTTCTGCCTCCCAATCAGATTGCACTTCACGATACCGGCAGACACACACTGAATTATTTTGCTTAGTTACCAAAAATTTCTGATTAACACTCTACACCATAGTTTACTAAAACTGTTGTGATTGCAGTTCTTGATTATTATAAATTATTAGAAACTCAGTGAGCATTAACATCGCCACATCGTAACAACAATTAAGTCCAAATCCGAATGCAAGATCGACAATGCAGTACAACACTTTGCACTGAAAACACGCTTATTACTGATACCAATGTGCAAATCAAAAAGAACTCACACAGGAGGAGCCGGTTTGTCTGTGTTTCCTCCATTCCGTTTCTGAACGCATTCGAAAACTGCCGCAGAGCGGCTAACACTCGTCGACGTATGTTGTTTCTCGATCAGGGCAGATCTTATGGTCAGTTCAACTGCAGCTTCCTCCACTGCGTTGTTTCTAGTGACAGAGGAGCACGATTCTTCGACGATGCGACTCAGCCAGACTGGTTAGGCTGTTCCTGGGCACGTATCTTTAGGGCTGAGTGAGTTGTAGCTGTTCGTGACTGTTAGTGATCCAAAGATTACCTTGGTCACCTGGAATGTTTATCATCGTCTCTAGTATGTACATTTCTTTTGTGAGTCTGAACTGCTTTTTTAACTGAGCATTTAGATTGACGATTGGAACTCGTCTCATTGACGACCGCAGGACAACAACGTCTTCAGCACAAATAACCTCCCAAAGAAATATTTGTTATGTGTGTTTGGTGGACTAGCTTTGTCAGTCTGGAGCTCTGATCATCCACGGTCTATGACCGATTGTGATGTCTGCAAGAAGTGCCATCGGAAAGCAACATTGTGACTACGTTCTGTTAAAACGACAAATTCTAAGCGCTCTATTCTGTCATTGATTGTTATCTTTGCACTACATGTTCTTGTCAGCTGGACCTATTTATCATTCGCAGCCTTCAACGCAGTGACTTTCGTGTCACGGAACGAGTTTTCTTCATCTAGCGGCGACAAGCATTCGACATCATATAAAAGGAAACGCCTGAGTCGATTAGCGTCCAGACATTTTGAGGGATATTCATCTGTAGTCGCATCATTCCATAGATGGTCGCCTTGCATAGTTTTCCTGAATTCAGCGGCTAGGTGACCGGCTCGTACCTCTTGACAAAGTACTCTGTTATGACATTCTTTTCCAGAAAAGCTCGGTACATGCCTTCAGGGGCTCCTTGAGATTTCGTCGGTTTCAGTCGTATTCGGATTCACATTGTAGCATAATGCCCAAATATTGTGTGCGGCTATTTAAGACCGCTTTGTTTTCTCATAACGTTGAGACCTGTCCTTCTATCGTCCTTCCGCTAAGTGGACTTGCTGCAGATTGTCACCGAATGTTTGCTTCAGTTCGACCTGTAATTTGTCCCAGCTATCATCGAGCTTCTCTTCGTCCACCTCGAACCACTGCTTGGCTATGCCATTCAAGTAAAGGTACACATTTGCCAATCGCAGCATGCCATCCCACTTGTTGTATTTGGAGACTCGGTCGGATACTTTCAGCCATTTCGTCGAGTCCTGACCGGCGTCTCTGGACAATACTAATGCAAGCCAAATGTGAAGCTGGTTTTCTGTTGTTTCGGAATACATATGCTTTCTCAATTTGCGGACCTTAGGAACCATGTACTGCTTGTATTCCAGTTTCTGTCTGAATCGGCGATGGCTTTTACGTTGTCTAATTGCAGCCACGCTGGTGCAGAGGTTTTAAGTATCTGATGTCTCAAGTCTATCAAGTCTAAATCTGAAAGCAGCGTCATGCATGAAGTAGAGCACTTAGCATGAAAGCGCGCTTATTCCTAATAGAATAATATAAATTTAGGTACTTGCACTATCGAAAATTTTGCAGACATACATGGTACAGTCACATTGATGTGACTAGCTGTCAAAAGCGTGAATAATCACTTTTTGCAGCGCTGATGTGCAGGAACAGAGTCAGTGAGGTTCTGGAAAGTACCGCCGGCTGCGTTGGCCGAGCGGTTCTAGGCGCTACAGTCTGGATTCACGCGACCGCTACGTCGCAGGTTCGAATCCTGCCTCGGGCATGGATGTGTGTGTGATGTCCTTAGGTTAGTTAGGTTTAAGTAGTTCTAAGTTCTAGGGGACTGATGACCTCAGAAGTTAAGTCCCATAGTGCTCAGAGCCATTTGAACCATTTTTTTCTGGAAAGTACCGACAGAGATGTTGAGCCATGCCGACTCTGACAGCCTGAAGGAGGTGGTCCCACAGATTCTCGATTTGGTTTAAATATGGGGAGTTTGGTGGCCAGTGTAGTACGGTAAACTCATTCATCCTAGTGCTCTTCGAACCATGCACGTACGCTGCGAGCTGTGTGACACGTTGCATTGTCCTACCGGTAGATGCCATCGTGCCGAGGAAAAACAAGTTGCATATAGGTATAGACATGATCTTCAAGGATAGATGTATACTTGTGCTGATCCCCTGTGCTTTCTAGAATAACGAGATCACCCAGGGAATGCCACGAAAACATTCCAGAGACCACAATGTTCCCTCGTGGTTGCAATGTGTTTGCTTTCAGAGGTTTCACGCCATACACGCCAAACGCAATCTGTCCGATAGAATATAAAACATGATTCATCTGAAAAGGCCACCTATCGCCACGTCGTGGGCGTCCAGTTGTGGTATTGGCGTGCAAATCCCAGCCTTCGTCGACGATGAAAAGCAGACAGCGCGGAGGCCCGTACGCAGCAACGTTCGCTGAACGGTCGTTGAAGAGACAGTGTTGGTAACCACTTGGCTCATTTAAGCGGTCAGTTGCTCAAAGTTGCCTGTCTCTCCCCTCGTACAAATCTCCACAGTTGTTGTTCACCATCGTCACCTGTGGCCCGTGGTGCACCATAGATGCCTCGGAGCCGGTTGTGGATAGCGCCATTTTGCCATGTATGGTATAGTTTAACCACCGCGGTAGGGGAAGAGTTAACAAACTTGGACGTTGGGAAATGCTTCCACCCTTGGCCCGAAAGCCAACGATCATGCCCATTTCATCATGTGGCTCTCGAACCAAAACAACGCGAAGGGAGCTCCATAAGTAGTGAATTGGAGGGCGAGCTGGGATTCCATCACTCATCAGTGATGCAAATGCCCGTAGTAGGAAAATGTGGAGCTGAAGCAATAAAACCTATGCTGTGGAGCAATGGAAGAAATCAATTTGGCCAGATGAGTGTTGTTTCACACTGTTTCTAACTTCTGGCCGAGCTTACGTACCAAGAGTGAAAAATGGAAAGGGTTCGGTGATGATTTGGGCAGTCGTATCTTGGTATTCCACAGGTCGCGTGGTTAACACCAATATCAAATTACTGTCAAGGATTATGTGACCCTATAAGTTACAGTGCGATAGGGTCCGCAGCTGCGATGAATTTTTTGAAAGATTTCTTGATGCCTTCAGCTATCATTCTTTTTATTTCGTGTACGATTGTACAATTTCGGCGTTAGGCCATTTTCAAGTATCTAAAACGGTATTGTACACTGGATATATTAGTGACATTTGTGATTTTGATATGGGAACAAGTCATATAAGTGGATAAACTAGGCGCATTATAACTTACTTTATGCTATCTTGCGATCGCTGAGAGGAATTGTTTTGGCTTCAGTTCTACCAATAAATAAAGTTTAGAACCACCCGTTTCAAAATAGGAGCTGTAGTCGGCATTGTCTTTGGAACGTGATGCCTAGTACGCTAAAACATGGGCCTTACATATAAGAGCTTTGCAACAACTACTTGAAAGTAAAGTGCATTTGGGATTTATTTTATGAGCGTAACATGATGTCATAGGACAACGACGTACATGACATAATCTACTGCTAAAAAAATCATCCACAAAGTAAGTTATAGTGCGCTTGGTATATCTACAGATATGACTTGTTCCTACATCAAAGTCACAAGTGTCACTAATGCATCCAATGTACGATACTTCCGTTTTAGATACTAGAAAATGACCTACGGCCGAAATTGTAGTCGTACATAAATCTTTCAAAAGATTATGTGACCATTTCGGCTGATCAGATGTTTTCCATGGTACATTGTTTGTTCCCGAATCATGATGCTGTCTTCTAAGACGACAGGTCCCCTTTTCACACAGTTCGCATCGTTCGGGACTGGTTCTGTGAGCGCATGGATAATTTGTTGTATCTCCCGTGGCCAGTCAACAGATGTCAATATTACTACACCTTTCTGTTCTACTTTGGAGAGAATAGTGCGTGATCGCTATCCATCTCCATCATCGTTACCTGAATTTGCCACTATTTTTTCCGAATGGTGGTATAAGATTCCATTGAGCTGTATTTATCCGTTCAGAGAAGGCTGGAAGATGTTTTGATTTGCATACACCGTATTAGACATGATAATGTGTCGCGGTTTTTGTTCAACCCCTGTACATTACATTGAACAGAAGTGAACGAAACTGGTTTTTCTGCGTCAAGTGGTGGACATTGGACATTATCAAAACATTGGTCAGACTACGGCGGGGCATTTTGCTCGCATAACCGTTGCCGGAAGCCAGGATCCACTTTTCCGTTAACACCTAGCGATCGCTGAGAGGAATTGTTTTGACTTCAGTTCTACCAACAAATTAAGTTTAGAACCACTCGTTTCAAAATAGGAGCTGTAGTCGGCATTGTCGTTGGAACCTAATAAGTGTTTTTTAACCTCGAGAAAGCCAGAACAACTTTAAATGCGAGCTAAATGGATTTCGTCATTCAGGCTGTGCCTGTTAATCAATGACAGCTGACAGTGATTTCCGCCAGAGTGCCCTCACCTCCCCCCCCCCCCCCCCCCGGAACAAAACAATCACTCCGTTTTGTTCAAGGAATTGGGCAATTGTACACCGAGCATTATATGCTCCGTCGTCTGTATCAGAAGACAGGGTGAACCGGTACCACTTAGAATTTTGTACTAAGTACACTCATGCTCAAAAATTAAGGATAATTGCAGAATGTGGTGCCACACAACGTGGCACTACACAAAACTGGTGCTAATAGCATAGACACATAGGGAACAAACACGACACAGATCTGCAAGTCCACGGTATTAGTGATGATTTGAGAAAACCGTCCCGAAACTCATGTGCTACAAAACGCCACTCTTTCCTGCGCATGTACCCCGACATCATTATTTGATATGATCACCACGCACACGTACATAGGCCGCACAACGGGTTAGCATACTCTGGATCAGGTGGTCGAGCAGCTGCTGGGGCATAGCCTCCCATTCTTGCACCAGTGCCTGTCGGAGCTCGTGAAGTGTCCTAGGGGCTAGAAGACGTGCAGCGATACGTCGACCGAGAGCATCCCAGACGTGCTCGATGGGATTTGGGTATGGAAAACAGGTAGGCCACTCCATTCGCCTGATATCTTCTGTTTCAAAGTACTCGTCCATGATGGCAGCTCGGTGGGCCGTGCGTTCTCATCCAACATTAGGAAGGAGGGACCCATTGCACCACTGAATAGGCGGACATACTGGTGCAAAATGACGTCCCGATACACCTGACCTGTTACAGTTCCTCTGTGAAAGACATGCAGGGGTGTACGTGCACCAATCATAATCCCACCCCATACCATGAAACCACGACCTCCATTAAGGTCCCTTTCAAGGACATTAAGGGGTTGGTATCTGGTTCCTGGTTCACGCCAGGATGGAAACCCGTGGAGAATCACTGTTCAGACTATACCTGGACTCGTCCGTGAACATAACCTGGGACCACTCTTCCAATGACCACGTACCGTGTTCTTGACACCAGGCTTTACGGGCTCTCCTGTGACCAGGGGTCAGTGGAATGCACCTTGCAGGTCTCCGGGCGAATAAACCACGTCCGTTCAGTCGTCTGTAGACTGTGTGTCTGGAGACAACTGTTCCAGTGGCTGTGGTAAGGTCTCGAGCAAGGCTACTTGCAGTACTCTGTGGCCGTCAGCGGGCACTGATGGTGAGATATCGGTCCTCTTGTGGTGCTGTACACTGTTGACGTCCCGTACTGTAGCGCCTCGACTCGTTTTCTGTATGCTGTAATGTTTTGCCATAATCTTGAGATCATACTTTGTGGCACACAGAGGGCCCGTGCTACGACGTGCTGTGTTTGACCAGCCTCCAGTCGCCCTAGTATTCTACCCCTCATAACGTCATCAGTATGTGTTCTTTGAGCCATTTTCAACACACAGTCACCATTAGCACGTCTGGAAACGTCTGCACACTTACTCGCTGCACCGTACTCTGACATGCGCCAACACACCTCTGCGCGTGTGGACTGCTGCCAGCGCCACCGTGCGATCACCGCAATTCAAATTCACCCCATGGTCATACCCCGAGGTGATTTAAACCCGCAAAACGACCACCAGAGCGTGGTCTCATCATGTATCAGCATTATCCTTAATTTATGAGCATGAGTGTGGATAGTTTTGCAGGGACTGTTAAGGAGACTTGAGTAAATGGAAAGGAAAAGTGACACTGGGAAATTCTTCTACCAACAGAATGTTTCCGGAGCTTACGTTGCAGGCAGTGGGGTTTGACAAAGAAGTCATTTCTTGAACGAAGGTGACCTATTTCTACTAACTCGAAAAACATCGCCTTCGTTCAGCAAATTCATGATCGTTGTGTCGAATACGAAAAAGGAGTTGCGTGTTCCGGCTCCTGTATTTGCTGATGGATAAACTGCATCTGCATTGCACTGTGCCACCATTGATCGCTCCTACCGGGTACTGCATTACGGAAAAGAATTTACCTATATGATCCAAGGACTCCCACCGTTAGAGTCTTTCAAAAATTAATTCAATAGCTTACGTTTTATATGGATACAATAGACTAATAATGAAAGCAAGCTTTTACTTAAATGGTATAAGGGATTCTACAGTTTGAATCTTTCAGAAATTGATTTAATAGTTTACGTTTTATGCTGATGCAATGGATTAATAATGAATTTCTCATTGCTGACTCATTTTCAACTTACTGTTGTAATTACGTAAAAGTTTTGAATCATGAAACTAACATACAAAGACGCGGGAAGAAAACCGTTGAGTAAAGGCAAGGAAAGACATGGAGGAATGGGAAAGTTCCTCTGTGTAACCGTCTTGGTTGAATCGATCAACAGAAAACGGAGGCTCAGTATTTTCAAGTCCATTGTTAGTTTGAGGATTATAAGCGTAACACTGAGCTCCAACAAATATCCACAAAGTTAACACTAAGACCTACTGTATTTAACAGGCCCTATAGATTTCATTAACACGGTGTATGCTGGAAGGTACCAGTGTCACTCCCTCTTTTCCTGTTCGGATCGCGAGTGCTTCGCGGGAAGAACGATTGCTGATAAGGTTCCGTGTGGGCTCAAATCTCCCTGAGCTTATAACCACGGTCCTTTCACGAGATATTCATAGGAGGAAGCAATATATTGTTTGATTCTTCCAGTAACGAACTTTCACGGAATTTTAATAGTAAACCACACGGTGGTGCACAACGCCTGTTTCGCAGTGTCTGCCACTGGAGTTGCTGAGCATCTCTGGCACTTTCGCCTTTAAGAAATTAACCTATAACAGGTGTGTAGCTCTTCTTTAGATCTTTTCTACTTCCTCTATCAATCCTACCTGTTAAGGATCCCATACCGACGAGCAGTATTCAAGTATTGGTCGAACTAGTTTTTGTAAGCTACCTCCTTTGTTGGTTTCCTGAGGATTCTTCCAGTGAATCTCAGTCTGGCATCTACCTCATACGCGATTAATTTTGTGTTGTCGTTCCACTTCAAACAGCTCCGTACACATACTCCTAGATGTTTTATGGAAGCAACTGTTTCCAGTAATACACTCCTGGAAATTGAAATAAGAACACCGTGAATTCATTGTCCCAGGAAGGGGAAACTTTATTGACACATTCCTGGGGTCAGATACATCACATGATCACACTGACAGAACCACAGGCACATAGACACAGGCAACAGAGCATGCACAATGTCGGCACTAGTACAGTGTATATCCACCTTTCGCAGCAATGCAGGCTTCTATTCTCCCATGGAGACGATCGTAGAGATGCTGGATGTAGTCCTGTGGAACGGCTTGCCATGCTATTTCCACCTGGCGCCTCAGTTGGACCAGCGTTCGTGCTGGACGTGCAGACCGCGTGAGACGACGCTTCATCCAGTCCCAAACATGCTCAATGGGGGACAGATCCGGAGATCTTGCTGGCCAGGGTAGTTGACTTACACCTTCTAGAGCACGTTGGGTGGCACGGGATACATGCGGACGTGCATTGTCCTGTTGGAACAGCAAGTTCCCTTGCCGGTCTAGGAATGGTAGAACGATGGGTTCGATGACGGTTTGGATGTACCGTGCACTATTCAGTGTCCCCTCGACGATCACCTGTGGTGTACGGCCAGTGTAGGAGATCGCTCCCCACACCATGATGCCGGGTGTTGGCCCTGTGTGCCTCGGTCGTATGCAGTCCTGATTGTGGCGCTCACCTGCACGGCGCCAAACACGCATACTACCATCATTGGCACCAAGGCAGAAGCGACTCTCATCGCTGAAGACGACACGTCTCCATTCGTCCCTCCATTCACGCCTGTCGCGACACCACTGGAGGCGGGCTGCACGATGTTGGGGCGTGAGCGGAAGACGGCCTAACGGTGTGCGGGACCGTAGCCCAGCTTCATGGAGACGGTTGCGAATGGTCCTCGCCGATACCCCAGGAGCAACAGTGTCCCTAATTTGCTGCGAAGTGGCGGTGCGGTCCCCTACGGCACTGCGTAGGATCCTACGGTCTTGGCGTGCATCCGTGCGTCGCTGCGGTCCGGTCCCAGGTCGACGGGCACGTGCACCTTCCGCCGACCACTGGCGACAACATCGATGTACTGTGGAGACCTCACGCCCCACGTGTTGAGCAATTCGGCGGTACGTCCACCCGGCCTCCCGCATGCCCACTATACGCCCTCGCTCAAAGTCCGTCAGCTGCACATACGGTTCACGTCCACGCTGTCGCGGCATGCTACCAGTGTTAAAGACTGCGATGGAGCTCCGTATGCCACAGCAAACTGGCTGACACTGACGGCGGCGGTGCACAAATGCTGCGCAGCTAGCGCCATTCGACGGCCAACACCGCGGTTCCTGGTGTGTCCGCTGTGCCGTGCGTGTGATCATTGCTTGTACAGCCCTCTCGCAGTGTCCGGAGCAAGTATGGTGGGTCTGACACACCGGTGTCAATGTGTTCTTTTTTCCATTTCCAGGAGTGTAGTTTTACAATCATAGAATAACGAGTCTTTTGTCTACGACAGCATCGCTTGCGAAAAGTCTCAAGAAATATCCGTCGTTTTCCGCTTTGTCATTATTATATATTGTAAAAAGTAATGGTCCTATAAAAACCCTTTGGGTAAGTCCGCAGTTGTTTTTACGTCTGAAAACTTATCTCCGTTCAGAATGACATACTTGCTCCGTTTAATGGAAACTCTTCAATCTAATCGTTTAGTTTTTCTGATATTCGGTACGCTTGTATGTATTTCACTGGGCGACAGAGTGGAATTGCATCGAGCGCCTTCCGGAAGTCAAGGAACACAGCATCTACCTGGGCGCTGCTCCTATCGCTTTCTGGGTCTGCGGGACGAACAGAGCGAACTGGGTTTCATACGGGTTTCGGAAGCCAAGTTCATTCCTACAAATGAGATTTTTGACCTCCAGAAATGTCATGATACGCGAGCGTAAAGAATGTACTAAAATGTTAGACGAGAGCGACGTCGGGGATATAGGCCTATAGTTTTATGTATCCGTTCGACGACCTTTCTCGAAACCGGGAATGTCCTGCGCTTTTTTTTTCGAATAATTAGGACCGCTTCACTCCTTCAGAAACCGACGGTACACTGACGCTAGAAGAGGGGCAAGTACTTTCGCATACTTTATGTAGAATCGAACTGGTATCCCAACAGTACCAGTCTCTTATCTCTGTTGAGTGATTTCAGTTGATTTTCTATCCCATGCTCACTTATTTCGAAATCTGTCAGTTTGTCGTTTATGCGGCGATTTGAGCACCTACCTAAAGCACAGTGCGAACCACCTCTGTGAAACAGTTTTGAAAAAGGACGGTTAGTATTTCGGCATTTTCTGTGTCATCCTACGTCTCAGTGCCATTACGGTCACAGAGAGGCTGGACTGATGACGGCAAGGCTTTTACTGATTTAGCATAAGACCAAAAATTCCTAGGATTTACTGTCAAGTCGGTAGATAGAATTTTATTTTCGAATTCGTTGAAGATTTCATGCGTAGCCCACCTAACGCTAATTTTTATATCGTTTAGTTTTTGTTTGTCTAGGAGGCTTTGGCTACGTTTTAATTTACAGTGCAGCTCTCTTTGCTTCCGTAGCAGCTTTATATTACGTTTGTCGAACCACAGCGGGTCTTTTCCATCCGTCACCACTTTGCTCGGCGCATACCTGTCTAAAGTGTATTGTACAACGCTCCGTATACTTTAAATTGTCTGTTCAAATCCGAGGTACAAGCAAAAGTCTTTTGAGTCCCTTATCTATGATTAAATTGCAATATGATTTCAAATAGTTCGTACTTCACGCAATTCGCAGCGTATATTACACGATAGACAGTGGCTGTCACAAGGTGAAGATCTCAAACACGGCCAATCGATTCGGCTCATATTTGGCAGGTAGCTTTTGTACAACCTAAAATGAAACACTAAGACATTTTGGCTCAAATCCCCACCCCACCCTCTTCGGGATTTTAGAAGACCACTCTTAAAGTTCATGAAGCGCAGTCGACTCAAAACTGTCAAGATCGGTAGATAATTGAAAAATTAAATGTGCCGATAAGTTAAACGCTATCCAATGAAAGATCCGCGGAAGGAGTGACCGAGGCATTTGACTTGGGAGCGGAGAACCTGAGTTCGATTTCCAAGTACATTCTTTATTTCTGTTTCTTTCCGTTTTGAAACTGGTAGGAGCAGGAGGGTTAGTAAGGTAAGTAAAGAAATAATAACAAGGCGCGCAAATAAATTTCTCAAATGACTTGGATTAGTAAAGAATTAAAATTTTAAGCCTCGTTATATGAAAACAACTTCGAGTAAGAATGTTTCGAAGGCAAGGGTTCGACAAACGTTATGTCGTGAAAGAGAAAAACGAACCTTTGTCGTAGTTGGATGTATACATAAAATAACGCATTCGTATACTGCACAACATTCCATCACACCTCTAAAAAATGTTGCGAAAAGTTGTCCTGTGCTTATAAGGAAGAAATGAATACTTTGGTCCTCGGGATATAGAAAAGGGCAATCGCTTAAACTACTCGTTTAAATGTTTGCTTCACTTCCTCCAAATCCGGTAAACTTATCCATTCCTTGAGAATATTTTAAAACCATACGTTGCTGATAACAAGGTTTGTCTGATATTGGATTCCTGAGGTGGACAAAGTAATACTGTCAGGTATAATGGCATGTTTATAAATGACGACGGTCAACCGACTTGCACTGTAGAAGTAATACTACCAAATTGCACAACTGTGTGCCCGCAATGTGATGTTTATTTTCATAGCCAAGTTGAAACTTTATTTCGAGGCTTCAAAATTGCAATCTGCCTTTGGAAACACAGCGAGAATAGCACAACTGCGCGGATGCAGTAACGATTCACTACATAATTCATGATCAACTTTCAGCACCGATTTTTCAGGCGATGTTATTCCGTGCATGGTATGCGTCAAAATTAATTCCAGAAAAATATTTATTTTTAAATGTAAGCCGAGTCTGTCTTCTGCCTAATCTTCGAAAGGGACGATGTAATTACGCGAAAATTTTATGCATTAGATGTTCCTGATGCTGCGTGTATATTTGATTCGAACGTTCATACGACAAGAGCATCCATCTAGCTGCTAGAAAGAAATGAGGGACATGTAACAGGGTTAGTGAAAGATCAAAAATGGTTCAAATGGCTCTGAGCACTATGGGACTTAACATCGGTGGTCATCAGTCCCCTAGAACTTAGAACTACTTAAACCTAACTAACCTAAGGACATCACACACATCCATGCCCGAGGCAGGATTCGAACCTGCGACCGTAGCAGTCACGCGGTTTCGGACTGAGCACCTGAACCGCTAGACCACCGCGGCCGGCAGTGAAAGATCGTCCAGGATTATATTTTTACTTATTTACTAGTCCAAGTCGTTTGAGAAATTTATTTTCTTATCTTGTTATTATTTCTTCCTGAATTACTTACCTTATTAACACTCCTGTTCCTATAAATTTCAAATTAAAACAAAAAATGAAAAACTTGACAGTTGAATGCAGGGTCTCTGCTCCCCAGCCAGATGCCTTGGTCGGTATGCCAGCAATGTTTACCTTACGGATACATGAGCGGCAGTCAAAAATGTTTCTTTCCTCAATTTATTGAAGAATATGCGTTTGTGAACACCGTATGTGATTATGAAATATACTCATTTTTCAGTTACCTACCGATTATGTCAATTTGGAGTCGATTGTGCGTCATTAACTTTAGAAGTGGTTTTCTCAGACACGGGGGAATGTGGATGAGGGTTAAGAAAAACTATGTTAGAGTATTTCATTATAGACTGTACAGAAGCGATCTGCCAAATACGAGGGCTATCCACAAAGTACATTACGTTTTGGAATTAAAAATAAATAAAGTATTGGAAATTTTTTTTAAATTATATACAGATGAAAGCCACACTTAAATACTACTTTTCTACATAGTTGCCATTTAAATGAAGGCACTTATCGTCGCGATGGACGAGCTTGGAAATTCCTTCGTCGTAAAATTCGGCCGCCTGCGCCTTCAACCACGTAATGACAGTCTTTTGTGACAGAAAAGGTGTGATTTTTGTGGATTTCCTGGGAAGAGGCACTACAATAAATTCTCAAAGGTATTGCCAAACTCTGCACAACCTCAGAAGAGCAATACAAAACAAGCGCAGGGGAAAGCTGGGCTCAAAGATCTTACTGATTCACGACAACGCCCGGGCCCACACGGCAAATGCCACTCGTGAAGTTCTCGAATCTTTTAAGTGGGAGTCCCGACCTGGCACCGAGCGACTTCCACTTATTCCCAGCAATGAAGAAGTGGTTGTCTATGCAGCGTTTTGATGACGACGCACAGCTTCCAGAAGAGGTAACCACGAGGTTGAAGGCGCAGGCGGCCGAATTTTACGACAAAGGAATCTCCAAGCTCGTCCATCGCTACGATAAGTGCCTTAATTTAAATGGCAACTATGTAGAAAAGTAGAATTTAAGTGTGGCTTTCATCTGTATATAATAAAAAATTTTCCAATTCTTTATTTATTTTTAATTCCAAAACGTAATTTACTTTGTGGATAGCCCTCGTATGAGCCGAATCGGTTAGCCATGTCTGAGGCCTTACCTTTTTAAGTATTGCTTGTCACGACGTTGGCTCGATTCTCACTCTGCGAGTTTCATTTCCAGTTTGCAGATCGTGTTGCAAACATATCAGAACTGTTCAAACGATAATGAATCTTAGAACTGCGAATAAATTCAACTAGAGTGTCTGAAAAGAATGCGTAATTTAACATCACCATCCGGCAAAATTAGAATTGTAATACAACCATGACTCGCTGTGAGCAACGTGTGGGTGCTATTCTGTCATTCTGCGCAACGGATTAATCTGAGATGTACCCTTTACCCTGTGGCTCCTGCAAGATGTAATTTCCACCCCCACACTACTACAGAAGTCAGACAGACGCTCCTAACGTTCTAAAGAGAAATGCCTGAAAAACTTTCAGCAATAAATATCTTCTGGAGTCGTCTGCTGTAAGAAAATGACATAAACATTCGCAAAATTTCTTACGTAACTAGTGGGATACTTGGGTACTGGAGTAGTGCTAGTTAGTGTAAGAAAAACATGAAACTAGCGAAAATTATATATTTTTTTTTTGCAAAAATTCTGAGAAATCACAATGGCACCTTTATTTATGAACTGAACAAGTTATTTCCGGGTTCTTTTCTGAATGTGAAGTTACCTCTTAAGCATAGGATTCGCTACTGAAATTTCTATACAAAGTTTAAGATTGTTATTGACTTGGCAGAATGGCTGAGAGCCGCGCCTACTCAACTTGAATAATTATCCGTTAGAATGTTGCTAGGTACGGTCCAGGCTGTCGCGTGTGAAATGCAGTGAAGTGTACTGTTGTGGAGGAAATATGGGGCTCGCAAGAGCTGTAGCGCACAATACCGTAAGGTGCAATGACTGCTGTCTGCACCGCTCGCTGCTGACAGATAACATAACGCTCGTTCTATCTGGATTGACCTTCGCCAATCAAACTCTTCCTACACCTTGATGAAGTCAAGGACTCCTATTCGCCCCTAGTCTAACTATTGGCGTGGTACACCGGTCAGATAACCAGTCCACTGCGATGCCACTCAAAAATTCGCTCGCAGGCGTTTTACTATAACTCTGTCCATTTACACCACACAATAAGTGTGTCGGCCAACACAGTAAACAACGCTTAATCGCAAGGACTCAATATAGAGTCGTGCTCCGATTCGCTCTCGACAGAGATGCTCTCACAGTGAAGTACTGAGGAGAGACTTGTTCCTCGCTCTTTGAGTACACATACGAGCGCACACGCTCTCGTTACGTGTTCTCGCTCTAAGAGCGACAACGGAATGGCCCCTCTCCACACCAGACGTGAAGGGGTATATCTTTTGGTCTCTTCCATTACTCCTTCAGCTCAAGGCGTCAGGAATATCGTCTGCCAATCAGCATTGGTCTTCTAAAATGGGAGAATGGCGTTTCGTTTAAGGCGACCAATCTGGAAATCTGCAGCATCAGCGTTTGGCGTTTGCTGTCTCCCTGTGAAAACCTCTGAAACTGCGTGCTATGTTTGTAAAGAATGCGTAGGCTGGGCGCTCCCACACAATGTAGCGGAATTTGCTTTTAAGCCGGACACGGGGTCGTTCTCCCTTTCACTTGGGCAAATGCTGTCTGCTCTACGGGCGGTCGCCGGCCGACATAGATAGGTTGACTCGTCCTCTGAAGGGACCGGCCCCCCGGCATGCGGTTTGCCTCTCCCAAACTAAAAGCCCCTGCGACCGCCGTGTCTTGAATGTGTGTGTGTACTCCAGCTTCGAGTATTTCAATTTCGGTGCACACTTGCGATTTACTAGTTATTTGCATATCGTTTACATGACTTCATACAACATTGACTTTATCTTATCGAGTTTGGGTTCGAATGAAGCGTCTTGATGTGCGGAATATGATTGTGAGGGCGGAATATGCAAGCAATGAAGGTCAGGAGACCACGACATCTTACAACGCTAATCTTAATTTTTTTAGTCTTGCCCATAAAATACATTCCAAGTTATCGATTTTGACTGGTAAATAATCATCTTCATAAGTAAAAATAGGGGAAACGAAAGCCATATAGTCATAAATATACGGAATATGAGAGAATTAAGAGCAAACATACCATTAAAATTTTTGTTCTTTTATATGCTGTGTACTTTTAGTAATTATGACTGTTTATGAATGAAACTACTGTGTCATTAATCGAAACTATTATTATCATTGTTATTGTTTTTACTATCATGGCATAGCATTGCACATCATACGGACACTACATAGCTAAGTCTGACTGCTATGCGGAGGACGTGGCGTCAATTCCCGGTACTTGCAGGAACGCTTCCTTGGTGTGAGCATTCGAACGGGGTGTACTTGCAAGGGAAACTCCCCATTGCAACCCCGTCAGATTTATTGATAGGGTAGCCCAGTGGATATCCCATCAAAATCTGAAAACAGATCAAGCATGAAAACAGGAAAAAGGTGTACCGAATTGTGATAAAAAACAAAATAGAAATAGTGAATGGTTCAGGTTCTAGATTTGCAACATTGAGCGCGTATGTACAATCACAGCGTCGTGGTTATGTGTTCACATTGTTGGACTACAAAGGGGGAGATCCGCGTTCGAATCTCCCTCGTACCCCCTCCGCCCCAGTTTTCTTTTTCTCACAAAATTATGAACTGTCCGTCCGGTCATTGATATGTGTGTTTGTTGTGTTCAAATTTGTGTCTGTGTCATTGTGTAACGTCCGCTTGCAATGGCGAGGGGTAAGTAAGGGACCCTCAGACGTACGTACCTCCTATTTGTTCTACACAAGTACCCTATTTTATGACTCTTCGCTTTGGAAGTTTTGATTCTTGAATTCCTTTGTTGTAACATAGTTCACGGCCGTTGAGATGTTGTTTTCAGTTCTGCGAGAGGTCTATGCGGCATCGCGCCTGCTCTCACTATTCATCACGTTTACTTGGAATGGTACTTACCACTTGATTCATTCTATAACCCATGTAGAGTATGGCATTTGCCAAGACTACAGAAGGAGAAAAGACACGTCAGTGACCCGACGGAAGTTCATAATTTTGTAAAAAGAATACCGAATAGGGGAGAGATCTGAACACGGATCTCCCGTTTTGTAGTTCGCCACCGTAATCGCATACCCACAACGCGTTGTTCTTCCAGTGCGCTCGAGGTTGCACATCTCGCGCTTGGACCGTTCACTGTTCCTATTTTGCTTCTTTTTCCACAGTTCTGTATACCTTCACCCTGTTTTCCTACTTGATCTGTGTTCAATTTTTGACGGGCTATCCACTAGGCCATCTTACAACTAAATCTGAGAGGGGTGCGATGGGAAGTACCCCTTGCCAGCCTCATGATGGCAAGTAAGGAGCCACTTAAGTGAGATGTAGTGGCTCCAAGGTCTGGAAAGTCGGCAAACCACCGGGGGAGCGGTACGTTGATCCCATACCACTCCATATCGTATGCACACGACGCCAACGTCAGATAATGACCTGGCAGCCATCGACAGTGAATTGCTTGTCAGAACCGGAGCGCGGAGATTTCTATTACACAAGATATGCATATACATACTTATAGAATTTACAGGTTAAAGTGCAACCAGATCGTAATACCCTGTGTCACTCCCTGCAAGATTTTCAGACCTCTTTTAGAAGCTTAGGGTGTGCAGTTTGAATATTTCGTCTTGCTGTTTGTTCCTCTGCACTACAGTCCCATGGAGCACTTCGTCAATCACCACACTTCTTCAAGATGTGGCCACAGCTGTCTTGTGCAGTTCGGGCGCTATTGAGTCTTGACCATTCGTGACGGACAAGTTCAGATTCTCCAACCTTCGTCACTGGGTTTTGAATCAGGTGGGCGTTCTGGGATGGATGTTCATTCCAACGTTGTTTCACTACTCGGTGACATCGGAAACGTCTGTCATCGGAAGACAACCTGAGGTGGCTTACGTGACTCCAGGCATACAGCTGGTTGACTCTGCAAAGTGCTACTTCGAAATGAGTTCGTATGCGACTCTGTCTACTGATAAATTTGCAACTTGGCACCTTCTAACGGAGAGTCGGAGGAGCAATATTCTATAGAAATGGCAAACAGTGAATGTGAGTAGATCTGACAATGCGAGTAATGATTCTCATTGCTTCATTCAGACATACGCTATTTTCTCACAAAGCGGCACAATATTCAGTATCTGAATACTCTAAGGAACTTGCAGCATCGCGTAGCGTATCTGCGTTTAGTCCTTGGTTGTTTCCAGCTACTTTGTGGAGTAATTAGAGTCGTATTTTGTAATGAAGACAAATAAAATGTACACTAACATTCAAGTCGCCTCAGGTACAGCCTACGATTACTTGTCTGGTGTTTTCCTTGTTAAGAGTGCTCGAATTAAAATGTTAGTGCTGTGTGATCCCCTAGATATTTTAACATTTCTATCAGTCTTACGCATTCCAAAGCGCGAGCTCGATGTTCGGATGTCGTGTTGTAAAATAATCAGTTCATTATGGAAATAGGTTCCAGCTCTGTTTGTAATTTATAATTTTTGCTTCGATTTCTTCGCCCCCACCAAGTTCAAGTACAACTGTACGTACAGTACGGAATCTTTCTAGTTGTTGCATTGCTCTTATTTTTATGTTAATTATTAGTTTCTACAGTTTATAGCACATAAATTAGTTTTGGCTGGGAGGCCTATAACACGAGTGTCCTGAGAGAATGGGAAACACCATGGTTTTTTACTGGTTGAAGTTAATATTTATTGCCATGTAAATCATGGAACAGACGGGAAGTCATTATTTCTTTCTTTGCATTAAAGCGTCATTTGTTCAGTGTCAGTTGTTATCAACACTGCCGATGTCGTACAACGTTGGCACACTGGTCATTGTTACATTTCCTGTTCAGAGTAAAATACTAGTTCTCTCAAAATATCAACCCTCATTTTTAGCTTTATTCAACTGTTCTAATAGAACTACAGGAATTATAAGAATTGTTGAGCGAAGATATACAGAACACAAGTACTACACTCGATTCAAGCAGTCAGTTAAATCAGCTATCACCGGACACTGCTACATTTATGAGCACGGAAAGAAATATGAAAATACCACTATTGTAGAGCAGATGGTGTAATGAAGGAGTAAACCAAGCTCAAAATTTAATTATTACACACAGAGTCTCTAGGTTATGAAAGAATATAGTCCAGTATAAGGTTTGAGCAAAATACATCGTAAAATATTGCAATGCTCCCTTTATGCTCATAGGTAAATTTATATTAAGACGCTTTTTAGTGAAAAGTGTTGTTTCAAGGTATTTTCCTTGTTTAAACTACACTGCGCAACAGAATTAAAGGATCACTTTGTCGAAACCTCGTACTTCCCACCCATTACGATACTTAGGTTTGAAAATAGGCTCAGAGGCGCATACAACCTTCATCTGCACTGGTCCAAAAGCGTGGCGCCCAGCGATATCACCCCTGGGGTTCGACGACTCTTCAAACAGCATGGTGTCGAGGGGCGCGAAAATAAAAAGTGACAGCTCAGAAGTCCATTCTATGTGTACGCTGGGTTAGCGATATCACAATGGCATCAGATTTCACCACACTTCTTTCCAATTCCGCCTTGCACGTGTCACACGATCGGTAGGTCGTCACACACCCCCTCTTACCCACATTTCACCCCTTCTTTTCACACCTCAGCGATGAAGATCAGAACTACAACGCACTGTTCAACACAGTTTTTAATGAGTGGCCGAGGGAAACATTCCAGGCACAACTCCGCCCAGAATCAGCACGGAAATGCCTTAGGGGTTGACATTAAGGACCTCAATGAAACCACCACTTTCCATGAGGTGTTGATTCCCACACATTTCGCGGTCAAAAATGACAGTTCCAGTGTCACGAGCAACATGAAAACATTCTTTACAGCCTTAAACACTGCTCATACCCTCGGGGTTTGAACAATTCTCTAAGGACATTGTGAGGCTACATCTCAATCAAACGTCATCGCACCCATTTGGAGCGCAGCGCGACCGAAATTTTTGCTCCCATGTAAAGGTTGGAATCACTAGGGCCGTTCTTTTGACGAAATTTGAGAGTGGTCCGAAGCAGGAAAGGGTGCTTATGCTTCTTCGTCGCCCGTATTTTGTGTCGTCCTCTGGCATGACCAAGGGTGGATGCGATAGTGACACCTGCTTGAATAAAACGATAAGTGGTCTCTCTAAGTCGCCCAGTAGGGCAAAATCCTCGGTGGCATCCGTCCACCTTTATTGCGAATTATAAAAATTTACCTGTACAGACAGATCCCATGACAAAGTTCTAAGCTCTTTAAGAATGGTAACCTCTTGGACACTCTCCGATTCCAGATGGCCTACGATCTACATCTACATACATACTCCGCAATCCACCATACGGTGCGTGGCGGAGGGTACCTCGTACCACAACTAGCATCTTCTCTCCCTGTTCCACTCACAAACAGAACGAGGGAAAAATAACTGCCTGTATGCCTCTGTACGAGCCCTAATCTCTCTTATCTTATCTTATCTTTGTGGTCTTTCTGCGAAATATAAGTTGGCGCTAGTAAAACTGTACTGCAGTCAGCCTCAAATGCTAGTTCTCTAAATTTCCTCAGTAGCGATTCACGAAAACAACGCCTCCTTTCCTCCAGAGACTCCCATCCGAGTTCCTGATGCATTTCCGTAACACTCGCGTGATGATCAAACCTACCAGTAACAAATCTAGCAGCCCGCCTCTGAATTGCTTCTATGTCCTCCCTCAATCCGACCTAATAGGGATCCCAAACGCCCGAGCAGTACTCAAGAATAGGTCGTATTAGTGTTTTATAAGCGGTCTCCTTTACAGATGAACCACATCTTCCCAAAATTCTACCAATGAGCCGAAGACGACTATCCGCCTTCCCCACAACTGCCATTACATGCTTGTCCCACTTCATATCACTCTGCAATGTTACGCCCAAATATTTAATCGATGTGACTGTGTCAAGCGCTACACTACTTTCCTATTCATCTGCATTAATTTACATTTATCTATATTTATAGTTAGCTGACATTCTTTACACCAATCACGAATCCTGTCCAAGTCATCTTGTATCCTCCTACAGTCACTCAACGACGACACCTTCCCATACACCACAGCATCATCAGCACTTCAAACTTTAAACTCTGCTGCAGAGTGAAAATTTCATTCTGGAAACTGTCAACTAGGATGTGTTTAAGCCGTGTTGAAGCGAAACAAGCGCTGTATCATGTGTGAGATACAGAGACAAGCGAGAGTGCCGGGTCTTACCACAGTTCACCGCTAGTAGCGCCACGTCACCATAAAGCGTCTGCGCGGAGCGCACAAGTATTGCACCATAATTGAGTATAAAATTAAAAGTCTAAATTTTATATTCATACTTAGTCAACATATATTTTATTGCAATAACATTTTAGAGCTAAAGTCTTAAAGTAATTACATCAATAGTTTTCGTAAAAATACTGTTTTATGGAAAAAAACGTGGTGCTAAATAATAAAGCTAGAAAGTCAGAATTTGGTCAGCATGTGCCTATGGACGTCATAAATAAGTGGTGCAAGTTCCCAAACAAAAGAACTATAATTACAGCCAGAATCCACGTTTTAAGAAAAATTGAAGGCGCTAAATATTAGACTTGATGATGAAGTCCCATACTCCATGACAGAGCGTAGGGGACGATGCGGGAGACCTGAACCGCTGTACTAGGCAAGGTCCTAGCGGAGGTGGTTTGCCATTGCCTTCCTCCGACCGTAATGAATATGAAATATGATGATGAAGACGACACAACAACACCCACTCATCTCGAGGCAGGTGAAAATCCCTGACCCCGCCGGGAATCGAACCCGGGACCCCGTGCTCGGGAAGCGAGAACGCTACCGCGAGACCACGAGCTGAGGACATATTAGATCTAGAAACGTAAAAATCTGTAAGACGCTTCAGGTTAACCTAAAAATAATAAATAAGGGACCACATTAAGCTACCTCTTAACGTTTTTGAGTAATTTATGGAAAACCAAATTTATAAATAGAATATACTCATTTGTAGTAGCTTAAGTACCTGTAATTTTAATGACAGAAAATTTTGGTTACAGCAGATGATAAAACCTACTAAATAATAGAGATATAGCAAATCGTAGAATTATGGTATTAATAATAGCCAATACAAATTCTGTTAATGTTGTAGTTCGGAGGTAACGAGCTACCGTTAGTTCCACTATAAAAGTTCTAGAAGGCAAAGTTTTTATTCAAGTGAGCTGAATTTTTTTCTGTGATTTGAACCAACTTACCTGAATGTGTGTAAAAATTAAGAAGATTCTAAATTAATCCATAACTGTGTTATTAAAGATTATGTGCCCGAGAAGCGGTCGTTCAGAGGCTGCTGTCGTGTGCATAAGGCAGATGACAGCAGATGTTCGCTCAGCCGCCAGCTGCGGCACATATATAAATACAGCCCGAGAGGCAGGAGTAAGGTTCAAATGGCTCTAAACACCATGGGACCCAACATCCGAGGCCACCAGTCCCCCCGACCCAGAACCACCCAAACCCAACTAACCCAAGGACATGCCAGAGGCAGGACTCCAACCCGCGACCGCAGCAGCAGCGCGGCCCCGGACCGAAGCGGCCAGGACCATTCGGCCACAGCGGCCGGCCAGGAGTAAGGTTCACTTCGCACTCACACTGTAAGATCCACTGCAAGAGCAGCAGTGTACTGACGAAAGAGCAGCAGCGTAGCCTGCCTGCAGACTCCTGGGAATCTCGTCACTATATCTTCCTCAATAGGCACATTTTAAAGTTGCTCAAAAAAGGTGGGTGAATAGCACCGATAGTTCCGCCTAACTGGGAGATCAGAGGAAGACCGCTTGCCGTTGTATTCACGTATATGTAAAATTCGCACTCCGCCCCCCGCCCTTCCCCCATGCTCACCCCATAGGAGGACGTTAAACAAGTGGGATGAAGAATCATAAGTACCATTTGCTGCTTCGGATAAAGTTCAAATTTCGTCGAATGGCGTTGAATAGTTGCTAGTGGTTCTAAGTTCATGTGAGCAAAAACTGCGGTCGCGCTTGGCTCCAAATGGGTTTGATTGGGGTATAGCCCCGCAATATCCTTAGAAGTGTTGAAACCCCCGAGGGTGTCAGTAGTCTCAAAGGTTGTCAAGAACGTCTTCCTGTTGAGCCTCGCACTGCGAACTGTCGTTTTCGACCACGAAATGTGTATGAATCAACACCCCAAGGAAGGTATGCTCTTACTGAGATCCTTTATGGCAACCCCTAAAGGCATTTTGTGCAGGTTCTGAAAGGTGGTATGTCTGGAATGCCTACCTAGACCACACGTATTTCAACGCTGTGCGTCACGATTCTAACCCCCATCGCAGAGGCGTGAAAAGAAGTGGTGAAATGTGAGTAAGAGGGGGCGTGACGACCTTGGAATCGCATGACGCGTGCACGGTATCATTGGACAGAATTGTGGTGAAATTTGGTGGCAATGTGACATCGTTAACCCACCTTACACGTCACACGAACTTTTAATCTGTGGCCTTTCCTCCGCACGTGTCGACACCTTGGTGTTCGAAACGTCGTCCAGTCCGAGGGTGACGCCGCAGAGAGCGACGCTTTTGCATCATTACAGAGGAACGTTGTACTTACCTTCGAGCCAAACTATAAACTTAAGCGTCGCAATGGGTGGGAATCACGGGGGTTTCGAAAAGTAGTCATTTAATTACGTTGCCAGGTGTATTTTACGTTTTGGTATAACTTTCTGTTAGTTTTTAATTCCTGTTGGCTGCTTTATTGTTTAACGCAAAGCGTTTATCAACTACAGATGGGTCGGAATCCAAAAAGCGAGCAACGTAACCTAGGCCTGACACCTTACCAACACAAGTAGGAAAGTGGTCTAAGTACTACGTAAAGAGAAAATAACAACTGGACAGTAAAGCCAAAAACTTGTAAACTGTCAATTCGACGAGAAAACCAGAAAGATCTTGACGTTTCTGTTTCGCCTCCCTGATCCTTAAATCCCTTCCCAAAAAAATGGTTCAAATGGCTCTGAGCACTATGGGACTTAACTTCTAAGGTCATCAGTCCCCTAGAACTTAGAACTACTTAAACCTAACTAACCTAAGGACATCACACACATCCATGCCCGAGGCAGGATTCGAACCTGCGACCGTAGCGGTCGCGCGGTTCCAGACTGTAGCGCCTTTAACCGCTTGTCCACCCCGGCCGGCTAATCCCTTCCCAAATTCATCCTTGGTTTCCTTTACCTTTCAATCAATATATACATTGAATAACATGGGGACTACGTTACAAATTTGTCCAACTCACATCGCGATTATTAAATCCCTGTCATGTAATTCGACTCTTGCAGCTGCAGTACGGTGTCTGTCGAAGCTGTAGATAATCTCCCACTTGGTCTATTTCATATCTCCTACGTTCCGGTTTTCAGAGTATCTACTCGTCACATTGCCGACCCAAGTTGATCAGCGAGGTCGACCTCTACCAGTCTTTCCATTATTCTGTATAATATTCCTTGTTACAGCACTAACGGAAAAAAATCACGCCACGAGAAAATAGTTACTGTAGAGTAGTAAAATTTCTGGAATACATTTCCCGAGGTTTAAGTGATTAACATTGCAAGATCACAGCTTAGTGTACGTGTGAGATAAGTTATTCCAAATGTGAAATGCTGATACATTAATAACCGGTTAACCGCCTAAATATTGAATGCAAGCATGCAAACGTGCATGCATGATGTTGCACAAGTGCCAGATGTCAGTTTGTGGAATGAATTCCATGCCTGTTGCATTTGGTCGGTCGATACAGGAATGGTTAATGCTGGTTGTAGATGACGCTAGAGTTGTCGTCCGATGATGTCACATATGTAATTGACTGGGTACAGATTTGATGATCGAGCAGTCCAAGGCAACATGTCGACACTCTGTAGAGCACGTTGGTTTACAGCAGCGGTGTGGACAAGCGTTATCCTGTTGGAAAACATGCCCTGGAATGATGTTCATGAATGGTAACACAACAGGTCGAATAACCAGATCGACATACAAATTTGCCGTCAGGGTGCGTGGGATACCCACGAGAGTGCTCCTGCTGTCATACGAAATCGCACACCAGACCATAACTCCAGGTGTAGGTCCAGTGTGTCTAGCACGCAGACAGATGGGCTGCAGGCCCTCAAACGACTTCCTCTTAACCAACACTGACACCGAGGGAAAACCAGCTCGCATCAGAAAACACAACAGACCTCCACCATGCTCTCCAATGCGCTCTTTCTTCACATCACTGAAATCGCGAATAGCGGTGATTTGGGGCAGTGGAATGCACGCTACAGTGCGTCTTGCTCAGAGCTGTCCTCGAAGTAGCCGTTTTTTAACAGTTCGTTCTGTCACTGTGGTGTCAACTGCTACTCAGATTGCTACTGCAGATGCACTACAACGCGCCAGAGCCATACGCCGAACATTACGGTCTTCCCTCTCGGTAGTGCCACATGACCGTCCGGAGACTAGTCTTCTTGCAACAGTACGTTACCGTGACCAACGCTGCTAACAATCATGTACAGTGGCTACATTCCAGCCAAGTCTTTCTGCAGTATCGCGGAAGGAACATCCAGCTTCTCATTGACCGATCAGCCGATCTCGTTGAATGGCGTCTTTGTCACCTCAAAAGCGTCCTTGACTAACGTCAACTCACCACGTCCAGTCTCAAAGGCAACTAACGCTCAAGACTGTAACAGCGTGCATTTAAAGCAAACCTGATTTTCATTCTAATAGTAGTGCTACTAGCGCCATTCTCTTACGACTGGCACGAAATTCTAATAGACATCTTTCAGATATAGATAAGTTACAACAATGACTTATTAAATTGATGGTCTGGTAAAAGTCACACTCATCAGTACCTGCTTTCTTTGGAATTGGAATTAATGCATTCTTCATTAAGTCTGCAGACTATTTCACCTGTCTCATATATCTTTCTTACCCGATGGAATAGCAATGCCATGATGTCTTCTCCCAAGGATCTCAGTAATTCTCAGAGAATGTCGTCCACTCCAGGGGCTTCATTTCGACTTAGATATTTCATAAGGACGAAGACTATTCGGAAAGTAAGATCTGACTGGTCACGAAATGTTAACCACTGTGAAAATCAGAAATGTTTTGTTTGCGACAGTTAGCTGCAACTTCCAGCTATTTCTATCGTAGTCGCCACTCCGACTTAGACATCTGTCGTAGCGTTGTACCAACTTTCCAATACCCTCGCCGTACGCATTTGGGAGGACGACTGTTCAGTCCCGCGTCCGGCCATCCTGATTTAGGTTTTCCGTGATTTCCCTAAATCGCTCCAGGCAAATGCCGAGATGGTTCCTTTGAAAGGGCACGGCCGACTTCCTTCCCCGTCCTTCCCTAATCCGATGTGACCGATGACCTCGCTGTCTGGTCTCCTTCCCCAAACAACCCTCGCCATAGAAGGCAGCCGCCTGTACTTACCTCCAATTCTGTATGCTGGTCTACAGTTCGTTGTCTGTGTCAAAACGTTATGTTCATAGCTAACGATTCATGTGAGCAAAGGTGAAACTCAGGGGGAGCCAATTATGGGCTGCATTGGGGATTTTCACACACTTTTATCGAAAACGCGGCTGGAGTATCATCATTTCCTGTGCAAAGTGCGACCGAGAATTGACATGAAGAAAGAAACGCATGACAATTGTTATGAGGACTGCATGACATCTAGCGAAATCTCTCATCATGCGCTCATACTTGGTTGGAGACATTTTCTAGGCATCTTTACGTGCTCACTGTGTGCTCAGAACAGAAACGAGTGGCGTGACGGCGATCGACAGGCATACTAGAGACACTGCACAACACAACTGTGCAAAACTTCCTCGCATTTTCACTGTAGTTTCCATTTCGCGCCCGATGGGATCTTACTTTCCGAATAGACTTGGATGTTAAATTCTTCTTGCAGTACCATACCTCCTATCACATTTTCATCTACTTCCTCGGTTCTAGGCGTGTAGTCCGGAACCGCGCGACTGCTACGGTCGCAGGTTAGAATCCTGCCTCGGTCATGGATGTGTGTGATGTCCTTAGGTTAGTTGGGTTTAAGTAGTTCTAAGTTCTAGGGGACTGATGACCGCAGATGTTAAGTCCCATAGTGCTCAGAGCCATTTCATCTACTTCCTCTTTCTTTTCCATAATATTTTCTTCAAGTTCGTTTCCTTTGTATTTCCGTTCTATACATTCCTTTAACTTATAAATCCTCCCTTCTTCACTTAGTACTGGCTTTCCATCTAAGTTCTTAATATTCATACAACTCCTTCTCTTTTATCCAGAGAATTATCTATGTTTCCTGTAAACAAGCATTTCTTCTTTAGCTTTACTTTGTTACCCAGCCTTTCTTACTCAGCCGTTTTTCACCTTTTATCAGCGTCAGTATTCTCAATTGCATGCTTTATTTACTGAATTTTTATATTTTATTTTTTTAATGAAAATAACTACCATGTGTGGTATCAGCTGGGAAATGTATTTGAGTATTTGGTCCTCTACCCCATCAAATATTTCATCTTTCAATGCTAATCATTCGTCTTGAATGCTATCTAAAATGCTATTCCTTTCCCCCGTTTCAGTCAATTATTGCCTAACGTTCCCTTAAAATCTTACCTTTCTACAACTTCTTAAGCTTTAATTTGCAGTTCATAACCAATAAATATTTGTCATTGTCCATTACTGTTCCTCGAAATATTTAGCAGACTACAGTCCGATTCCAGAATGAGATTTTCACTCTGCAGCGGAGTGTGCGCTGATATGAAACTTTCTGGCAGATTAAAATTGTGTGCCGGACCGAGACTCGAACTAGAGACCTATGCCTTTCGCGGGTTGTGCTCTACCAACTGAGCTACCCACGCACGACTCAGGCCCCGTCCTCACAGCTTTACTTCTGGCAGTACCTCGTCTCCTACCTTCCAAACTTTACAGAAGCTCTCCTGCGAACCTTGCAGAACTAGCACTCCTGAAAGAAAGGATATTGCGGAGACATGGCATAGCCACAGCCTGGGGGATGTTTCCAGAATGGATATTTCCAGAATGGACATCCCCCAGGCTTTGGCTAAGCCATGTCTCCGCAATATCCTTTCTTTCAGGAGTGCTAGTTCTGCAAGGTTCGCAGGAGAGCTTCTGTAAAGTTTGGAAGGTAGGAGACGAGGTACTGGCAGAAGTGAGGCTGTGAGGACGGGGCCTGAGTCGCGCTTGGGTAGCAAAGTTGTTAGAGCACTTGCCCGCGAAAGGCAAAGGTCCCTAGTTCGAGTCTCGCTGAGAGGGGGGGGGGGGGGGGGGGGGGGCGGAGGGGGGTTGGGTTGTTTGAGGGAGACCAGACAGCGAGGTCATCGGTCTCATCGGATTAGGGAAGGACGGGGAAGGAAGTCGGCCGTGCCCTTTGAAAGGAACCATCCCCGCATTTGCCTGGAACGATTTAGGAAAATCACGGAAAACCTAAATCAGGATGGCCGGACGCGGGATTGAACCGTTGTCCTCCCGAATGCGAGTCCAGTGTCGAACCACTGCGCCACCTCGCTCGGATTCGAGTCTCGGTCCGGCACACAGTTTTAATCTGCCATAAAGTTTCATACAGTCCGATTTCTAAATCTCTGTTTTAACGTTATACAGGATGTTTCAAAGTACTTACATCAAACGTCTAGGGGTGATAGATCACGCGATGGAGAACAACTTTCGTTAGACGCAAAATGTACGCTGTAGCTCCCGCTGGTACACGTCTTTTTATTTGAATCTTCAGCCCTGGGACGACGAGATTTCACCGCACTAGTAGGATCTACTAACCAGGTGTGCAGCATCTGCATACTACTAACCCCCGTAAATTGATAGACTGATTTTCAACAAGAAAACCTTAAGAATTTGTGTCTCAAAACGGGAAAAGGTATTTTAAAAACTCGGCCTACTCCCTTTCAAGCGGAGCTGATTGCTAGATTATAGGCAACACATTGCATGCGAATCCTGCAGAATGCCTACGCCCAGCCACTTCTCAGAGACCGAATGAGGTGCCGCATTGGCTGACAGACTGGTCCCGCATTCGGGAGGACGACGGTTCAAACACGCGTCCGACCATTCTGATTTAGATATTCCGTGATTTCCCTAAATCGCTCCAGTAAATGCCGGGATAATTCCTTTGACAGGGCACAGTCTGTTTTTCTTCCGTTCAGGGGCATAACCTATCATATAAGACTTCTAGCGTCGCTATAAAGCGTCAGCGAACTTATTGTCGCTAAGAAAAGTTGTTTCCGATGACGTGATCTTTATCTCTTGGATGATTGATGCCGGACTTTGAAAAACAATGTATAATCTAGATGAAACCTTCCAGTGTCTACAAATCTGTTCCACGTGTACAGCCGTCTTTCATGATTACTAAACTAAGCATTATCAATTATTAAATTGTGCTCTTTGCACAATCCTACTTGGCGGTTTCGTCTTTCGTTCCTTCCCTCACAGCTGAAGTGTTTGCTTTTATTTAGATTAAAATTTACCTTGGGTATTGTACAGTGCCTGTTACGTGCAGTCATGCAGACACTAACAGCTGTTTCAAGTATTGATATATCAGATATAATATAATTAATATTATATTTCGTTTTACTGAGGTATTCAAAATAAAACACCTCTTTTTTTCTTACTTATTTTTTCTTTGGAAGAGAGAGAGAGAGAGAGAGAGAGAGAGAAGTTGTGTGTATGGATTAGTGGGAGCCCAGTTGTGATATGGGGTGTGGTCGCCACTTGCCTGAGTTGGAGAGGGGTCGAACTTCAGGTAGTTGCCCTTGGGCCACCATAAGTGCAGTTAGGCCTCGGCTTAGAAAACTCACTTTTGTACAGTAACAAGAAACATATTTTACATCAAATTTCTCCTATGAATCCATTAAATTCGTTTCTTTGGATACTTTCACAACCTCCTGATAGATCTTTTTTTGAAAACAGTTATCGCACTGGACTGGCAGGATAATCGCTCCCTCACACATTTATTACAGACAAGTCTCGTGTCTTAATGAAGGCCGCGGAGTACTGATCAATGGAGTGATTGCGCAAAAAGTACGAGTAATGTTTCCGTGAAGTTAGTCTTGAGAGGCAGTCAAGTTGCTCCCTTACTCTTTCATGTCTCTAGTAACACGATTATAGCAATTGAAACTGGTAGAATGACTAGTAATGGAGAAACATAGACTGAGCCTGTTTACATAACTGTAGACCGCAGAAGTCTGTGGGTTAATTATGGGGAGCGTGGCAGCCTTCGCAGCATTTTGTGATCGTCATTCCCTCCAAGAACCATCAGTCGGTTTCTCGATACCAATTATTCACGAACTCCACTCGCTGTCAAACGAGAGTGACATGCGGCCACACGTCACGACATGGTCAACAGAGCAGAAAACAACACGCCGAGGGCCCACATAAAGGCAACGCAGCCGCACATTCTCTGCGGATACATCAGGGAGTTGAAGAGTGACGCTCACTAACTACCTATCATCAAGGGAAAGGAAATTCAAAACTCAATCAGAGAGAGGGGGCGGGGAGACAGACAGGCAGACACAGAGAGCGAAAGAGGGTGGGGGGGTGGAATCCTATAACTATGGAGAGTGGTGGAGGGGGAATATCTAGAGTTGTAACAGAACTTAGGATTGGAGGAGGGTCATCTCCTCCAATAAGAATGGAGCTGAGACTGTGGACGTAAATAAGATTCCGAACTTCGCAAATGCTTCGCTAATCTGCCAAGGGGCACAGAGACCTCAGCTGCAACAGTAGCCTACACGCTGCAGACCTGACTTCAGCTGCAGAGAGACCGTGCTAAATTCAGACCAGCTCGCTGTTCGCGGGAGCTTGTCTGGAAGTACGTTTGACATGGGTTCATCAAATTTTCACCTCTTCACAGACCGCAGCAGTAGCTGTCATTTTTATAGCGTACCAGCTACTGCATGGGCAATGAATCCACTGTCTTCTTTAGTGATTTGTGTTTCGCCGTTTCGGTAAAGTGCTACTCGCAGTTTCACGTTCCCATCTTATCTTAACCAATACCCTCTTACCTTTCCGTAATATTGTCTTCTAGTGTATTACTGTATACAGGGTGGTCCATTAATAGCGACCTGACCAAATATCTCACGAAATAAGCATCAAACGACAAAACTACAAAGAACGAAACTCGTTTAGCTCGAAGGAGGAAAGCAGATGGCGCTATGGTTGGCCTGCTAGATGGCGCTGCCATAGGTCAGACGGATATCAACTGTGTTTTTTAAAAATAGGAGCCCCACTTTTTATTACATATTCATGTAGTACGTAAAGAAATATGAATGTTTTAGTTGGACCACTTTTTCGCTTTGTGATAGATGGCGCTGTAATAGTCACAAACGTGTAAGTATGTGGTATCACGTAACATTCCGCCAGTGTGGACGGTATTTGCTTCGTGATACATTACCCGTGTTAAAATGGACCGTTTACCAATTGCGGAATAGGTCGATATCGTGTTGATGTGTGGCTGTTGTGATCAAAATGCCCAACGGGCGTGTGCTATGTATGCTGCTTTGTATCCTGGACGACATCATCCAAGTGTCTGGATCGTTCGCCGGATAGTTACGTTATTTAAGGAAACAGGAAGTGTTCAGCCACATGTGAAACGTCAACCACGACCTGCAACAAATGATGATGCCCAAGTAGGTGTTTTAGCTGCTGTCGCGGCTAATCCACACATCAGTAGCAGACAAATTTCGCGAGTATCGGGAATCTCAAAAATGTCGGTGTTGAGAATGCTACATCAACATCGATAGCAGCAGTACCAATTTTCTATGCACTAGGAATTGCATGGCGATGACTCTGAACGTCGTGTACACTTCTGCCACTGTGCACAAGAGAAATTACGGGACGATGACAGTTTTTTTGCACGCGTTCTATTTAGCGACGAAACGTCATTCACCAACAGCGGTAGCGTAAACCGGCATAATATGCACTATTGGGCAACGGAAAATCCGCGATGGCTGCGACAAGTGGAACATTAGCTACCTTGGTGGGTTAATGTATGGTGCGGCATTATGAGAGGAAGGATAATTGGCCCCCATTTTATCGATGACAATCAAAATGGTGCTGTGTATGTTGATTTCCTACGTAATGTTCTACCGATGTTACTACAAGATGTTTCACTGCACGACAGAATGGCGATGTACTGCCAACATGACGGATGTCCGGCACACAGCTCGCTTGCGGTTGAAGCGGTATTGAACAGCATATTTCATGACAGGTGGATTGGTCGTCGAAGCACCATACCATGGCCCGCACGTTCACCGGATCTGACATCCCCTGATTTCTTTCTGTGGGGAAAGTTGAAGGATATTTGCTATCGTGATCCGCCGACAACGCCTGACAACATGCGTCAGCGCATTGTCAATGCATGTGCGAACATTACGGAAGGCGAACTACTCGCTGTTACACATATTGCCAAATGCATTGAGGTTGACGGTCATCATTTTGAGCATTTATCGCATTAATGTGGTATTTACAGGTAATCACGCTGTAACAGCATGCGTTCTCAGAAATGATAAGTTCACAAAGGTACATGTATCACATTGGAACAACCGAAATAAAAAGTTCAAACGTATCTACGTTCTGTATTTTAATTTAAAAAACCTACCTGTTACCAACTTCGTCTAAAATTGTGAGCCATGTGTTTGTAACTATTACAGCGCCATCGATCACAAACCGAAAAAAGTGGTCCAAGTAAAACATTCATATTTCTTTACGTACCACACGAATATGTAATAAAAAATGGGGGTTCCTATTTAAAAAAGACGCAGTTGATATCCGTTTGACCTATGGCAGCGCCATCTGGCGGGCCATCCATAGCGCCATCTGGTTTCCCTCTTCAAGCTAGACAAGTTTCGTTCTTTGTAGTTTTTTCGTTTGACGCTTATTTCGTGAGATATTTGGCCCGGTCACGATCAATGGACCACCCTGTACAGTCCTTACAGTTGTCCCTTCCACATATTAGCCTTCCCTTCTCTGCTTTCTTCTGGCTTTCCATTTGATCTCTTGATGTTCGTACAGCTACTTCCGTTTTAACCAAAGGGCTCTTTAGTTTTCCTATATCCAGAATCCAGCTTTCCTCTACTCACAGAGGCCTCTACAGCTTGAGGTTTCCCCGCTGATCATTCCCATTTTGCGACTTCTCATATTCTATCAATCACCTTTTTTTAGATTTCTGTATTTCTTTTACCTGCTTTTTTCACTACATTTTTATATATTTTCTCCTATCTGAAATTACATTTTGTAACTCGTCTTTTATCTAAGGATTTGTACTTGGCATTGTCTTTATGTCTGGTTGTTCCACGGGTGCCTTCACACCTTCGTGTCTCAAAGCTATCCATTCATCTTCTTAGCATTTATTTTACCTATTTCAGTAAGTCGTTGCATAAAGCTCTCTTTGAATCTATCAATAACCTCTAGTTATTCCAACTTATCAAGATCCAAACTCCTCAACTGCCTATTCAAACTCCTCAACTGCCTACCTTTCTGCAGTTTTTCCAGCTTTAATAAAAAGTCAATAACTAATAACTTATGACCAGAGACTATGTCTACTGGAAATGTGTCGAAGTTCAGATTTGGATTCTGTATCTCCGTCTCACAATTACACAGGGTATCCCATTCATCTTGAGAACACCAAGTAACATTTGTCCAGAAGCAAATTAAGAAAAAAAGTATCCATTAAATGTTATTTAGCTACCAGAGAGCATTAACCAGCTTGATTTCCTTTTATGTAACTTCGGTCGTTACGAATATGTGAACAGCAGGAAGTCTTTTCTAAGTAGCACACAACATTTTTATTGGGTAATCCACTTCCTCTCTTCAAGACCTTGAAAGATACTCATTGATCTGTTCTCACTACTGGTAATATCAATCTTGGGAAATACCTGAGGCTTACAATTGACAAAAATTTATGAACTGGTAACAACTGTTCATTCCTGTCCTACTGGAACACTTTAGCAATTTCTCTCAGCAGATATCCCATCTTTTATAGTTTTAATTGGTCATCACTCATAAGTACAGCGGCCATAGCGAGTTCTAACCACAAATGAATCATGTCAGCCTTGAATTTAAGAGAGAGAATTCCAAGTCTCACTACAGTCTTATGGAGACGACTACTTGATCTTTAAATGCAATTTTCACCTTTCTGATTTAACTACCGACTGTGATAACGTTGGGACTGGGAAACTTGGTAATTCAAAGATGAGCACTGCAAACTATAGCATTTATTTACGTTCTCTTTAACGACTGACATTGAATTAAACAGTAAAATTATGGAAGGTTACCACACATTACTGTCCCGTACGAAACCGAATCAGAGTGAAAACTGAGGAGAAGAGAGATCAGTATGAGACGAACTCTGTGCCTTAAGGAAATGGGTGCTGCGATGGAGCGGAATGTTAGTCATGCGAGATTGAAGCATAAAGGAGTTATGGAAATTGACAAGAGTCACTGGTATACCAGCAGAGAATACTAAAGAGGAAGTACGAGTCGATTGTGGCGTGGTCAGTTAAAGCTCCAGTAATGAAAGCTTTGGTGGTTAATAGCAGGATGGACCAGCGTATAGCCTTGCTTTTCTAAAGGCGTAAGCCGATCATTTTCATACACTGAATGTATTGTTCTACGTTGACTTATTATGTGTGTATTTACACGCAAAACCAAACTGAACTACCCAGAATGAGACAAATTACACTGTGACCTAAGTTTCTCATTAATTTCGCTTACAACTATGTGTACTCTTACCATTTCAACTGGTAGACTGAAGTTGTTCTACCTGGCAGCTACTTCCGTAGTCTTCCACCACCCATCTGCTGCAACCAACAAAAATCTGATTTATACAATTCCCAAAATTGCAGATACCCTCAGCAGCGAGATTGTTCTCTGTTAATCCCTACTCTTATCTAGTTGTACTCTGCATCAAAGTTATTCTTCGTAATCTGAACTATACTCTTCGCGAACCCAAGGCAATCGAAACACCACTCTCCGCGACCACAAGACGAACTGACTTCTCTCCAGCAAAAAGGAGGGATCCATGCCCGATTTTTCGTAGTTCTGACCGACCAATCCCCTGTCGCCTTTTTCTGATTGAGGGTCCAGTACGATCAGCCTTCGAGAAGAGCACGTATGATTACTGTTTTTTGGCGCCCTTCTGCAGAGAAAAATCCAATAGGAACATCTAGGAGCTTCTACCGGGAAATACGGTGGGCCAATGAAACGCCTAACCTCAAAATTAGGCGGGAAGGATCGTTTCTACACCTGCGTACGCTCTACGAGTCACGTAGGCCTCACAGGAATGTAGTGTTTTGCGGCAAGCTTGTGAGAGTCGTGTTCGCCGTCAACATGCATCGATGGTACGATGATCTGATTAAACGTGTGTATGTTATCAACAGTGTTCATTTTATCAACTGGAATTTTATCAATATACCGGGTGATCAAAAAGTCAGTATAAATTTGGAAACTGAATAAATCACGGAATAATGTAGATAGAGAGGTACAAATTGACACACATGCCTGGAATGACATGGGGTTTTATTAGAACAAAAAATAAAAAGTTCACAAAATGTCCGACAGATGGCGCTGGGCAGCAAAACGTCAGTGACTGCGCATGACAATGTTGTATAAAAGGAGTTGTAATGAGAGAGAGAATCAGATGCGCCAGCAGTCGCAGCACGTTGACGTTACCTGAAAAGGCGCTTTTAGTGAAGCTGTATTATCAGAATGGGGAATGTGCTAGTTCAGCGTTACGATCCTATCGCCATAGGATGGGGATTCGAACGGGTAAAGGTCCGTTGACAAATGCAGTTGTGGCGAGAATGATTTCGAAGTTCGAAGCCACGGGTTGTTTAGACGATAGACCCCGTAGTGGCCGACCGAGCACAAGGCGTAATGCTGCTGAGACAGTTCAGGAAGAAATGGAGACTGTAGCGGGTTCGTCTATGAACGGGGAAGTCAGCGCTCGTGCAGTCGCACGTCGCACCGGCATTCCATACACTACTGTTTGGTTGGCACTGAGACGTACCTTCCGATGCTATCCGTACAAAATCCATCGGCATCATGAACTGTTACCTGACGATTTAGTGAAGCGGAGGGCGTTTGCGGTGTGGGCGTCTCTAAAGATGGTGGAAGATGACGATTGGTTGAGTGACGTGTTGTCGACCAACGAAGCTCATTTCACGCTCCAAGGGTCTGTCAACGCCCACAACTGCAGAATTTGGGCTACCGAAAATCCTAGAACTGTCGTGGAAACTCCATTGCACGACGAGAAAGTCACGGTATGGGTTGGATTTACCACATCTACCGTTATCGGGCCTTTTTTCTTCGAGGAAATGCGTGATTCTGGTTTTGTAACTGCTACCGTGAGGGGTGAGAGGTACGCCGATATGTTACAGAATCGCATCATCCCCAGCCTGGCTGATAAACACCCGCTGGAACGTACGATGTTTATGCAGGATGGCGCTATATTGCTAGACGCGTGAAAGATCTCTTGCGCGCGTCGTTTGGTGATGATCGTGTGCACAGCCGCCACTTTCGTCATGCTTGGCCTCCCAGGTCCCCTGACCTCACTCAGTCCTTGCGATTACTGGCTTTGGAGTTACCTGAAGTCGCAAGTGTATCGTGATCGACCGACATCTCTAGGGATGCTGAAAGACAACATCCGACGCCAATGCCTCACCATAACTCCGGACATGCTTTACAGTGCTGTTCACAACATTATTCCTCGACTACAGCTATTGTTGAGGAATGATGGTGAACATATTGAGCATTTCCTGTGAAGAACAATTCTTTGCTTTGTCTTACTTTGTTATGCTAATTATTGTTTTTCTGATCAGATGAAGCGCCATCTTTCGGACATTTTTTTAACTTTTGTATTTTTTCGGTTCTAACAAAACCCCATGTCATTCCAAGCATGTGTGTCAATTTGTACCTCTTTATCTACATTCTTCCGTGATTTATTCAGTTTTCAAATTTCGACTCACTTTTTTATCACCCGGTACATTCATTGGGAGCAGCTATTCTTATCCTGTTTGAAACCATTCATCGGTAAGGCGTGACATTCGTCTCCGGTAAATGTCGATTATGATCTTTTTAAGACCGTTCTTCTTATGACGTTGGCTCTGAGCACTATGGGACTTAACATCTGTGGTCATCAGTGCCCTAGAACTTAGAACTACTTAAACCTAACTAACCTAAGGACATCACACACATCCATGCCCGAGGCAGGATTCGAACCTGCGACCGTAGCAGTCGCGCGGTTCCGGACTGCGCGCCTAGAACCGCTAGACCACCGCGGCCGGCTCTTATGACGTGTTACATGTTTGTGAGTAGTATACTATCATAATCATCTTTTGGATGTTGTAACTCTTTATTTTTCATGATCGTGTGCTCAGCCGCCACTTTCGTCATGCTTGGCCTGCCAGGTCCCCTGACCTCAGTCCTTGCGGTTACTGGCATCTACCATATGAAAGACATCGTTTGATTAGTTTTCTTTTACCCTAACATGTTCCATCGCTTCATGTATTATCGTCAGTTTTTTTTATTTATTTTCTTCCTCGTATGACTGTCACTTATGTACGAATGCGAGCTGAAAAGCAATGCCTATGAATTTCTTATGTGAAAAATCGTAAAGCTTTTTAAATAAAACAAACTTCATTAGCATCCTACATGTTCGTGTTTCGTGTCTGCATATTTGCAGTCCATTAGGACAACATAGTGTGCAAGTAGTAAGGTGTATTACTTAGGCAATTTCGAGAAAATTTCAAAACAAGTTGTATGCGTCGAATATGTACCAATATGTTGTTGCTGTAACCACGAATTGGCAGTGGTTAAGTGGTTAGTGTTCAAGCTTGGTAATCGTTAGATCACTGAATTGAGTCCTGCTCAATTTTTTAATGTATATTTTTTCAACACTGCTTATTTTACTCCATATATATGACACTTGAAAGGTAATATAATGAAAATACACGTGTATTACGATGAACTTTTATTGAATTTCCAGTGGGATTTCGCTATTTACTGGTTCTAATTGTTACAATAAATTTTGTAGTTATCCGTAAGTAAACGACCAAACGCATAAAGTTTTCCTGAAAACCTATGACTGTCGTAATTTGCGAAATCTCTTGTACTTGCAATCGGTTAAGGCACCTGGAACGGCTTTGCACTTGGGGACGCTTATCCAGGTTTCAAGTACAAGGAACAAACTTGGAAAGCCCCAGTCTAACATCTATAAATGAAGACGTAATAACTTTATTCAATAATACAATGAGTTACAATATGCCAGAACATAAAGTAATATACAAATATTTGTCGGATGTGTTTTTGAGAACAAATGGCTTATGTGCAAATTTTTTGAAAATCACAAAATTTACGTTTTTACTAAGAAAAAGAAGGTACTACTGCGGATGATTAATGTCACGAAAATTCAATGCATAATGCTGTTGCAAAAGGTCGATTAAAAGACGCGTTCTTGTACTGTGATAGTCTCCTTCAAGAAGCGGACTATATTCGCAAATTACGACAGGGATACATTTTGAGGAAAAAAATTGTGCGTTTTGTCGATTACTTGTCGATAGTTATAAATATAACATTTGTGGTAATAATTACAATTAGAAAACTGTCAAATAACATCTCAAATTCAAGGAACTTTCATGCAAATACACATATTTTTTCATTACATTGCGTTTCAAATGTCATCTATATGAAATGATATGGCCAGTATTAAAAAAATATAAATTTAAAAAACAAAAGAAAAATGAAAACGACTTGATCCAGCAGTCCAGCGAGTATATAGCTTGGATGCTAACCACTTGAGCGCCGCCATCCCACGTCAGAGCTGCGAAGTACCGGTCTCATATTCGACGCATAAAACTTCTCTCGTAATTTTCTCGAAATATGATAAGCAGTACGCCTTACTACTTGCACATTATGTTGTCCTAAATTTGAAATAATTCCGCGATCCCTTGTAAGACGTAGCGAATTCAGAACTAAGGCAAAGATGTGTCGCGACATCAATACTGTAGCGCAGAGAAGTCACAACTGACAACGGAGCCGCCGCGTTTCCGGCCTTAACGGGAAGTTGCCGGCGCCGCTAGACCCCGACGGCGGCGACAGCAGTGTCCGCAGACGAAGCCGCGCCGCCTACCCGCCGTCATCGATTTCCGTGTCGTCTGACGGGACATCAGACTCGCTGGGCCGGGGTACCAGAAACTTAGTGTGACGTAAGAACGAGTGCTGACGGGTCTCAGGGAACATTAACGGCCTCCGTGTGTCAGATTCTGGAAGCGATGCACCAAATGTGGCCGCAGCACACGTTAGTCTCCGCATCCACGAGATTTGCGGCGACTGAGCAGTGAGGGAAGGACTGAGCAGTTGTGAAAATTTAGATAACTCTATAACAACGTTCACGATGAAGAATGAAGTGGTTGGCCATAAAAATGACTGCTATTCGTGGTAAGGTACTGCAAGAAGATAGGTCAGAGGTTTCACAATAACAGTGTAAAAATGGAAAAAAAAACTATCACTAGATCTTTATGTTCACAGGCAGCAAATTTCTACGATGAGTGAATACTGAATGCCACTCCCCCCCCCCCCCCCCCCTCACACACACACACACACACACACACACACACACACACACACACACACACACAATCGTATGTGTCAACAATAGCTGACATTAAGCATAGAAGTAGTGAAAGGTAAGCACTTGCACCCAAAATGAACACCATGGTAACTGAAATGACTGCTCTTCCAATCTTTGTTACATGTCACTGGCAACGGCTTCCCGGGTAATCATTGACAGACTAATGCGATATAAACAAAGAAGTACATAGTTAAACCAATAAAGACATTACTTTAGCTCTTCGGCCTCCGTATTTTGCGAGAATCATCCCGATTTGCTTCAGAGTTTTCACGTCATCCTCGGTTGCACGCAGTCGTTCTGTACTAGTTGTACAAGCCCCATATGAAGTGCAGTTGTTAGATACGCTGAAACAGTGTTGTGTTCGGAAAGAGCCATGCTCAAACGCCGTGCTGTCAGCACTCATGTCGGTTTTCTATTATTCAAGATCACTGTTGAGATTTCTTCCCATACATTTTGTCGAAATGAGCCATTGCTCCGATTATAATGACCTCGTAACGAGCGGAACCATTATCATAACGAAAGAAAAAACTAATGACATAAAATTTGGGTCTTATGTTTTATCACTTCCTAAGCAACTTTTTTTCTGGCGGTTTTTCATTAGTTCCGGTCATTTTAGACATACTACTGAAATTTGAAAGTTGTATCACTGTTGTAATGGACACTATAAAGAATACAAGGAAGTCACGGGCACTGTGGTGATTGCTTTTCTTAAGGACGCCTTTCGATTCATACATCATCAAATCAATCTGAAAAAATCTATGAAGAGCTACAAATAACGCAGAATGCATAATAGAAGTTATCTGAGCACTAAGAATAAACAGGGAATAAATCGAAATACAATGTGAAAACATGCCAACGTTAAGGACAACACGTCAACATAGATATGGAGTCGAATATCTCATCCGTGAGACCATGAGAAGTTGAATCATTAAGGCGGCTGCGCCATTCAGGACCCGGCTTCTGTGGCCGAGCGGTTCAAGGCGCTTCAGTCCGGAACCGCGCTGCTGCTACGGTAGCAGGTTCCAATCCTGCCTCGGGCATGGATGTGTGTGATGTCCTTAGGTTAGTTAGGTTTAAGTAGTTCTGAGTCTAGGGGACTAATGACCTCAGACGTTAAGTCCCATAGTGCTTAGAGCCATTTGAACCATTTTTGAGCCATTCAGGAAGATAACTAGCACACCAAGCTGCAACACTGGTCAGCAGTAATACTTATACTAATAATTATTATAGTCCCATGAAGAATGGCAAAGACGCGACCTGGAGGCAGTGAACAAGAAAATGTGTATCCAATCAAAAACCATAAAATAACAACTGTTTTAAACACAAAAGCAAATCTCATGTTGTAGGGGAGAGGAGCCAATAGGAAATCGTCACGTAAAGGTGGGACGCGCCAGTCTATGTGTGGGTGCGATGAACAAATTTCTTATTATAAGACACTTAAGATCAAAACACATATATATATATATATATATATATATATATATATATATATATATATATATATATATATATACATCGTGACCGGGCCAAATGTCTCACGAAATAAGCGTCAAACGAAAAAACTACAAAGAACGAAACTTGTCTAGCTTGAAGAGGGAAATCAGATGGCGCTATGGTTGGCCTGCTAGCTGGCACTGCCATAGGTCAAACGGAAACCAACTGCGTTTTAAAAAAAATAGAAACCGTCATTTTTTATTACATATTCGTATAGTACGTAAAGAAATATGAGTGTTTTAGTTGGACCACTTTTTTCGTTTTGTGATAGATGGTGCTGTAATCGTCACAAACATATGGCTCACAATTTTAGACGAACAGTTGGCAACAGGTAGGTTTTTTAAATTAAAATACACAGCGTAGGTACGTTTGAACTTTTTATTTCGGTTGTTCCAATGTGATACATGTATCTTTGTGAACTTATCATTTCTGAGAACGCATGCTGTTACAGCGTGATTACCTGTAAATACCACATTAATGCGATAAATGCTCAAAATGATGACCGTCAACCTCAATGCATTTGGCAATACGTGTAACGACATTCCTCTCAACAACGAGTAGTTCGCCTTCCGTAATGTTCGCACATGCATTGACAATGCGCTGACGCAACTTGTCAGGCGTTGTCGGTGGATCACGATAGCAAATATCCTTCAACTTTCCCCACAGAAAGAAATCCGGCGACGTCGAATCCGGTGAACGTGCGGGCCATGGTATGGTGCTTCGACGACCAATCCACCTGTCATGAAATATGCTGTTCAATACCGCTTCAACCGCACGCGAGCTGTGTACCGGACATCCGTCATGTTGGAAGTACATCGCCATTCTGTCGTGCAGTGAAACATCTTGTAGTAACATCGGTAGAACATTACGTAGGAAATCAGCATAGATTGCTCCATTTAGATTGTCATCGATAAAATGGGGGACAATTATCCTTCCTCCCATAATGTCGCACCATACACTAACCTGCCAAGGTCGCTGATGTTCCACTTGTCGCAGCCATCGTGGACTTTCCGTTGCCCAATAGTGCATATTATGCCGGTTTACGTTACCGCTGTTGGTGAATGACGCTTCGTCGGTAAATAGAACGTGTGCAAGAAATCTGTCATCGTCCCGTAATTTCTCTTGTGCCCAGTGGCAAAACTGTACACGACGTTCAAAGTCATCGCCATGCAATTCCTGGTGCATAGAAATATGGTACGGGTGCACAATCGATGTTGATGTAGCATTCTCAACACTGACGCTTTGAGATTCCCGATTCTCGCGCAGTTTGTCTGCTACTGATGTGCGGATTAGCCGCGACAGCAGCTAAAACACCTACTTGGGCATCATCATTTGTTGCAGGTCGTGGTTGACGTTTCACATGTGGCTGAACACTTCCTGTTACCTTAAATAACGTAACTTTCCGGCGAACGGTCCAGACACTTGGTTGACGTCGTCCAGGATACCGAGCAGCATACGCCCGTTGGGCATTTTGATCACAATAGCCATACATCATCACGATATCTACCTTTTCGCAATTGGTAAACCGTCCATTTTTTTTTCTTTATTGTGATTTTAAAACCCGGAGAACAGGTAGGCTGGCAGCAGCACAATACACCTCTCTTCAGCCAAAGATAGCACAATGATATAAACAGAGAAGATACATGACTTGGAAAAACGGCGGGAAAAAACAGTAGACACAAGAACATAAAAAAACATGAAGCCGTTCACACTCGATGACAATCCACACGACAAACCGTTGACACGAAGCACAAACACTGATGATGACGATGGCACTGGTGAACGATGGAGTGTGACGGTGAACACTGAACACTAAACACGACGGCACACACGAGACACTGATGGCGATGATCTCCGGCGCGCGAATGTCCACTTAGCGTGCGCGAGTCCGGGGACCTGCCAAGAGGGGAATAAGGGCGAGGTGAGGGAGAGGGGAGAACAAGGATGCCAATGGCTGAGGAGATGGGTGGAGGAGGAGAGGGACAGGGGAGTGGAAGCTCAGGGGAGGAGTGGGAAGAAAAGGAGGAGGGAGGGAAGAGGGAGAGAAGGGAGGGAGGGTGTCCAGAGGAGCAAACACAGGAGGAGGGTGGGAGGATCAAAGTTGGTAGGAGGGGTAGATGGAGGGGAGGAGGGCATCATCAGGGAGATGGAGCTGGCGGAAGCCACCTTGGGAGAGGGTAAGGAGGGTGGAGAGATGGAGACCGGGTGGGACGTGGGAATACAGGCGCGGCAGCGGGCGGGGATGGGAGAGGATCGGGGAGACTAGCGGGTGAGGAGGATCGAGTTTACGGGAGGTGTACAGGATCCGTATCCTTTCAAGAAAAAGGAGGAGGTGGAGGAAGGGGATGAGATCGTACAGGATAACAGTCCATTTTAACACGGGTAATTTGTCACAAAGCAAATACCGTGTGCACTGGCAGAATGTTACGTGATACCAAATACTTATACGTTTGTGACTATTACAGCGCCATCTATCACAAAGCGAAAAAAGTGGTCCAACTAAAACATTCATATTTCTTTACGTACTACACGAATATGTAATAAAAATGGGGGTTCCAATTTAAAAAAACGCAGTTGATATCCGTTTGACCTATGACAGCACCATCTAGCGGGCCAACCATAGCGCCATCTGGTTTCCTCTTTCAAGCTAGACGAGTTTCGTTCTTTGTAGTTTTTTCGTTTGATCTTATTTCGTGAGATATTTGGGCCGTCACGATCAATGGACCACCCTGTATACATTGACCACCTTTACATAGTATCCGGCCCAGGAAATACGTATATAGTTTTTTGTAGAGTTTTTCAATATAGGCTTCATAGGCAACACTAGTCATTAGTGTAAAATGACGTCACTGAATGATAAGAATTACAGCACGGACACATCTTTGAAATTACGTAAAAATTGGTACATACCTCTCAAGTGACTTCACGTCACACCTGTTATACCACTGAAATCCCTTGGCGCACACACTCGGACCTGTCTTCTCGCTCTTAGTAGTGGTTTAAAACAAATAACCAATGCAAAAACAGGCAACGAGCCTAGTTAAACAGTTGCCTCACTCTGACGGTACATATTCTCAACAACTGTACGGCCATGAGATCCCTATCACATCCGACATATTTCTAGGTGTGACCGCTTAATAGGTTTAAAGTAGTATTTTAACAGGTATGTTAAGTCTGAAGGACAGATGTCGAAAGTCTCACACTGGCACAACAACAAATGCACCTGCTTTATGTGAAAACCCACTCTGAAATACGTAAGGCCTGCATTCACTGAGGACACAAAAAACCTTCTGCAAATTCTCAGTCTCCTTTTGCATGAGGCAAACGTCAGTACGGGATTGGCAGAGAGGCATGGAACGTCTGTATTTGCACGCGTCTTATTGAACAGAACAGTGGGTGAAAATTTTAGATCAAAATTTTCTTAGTAAGTTAATTAAAAAAATATTGCTCAAGATATATAAATAAAAAATCATAAATAATTTGTGCATTTGAGTAAAGAAAGAAATACGCAGAGCAAAATGTAGCGTCGAATTGAATTAAAAGCGGTATCTGGTCTGTGAAAATGTGGAAATATTGAACTGAGATTGAAGCAACATTGTTTCAACGCATAAAATCACTCCAGAACGAATACGAAGATATCTAAGCTTGACCTTATTTTGTTGTTCTCTTCCTAAAAAGTAGATGCAAAAAAATATTTCTATACATTATGAACGATATTTTGTGTTGTGTTTCTCATATACAGGGTGTAACGGATGTAAGTGCAAATATTTTTATATGTTTTACATTAATACACTATGTGATCGAAAGTATCCGGCTGAAAATGACAAGTTCATTGCGCCGTCCATTGGTAATGCTAGAATTCAATATGGTGTTGGCCCATCCTTAGCCTTGATGGCAGCTTCCACTCTCGCAGGCATGCGTTCAATCAGGTGCTAAAAGGTTTCTTGGGGAATGGCAGCCCATTCTTCACGGAATGCTGCAGTGAGGAGAGGTATCGATGTCGGTCGGCGAGGCCTGGCACGAAGTCGGCGTTCCAAAACATCCCAAAGGTGTTCTATAGGATTCAGATCAGGACTCTGTGCAGGCCAGTCCATTACAGGGACGTTATTGTCGTGTAACCACTCCGCCACAAGCCGTGCATTATGAACAGGTGCTCGATCGTGTTGAAAGATGCAATCGCCATCCCCGAATTGCTCTTCAACAGCGGGAAGCAAGAAGGTGTTTAAAAAATCAATGTAGGCCTGTGCTGTGATAGTGCCACACAAAACAACAAGGGGTGCAAGCCCCATCCTTGAATAACACGACCACATCATAACACTACCGCCTCCGAGTTTTACTGTTGGCACTACACACGCTGACAGGTAACGCTCACCGGGCATTCGCTATACCCACACCCAGCCATCGGATCGCCACATTATGTACCGTCATTCGTCACTCCACAAAACGTTTTTCCACTGTTCAATCGTCCAATGTTTACGCTCCTTACACCAAGCGAGGCGTCGTTTGGCATTTACCGTCTTATGAGCAGCCGCTTGACAATGAAATCCTAGTTTTCTCACCTCCTGCCTAAGTGTCATAGTACTTACAGTGGATCCTGATGCAGTTTGGAATTCCTGTGTAATGGTATGGATAGATGCCTGCCTATTACACATTACGACCCTCTTCAACTGTCGGCGATCTCTGTCAGTCAACAGACGAGGTCCGCCTCTGTACACTTTTGTGCTGTACGTGACCCTTCACGTTTCCACCTCAGTATCACATCGGAAACAGTGGACCTAGGGATGTTTAGGAGTGTGGAAATCTTGCGTACAGGCGTATGTCACATGTGACATCCAATCACCTGACGACGTTCGAAGTCCGTGAGTTCCGCGGAGCGCCCCGTTCTGCTCTCTCGCGATGTCTAATGACTACTGAGGTCGCTGATATGGAGTACCTGGCAGTAGGTGGCAGCACAATGCAACTAATGTGAAAAACGTGTTTTTGTGGGTGACCGGATACTTTTGAAAACGTAGTGTATGTCTAACCATCAGTGTGTTGGTCGTTTTTTCTCTGCGACGAACAGTCTTCCCACAAACACGTCACAAACCTTACGACCTAATGTTTTATACATGGCCATACCTGGACCGCGAAGTGGAATACGCCTATCAGTATAGATAAACTGTTTTGCGACCACTTGTCCACTTGTACTTGGAGTTACTACCCAATTTAAAAACACACAACTTGTAATAGTTACAATTATTAGACTGCAAACGACGTAAATACTGATATAAGGTCCAGTACACCGTAATCAACTACCAACAGAAATATCTGCACTTACACCCGTTGCACCCTGTATATTTATCTACTCATTTACGACTACTTCAAAGTTGAGTAAGTGTCACCATTGACGAAAATAAATACTGAACCTGCCTAATGAAATTTTATTTTCTTACTGAATTTCAGGTTGAAAATGATAAAACCCACTGCACAAGAAGTTAGCGATAGCTAACTGAACAAGAGATGGGACTTCAGAAGCTGTGATCACAACAAACATCCGCCATGTTCGAGGGAGTAGTGGCGACGGTTCTCAACCGTTATCTCGGCAAATACATTCAAGATCTCGACATCGAAAGCCTAAATATTGGAATTTTCAGCGGAAATGTACAACTTGTTGATCTCAGAATCAAGCCTGAAGCTCTGGTAAGTATTTAATCTGTTAATTATAATGATACTTCTTCTGTCTGTGTTTGAAGTTTGGGGAGAGCTTCAACCGCGGATGAAACACAAACACTTTTTAGATATTATGCTATATTACAAACACAAGGAGAAAATTTCTAGCTCTGACAGAATCAATGAAATGTTGTTTTAATATGTTTGTTTTTGTTGCTTGTGTTTCACTTGATTCCAGTAAAGATTTGTTTATATGGTTTTGAAAGTGTTTTGTATTTATTCCATTGAAATGGATAGAGGGAAATACTGCCCTCCCATACTATTGTCAACTAAAATTAGTGTACATGTACGTAAGTTTTCAAAGGAATTTGCTCCTTAATTTTCGACAATGAAGATATTGGTAGCTGAATTCAGCAATAGCTGAGCTTCTTTGGAAAATTATCCACATGAAATACATCCGAAAAACGTAACCAAATGTGAAAACATCAAGTAATTGCCTAATACTGTACTAGACAACAGTAGATGAAAGGCGTATGAAATAGCTGGAGGGACATGCAAGTGTGACTGCGGTAAATTTTCCGTGTAGAATAAACTAGCAGCTATTTGCATGACGGCTATAGCATTTATTGATGCTTACCAACAGCAGATATGAAAACAAGAACCTCAGCTTTATTTGGACCATTTCAAAAAGAAACCAACCCATTTTGTGCGTTGATTTTGTGCTGCGATTAACTCTTGTGTCAAGATACAAGGGAATTAAAGAGATTCGCTGTCTGTGGATATTGATTTATATGAATGGGGCAAGTTGAACCTTTGTGCCGGACAGGGATTCGAACCTGGATCTCCTGCTAACCCTTTTTTTATGAACCTCACTCAATCCCCTTACAGCCCTTCCATTCGCTGCCCTTTAGTTACCTTCTCTGCCTAGGTGCTGTGCATTTTATCTTGTTTGTTAAAACATAATAATTCTCCTGGAAAACCTAAGAAATTAACAAATGTAAATATTTCGTTTCATGTCACAACTTATTTATTTTTTGTTATTTATTTAAATTAAATTTCTTTTTAATTGTAAATTAAATGATAAGAAAATTTTTCCGTTTCGTGGAACTGCAAAAGAAAAGGCATAAGTCCCTTTTGATGGTTGCTTATTCCTTCATCCTTAAATTGTAAAGTAATTTTTCCTTCTTCTGAAATCCTTCATGCCTGTCTTCTTTCTGAAAACAAAATGTATGCTTCTTTATAAATGCAAAAAAAGATTGATATTTTGCCCAAATCAAACCGCTTGTAATCTATTAAAACTAAGGTTCTTGTTTATTTGTCAGGAAAATTAGAGGAGTAACTAAAATGTATTTATCGTCTTTCATTGTAGTATATTTCCTTTCAACCACCTGTGTCCAACTTCGCTATCGTAAGATGCAGCTAAATACAAGTAACACAATGAGTAAAAGGATTAATCTTAATTACAAAGTAAAAGGAAATTATTCAGCAGTCTATAGACTGGTCTTAATATCTCAGATGCACGGATACAATACTCCTACGTAGTTTGCAAAATTCTTTTGATAAATTCGTTTGTTCCGCAGTTCATGTTGTAATGTTGTCAGTTTAAACTTAAATTCCGTTAGGTGTTTCTGACGTTATCACGTAGTGTACGAATTGATCCGATAGCCAGATTATCGTACTGCTTTTCTGGTCAGTGTATCGTTTTTGGTCTGGTGTCACAATTTCTTGTACCCTGACATACTGCGGTGCCGTCTGCAGTATTGATGTAAGTTTCTGTTGCGTCCATTCCAGATTTAGCGCGAGTGGTTACATTTAAACCGATGTATAAGTGTATCCTGTTCATTACACCTATCACAATTCGGTGAATCTGCAAGATTGACAGAGTAACTTCGTGCACGCTGGAATCGTTTCAGTCACAATTTTGTACCATTCTGCCCTAAAATCTGCCGTAAGTTGTTTGTTGTGAATATTCTTCCACACTTCAGGCCAGTTGACATGAGGGTGTTTAGTTTGCATTCTGTTAGCAACTGAAGGTTTCTTAATATGATGGTATCATCTCTTTGTATTGAACATTTTGTCTTCGTGGATTACGTAACTGTTCTCGACTATGGAGGTTCTGAGAAAGCTGAGCTTTGAATGTATTTTACCAGTATTGACGGGTGTTACGTGGCTTCCTGGCTGAGCTGCTTTCAGAAGTATACTTGCCAAGCTAGTGGGGCTGAATTTTGATTTTTTAAGGACCCTGTTTACTGTTAAAGCTTTGAATTTTGCGTCAATATCTATTATTTCGGTCCCACCTTCTTCAAACGGTAATGTTGGCGTGCTGCAGTTTACCTTAAAAACATTTACACCGTATACGAAATATACAGTCGATGATAGTAGACTTCTGGCTATTGGCGCTGGTGCCAGTAAAATGGTGCTATGTAATACACTTTCTGTAAGGTGAACTATTTCACAAGTCTTACTTTCTGAATCATATCGAGACTTCGCTTGAAATATAGCTGTATGCTGGCCCTAAATTTGTTCAACATCGATCGCCAGTTGCTAGTCTGCGTCCACGTCAGAAACGAGATCTAGCCCTAGACCTCGTATCGCTGTTGCCGTGGATAACCATTGTTGTTCTTCCAACAGTAAACCTTTCCCTAAATTAACTATCTTGGATTTGTTACAGTTGTTCATGGCCCCTGTTGCTGCACAGTAGGCGTTCAGTTAATATTTTGGGTGCGGTAGCCGGTCTTGTGTCCGAACAAATATGCTCAGATCATCTGCAAATGCTCAACATACGGTCTTTCCTAGTAAGACCAAGCCTGGGAGTGGGCTGTGAAGTTTCTATAAGAGGCACTCGACCACAATTACGCATAGGGCCATCGGTAGGGGCAACCTTGACGGACCCACCGCTTTGTATCGAATGGTCCAGTTAGTTACCCATTGACCACAATTTTGGACTAAGCTCCTTGCAAAATGACTCAGACAAGTTGGGAGAATATGTGGCAGATACCAGTTTCCGTATTGCTGTTAGTAGAAAACTGTGAGAGATCTGGTCGAAAGCTTTCGAAAAATCAATAGCTCTTACAGAATCTCTTGTGTTACAGATATCTGTGATGGCTGTTATGTCACAGTAGTCGCTCAGGATGTCACTTATACTGCGCCCCAGAACTACGCATGTTTCGTAACCTCCTATCATGTTTCTCATTACGTCGCTTAACCTTGTGTTTACTGCTCTAGCTAGTATTTCGTAGTCAGTGTTCATCAAGGTTATCGGATGTTTGTTGGCGGGTATTTCTTGGCTAACAATAGGAAGAGCCCTTCGGGGTAGTTTGTGGGAAGCTTTTGGAGATTCCATGCATCGTGGAATATGCTAATTAGTTCTTCTTTCAATATGTCCCAATAACTGAGGTAAAATTCAATATTCGGATGAGGTTGTAAAGCGACACTTTCTCCTGATGGATAATATTGTCAGCTATGGACCTCATTTTCAGACCCTCTAGTTTTTGTCTCTGCACTGACATTAGCTGTGCTTCAATCTGCTTTATCTGTAAACTGTTAGTGGTTATATCTCGTGTATTTTGGAACAGTTCTCGGAGACACACGAAATAAAATTTCTTTGTACTTTTCTCCTTCTCATTTTTGTTGTAGACATATTGTTTAAGCAATCTCCGTAGCTTGGGTTCGCATGATCCACCACCAATTTCATCTGCTGGGGTACTTCTTTATGTTAGTGACGCAGGCCTTCCATGTTTCCAGCACCAAAATTTCTCCGCAGAAATTTGTTAGCTTCTATAAACTGATTCTGATAATATAGGCACAATGGTCGGAAAAATTTGCAGCTCAGATTTCTGACTTAGTGACGTTACATATTAAATCTTGTGAACCGTAAATTCGGTCTATTCTATTAGTTGAATGGCTAGTGACGTACTGTAAACGCGGGATACTTGAGCCCAGATTTTGAAACTTCTGACATTATATTTAAAAATGGGTACAAAAGATTTTTTTCACCGACATACTCACATTATATTATTAAACTACCGTTTATTATGGATACTTTAACATGCAGTACGCATTGTTTGTGACGTAGTAAATATTTTTATTTTTCTATTTCATTTGGACTCAAGATAACCTTACGGTTGGGTTACTTGAACCCAGACTGTAATTCCCACAGATACTACCATTTGAAGGCAGTTTAGGTCCAAGTAGGTTGATGGTTGTTTGAACAACGTAATTTCTGAACATCCAGTGAACTTCCAAACATTTATTTTAAGGGCAAATATTGATTTTGAACATTAATTTTGAACAACACTTTTTAGATTTTGTACAAACAATAGAATGTAGGGATATAACAATGTTTAGAATCCAGTTAAAGAAAACAAATCTCTTTTTATTAATTTTAGGGGTTCTATTATCATTACCACATCTTCAGATTTATACAACAAGACATGCTTATTTTTGGGCCACCTCCAGGCTTTTAGTGTAGGCCCCATGCAGTCGACTCTAACACCTTCTGCTTCTATAGCGAGGATGACTCCTGGGTATTCCTTCTCGTTCCATTTTACAATAACACACTTGCCTATTTTTAGGTCATCTTTCGTTACAGGCGCCGGTGATGGTGTTGATTTGCCTTTGGTTTGGCAAGAAGTCATAGATAAGTGTCCTATATGTTTCCCATCACTATTGTGGAGGCTGATGTCGCTGTCACCTCCTGATCCCAAACTGAATGCGTCATCTTCATCTGACGTGGAGTCTTCCAATTTTTGTTTTCTTTCTCGTTTGGTGGTCTTGGTTGTTTTTGAAGATGCTTTCATTTTTGGACTTTCTTCCTGGTGTCGGGTGTTTTCCACGGAGGCACTGGTATTACTGGTAGAGCAGAAATCAGACACACTTACACTCTGTCCAGGTGGCACTTGGAGTTTTTTCCTCTTAGTAGAGCGAGGTGTAACAAACTCGCCCCTCTTCTCGTGAAGTCGTTGAAGAAATGCATCCCCAATTATAGACAAGTCTACATTTGCCTTGGATTTGTCTTGATTTAGCAAACGGCGTGTGATCTGATTTTTATCTAGAGGCACCAGTCCAGCTTTCTTGAAACATGCCTTTAGGTTGCTTTTCATGTTTGGACTAAAACAGTTCGCAACAGTATTGGGAACTGATCCTTTGGAAGCACGCCGATTCTTTTACCTGCATCTGATTGCTTCCAACGGTCAAGAACATCCTTCCACCTCATTTTGAGAGGCATAAAATATGCCACATCCAGTGGCTGAGTGAGGTGGGAAGAATTACGTGAAAGACAAACAAAGTGCACATTGTTTTCTTCACAGAGCTGAATTACATTGATGCTGAGGTGTGAAGTAAGATTGTCACCAATTACAACCTTCTTACCTTCTTGTTTCTTAAGAATTGTAAGCAGATGACTGGTAAACCAGTCCTCAAAAATTGCTAGATCGATCCGCCCATGCTTACTGCGGTTATATCTAGCCCCAGGTGGGCCACTTTCCATCCAAGTTCACCACAGATTTTCGGCCTTATATATGATATAAGGTGGAATGGACTGTCCGGCTGCATTGTCACAAAACATTACACTTATGCTGGATTTTGTTGTGTTCACAATGCGCTCGGGGTATTAAGTACCCCTTCGGCAAATTACTTTTTCCCTACCCAGATCATCACTCATATCGGTTTCGTCATAGTTGTAGACATTTTCAGGGAGGGAGGGTGTCCTTGAGCAGTTTTCCCACATTTTGAATGTATTCAGTGATAATCTTTTCATCGACAGCTGGTCTTGTTCTTTTTATGTTAGCTGCAAATCGAACTGACGACTGGGATGCCTATGTAGGAAGGACGTAACCCAATCTCTTCCAGGCAAGTTATTCTTAAAACAACCAATGGTACGTCCCTGTCGTCCTAAGTAAGCTTTTGCGACAAATCTAAAATAAAGTTCGTCGCAAGGAAACCCAAAGTCACACATCATGTGGAGGTGGGTAGCAAACGTAAGCTCCTCTTCATCCGTAAAAACTCTCAGGTGCCCCGGTTTGCCTGGATGTTGATTTTTTAGTATCCTCTTGATAGTGGCTCTGCAAATATTATAAACACTCTCTGCTTCACGCTGTGTCATCCTCCTACTCCTTACAGCTTCCAGGCATTCTTCCAACTTTTCGGGAGTAAATTCAGTGTATGTCCGGTTTCCAGGTAGTCTTATATATTTATAAGGCATTGCGTCAGATAATCCTGAAAGAAAACAACCACAAAAGTAAGATTTCCCGTGCGGAACCTTAATTCTTTTGAGCAACTTAAGCCCAAACGTATTAATACACTGAACAGCAAGAAATGTGGTTACGGGTAACGTATAAGAGTTGTACTTAACTACTTATTGTACAATTAATGAGTTATTCAGGACATGAACTGCCCTCAGTTGGCTTTGATGATAAACTAAATATGCACTTGCCTCCAGTTTTAGGATATTCCTGATATCTCTACAGACGAAAGTTTGCAGAGTGTAATAAACAACAAACACGTGTCTATGTAGCATAACCAGTGCTGCTACTGGTGGTGACTTCCCAAACCTCCTAGACTCACTCTATGGTCTGCTTAGTGCTGCCGCCTACCAGAGAAGCAGTAACCTACGTCGTTACACTGATGTTGAGAGTGCGCAGAGAACCAAACAACATTTTTCTGTTTTAGGCTCAAGCTAGCCTCCAGGGCTCAAGTAGCCCGCGTTTACGGTAGATGTACATTAATGAGTCAGCGTTTGTTGCCTCCCACGTGTCAAGCATATTTAAGTTTCTAACCATGTATCTGAGTTCCACGCATCTGTTAAAATTTGACTTTCGGTCTTTTTTGCTAACAGCAGAGTTAAAATCATCACTAAATACTACCCTCTTCGATGTCGTTGGTAAAACACACACGATTTCCCGTCTGAAAAACTCGCCCCTCGCCTCTCTACGACTGCTTGCAGACGGGTCATACAAATTTACAAAGTATGTATCTTCTATTTGTGCTGGTATTCCCCTACAGCTTAATAAGCTCCCAATTTCAGCCACTTGAACACCGTCTTTTGTTAATATCGCTGTACCAGCACTTTCAGATCCGTTGAGAATTATGTTGTATCCTACAATTTCATGTAGATCGTTAGTTTCGAGTTCTTGCAGTAATGTTATATCCATTTCAGCTGTGTAACGAACAGTTTGAACTTAGTTGATATTCTGTTCATATTTAAAGTAACAACTTAATAATTTTGTTAGGATATAATTTTTTTTTTTTTTTTTTTCTGGCTGTGACTGAAGTTTCCTTGGTCCCCCTGCCTATAATCGTTGTTACTGATCTTGTAATACGTTTGAATTTTCGACAGAGAGTGAGGTTAATCTTCGCCTCTCTTTTCATATACACTCCTGGAAATTGAAATAAGAACACCGTGAATTCATTGTCCCAGGAAGGAGAAACTTTATTGACACATTCCTGGGGTCAGATACATCACATGATCACACTGACAGAACCACAGGCACATAGACACAGGCAACAGAGCATGCACAATGTCGGCACTAGTACAGTGTATATCCACCTTTCGCAGCAATGCAGGCTGCTATTCTCCCATGGAGACGATCGTGGAGATGCTGGATGTAGTCCTGTGGAACGGCTTGCCATGCCATTTCCACCTGGCGCCTCAGTTGGACCAGCGTTCGTGCTGGACGTGCAGACCGCGTGAGACGACGCTTCATCCAGTCCCAAACATGCTCAATGGGGGTCAGATCCGGAGATCTTGCTGGCCAGGGTAGTTGACTTACACTTTCTAGAGCACGTAGGGTGGCACGGGATACATGCGGACGTGCATTGTCCTGTTGGAACAGCAAGTTCCCTTGCCAGTCTAGGAATGGTAGAACGATGGGTTCGATGACGGTTTGGATGTACCGTGCACTATTCAGTGTCCCCTCGACGATCACCAGTGGTGTACGGCCAGTGTAGGAGATCGCTCCCCACACCATGATGCCGGGTGTTGGCCCTGTGTGCCTCGGTCGTATGCAATCCTGATTGTGGCGCTCACCTGCACGGCGCCAAACACGCATACGACCATCATTGGCACCAAGGCAGAAGCGACTCTCATCGCTGAAGACGACACGTCTCCATTCGTCCCTCCATTCACGCCTGTCGCGACACCACTGGAGGCGGGCTGCACGATGTTGGGGCGTGAGCGGAAGACGGCCTAACGGTGTGCGGGACCGTAGCCCAGCTTCATGGAGACGGTTGCGAATGGTCCACGCCGATACCCCAGGAGCAACAGTGTCCCTAATTTGCTGGGAAGTGGCGGTGCGGTCCCCTACGGCACTGCGTAGGATCCTAGGGTCTTGGCGTGCATCCGTGCGTCGCTGCGGTCCGGTCCCAGGTCGACGGGCACGTGCACCTTCCGCCGACCACTGGCGACAACATCGATGTACTGTGGAGACCTCACGCCCCACGTGTTGAGCAATTCGGCGGTGCGTCCACCCGGCCTCCCGCATGCCCACTATACGCCCTCGCTCAAAGTCCGTCAACTGCACATACGGTTCACGTCCACGCTGTCGCGGGATGCTACCAGTGTTAAAGACTGCGATGGAGCTCCGTATGCCGCGGCAAACTGGCTGACACTGACGGCGGCGGTGCACAAATGCTGCGCAGCTAGGGCCATTCGACGGCCAACACCGTGGTTCCTGGTGTGTCCGCTGTGCCGTGCGTGTGATCATTGCTTGTACAGCCCTCTCGCAGTGTCCGGAGCAAGTATGGTGGGTCTGACACACCGGTGTCAATGTGTTCTTTTTTCCATTTCCAGGAGTGTATTTTCCTTTGGTTTTGCTTGACTACACAATCCCCAGCTTCTGTAGTTTCTTTCCTCCCTTACCATTATCTGCAGACAATTGATGTTGGGTATGGGACATCGATTCTGAGTCAGACATTGTTACATCTTCAATATCGCCGTGCCACCCGTCATTAATACCCGCAAAAAAAATTTCTCTTAGACTTTTTAATCCAAACTTGATCCAGCTTTTCTCTACCAATAGGCTCAGTCATGTTTATCTGTGATTGTTATATTGTTCCTGGTGGTGAATCCGCAGATGCTCCCGCTGGGTGTGTCGGTTTAGTTTCAAGACTTGGTTCCGGAGCACCGCCAAACGCGTTACCATGAACGACCGCCTTCACGGACATTACTGAGTTGTTGGTTGCAAACTGTCCGACCGCGATGGTGACGTCTCTTTGAGGGTCGGCGTGTTTACCTTATGTTGCCTCGACAACTCTAGTATCAGGTGTAATACCATATTCAACTACACTACCGGCATGGACATGACTATCAGGTAATGGCTCAGTATTCCTCGTTTCTAAAACGGTGTGACTCTTTCCATGTACGCATAAAGGCGGAGAGGCACGTTCGTCTGAAACATCTGGAACATCATTTCCGTTTTCAAGCTTATTGTTTACAGTATCGGGATCATGAAGAGCAACTGAATTACTTTCAGCTGCTTTCGCACTGTTTGCTACCTGTTCGCTACCTATTTCTACTAGGAGATATGAAAATAATGGTTTACGTTTAGTTAGGTTGAGTTGAAGACGGAATTTTCGTCTGCGTGACCCGATCTATTTGATACATATGAAGCATGCTGGTAGCTGCTCGATGTATGTAATGTATGCTTGACAGTCCCCAGTGCTCATTACAGAGGGAATCGGTTTTTCAACTTCCATTTTGATAGATATGATACCATTAGGGACGGGTCCAGACCTCCGAATAGCACGAACGTTTCCATAAGGCTGGAATTTGAATTTTATGACTTCCTTTGTAACCTCCATGGGAATGTTAAAGACACACACATTTGTCAACTTGCTTTCGACTGGGCTAAGGGTAAACTTAGTAGCCATAGAGCTTGTTGCTAATGTTAAGTCAAAGTGACCAGTATGCTCACGGATTACTCGCTCATATACTACGTCGCAGAAAATTTTGAAATAGTAGATCGGCTCGTAAATATTCATTTGCATACTGTCTACGTGATCTCTTGTTAGTTTCATATAGGCAGGTACCCATCTGCGGATTTCGAGAGCTGTTGGCCGCTCATTGACTTTGTCGAATTTCAGTTTCACAGTATTCTTCCGGAGGAAGGTTTCCATTGTTTTTTATACTTTTTCATACACTGAGGAAAGTGTAAAGACTATCACTTTCCTAGTAACGCAGCTGTGTAGTAGACGCTTCGCCAAACAGCACTGACTGCACGCAACTTGTAAACACTGGCTGCAGCGTACGCTAGTAAACACCTCCTAACCGACCGCTGCAACAGCCGGGGCGGAACTACATTGTTTTATATCAGTGGGGCAAGTTGAAAATTTGTACCCGACCGGGCTTCGGACCCCCGTCTCCTCCTTACTACGCAGACGTGCTGACCACTACGCCATCCGGACACAGTGGTCAACACAACCGCACGGACTACTGTAGCACATCTCCCGTCAGATCCAGCTTCTCAACTTATACCACGCAACACTGATGTAGTGCCCCTGCTCATTAGCCTCGTTACTCGTGGTATCTCGCCGGTTCCCGTAAGAGTTAGAATTTGGTGTGAATCTGCACTGAAGGAATCATTGGCCGTCATCACCTTAATTTTACAGGGTGAACATTAATAAAATCGACAAACCGCAGGGACGAATTCCTGACTGCAATTGGAGGAAAAAAGGCCCTATGAACATGTGTCCGGAAATGCAAAGTTGCCTCGGTAGATGGCGCTGAAGAATGACAGTTCCTCTAACCACGTACCGCGTGTTTCTTGTGTGTCGCTGGTGATAGGGATATTAGCGCTTGTCGTGCACAATACACATAATCGAACTTTGGCCTGCACCATGTTGGCGGGCCACTTGCCTGGAATTTGTAACACGGTTTGTCTCAATAGCCTATTGAACCTGGCTCTCCAAAATCTGGTGTACGCACAGTCCGCCGCCTCCCTGCACGCTCGTCTCTCTGGAAGGACTCATGATTACAGAAACGCCCGAAAAGGACTTGAAATATTTTGTGATATGGTTTCGGTTGGTAGGACATGTTCTGAGGCATCAAGGGATCACCAATTTAGTATTGGAGGGCAGCGCGGAGGGTAAAAATCGTAGGGGGAGACCAAGAGATGAATACACTAAGCAGATTCAGAAGGATGTAGGTTGCAGTAGGTACTGGGAGATGAAAAAGCTTGCACAGGATAGAGTAGCATGGAGAGCTGCATCAAACCAGTCTCAGGACTGAAGACCACAACAAAAAACATGGTTTTTGTCTGTGAGGGAACTTGTTTTGGTATAGCAGTGATGCCTCTCGGGCGTTTCCATCTGTTTAGCCGTATGCGAACACCACAGCAGCATGTTCCCATCATGAATACCGGACCATTCTGCTACATACAGTACGCTACATCAATCACACATTCTGCAACACACTAGAAATACACGGTGCGTGGTCATTCGTCACCACCATCTGCCGCGGCAACAATGCATTCCCGACACATGTTCATAGGACCTTTTCTCCTCCATTTCCAGTCAGGTATCCATTCCTGCAATTTGTCGGTCTTATTAATGTTCACGCTATATGTCGTGTCTCCTCTTTCGGACATGTCCGAAAGAACCATCACAACATACATAACTCCTGCGTTTTTCACTCCAGACCGCAAACAAAGCAGCAATCAGGACAGTGGATGGAAGCGATAGTCCTGCACCGATAAACGTGAATTCAGTTTCATGTGAAGTAAAGATTATCTCTGAGATGAGAGAGGATCTTTCTTCTTGTTAATTATCTTGGAAAGAAAAAAGGCAATAACTGATGATTTATACGTAAATGATTCATGCTTTCTTAAAGACATGTAGAAACAGAAGTACAACTTCAAACAGCAAGGATCGCAGTTGTACAGCATCTATTGTGATGAACGGTTTCAGCAAATTACGTTGCCATCATCAGATCTGTAAAGCATAGATCAACTTCTTCAAACAAGCTGGAATGAGATGTAAAGGGGCGTGACACAGTTTTACATAAACATGGCGTATACCGTGGTTATATTCGATGAACCTTGATCAAAAGTGTATTATACCGTATCATATCATAGAATGATACTGCATCAACATGAGAGCAATAGTATGTAAGGAAGTCAAACATAAAATGATTATTACATAAAACAGCTTAAAAATTGCCCTGATTATACAAGCTAATGTTCGTGATTTAGCAGAATGAAGACTGAGATTCTGAAGTAAACATCGTAGACGTTACAGCCAGCCACCAAACTGCACTGTGGTAGTAGTTACAAACAAAAATACGTCGTGTCACATAAAGTATAAAACCAACGATCCAAGAATGTCACACTGCAGAATGCAACAAATAAACCAAATTAGAGTACGTTACACATATTTTGTTATAATAATTTTAAATTAAAGTATATGAAATTTAAAACCACCTTAAAAACCTAACAGGAAGCACTGTACCTTCAATAGGCACAAGTAGTGCAGCCAGTCAAACGGATGTTCGGATTATAAGGCAGAGAACTTTCGGTAATATTCTGCTTCGGTCGTTGTTGATGGCTTCACGCCTTACCCTCTTGATAGCCAAACGCTTGCATTCATCACCTCTCCGTCCGTAGCCCTACGCTTTGTTTTGCACCTATACTGCCACTAACAGGCTTTGCATACGACCAAAATTTCCTTGGGCTTTATGAAAGATCATTTGACAACGTTCTGCTACGGTACTCATTGGAGGCTTCACGCACTGCTCTTTTGACAGCCAAACGCCTTTTATTCAACATGTCTCTATCTAGAGTCCTAGACTTTTTTTACGTCTGTTATACAGCAGTCCCTGTTTCTTTAGAAAATTATTTGTAGTGACCCTATACCATAGAAGGTCCTTACCATCATGAACGGCTCTACTAGATACATATCTATCCAATGCATGGTCAACTATTTTTTTTTAAAACTTGAGCTATTGCTCTTCTTCACATTCCTTTGGAGAGCTAACTGTTTAATGTTCCTCAGTGAGAAATATCATTGCTGCCTTTTTATCTAGTTTGTTGAGACGTAACGGCAGCCGTAGATCGATATTGGTAGGCATTCCAGAATCTAACTTAAAGAATTGAATCAACTTTCTGGAAAAAAAACTTTCGTTGAAATTTATAGAACTAAAAGGGAAGACGCCAGAAAAATTCTGTTTTCAACTTTAAAAAAATAATTTGCTGCGAGATCGTGGAATCATTGTCTTCGCCCTGTCTATATAATTGCACATTACTACTCATGTAGGCAAGTTGGCGATCGTTTGACTGGGTGACGATCTTAAGGTCCAACTTTGTGTTTCCGTGCGTTTTCCACATTATCGTTTCCTCACAATCTGCTTAATCGATGGGTAAGGGGTAGATCAAGATGTAATCAAGTCCACGAGTGATTTCCCTGACTCGTTCCTGGCAAATACTGGGATGGTTCCATTGAAAAGGGCACTTTCCTTCACCATCCCTTCGCAATCCGAGCTTGTGTACCGTCTGTAATGACTGCACTGTCGACGGGACGTAAAACTCAAATCTTTTTTCTGTCCTTCCAATCCACTAGGTTCATCTTTTCTGCATTTGTCCACTTCGCCTGTGAGTCTGTGGTCGTCTTTGAGTGTAAAACTATTTATTCATAATCTTTTTTTCAGTCAAAGGCCACCATGATGTCTTTTAAAAAATAAATGCCTCTGTTTTAAACTGCATGCGTGACACCCATCTACTTTGTATCAGCAGACGGCAGTTTAGGAATCGTGTGCAGAAAAAACAAAGCATAACTTTCAAGGTTTACACATCAACTATTTTGTCACGAATAGAATAAAAACTGTTCTTAATACACGGTTTTCAGGGTTTTATTTGCATAACAGCTATAGGCCAGAGTATTAATATCTATGTCTTATCAATCGGTCGGTATGAAAGGTGTTCCAAAACATTCCAATAAAATCCCAGTGAATACTCTGAATCGCCTTTTGCAGTCACTCCAGTATGGCACACTAACTCGCAGCATTTGTAGCCTCTCCGCGTGTGAGGAAATCAACCACCAACGATCCCTGCACGTCCTAAGAAACTGTGACCATAACTTTCTTCGCTGATACCAGGCTCTTGAAGTTCTTAATGGGTGGAAGGTGGTGGAAAGTGGTAGTGTAACTAGGCCAGTGCCGCCCCACTGACGTCATCCAAGATGGCGGCTGTGACGTCAGATGATGACGCAAGTACCGTTATCCAAGATGGCGGCTTTTGGCGGGAAAGTGACACGCCACCCTTCAATGCTCCCCTGATGGGAAGTTTGAATTTTTAGCGGGAAATTTAAATATGTGCTTCTATGGGTCACCCAACCCCCTTTCCGACTTTTTTGCATGATGGTGCGACATCCTCTTGGAAAATGGGCGGGAATTTCGAATTTTGGAGGGAATTTTGCTCTAACAGCTTACTCTTGCAGCTGAGGGGAGTTAGTATGGTGTTGCCCCCACTAGAGACTGCTCATTATGTCATTCAGATAGAATATTATTTGTTTAAATGTGTTATATTTGTATAAATTTGTGTAAATTTGTATAAATTTGTTGAAATTTGTTTAAATTTATTTCCTACCTACAGCATTAATTGCTTAGTTCCGTGTTACCACCACAAGAAGCTGAGATATCTGTGCTTGTTGAGCTGTCAGTGTGGAAGGAGCATGTATTCAATTAGCGAGATGTTGGTACCAAACAGGGGAAGTTTTAATAGCCGTATTACATTCACTCATTCAGCCGAGGAGTGCATCTACAGCTCACTGCATGAAGAATGGAAGCCAGCATTAATGCTTGAAGATATGAAGAGGAAGAATACGGTCCTGCAAATAAATGCTTTGCATCGAGATGCATTAAAGATGCATTACACAACGCGTGGAAACATCTGTCTCTGCTGCAATCGTCTGTCATTTCTAAAACCTATGTATAAGCTCCCAACACACAAGAGACAACTGCCTACAATCCACCAGACCAAAGAACTGAGTTAGTTGACAACTCCACTGCTAGAGGGTGCCGCGATAGGTCACGTGATCGTGGAGTTCAGTCCATAGGAGCACAGCATTATGATGACATCTTGTGGTTTTCTCAGCTGCATGTGTTCCCCCAGCCTCCTCATCCCCCCAGTGGTCTGGAGGGCAAAATTGGTGGGCAAAAGAATCAGCCTGTTCTAGGCTGCTGGAGAGAGGAAGGAGTGTACTTTATTTATTTTTGGAACAATTTATTTAGGGACGGATTTCACCTAGTTTATCTATTATGCTGGTACAAACCACACACCCTGACGTGTCTGGGGACACAATATACAGTTTACAGATCTGGAAACCACTCTTAAATAGTGCAGTACACTGATGTGCAGAGACGCAAACAACTCGTAAATTACAGAAATAATCCAGTACACAGCATACAGACGTGCAAACTATTCGTGGATCACCCAAATAATGCATGTGTAATGCTATGCAAACACGCTCACAACACTTAAACACCCAAAAATAACGCAGTGTACAAACACTCAGTGCACGTAAAAAACGCAACGTGTTAGCAATTCGAACCTTGATTCTACTGGATGGAAAGCCTAGGTGCACCCTTAATTCATGGAGACTGTCCAGATGCGGGAGGGGGAGGTTAGTTTAGTGTACTTTATTTATTTTGGTCGGGATACTGACTCAAATATCGATCCTAATTACGTAATTAACCATAAAGATTGGGCTTAATTACACAACACTATGCATAGCGCTGCACAGGGACGGCTTAAAATCGCAATACAGCTCAAAAAATTGACGATACCACACAACTGGTGTTATCCTGCTGGAAAAAAATTCACAATTCGACTCGAAGCCAGTGACAGAAACACTCAAACTCTACCCTACACCTACAAGCTAGGAGGGGGGAGTGGGGGGGGGGGGGAAGGCTGGGGTGTAAGGTACTATCTTTATTCTTTTTGGTGGGAAATACGTTCAACTGCCAAGATTCTGATGTTGTGCAGAGAGGAGTTTAAAAAAAGTGTATTACCTGCAAGCATACAGCATCTGTCGTTGTTTGACGTCAGAGTTCACTACACACACCTACTAAAAATCACCCTACAGCGCAACTAACCAAAGCCAATACACGCTATCACAGCTGACAGAAAAAATGCATCGCAGTTCTAATAACACTTCGAAATTGTCGTGAAAACCAGCACTCGTATTGAATGGGTCGTAATGCTGCACACGTACCGGGAAAAATCGTCGTCCTGAAAGACTGCAGTTGAACGTGCGTTCTTTTCCATGTACAATCACAAACTGCCGAAAATCCACCTACGGGATGGAAGGACTGAGAGAGGGAGCTACTCTGCTGACAGCCTCATGACACATGCTGGCCGCCATCTGTCTTGAAGTGGTGGTCCTTCGCCAACACAAAAGCAGGTACAGATTACTAAACAGTAGGAAATAAAGGGACGGCTTTCCCAAATGTATCTTGGTCGTCTAAAGTATAGTGACGCAGCCGCCCCTAATGGTTAGAGGCGCTGCTGCAGCGACGAGCTGTCACAGACTAGACAGGTCCCCAACGCCACCAATAGGCCTTTCGCTCTGGGATGGAAAACACTTTTGTGTGTCGGAAATACACCCGGGCTGACGGCTGTGGCTCTGGAAATAGAAATATCTGTACCATTCTTATGACTTGACATACTGGCTCCTTTGCTATCAGTTTTCCACGTCAAATACATACTTTTCTTACAACTGGACATAGTAATTTCCTTTGCACATGTCGGAACACAAACACATACTTCATAAACCTGATACTCATGGCGAACCTGTCACACATCGACCAACTACTAAGTATAATACTTCGTCAGTAACTTATTGCTGGCGATAAGAAATAATACTGACCGAAAATCAACGATGAGTGGACATGTCTCATAAGTTTTTCTTGTGAGTGGTATCACTGTGTCTTATAAAGAGAGGCATAATCGTCTTACAAACTGTCAGATATTAAAAAAAAACACAACCATATTACCATCACAAGCGGTCTTGGTTCTACAGGTGCATAGAAGTATCCATGTCAAAAGCTATACCATCTTTATAAATCGAGGTATGGCATTAGCTCTGAATGAAGTGGGTTTTTCCAGACAAATACCATGACACTGAATATAGACAGTGATCACCGGAGTGTATAGTATCATACAAACAGTGCGGTTACACGTCGACGGCGATGCATCGCGTAATAAAATTACTGAAGTTAGAAAGTGATTCGGCTAGGGAATGTCGTATGAAACCGGTATTTGCAACTCTCTCACTCTACCGCCGCTAGATATTTCTCCAGTATTTGTAATGCAGTCTCTCTCGATGCCATGTCAAAGGCTCGGTGATATATCGACTAGGTTATAGGCAATGGTTGATTGAGAAGGATCACAAACAGTAGATGGTGTGTTGACTGAGGTCGTAAGAAATGTACACTAGCTTTTCAGATCTCTAGTGCTACGCTACCCGCTAGAAATGCTGTCTGGGACTTGGAATCAAGTCTCCCCATTCAAGCACATACCTACATTGGATCCCATGGAGAAGTCTTTTAATGACTATTGCCACTACTGAATCGTATTTCTGGCACTCTCATATATCGAAACGAGTCACCTTTTTCGAACCTATCTGCTACAGTAATATTCCAACGTCGTTTTAGGTTGTCCCTATGCATCTAGCAACTGCTCCCATTTCTGCAGCTTTACACATGTGATCGTTCCAATTTAAGTTGGAACTGAGTAGAAGTTGGAGAAAACTATATCTACCATCTTCTGCAACCCATGTAGAAACAGACTAAGCTGCGTTACTGCGACAATACTCTGTTTCCACCATTCGCTGGAAACGGAAACTGGGAGAAGGATGAGGATATTTGCTACTGCACTGTGGTGCGTCCCCAAACTACATACAAGTACCACAGATCCGCATCCCTCAGAGCCCATTCACATCTATCACCCCAACATGCTATCTTCGTTATTCCACGCCATCCAACAGAGAAAAATTACGAACTATAAAAGCTCCACTAACTTCATCCAGTAGACAACTTGATAAGATTTTTACCACATCTCTCTCCTCCCATATATCAAAAACAAAAACCGCATGCTTGCAGGCATCGAGCACATGTGACGATCCTATTAAATATACAGATATTGATCACCTGCGGAGACCAGTTTAAAGTTTCATCACCTGTACTGTAGGAGGATGATCGTTTCCTACAGCCTATACTGTAAGTCGCAAGAGACGCTCCCTGTGACACTATCTTGTTGTTTGAAACATTTTTTTGCTGCAACGCGCTTTGTACACTGTTATATATTTTGTTTATCCGCCACGACTTCGAGGTCCGTGTCAGGTTCTAAACTGACATTATCACGTTCTGATCCATGGCCTGCCACAGAAAACTAGACGTCGCACAGTGTAAATCATGCTGTTACTGCTGCTACCATAAAACACCACACACACACTGGATGGTTTCAAATAAAAGTCAGTTACAACATAAGGAAACTGGAAGAGTTTTGCTGCGTTGTGGAGAGTTTCCAAACTACAGTCCAAAGGTGATTGACAACCTCTACATTTAAACTCCTCTGTCACAGTGACGGAGTAGCTGATGGCTCTGCGTTTCGTTTCGACTGATTCCTCATATTGCAGTCATGTACGCGATCCGTGTTTCAGTGCTAGCCATCCCCCAGAAGGTGTTGCCCCTCCACAAAACTTTGTCCAACTCAAACAAGCATTGTCAGTCAATCATTACGTGGTAACCAACAGCATGCCAGTGGATGGATGGGATGGAAAAGACACCGTCTATGCATTGAAATGATAAGCATCACAGTTGATAATGCGAACAATTTTAGCAACTTTACAATAATTTCAACATCGACCAATGATGCGACAGAATGTTTCCCAGTTTCAGTAACACAGTTAAACCAACCCTTCTCCACTTTGCGAATGTAGATAGATGACTGTGCAGTACGTCCATTCATTATTTATTCTCGAACACATACATCATCAAAGTATACCAGACAGTGCTCTACATATTTCTAACACCTCGAGCGTAGTGATTAATTTACGATCTATCTCTATGCTGATGGAAGTCACAGATCATTCTCACAGTCTTAGCATAAAATTGGAGGCTGAAAGACCCCCTCACACTGTCACTGACCAACCCGCCCTGCAGCACCGTTACCAATTTAATCTACAACCGACCAGAAGTAGACCACTACATTCAACGTCTCGTGAATGAATGGAGCTTGCCGAGTCCTCGCCCATCCAAGTGCACAAGATTTCTCGAGATGCGCCCAAGTCGAGGAGGTTAGCACAATTCCAGCAGAGACAGATGTTTCCATGCATTGTGTAATGCATCTTTAATCCATCTTGATGCAAAGTATTTATTTGCGGGACCATATTCTCCCTTTCCATATGTTCAAGCATTAATGCTGGCTTCCATTCTTCATGCAGTGAGCTGTGGATGTACTCCTCAGCTGAATGAGTGCATATAATAGAGCTATTACAACTTCCCCCATCTGGTACCAACATTTCGCTAATTGAACACATGCTCCTTTTACACCGACAGCTCAACAAGAACTGATATCTCAGCCTCTTTTGGCGGTAACATCAAGCTGAGCCACTAATGCTGTAGGTAGATAATAAATTTAAACAAATTTCAACAAATTTATACAAATTTAAACACATTTAAACAAATTATATTATAACTGAATGACATCAAGCAGGGTATCTAGTGAGGTAACACCACACTAACTCCCATCAGTTGCAAGAGTAAGCTCTTAGAACAAAATTCCCTCCAAAATTCGAATTCCCGCCCATTTTCCAAGAGGATGACACACCATCATGCAAAAAAGACGGAAAGTGTGTGTGGGGGGAGGGGGGGGGGGGTGACCTGTAGAAGCACATAATTCAGTTTCACCAAAATTCAAACTTCCCACCAGGGGGGCGTGGCAGGGGTGTGTGATACTTTCCCACCAAAATTGAAACTTCTCAACAGGGGTGCGTGGCACTTTCCCCCCAAAAGCCGCCATCTTGGATAACGGTACTCGCGTCGTCAGCTGACGTTACGGCAGCCATCTTGGATGACGTCAGTGGGGTGCCACCGGCCTAGTTAACACTGCTGAAGGTGTCCAATACATGGATGCTTTCTTTATCTGAGGCGTTGTACGATGTGCTTACGTTTTGTCCCCTGCGATGATACGGTCCAGGAACTGAACACCCTTCACCTGATACCGAGTTAAATGCTGGGAAGACAACCCCATTCACTTGGCTTTATTCTCGTCTCAGAGTTGCCATGGTCTTCCGCGTTCTTCCAGTATTCCAGTGAGTAGTGTACAGTATGCACTACACTGTCATTGGAGATGTTGAGATTGTGTGCGCTCTGCCTAAAGTGAATGCGACGATGGGTTTAAGTAAGCCTTTCGACACGCTACACGTTGAATGTGCTTGGTCGCCCAGACCTTTGCTCGACTCGAACATCTGTTCTGTCTTTATCAAATTCCTGGCACTGAAACCATGCTTGTTTCCGTAGCGTTACACTATCTCTGTAAATTTCCACTGGTAGGGGACAAATTACAGATGGTAACATTTAATTTAAACTCAAAACCCTTAAATGCACTTGGCACTAAAGTCGCTGACCATTCTTGCGTCTACGTCACCATCTTCAATCTCTGTTCCTCCATCTACCTGTGGCGTTGGAAAGCATTGATCGTCTCTTCCATCTAGACATGGAATTTGAATTGTACGGGGGTATTTGTACTCCTGTGAGAGCTCTTGTTACGTTACGTAGTAAACACCCTGGTACAGGCACAAGAAAGCAAGGATTAACTATACAGCACACTGCGGCATCCATTAGCTCAATATAACACGAAGTCCAAGGTCATCTGGAGTTAAAGGCTGCACTTTCTGTAAGGACTTAGTTGCCGTTCCGTGTTATTTTCCATAGAGTAGTGTGCCTACTCTTCGACGTTAGGAGCTGGGTACAAAGTAAGTTAGTTTATTACATTGCTCGAGCGATTCGTAGGTTCTCTTACTCCAATGTCTATGTTATAAAACAACAGGTTTTACTTCGGATATTTCGACTTGGTCCTTTTCAGACGCAGACATCCAGTATGAAAAAGCCCCAATCCCAATTCGTGCTATTCGTTGATGAGATGGCTTACAGTTGAGGCAAAACAGTCGTTTGTGGGCAACTTTTGGGGAACCTGACACACCACAGTTGTGTAAATCTTACGCAGGCAAGTGGGGATTGGGCTAGATCGACTTCATAAATCCACTCTTTACAGTTTTGGTCAGCATGCCTAGCACTAGGAAATCACAATCTCTCAACTTCAGTAACGGTGTAGTATTCTATGGATACATCAAGGACAAGAATACAACTGAGCTATGAAAATAATGGGAAATGGGATGTGTAACGGGAGTTAGAAATATGACGAGGAGCGTGAATGGTGACCTGCAGAAGCGTGCTGACTTCATCTTAACATTCAATTCGCCAGTCCTTTCGGAGCACGTTAAGGCTGAATTTATTCGACTGAAGATAAAACCTTACGCATCCAATCCGATTCTGTGGTGTAAATGCCAGATATATGCACACACGGCAGTAGGTTAAAGGCAACTTCTTAGGGAATCATCCAGCCTTGAGCAGGCGTTTACCCACAGTTTTAGAAGAAAGTTCAAGAAATTAAACCGCCCAAAATAATTCATACGCCGCGAAAAAAAAAGCTTTAAGTCTTCTGAATTCCTTCATTCTTTTAGTATTGCTCTGATAAGAAGCAGTGGCAAAAATCAGTGCTTCACGCAAGCAGAGACAATAGGCGTTGGTACAAACATATACTGTGTAAATGTACATTAAACATGGCTCATGCTAATCAGCTCGCAGCTGCTTCTAAAACAGTTCCAACAGAGGAAACTAATGAACTGCAGAGACAACATCCAGTGACAAAGTTAGATGCACAAAGTTGTTCTATCCTTTGTAAAAAGCATGCATCGTAACAACAAACGACAAAACCCATTCAAAAAAAAATCAGTAATGTGGCGATCAGTATTAACCGATGAAGCTTATTCTGAACTGGAACTGGAAAAACAATGGTTTGCAAACCTTAAGGACTAAAGTAACTTTTGCATCATGTGTCACTGCCAACAGACAAAGCTCGGTGAAACTTGGACCATACGCAGAAAGAACTGCTACAGAATGCTAAAGAATGTAGTTGAGAGAAATACGCAATGAAGACAATACGCTGAAGTAACCGCGATTCATGACGGCTCCTGTACATTGGAAAAGGCGGAACATGATATTTAATAGGGTGTGTTGTCACAACGGACGGCAGTGTATGGTCTGCAACTTGCTCCCTTGCTGCTGCAAAGCTGGTAAGGAGTTCTCATAGTAGGGCGTTCCATTGCTCCACCAGCGCGGTTGACAACTGGTCGCTGTTACACGTGGACGTGCTGCAGTACGTCGCTCTAACACATGCCACACGCGCTCGTTTAAGTCGGGGTAACGGGCAGGCTAGTACATTCGCCGAATATCCTCTCGTTCCAAGAGCTCCTTCGTCTGTGGTGTTCATTGCGATCGAGTACTGTCAACCACAAAATTTAAGACAGGCTCAAATGCACCACTAAAAAGACGCAAATGGAGAGGAAGCGCAGCCTCATAATAACGTTGATCCATGAGTGTACCGTGTTCAAAGATCTGGTAGTCAGTACGCTCACGCAACCTTATGCCTCCCCACAACACAAGACCTGGGCCACCAAATCGATCTTGTTCGAAAGTGTTATTGGATACATTACATACCCTCATATGGCGAGAGGTAGGAAGACGTACTGGATGCATTGCACGTTCTCAAGCACCAGCGACCATCCGGCAGTTCCCAACTACGCTGGTGGAAGAATGGAATGTTCTACCGCAAGGATGTCCTAATCACACTTGTGACCAGCATGCAGACACGTTACAGAGTGTGTATTGCCGTCGGTGTTGATCACACACCCCACGTTTTGTAATGTTCAAGGGACCATCCTCAATCGGTGTTATTTTAGCATAATTATTGTCCTTGAATAAAAGTGTCATTCTGTTCGTCTTTTTACGTATTTCTTTCAGTTGCCTTCTGTACCATGCTGAAGCAGTTCTTTGGACGTATGGTAGAGGTATCATTGATCTACAGTACTTGACAGTGACACAGCCCGCGAAAGTTACTTTTGTCCTTTGTTTTAGATGACAAGTATGTGTCGATAAAATTGCAAGTAGTCCTGAAGCCCCACTCACTCTCGAACATCTGCTACAAAAAAAGAGACAGAGCGCACGAAAAATTTCCGATTAATAGCTCTTATACTGAAATTTAATACGAAGCGTTTAAGACCGCAGATGAAGAAAATAAATCTTTTAACACAGGATATACACTTGTTCCTAGCCGAACAAGACACATACTTCAGACAACACTGTGTTTAAAGGCTACTTCACCCACAGGAATACTGATAGAGATGGTGAGAGGATTAAGTGTGGAGTGTCAATGTTCGTACATCATACAAGGCTTTCTCTACCTATTTCTCTAACTAACTTAAACTTAACTCCGCCCGAACAGGCCTCGTAGGACCTAACGGAGCCGACGACCGTCGCCGATAAGCGTCACTGGATTCGGATATGGAGGGGAATGTGGTCAGCAATTCGCTCTCCCTGTCGTTGTCAGTTTCCGTGACCAGAGCTGTTACTTCTCAGTCAAGTAGCTCCTCAGTTGGCCTCACAAAGGCTGAGTGCATCTCGTTTCCCAAAAGCGCTCGGGAGACATGGGCGGTGACCCATCCAAGTGCTAGCCAAGCCTAACAGTGCTTAACTTCGGGATCTGGCGGAAACTGGTGTTACCACTGCGGCAAGGCCGTTGACTGTTACTCTAACTACCTGTCTTTAATCCCTAGATGTTAAGTTTTATGAATCATTAAGAATACCTGCGTGCAGAGGGAGTACACACCATCACCAGAGGTTTGGGAGTCGATGAAAAGGTCCAGTGGGAAAGGTAGGGCGTACACTGCAGTGACCATACAGACCACTGGTGGTCTGATCACTACACCAGAATCTGTACGCAGATATTGCCGAGATGCTTCCTACAAATAAATTCTAGTGCCAGGCCAAGAGCAACAAACTCCCCCGCCCCTTTCCCTTCCTTGGCGAATTCAAAGGGCGTCAAATGCAGTGAGACTCGGCACCTACGTGTCTCAGTAATCATCAGTTGGTGATGTTCCTCTTGTCGAATGATGCCTACCTTCTCAATGCAAGGAAAGCGACACACAGCAGCACTTCCAACTGATCGTCTTCAGCCTCTGAGCCGTCACTTTGCTCTCCTACACTAGCTACAACTGTCATTGGGAAAGTTGTAGAGGACTTACTCTCTAGCAGCCACATTCTCATTTGGATTCACCTGCTAGATATATAAGAACATGCAACAGTAACACCTAGACAGATACTGAACAGAGCCAGTTAGACCATTCACCGCAGCCTGGCTGTATTCGAACAACTGTCCACCATCCAGGACGTGGTGGGACGTTTCATGACCGACAACTACAAGGCTGCTGATGGTACTAAACCTGACAGACGGCCTGTCCCATGGTCATGCAAGGAGTAATATTTAGCCATCAGGGACCGGCGGACGGTAATGCAAAAGATCCATCGTGATCCGTCTGTTGACAGTCTTATAGCCTTCGCACTGCTGGGGCGAAAGCACGGAGCATTATCAGAGAGAGTCGATGGAAAGGTCCAGTGGGGAAGGTAAGGCGTACACTGCAGTGACCTTACAGGCCACTGGTAGTCTGATCACTACACCAGAATCTGTACACAGATAATGCCGAGCTGCTTCCTACAAATAAAATCTGGTGACAGTCAAGCAATACCCCACACTCCAATGCAGACGGGAATTACCTGAGACGTCGGTGATGGACTTTATCTCCGGGAACAACGACGAGTACAATCCGCACTTTCCTATGGAGGAGTTAGAGCATGCGCTATTCGTGGCTCGCTTTACAACACCAGGGTCAGGCAAAGTTTTCTACTGATTCCAAGAACTACTTTCTCAAGTTTTTATCATAATGTGTACTGAGGAACAATATCTTGATTTTTGCAGTTGTACTGAGGGACAATATCTTGATTTATCCAGAAAGCAATGGCGATCCTCCTGCCGAAACATGGGAAGGATCGGAGCAACCTATGTACTTACCTCATTATAACAATTAAGAGTTGTGCAGGAAAGATATAGCATGAATTATTACCAACAGCTCAATACAGACTTTCGAAGCTAAAAAACATCTCAGTCGCCTACACTTGACAGCGTAATGTCTCGAAGGTAGAAGTTGAAGAGGCCTTCCTGCGCAAGCAGAACGTGATAACAATACATTTTAATATAGAAAAGCATATGACATCACATTGTGGAACATCATTGGACAGCTGAATGAGTGGAATTTCCATAGTTGCTCACCCATAACAGTGTAATTGACCTTCACAGAATGATATTTTAGGCTCAGATTTGGTGATACGTTCTCAGATCGATATACCAGGGAGACTCGTACCCTCAGAGCAGCGTCTTCTGCGTTTCCCTTTTTGCGACAGTTATTAACAGTATAATATGCTCAGTCAGGAGCCGTACACGATGCTCTCTTTATGTGAATAATTTTTTAAGGTTTCGTACATCTTCTAGTCTCGAGACGAGAACTCGACAACTGAAATTAATATTAAGAAGGCTAGAATTGTGGGCCAAAACGAGATTCAAATTTTTCGGGAGTAAATACGGGTTTCAGTTTTCATTTGGTACTTCATGTTTTAATCAATCCGAAAAGTGACTGGGGGACACCATTATCAGCTTCAGTAAATCAGTAAAGTTAGTGGGGCTCTTCGTCGACAAGAAACTTACATCGTTGCCATATCAGCCACATCTCAACGCCGTAATGCTGTATCATCTTAAAGTAGCATAGTGGCAGATACTGTGATGCAGACAGGTTCTCCCTAATATTATTTTACAGAGCTGGACTATGGTTGTACTGTAGCTGGATCTCTACGACCCTCCTTTATAAAGACCTTTGATTCCGTTCACCATGAGGTCATTAGATTAGCGACAGGAGCCCTTACGACAAGTCTGATTCCCAGTCTTTAAGAATCCACCGGAAGTTCCTCATGGTTCAAAATGCATACATGATGAGGCAGCTGAATGGTGCCACTCCAGATACACCCAGTACAAGTAAACTTACCTAGATGTGGTTTCCGCTAAGATGCAGAGGACAATATGGAGAATTTTCTAACTCATGCAAATAATTTTAATCTTTATTTCTTCGAATAATATCGATTTTTTTTAAAGTGGACCTGCATGCCTATTCCATGATATCAGAACAAAGCTTTAAATAGGACTTCAGCGACACAACACGTGTAGAACATAACAAAACTATATTAAGATAACAGCACTATAAACCACTGTCCCAACATCATGAGAAGAGATCGCACAAGGCTCTACCGCACAGTACCAAATACGGCGCAATCTGATTACGCTTGTGTGTTTACCTGTGCGTTTTAAGCCTTTCACTTTGTTCTCTACTGTTGTAACAATCAGACAACTTGTTCGTGAAACTATTCAGTCTTTGATAATGTATACGACAATCGAAGAAATGGATATGGTTTTCGTTTATGACGAATGTCGCCAAACTGTTAGAGCATCGGTGAAGTTGTATGCTGAAGGTATCCTAAACGTGCCAAGCCTTTATTACCTTTTATAACGTTTATAGCGTTCATATTATATAAAATAATCAACTGGATGTGAGAAGAATAAAATACGTCAACGAAAATGAACAGCAATTGATACACGTACATGTATACGAGGAAATGCGACTAACAAATCAACAGCGGTAACACAAAAACGACGTGTCGCTCCGAGGCTGTTTGAATGTGCGAGTGGGATCAGAGAAAGGCGTGTTCTGCGGATACTACATTCCAACGGATTTCATACTCTCCACATTTCGTCCCATCAAGAGCTTCGTGGTAATAATCAATTTTCGCAATACTGGCCAGCTGAAAATCCGTACTGACTGAGAGAATTGGAAGAACCATGGGCTGTTAACGACGTATGGTGTGGGTTTTTCAAGAATAGCGCCATTGGTCCCTTTTTATTGATGGGATTCTGAATAACCACAAGTACTGCAATTCCTGATAGGTATGCTGCTGCAGTTAGTAGAGGATGTCACATGAGACATAAGACGAACCATGTGGTATCGATATGACAGATATCCAGTTCATTCCATTCTGATAATTATAGGCCGTTTTAACACTACATTTGGAGACGATGAATCGGTCATCTGGACAACACAAAATGACCTCCACGAGCTCCAAACTTAGCACCTCTGGGCTTTCTTCTGTGATCAAAGTTAAAAGAAGAGGTCTGCGAGGAAACACCAGTAACACCCCAGAAGACATGAAATTCCATATAAGACGGGGCTGTACGGTGACAAGTCCAGATGAAATTCAACCAATAGTACTGTATGTCCAAAATCGCTTTATTGCATGTATCAACATTTTGAGCACTTGGTATGGCAGTCATAATATTAAACACATGAACCGTATCTGAGTTGCGTTTTGCTTACATTTGATTCAGTTTTGCAGACATTTGCCAGACCTCATCTCCTGACAATGGGACAATGGGTCACGGTGCTGTTATGTTGTTGATATTCGAGTGCCACATAAAAGTATACACTTAGGTGACAAAAGCCATGGGATACCTCCTAATATTGTGCCGGACCTACTTTTGTCTGATGTAGTGCAGCAACTCGACGTGACATGAACTCAACAAGTCGTTGGAACTCCCTTGCAGAAATATTGAACCATGGTGCTTCTATAGCCGTCCATAATTGCGAAAATGTTGCAGGTACAGGATTTCGTGCACGAACTGACCTCTCTGTTATGTCCCATAAGTATTCGGTGGAATTAATGTTGGGCGATCTGGGTGGCCAAATCATTTGCTCGAATTGTCCAGAATGTTCTCCAAACCAATCGCGAACAGTAGTGGCCCGGTGACATGGCGCATTGTCATCCACAAAAATTCCATCGTTGTTTGGGAAAAGGAAGTCCATGAATGGCTGCAAATGGTCTCCAGGTAGCCCAACATAACCAGGTCCCAGTCCATTCCATGCAAACAAAACCCACTCCATTATGGAGCCATGACCAGCTTGCACAGTGCCTTGTTAATAACTTATGACTTCATGGGATCTGCGGAACACTCGAGCCCTACCATCATCTCATACCAACTGAAATTGGTACTCACCCGACCAGGCCATAGTTTTCCATTCGTCTAGGGTCCAACGATACGGTCACCAGCCCAGAAGACACGCTGCAGGCGATGCTGTGCTATTAGCAAAGGCAGTCGCGTCGGTCGTCCGTTATCATAGCCCATTAACGCCAAATTTCGCCGCACTGATCTAACGGATACGTTAGACGTACGTCCCACGTAGATTTCTGCGGTTATTTGACGCAATACTGCTTGTCTGTTAGCCTTTGACAACTGTACGCATACGCCTCTGCTCTCGGCCATTAAGTGAAGGCCGTTGGCCTGAAAATCGGTATTCTTTGCACACTCTTGATACTTTGGATCTCGGAATATTGAGTTTCCTAACGATTTCCGAAATGAGATGTCCCATGAGTCTAGCTCCAACTACCATTCTGCGTTTAAAGTCTGTTAATTCCCATCGTGAGGTCACAATCACGTCGGAAACCTTCTCACATAACTCACCTGACTACAAATGATAGCTCCGCAAATGCGCTGCCCTTTTACACCTTGTGTACGCGATGCTACCGTAATTTGTATGTGTGTATATCGCTATCCCATGACTTTTGTCACCTCGGTGTGTAGTTCTACTTATAGATAAAGAATTAATTCGGTGTCATTATCCACACGTGAATATGTTTATTCCGCTCTGAATATGTTTATGGAAACGTGGGAACTCCACCTGAGGAAAGTAATGTGGACGTCTTGGACAGTTTTAACTGTAAAAGGATTTGTCTTTAAAGCGTAAGTTATCTTGCAGATGGATCAGTTAAATTTGCACATGGACAGGGTTGATTTCAACGGAAGCGGGACACGGTCTCGAAAACAGATAAACATTGGCAGTGTCTTCAAAGCGTTTAGGAAACATTCCTTGTAATTCTTTCAACACCACAACGAATTCTTTAAACTCCGCGTGTCCCTTGTACAACGTTATGTTCTTTTTAAATACATAGCCTCAAATCAGAAAGTAGTTGTTTCTCGCCTTGCAGTGCCTTACTGTGGGCAGTGGCCAGTCAGGTCTAATTAAAATACGAAGTATGCAGTCCATTCCAGATTTTCTAATTTTCCTTCCTGCACTACTTTTTCCTTCATATATTCAACAATAGCGAGTTTTAAATCGAAAAATGGTTCCAGGCATGCTCCTACGCTTAACTAACGAATTTTGTACTAATGTATGATGTATCCGTACTCTTCGTTGATTTCCATTGGAAACTGTTTCTACTAACAATGGAATAATGTGTGCAACTTCAGAAATTTTGATGTACCGCTAATTTCATCACGTGCTCCATGCCTGAAAATTTAGCACAAAATGTTTCTTGATCAACAGTTAATCCTGGTGTCGATCGTTGTACTTTTGTGCTTGTTTATTGTCAACTAAATCTTTAAATTCCTTCTGCGTGACATTGTAATGCTGTCACGTCGCACCGAGCGAGGTGGCGCAGTGGTTAGACACTGGACTCGCATTCGGGAGGACGACGGTTCAATCCCGCGTCCGGCCATCCTGATTTAGGTTTTCCGTGATTTCCCTAAATCGCTCCAGGCAAATGCCGGGATGGTTCCTTTCAAAGGGCACGGCTGACTTCCTTCCCCGTCCTTCCCTAATCCGATCACACCGATGACCTCGCTGTCTGGTCTCCTTCCCCGAAACAACCAACCAACCAACCTGTCACGTAGCATATTAGCACTACCTGTTGCTTATGCAAATTGAGAATTCTCGACTCTCTCTACTGTCATTCCCAATCATTTTAAAGGATTATGTTGCTATATCACTGGACTGCCTCTTTTTGTGGAAACAGCCACTGGACTGTGAACATCCTTCATACTACGAACAAATAGCGAAGGATAAACAGCGGCTGACACCACGATTCTGCCGAACTCAGAGTTGTGCCATCCGAAAAATGTCACACTGCAATGCTAAGCGCAATGTAGCGCTGTTGTACTTCCGCGAAGGGCCGAGCAAAGCTGTGACAGGCGGGAAGTTGGCTCGCACGCGGCCCGTACACGCTGCACACATGAAGTTTGACACACTGCAGCCGGACCTGGTTTGCAAGTGCCGGTATCAAAAGTGCATCGCGAGTTCGGGACACTGTACTGCTGATAAACAATCTGTTGGCACGCTGATCGTTAGCAGGCATCACCAGGGACGCCACTGTCGCTCACATGTAACGACGGCACTGCAATCGAGGGGACTAGTTTGCATTTGCGGGTCACGTGCGCTAAACGCCCGCGGATATTCCTCCAGCTGCTGCGTATTTAAGTCACCGTTAGACATCCAGCAGGTAGTCTTTCCTCACCTAAGAGGTTTGTTGTCGGCCGCTTCCAGCGGCCCATCTACCGGAGCTTTCGCCAGGCTCCCGCACGCACGCTGGCCCTTCTCTCGCGCCGCTCCCCCCCCCCCCCCCCCCAACCCTCCTTTCGCCTATACCGACACCCCCGGGATAACAAGGCCGTCCAGCAGTGTTAGTGACGTCACACTAAGCGGCCCATAGCCGACGCAGCAGTCCACGGACACCTCCGTACAGACGCGCCTGATGCTAACGATCTTCTGTCCGTCATACAGAAAGGAGCGAACTATAATTCGAAACAAAGACCAAATTATATATATTCTTGTAAACAGCATAAAGGTTCATAACGAAATACCGATTACATATACGGGCAGGAATAGGTTCTAGAACTCCTCTGAAAACTGTTTATCTTCAGTACCAGAATGAACATCAAATTGTCAGGTTTTCTAAATAGAAAAGCACTTTGTTAGTAACAGACAGCAATAATGAGACTTGCAGTTGGTGATTTCTACGTGGAAAAGCTGTAGAGAGATTGAAAATGGTAAGTAAAGAGAGCCTCAGCCTTTTGCTCACATTCTTACATGTAATGCACTTGGTTGTTTTTCATTTCATTACCTTTCATAACATTTTTAATATTGTTTCAAGAAGTGTATCTTCAATAGCAGAGTGAACTTCAAATTGTCAGGCTTTTCTTAAAGGAAAGAGCAGTCCCTTAGTATCACAGTGCAAGACAGAATCTTGTGTTCAGTGATGTCTATGTTAAAAGGAGAATATTTGATATCTATCTTTTGTTTCCATTCTTTATTACTGGGGATACACTTGTAAAAATTCTTGAAAATAGCTGTCACCATGAACATATGAGTAAATTCACAATAGTCATGTGTTTTATGAGATAAAGCGAACTCTTGTTACTTTATTGTAAACGAAAGTTGTGAGGGTTTTGCTATGTATGACAGTGTTTAAGATAATTTACTTTCAGTGTAATAGTTTGAAAATGTTAAGTCCTGCTGTCAGTTGGCATTTGTCACCACCTGTATGCGAGTTTTAAAGCTAAATAGTGTTCTGACAATTATGAAATAGTGGCAAAGTTCCTCAATCGATTAAACTTATTCCTGCCCGTATATGTAATCGGTATTTCGTTATGAACCTTTATGCTGTTTACAAGAATATATATAATTTGGTCTTTGTTTCGAATTATAGTTCGCTCCTTTCTGTGTGACGGACAGAAGATCGTTAGCACCAGGCGCGTCTGTACGGAGGTGTCCGTGGACTGCTGCGTCGGCTATGGGCCGCTTAGTGTGACGTCACTAACACTGCTGGACGGCCTTGTTATCCCGGGGGTGTCGCCTATACAGTGCATCGTGACGTCGCTCAAGCAGCCACCAGGGATGCAACGTTGTTCCTGAATATTTGTGCCTAGTGTAGACCTTAGCAGCTAACGTCAGTGTGGAGCTTTGATTATGCTGTTGTCATACCTTATGAGGATGAACTTTTTAGTTGTTATTTCTAAACCCACATTATGTTGAACTGTGCTGAGCTGTGTGGTGCTGTAATAAAGAGTACTGACATAGTACCTTGGAATCAGTACTTATTTGCGTAAAGCCTTGCAACCACAGACATAAAACACGCAAATGCATCTGTCGCTTTGTCGACCCGATGCGCCCTGTATAATGAACGAGAGTGAGCGGATGTGTCAGTTGCATCAGGGAGAACTCTGCCGGAAACTTACATTAGCACCATTATAACCTTTTAGTTTCGATGTGTAGGTTAAAATTGATCCAAAATTTCTGTTTTCATTCAAGTAGTAGATATAGTCTTGTGAAATTCGTTTGAAACACTCCATATATTGATAAGTAGCTGCTGCCTGTGTTGTCATTGTCAGACAGTCTTGTATGAGGGCTATTCGGAAAATGAGGAACGATCGGTCACGGAATGCAAACCACTGTAAAAATCCGGCGAAGCTTTTCACAGACGTTTCTAGTATGCCCATCGATCGCATCAAGACGCTCTTTTCAGTTGTGAGTGCACTGTGAGCGAGTAAATGTGCCTAGAACAACAATGTCTCCCACCAAAGCGCTGCAGTCATGCACTGTACGGCTGATCCCGGCGGAGATTCGAGTCCTCCCTCGGGCATGGGTGCGTGTGTTTGTCCTTAGGATAATTTAGGTTAAGTAGTGTGTAAGCTTAGGGACTGATGACCTTAGCAGATAAGATTTCACACACATTTTTTTTCTCCCACCAAGTAGGAGGGCTCGCTGAGAGGCTTCGCCTTAAATAATGCAGCCCACCTAACACAACTGCCACGCACTTCCTTCTTCATGGCAATTCTCAGCAGCACTCTGCCGGGGCATGAAGACGCTCCTGCAGCCTTTTCGATGGGAAGTGTTCGATCACCCACAACACAGCCCTAATTGGCTCGTCCTGAGTATCATCTCTGCTCACATGAAACGCTGGATACGAAGACAACACTTGCGCGCAGGCTACGCGCTATAGATCAGCGTAGAGAATTATCGGAAAGCATAGGCGGCTGCCTTCTATGACGATGGTGTTGGAAATTTGGTATAACGCTCCGAAAAATGTCTATGTCGGAGCGGCGACTATGTAGAGAAGTACCTGGAAGGTGTAGCTAAATGTGCAAAGAAAACAGTTTTGATTTTCACTGTGGTTTCCATTTCGCGACCGGTCGTTCCTTACTTTCCGAACAACCCTCGTGTATCTCCAATGTCGGTCCGTGGTCCACTGTCTCAAGAGGATTGCTTTCGAGAAGAGACTTTGTTCGTTTCCCTAAATGCATATATTTATAATGAGTAAGGGCACTGATAAACACGCCCTGAAACCAACGTCATCATAGTCGTTTATTTAGAGTCTTCTCTTCGCTTCTTCGCATTTTACGTTATTAACGTACTCGAGAAATTATTGACAGTGTCTTTTGCCTATCGATTTTTCTCTCAGATTTGTTCAGAAGTAATAACGTCTTTATTTTTACTTGCATGTTTAAAGCACGCGAAAACTGAAAAGAATAACAGTATATTAAAGTAAGTGGTGCCTGTAGTGAACATAAAATGAACGCATAAGGACACAACAGTAAACTGTCACATCGTGTTATTCTTAAGACGAGATAGCAGCGTTAAAAGATACGATTCATTGTAGTAATACTACTTATCGCAAATAACAATACTTGAGAACCGACATAAAAACGTGCAACTGGTGCATTTGAAGGCGTAAGTTTAATATCTCTTGCGGAGGGAGCGGTAGATGTTTTATGAATCACTTTTCTGCTGTTGGAAAATAAATACATTTGTGAAACATACACAGTTGTTATTCGTCTTAGAGTGAACTGCTATTTAGAAACTGACACATCTTAATACCTGTCTGATGACCTCGATTGAGTTATTTCATAGTTTACGTAAATCACTCCGTCGAAAACCGTGATCTTTCCTAAATTCACCACCAGTTATGTGCATACTGTTTGTTCAGGTGAGTTACTACTTTGTCGGCAGTGATGTAGTTGCTTGAAGTACGCTACAAATTAGGGAATAATGAAAATATTTAATTGCTATACAGTTTCTTCTGAATTTTATCGATAACGTCAAGCTTTGATTACATTTCAGTTTCAATTCACCCGCGTGTTTTAAATATGTGTTTGTTCTTCAGTCAGTTTCTAACTTCATTTATTTTTCAGATTTCTGGCCTTTATATATCAATTAGTCGAATATGAACTTTTTCATTTATATACTGGACAAATAATTCTGAGTAGATCCACTTGCAGGTTCGACTGTGCAAGTAACTCATTTCTAATTTTTTTTCACTCTATATTATTCATTATTCATTTGCCCCGTTACAGTAGCCTATTCAAATTGTAGCTTAATTATGTTAGGCGTTTCTTTGTTAAAGTACCCTAGAGATCATTCAACAAATACAGCCAGCGGACAAAATGGTACAAAAAAGACAAAACTTCCTTTATGTATTACAGCGACAAGGGAAGCGAGTATCATTCAGCTCGGTACCGGACCACGTGGGAATCCAAGGAAATGAGACAACTGATACGGCAGCAAGGCACACGTGCATGAAAAGTAATGAACGTGCCAGTGGTGTCCACTTGTGTCTTGTTGCCGTGTTGTTAAAGAGAAGAGATGAGTAACACTGGGAGAATGAGTAGCTCCAGCAACAAAATAACATCCCCCCCCCCAAAAAAAAAGCCCGGAAAAGCGATACTGAGTCATTAAAAATCCGTGTACACCTAAAGAGCCGCTACCTCTTTGCAGCATCACATCTAGGAAAACAGGCGTAATACTAGGCAGAGGAGGCACTTGATCTATTTTATAATTGCACAAGAAGATCAAAAGACACGCTGCGACCTGTAACAGACATTCTCTGCCTCAGAGCTTGTTGCAATTTATACTAATACCTGTGAATGCGGCAACAGCTATGTGGAACAGTCCACACGTTCTGCAAGAGGCGACTATTGGGAGGGCGTGAGTAGAATTGGTTCTGTGTCAGGAGGCACTCCCCCAGTTCGCTCCTTGCCAGTTTCCCTCGGAAGGATGGCAGTGACCTGTGGTCACCGGTAGGAGCATTGAATGAAGATTCAGAATTAGTTATTTATTTTCGTTAAAATACATGTAGCGTAGTTGGCATTGTCTGTCAATACCCGCTGACAAATCGCGTCGCAAGCAGTCTTCAGCCCGCTCACGGCAGCTGACACCGCACACTTCGTCCCAGCCGGCTGCTGCATTGGTGGTTAGCCGCTTGCGGTGGCCCCGTCTCTGGCTGTACCGCGACGCCACGGCAGTGAATGACGGCGGTGTGTGTACTGAACTTACACGCGCTGAATTGGAAGGTGTTCCGTGCGCTCCCACTCACCACCCTTCTTCGTCATCCGTCGTACCGCGATGACGGTTGCCATGTTGCTATGAAGTTCGACGATATTTGCGTGCCGTCCAGGTAGGCCCTCTTCAGTTCACCAGAATGTCAGGAATGCTGGTATCCTGCTCCTGGTGGGACAGAAAGACCTCCAAGTCCCCCCGTCAGCGACAGAGGCAGACTTTAGTGTTGAACTCTGCGACTGGTGGCTACGGCGAGGTAGCCATCTCTCCCAGATGTGCATTCTGTTGTCCGTGGCGTCCAGGAAATCTGCAACATACTTGTGCCAGACGTCACTTCGCTGCAGTCAGAGAAAGTGTCAACATCATGTACGCCATCAATCCATCTGTCCGAATGACTTATGAGCTAAACTGTTGAGGTATTTATGGAGCGAAGTAGTGGTTAATGTTGTGAGTTTGTGGGTTTTATTTTGTCAATTTGCGCAATGGATTGATCCAACAAGTACCCTTTGGCTCCTGCAAGAAATAATTTCCACCTCACACTACTACAGAAGTCAGACAGACGCTCCTAATGTACCAACAAGAACTGCTTGAAAAACATTCAGCAACAAATATCTTCTGGAGTCGTCCACTGTAAGGAAAACACACAAAAATATTCTATATTCTTATGTAACTAGTGCATTACTTGGGTACTGGAGTATTGCTAGCTAGTGTAAGAAAAACATTAAACGAACGAAAAATATTATTTATTGCAAAAAAATTCTGAGAAATCAAGTGAAACTTTTTCTTATAAATTAATAAATTTCAGGGTTCTTTTCGGAACAGTAGATTGCCTCTTATGGATAGAAATGCTATTAATTTACAAAGTATGAAAAGGTTCTTTTCTCCCTTTTCTTTAAGAACGTTATTTACTCGGCAGAATGGCTGAGAGCCACGCCTACACAACTTGAATAACTTTTCTAGGTACGGTCAAGGCTGTTGCGCGAGAAACGTAATGGAGTGTACTGTTATGGAGGACAGATGGGGCTCGCATACGCTGTAGTGAACAATACCGTGAGCTGCGAAGACTGCTGCCTGCATCGCTCGCTGACAAATAACACAACTATCTCTTTCTATCTGGACTGACCTTCGTCAATCAAACTCTCCCTACGCCTTGATGAAGTCAAGGACACCTATCCGCCCCTAGTCTAACTATTGGCATGGTACACCAGTCAGATAACCACGATGCCACTCAATACTCGCTCGCAGGCGTTTAACTAGCACTCTGTCCATGTTCACACCACACAATAAGTGTGGCGGCCGACACAGTGAACAATGCTTAATCGCGAGAGACTCAATATAGAGTATCACTCCGATTCGCAAACGACAGAGGTGCTCTCCCAGTGAAGTACTGAGGAGAGACTTTGTTCCTCGCTCTTAGCGTGCACGTACGAGCGCACTCACTCTCGTTACCTGCTCCCGCTCCAAGAGCGACAACAGAACGGCCCTTTTTTCTGGAAAAGTTGCAAGGGTTTATCATTCGCTGTCTTCCGTCACTCCTCTGGCTCTTTGCGTCAGAAATATACCGCCAATCAGCGTTGCTCTTTTAAACGGAAAAATGACGTTTCGTTTAAGTCGACCAGTGCAGAAATATGTAGCATGTCCGTTAGGCGTATACTGTCCTCCTGTGAGAACTCCGTAACTACGCAGTTTTCGTCAAATAATGCGTCTTCTGGGCGCTCCCACACAATGTAGCGGAATTTGCTTTTAAGTCGAACACGGGCGTTGTTATCCTTTCGCTCTGTCCTCTCTCTCGGTGGTCGTTCCGGCCGAATACGGTGTGCGCCGGCCCACCTCTCTGAAGGGGCGGGCCTCCCACCAGCGGGCTGGCCGCCTCCCTAGAACGAAAATTCCTGTGACTGTCATGTTGTGCACGCAAGCCTCGACTTTTTCAACCTCGGTGCGCACTTGCGATTTACTTATTAGACGTGCATATAGCTTACATGAATTCATACAAAATTGACTTTACCTTCTCGAGTTTGGGTTCGAATGAAGCGTCTTGATGTGCAGAATACGATTGTGAGGACAGAATATGTAAGAAATGAAGGGCAGGAGACCACGACACCTTACAATGTTTACCCAATGTCATTCCTCATGACCGTATAGGGCTTGCTGTTACGAAGGTATCAGTGGTTCCCCTTCTGCTGTGCTTGCTTAACGGGTTTGTTGCAGCATATAACTGGTTCATAAGAGCTCTTTGTACTATATGTTGCATTCGCCTTAGCCTTTCTTTCATCATATAACATAGGTGATACGATCCTGTTCAGCTGGTCTGAGCCACTACATTCTGCTGAATTCTGGTGGCTGGCTCGGCAGAAACGCTGATATGTTTTGCCCCGACCCAGTCCAGTGGCGAAATGTTTTCATTGTGGCCACCTTGCGTCGACATTGCCGTAATGTAGCGAGATAGCTTCGCTCTGGGACTTCGAAAGTTTTACCCGTTTTACTGCCCTATACAAGGTTGGCATGCAACAGTACCATGTCTGTGCGCAGTGCTGAACACTAACGGCGTATTAAAATTGGGAAGAATTTAACGTTTGCTAACCACAGCCTTACAAACAAGTATGAAGTTACGTATGATGACACGTAAATTTACTATAATCCCTTCATCGCAGATATTGACGTAATCTCTGGTGGCACAGACGTACTCCTTGATTACTACATGAAATTACAAAGACGTATTATGGATTACGGACTTTTGCTGATCAAATATGTAGCACCACCATTGTTTTTTGGCATGGTCGAGTAAGCACCGCTGCTGAAGCTGCTGCAACAGGCCATAGAAGCTGGCCTGAACCGAGCTGGCCAGATAGAGTTACAACAAGGACTACTGGCTCATATGGCAAGTGCTGGCGCCAAGCTTTCGGGTCGATTACTAGATGCTGCAACTGCAAAAGGTTACCAAAGACATAACAGCACTCATACAGCAGAAAGGCAGAGTCACTACAGCCTAGGTGGCCTTGTTGCTTCACGTCCGAACCATGGTTTGTTGTGGCTAGTGTGGTAGACACCAATGTTGTAGCAAAATAAGGACATGCCAAGTCTATATAGATACTCGACATTTTTAGTAAAAGCTATTGTGGTCTGCCGGCCACCAGGCCAGTCGGGGGAGCTACGACGGTCTACAAGTCTATGTGAATCAACAAGTCACCACTGTCACACTGTACTGCTACTAGCTGAGACCCTACCATGTGCACTGAGTCCAATGCTGCGCTGTACAACCCGTGGACCATCTGTGAACCTACCTTAGCTGCTGCCGGTCCTTACTCTGGAGGTCTACAGTTCGAGCCAGGGCCATGCAGTCGTTCAGTCGCCATCGCTTTAGAAGGCAAACTCCTTGCTGCCTGCCTCTGCCCGTGTGTCTGACCACTGGTGCTGCTGTGAGACTTATCGTCCACGCTAGGCCCACGGCATGATTCAGCGCCCCTCAGCTCGCCTTGTCCGACACAGCCGAGCAGCCACTACCTGCACTGCGGACAAATTGCTTGTCGCCATCTGGTGCAGTCAGCGTCCTTGCGGAGTCACTGCCATTATCTCTACCAGCCGTGTGATGCCACTGACAGTAACACCTCTTGAAGGGTCGCCAACAATTTATACTGGGGTGACAGAAATCATAGGGTAGCGATATGCACATAGATGGCGGTAGTGAGGCGAACGCGAGGTATAAAGGGGCAGTGCATTGGCAGAGATGTCATTTGTACTCAGGTGATTCGCGTGGAAAAGTTCCCGACGTGATTATGGCCATACGGCAGAATTAACAGACTTTGAACGCAGAATGGTAGTTGGAGCTAAACGTATTCCCTTTTGGAACTCGTTCGGGAATTCAGTAAACCGAGAAACACAGTGTCAAAACTGTCGTGAGGATACCAAATTTCAGGTATTACCTCTCACCACAAAAGTGCAGTGGTCTTCATTAACGACCGAGAGCAGTAGCGTTTATGTAGAGTTTTCAGTGCAAACAGACAAGCAATACTGCACGAAATAACCGCATAAATCAATGTGAGATTTATACTAACATATTCATTAGGTCAGCGCGGCGAAATTCGTTGTTAATGGTCAATTGCGGCAGCCGACTGATGCGAGTGTCTTTGCTAACAGCACGACATCGGCAGTATCGCATGTCCTGAGCTCGAGACCACATCGGCTGGGCCCTAGACGACTGGGAAACAGTGGCCTGGACAGAGGAGTCCAGATTTCAGTTGGTAAGAGCTGATGGTAGCATTCGAGTGTTACGCACACTCCACGAAACCATGGACCCAAGTTGACATCCAGGCACTGTGCAAGCTGGTGGTGGCACAACAATAATGTGAGCTGTTTTACACGGAATGAAGTGGGTCCTCTGGCCCAGCTGAACCGATCATTCAGTGGAAATAGTATGTTCTGCTACTTGGAGACCGTTTGCAGCCAAACGATGGTTCAAATGGTTCTGAGCACTATGGGACTTAACATCTTAGGTCATCAGTCCACTAGAACTTAGAACTACTTAAACCTAAATAGCCTAAGGACATCACACACATCCATTCCCGAGGCAGGATTCGAACCTGAGACAGTAGCGGTCGCGCGGTTCCAGACTGAAGCGTCTAGAACCGCTCGGCCACCCCGGCCGGCCCAAACGGTGGATCTTTTATGGATGAGGAAGTGCCACGTCACCGGGCCACGTATGTTCACGACTGGTTTGAGGAACATTCTGGAGAAATCTAGCGAATTGTTTGGCCACACAGATCACCTGACACGAATTTCATCAAACATTTATGGTACATAGTCGAGAGGTCAACTCGTCCGCAAAATCCTGCACCGATAACACTTCCACAATTGTGGACAGTTATGGAGGCAGCAGGGCTCAATATTTCTGCAGGGAACTTCCAACGACTTGTTAAGTCCATGCCACGTCAAGTTGCTACACTACGCCGAGCAAAAAGAGATCCGACACGATATTAAGAGGTATACCATCAATTGTCACCTCAGTGTAAGGCACATTTTATGGCAAACTCTGTCAATTTTTTCAAATGAAAACAAGCATTTTAATTTCGAGATTGGTTTTACGTCCAGGGCCCCAGCAATAAAATTAAGTTGCAATCCTTGGTGAGTGTTTGTTCCAGGTTCTAAATATGTTTTTATGCCTTCTAACATTCAACGTATAAATTTAACTGAGCCCTGTTTTAGAACTCCTTGGGTTCTCACTATCCAACGTTGTCTTGTTTTTCGTCAGTGGCGTCTGGTTCCTTATAAGCGAAAGTATTGAGCTGATGAGTTTCTATAGCATCAACATCGTCATCGAATCCACAATAAGGGACTTTTTCAACTTCTCAATTCGTTATGGCCCCTGACCATGGAACTTCTGTATGTTTTCCAATACCTAACTTCAGCTCGGGTAGCATCGTCTTTATTTTCTTCTGAAATCCACCAAAATATATCCTAGATACATCTACCATACAATCGACTGACTGTGGGTCTGCTCGCCTCTTCTTTTTTGTTACAGACATAGTTACCTCTTCCCCTCCAGTTTGTTCCCCGATTCGTTTATTTCCTTTCTTTTCTCCCCTACTGCTTCCCATCATGAAGCTCTGCATAGCTCTTGCTCTCTAAGCACCCACGTCTGTGGATAGTTCTCGCATTACTACTGCATATCTCACGGTCATAAGTCAAAAGTCCTAAACATCAGAACTTATTGTACTGTTTCTGTGCAGGTGTGTGGGACAAGGGCAGTGCCTTGTTGTAAAATAAACGATTTTTGCTGATCTTAAATAATTTTCCCTCCAGTTTTTTTTTAACGCCTTGCAGGACCTGATAAAATGCACTCCCATTTTCCCAGGTGCACTAATACACACTGATGGTACACCGTGTTTGTTAGATGTATGACGACCAGACGATTTTACACAGACGTTCACAGTGCTTTCATTGTAGTTCTCACTCTCGTCCAGGAAAACGGGTAGATATGTGATTACACAATCTTATAAATTGGTGCCCTGCGTAATTTGATAGCTGGATTTCTGGTATTGAGGAATTTTACCACAGTTTTTTTTTAATTTGGTGGCTTATACACATGCAGCATTTCACGTAAGATCTCGTTACACCGGAGTATAATTAGCAGTGGGTCTGAAAGCAAGTGCTCTAAGGTGGTTGACAAGATATCGAAAGTCTCCTTTCGTAATGTGTTTCCTGATGATCGCTATCGGGAATTCCTTTTATCTGTCCCGTCTTTCATAATCCAAATATCGATACACGTATATCTTTAATCCTGGTAGCAGCGACTTCCAACAAAGGTTGTCGAACACACCAGCTATAGGATTCATTTCACTGATGGAATTATTTTTCATGTTACCACGGGGCGAAACATTGGCTTTATTGACTTGCCTTTTCTGAATTTGTATTCATCATTGAGATTCAATTCAGATAGCTCTTTGTGAGTTGCTAATTTTCTACGGAAAACGTTTCTTATCTACTTTGCCTATGATTTTTACGAATATATGCAGCTGTTGTACGCACATCAAAAAAAGGTGTACATTTGCCCGGTTCCCAGAACTCCTGAAGACAGACATTCAGAGAAGTAACTAAATCCGCCCAATGATGTAAACAACCACGCATGAGCAGCGCCTATTAGACGGAAGGGGTCCTACAGCCGATCAGTTCCAGACACTCCACCAGGAAGAAGGTACACGGCTCGTGTTGTCTGTAGTTCAACAATGCCTAGACCGTCAATACCGCTGGTCGATCGCGTCCGCATTGTTGCTTGCTGTCAGGAAGGGTTCTCAACAATGGAAGTGTCCATGCGTCTCGGAGTGAACCATAGCGATGTTGTTTGGACATGCAGGAAATACAAAGAGATAGGAACTGTCGATGACATGCCTCGCTCAGGCCGTCCAAGGGCTACTACTGCAGCGGATGACCGCTACCTACGGATTATGGCTCGGAGGAATCCTGACAGCGACGCCACCATGTTGAATAATGCTTTCGTGCAGCCACAGGAAGTCGTGTTGCAACTCAAACTGTGCGCAATAGGCTGCAACTTCATTACCGACGTCCATGGCAAGGTCCATCTTTGCAACCACGACACCATGCAGCGCAGTACAGATGGGCCCAACAACATGCCTAAAGGACCGCTCAGGATTGGCATCACGTTCTTTTCACCGATGAGTGTCGCATATGCCTTCAACCAGGCAATAGTCGGACACGTGTTTGGAGGCAACCCGGTCAGGCTGAACGCCTTAGACGCACTGTCTAGCAAGTGCTGCAAGGTGGAGGTTCCCTGCTGTTTTGGGGTGGAATTTTGTGGGGCCGACGTACGCCGCTGGTAGTCATGGAAGGCGCCGTAACGGTTGTACGATACGTGAATGCCATCCTCCGACCGATAGTGCAACCATATCGGCAGCATATTGGCTAGGCAACTGGAAATACGTTTGTTGATTTGCATCATGCTTTCCGACTTGAAGTAACAACAATCAGAGAAATTGTAAGAAGTGTATGTTCATCAATCTGGATTATCTTAAAAGATGAATGTTTGTCATAACCGACCAAAAACGACTGGCTGCAAAAAGCAAAAGCTTTTGAAACTAAGGCCAATTTGCCAAACTGTCTCGGCGCCGTTGATGAAAAGCGTATGCGAATGGTAGACCGGCAAACAGTGCATCAATGCTCTTCAACTAAAGAAATATTTCTCTGTTGTATTAATGGCTGTTTGTGATGCAAAATATAAATTTGTCGCTGTAGATGTGGGATCCTATGGTAAATGTGCGGACTCAACGGTATTTTAACAATCAGTGGTCTATAAGCGAATACTGTCTAATAAATTGGACATTCCGGAAGACAAACACATTTCAGACATAAACAAAACGCAAGTGCGTAATGTACCTGTTGCTGACGACGCATTTTCGCTGTCACACAGAATTGTGTGTCCATACGTAGGTCTGCCACTTGATACAAAAAAAAAGTGTTCAGCTATCGTCAATCTCGAGCAAGACGTTTCGTAGAGTGCATGTTCGGGATAAGACAAGTAAGTGGAGGATCTTTCACACACCGCTGAATGTGGACGTCGATTTCGCCATAGATATTGTTAAAGCATGTTGTGTTTTACACAACTATGTCTGAAAGAGTGACGGTATTCAATATTTAGATACGGTACGCTGTATGGATATCCTTCAGTTTATGAGGATATTCCACAAGGAATACGTAGACGTGCAGCCAGTTCACACTGCAGAAACGTTTTTGCTGATTACTTTGTACACGAAGGCGCTCTACCATTGCATTTGGATTACATTCACTGAATTCTGAATTATATGTACATGTTGTATTAATAAAGACAAATAAAAGTAATAGAATTTACACAATGTGTTTTGTTCCTGCGCTGTTGCACATTCTCTGCTCCCGAACATCATAGTCACTTCCTCCCATATTCTCTTTTTCACATTTTTATCAGCATATTCTTCAGATGACAAGTCCTACAAAGCAGGCCTCTCCCTTATGTTTATAATAAATTTCTCCGTATCAAAGTCCACGATGACAGAAAGATCCTTCTGCAAACACGCAGCAGCAAACAAATAACAAAATGTAAAATATCTCCACAGTTGGAACTGCACTGACGGCTGGCCGCATTCTGGCAGTGCAACGTGCGCGCTGCCCCATTCAGCTGCGTGTATTTGGCCGCAGCGACGCGCTGGCCAGAGGCTGGTCGTGACAAAGTGCTGGCCGCACGGGCGTTGCGCGGCACCTTTCCATGCAAACCTGGCCGCATCTGACCAGCCGCAAGTGTGGCCGTGGCCATGGCTGCACTAGTGCGCTATTGCCCTTAATCCGCCGGGCGGATGCGATCCGGGGCCGGCGCGCCTACCCGAGTCCAGAAGGCTAACCTGGCGGGTTTTTAGCGTAAAACAGGTACTGTGCTTTAATGCATTACCTGCAGTACTCCAGTGAGTTTTGTGGTCTTTGAAGTGGCTCACGTCGGTTGTGGCGCAGGGAAACTAAGACCCAGGCAAACGATGAAAGTATGTTTATTAAAATGTACACAAACCTAATCCTCCTCCTTCAGAGCATATTTACACAATACAAATGGCAGTTCAGAATTAAGTCCCCGTCTTCGAAATGATAAGAAATATAAGTCCTGTGGAATGTAAGCCACAAAAAACTTTATCCCAATTTCTAAAGTCAATATGTTGGTTCACGAGGAACGGAATGTCTAGTTACACAAAACCTCTGCATAGAGCCAAAAATACCCAGTCCAAGAGGTTCATGCGTTAGAGGCTAAATCTCGACGTATCTCCAAGGCGACAGCTGGTTGCTCCGCGTAACAATGGAGGAGATTCTCGATAGGCAAGATGGCGTCGGACGCCAGGTAGCGGGATGGCTGCACCACAGCTCCTGATTGAAGAACCGTGGCAGCAGTAGGCGCAACTCCCCACTGAGCTCGTCTGTGGAGAACTTCCTTGCTGTAGCCGAGCACCGGCCAAAATACTGTTGAGACATATTTTCGAACACGTGTCCCTGCGGAAGCGAGTAGGTCCATGTTGACTCTGCCCTCTTGTAGCGATACTACTGCCGCCTGTAGGCAAGCCCTGTACTGTACTCCGAGTTGCAGCAATGTTGTTCGCCGTCGCAGCCCCGGTGACTTGTGACTTAGGCTAACCGCGACGCAGTCCTGCTATGCTGGAGGACATAGCAGTCTTGGAAGTGGGATTGCCTCCGGTTTGCCTCTCTTGGGCCATCTCAGTTGTGCCAGCAAACTCTCATGTCCTCGCATCGACGTCTTAAATCACTTCTACAATTTTTATAACACATCCGACAAATATTCTAACTGAAGAATTTCTCAGTTATCAACACTGTATGTTATTGTATTCGTCAATAAGCTGATGATGGCACTATAATTGATAATTCTCATGTTGTATTTTTACCCACTGACTCAATTTCTGTGTGATTGTTACGGTTATTACTGTTCTTATTCACATAATCTCCTACTTTAAGCCCTTGGATTGAGCAAAACTGCAAAATCTTTGTTTTGTTATCCTTGTAGTGTCGTAGTGTCGGGGTCAAATAAGAAAGGTATTTAGTTTCCTCGCCGGTGGATTTTTTTTTTTTCTGTACTCGAGGACCGACACTTTATATGGGTGTTGCTGTGTAGTTATCAACACCAGTTTGAGTGGATTTTCTAACAGTCTCGCAATTCCTGTCTCCCACGGAAAGGGCGCCGGCGAATGGGGGCCGTTTTCCTGCTTCCAGCCAGTGGCATTGCTGACGTGTCCCCAGTGTGCAGACGTTCTCGCAGAATTTTCAGCCTCACCCCAGTTACAAAAAGTCCGCCGATATCACATGACTCTAGGGAGCACAACAAGACCCGCGCGCCACTCGCCTGTCTTCCATAAGTCGGCTTTACAACGAAGTGCAGATGCACATGTAAACCTGAATTTTAAATCCTAGCTTTCAAAAGACCACTCACCTCGTTCAGTACTATCCGTGATGGGAAATATTACTTATGCAACTTTAAAAAAAGCAATAAGAATCAAACTGAGAATGGTTTTCACAGATTATGGGGAAATCACAAAAAAACAATATCTGGAAAAAAATAAAGCAATTAACACGAAAGTTGGATATATTGTTACCACTCGTGCTGCACGAAACTATTACGTCCAAACTAGGGGTGTTTCTGTTCGGTAGTGTCATGTGGACACTAGATGTTTGCGAGTAGAGTAGAAACAGGAGTTGTTGTTGAGAAGACAGAGATGAACGAGGTGGCGTAGTGGTTAAGAACTGGATTCAGATCCCTGTCTGGATATCCAGATTTACGTTTCCCCAAATCCATTAACGTGAGTGCAGGAATCGTCGGTTTGAAGAAGACACAGTCGATTTCATGCCGCATCCTTGTCCCAACAGGACCACTGCAGTGTCCTCAATAACTTCACCGCCGTTGGGACTATTTAGTTATAATTCCGGGATGGAAACAAATAGAAGCTGACTTAACTACGAATGACAGGGTTAGCAGAGTGCCAGATGTTCCATATGCTAAACGCAGCTGACTAGACATTCCACTATTGATATATCAATGCCGTTTGCCGCCCACCTCGGCGATTGTGTTCGCAGAGAGCGTGAACAATTGTGACTATTCACTACTTGGCGACGACGCACATCACGCGCTAATATGTAATCGTGTGCAAAATTTAAGAACGAAAGTAACTTTCACATGATGTGCCACTGTTACTAACCATGCTGCACGTACCCTTCTTGTTGTTGTTGTGGTCTTCAGTCCAGAGACTGATTTGATGCAACTCTCCCTGCTACTCTATTCTGTGCAAGATTCTTTATCTCCCAATACGTACCGCAACCTACATACTTCTGAATCTGTTTAGTGTATTCATCTCTTGGTCTCCCTCTACGATTTTTACCCTCCACGTTGCCCACCAATACTAAACGGGTGATCCCTTGATGCCTCAGAATATGTACTACCAAGCGATCCCTTCTCCTAGTCTAGTTGTGTCGCAAATTTCTGTTCTCCTCAATTCTATTCAATACCTCCTCATCAGTTATGTGATCTACCCATCTAATCTTCAGCATTCTTCTGTAGCACCACATTTCGAAAGCCTCTATTCTCTTCTTGTCTAAACTATTTATAGTCCACGTTTTACTTCCATACATGGCTACACTCCATACAAATACTTTCAGAAACGACTTCCTGATACTTAAATCTATACTCGATGTTAACAAATTTCTCTTCTTCAGAAACGCTTTCCTTGCCATTGCTAACCGTCCGATGTGGCCGAGCAGTTCTAGACGCTTCAGTCCGGAACCGCGCTACGGTAGCAGGTTCGAATCCTGCCTCGGGCATGGATGTGTGTGATATCCTTAGGTTAGTTAAGTTTAAGTAGTTCTTAGTCCTAGGGGACTGATTACACCCATAGTGCTCAGAGCCATTTGAACCTTCCCATTGCCAGTCTAAATTTTATATCCTCTCTACTTCGACCATCCTTATATAGTGAGTAATGATAACACGTGACTCACCAAGGAAAGTTATCGAACATGATCGTTTTGGTCGGCCAGGTGTAATGATGTGGAAAGGCATAAAGCTGCATAGGCGTATTTACCTCCAAATCTAAACACGGTACTATCGTTGGTCAGCGTTATTGGGACACTGTATTTCTTCTTCGTGTGCGTGTGCTGTTTTCCAGGGGTGTATTCGGCCTTGTCTTCACTTTTATGGATGACATTGCACGACCGTATCGAACAGCGCAGGTGGAACTCTTCAAACGAGAGGAAATTCGGATACTGGACTTGGCTACCCGTTCCCCCGACTTGAATCCCATCGAGCAGCACGTGTGCGATGCGTTGGGGAGACGTACTGCAGCACATCCACATCCATCAACGACCATCCGGCTGTTGTGAGCCTTACTGTTGGAGGAATGAAACTCCCTGCCACAAGACTGCATACCAACTTTGTGTCGAGCATGGGAGCACGTTGTAGATCATGCAGTGCTGTTCGTTGTAATCATACCGCCTATTAAGAAACATGTCCCGCCTTTTGTCATGTACAAGGGGCCATCACAAACCGCTGTGTCTTTTGTGTCCTTGAATAAAAGTGTAATTTCTGTTCGTCTCATTGCACATTTCTTTCAGTCACCTTTTGTACTCTACTGTCGCAGTTCTTTCTGCGTATGATCCAAGTTCCATCGAGTTATATTACTTGACTGTGAAACCACATGTGAAAGTTACTGTCGTCCTTGGGTTTTGCACACCAGTGTATTTTCAGCCTGTTTATGCCTCTGCATTTATAGGCATTACGTATCTGCAGTCTGATTATAGCGACTCAATTACACCGAAAGTACTCATTTGACGAAGAAAACGAAACTTCTACTCTGCAGCGGTATGTATGGTGAATCAATCAGCGTTCCAGACCACGAATCCATCCCGGATGCATTTGATAATTTTGTGTTCTGGATAGAATTAGAATGTCAGTATTCAGAGACAGTAAACTGCAATTATAGGTTGTAACAAGCAAACGTGAGTAGTCTCCATATTATCGTGAACTAAAAGCATTTTTCTTTTGTTTCAGTACGAGCTTGACCTGCCAATCGAGGTGAAAGTCGGCGTCATTGGAAAAATAAACTTAAGCATTCCATGGGGTGGCCTTTACACACAGTCCGTAGTAGCTACTATTGAGGCAAGTAATAAATTAATGTGTTCATTGAAACGTTTTATGCAGTTATTCTTCTGTCTTCGTATTTAGTAACTACCTGATTGAAAGCTTGTTTTTCTAATGTACGTTCCTTCAGACAGTGATGACGATCTGTAGCTGCATTAATATTACGAAACTTATTCGCAATTGTCAATTTTTATGACATCACCTATATTAGGTACAAGATTATTATCTATTGGTGACACATGAAAATTTGTGCCAGAGCAGGACGTCAACTCGGGTTTCCTGTTTATCGGGAGGCAGTCGCCTTGGCCTTCCTTTTTCTATTTTCTAAAAACGCTGATTTTTATACTTCAAATTTTAATGAATATCTTTCATAAATTAGAGCAAATCCAGGTATACACATAACAGTTAAGTAAAGTTAAATTTCAGTAGCAACCACTTCATTGTCAAACCACAAATATTATTTCAGTGTTGCTTGAAGGCTATTAGACTTAACACTATCCTCGCATAACATAAAGAAAGAAAGACACAGTACAATGGAGAACCGTATTTACAATCCGCCCCGCTGCTCTGTCACGTGTATGTCTTCTCGTATGCATATGGTATCCACCGATTCTTATCGTCCGTTCATTCTTTCATCATATCGATACCGTGGACGTTTCAGCTATGGAGGGGAGGGCGTGTCTTGAAATGTACTCCATAGGAAGTTATAGAAATACTGTCAGTATTTTGGATTGCCCACGATCTTCAGATGTCGTTCCCGTAAAAAGGTCTAAAAGTCCGTCACATTCTTTGGGGCATCTCTGAACAAATAGAGCACCCTCTGGCCTCGAAGCCAAGTTACTGCATTCGTTTTAGTACGTGGATACTACGTCCCGTCCGGGAAGAATATAACCCCTGGTCCGATGTTGTGTTGTTCCATTTGAAAAAAGAAAGCAATCATCTATATCGGGCAAGCTCCACACTTCTATTGGGGCGCCGTATATGAGGCGGTGTTCATCGTTGTCTAGATTTTGGCACTGCGGCCACAATGGTGAATCTGTCATATGAATCGCATTGAGTCTAGATCTGGTGACATTTTTGCCATTAACTGTCAGGTACGACGTTGCACGTCTAAGGAAACAAGTTGTATCGATCCCCATACTACATGCCAATTGGTATGTGGATGCTTATTGTCAATAGGACTGCCGCATCCTCCGGTCGTTAGTAGACTTTTCGACAGACGTCACGCGCCGCTGCAGGTCTGGTTTCCGGCAGAGCCTTCAGAACGTAGCTGTGCTCTATGAAAAAAAAAGCGCGTATATGGTGAAGTGACTGGGAAATGTGCTGGACCAATACTGGGGCCATTAGAGAAACTGATGCTAGTTCTTCTATTAAGTTTCCTGTCAGACAAGTCTGATGCCTTCTCCACAGTTTTAACATTGTGCTGATATTTACATTTATATCATACTCCGCAAGCCACCTAATGGTGTGTGGCGGAGGGGGGGGGGGGATAGCACTAATATAGCCCTCCAACCATGTTCCACTCTCGAATAGCGAGTGGGAAGAATGATTGTCGGTAAGCCTCCGCAATGGCTCTAATTTCTCGACTTTCTCCTCATGGTCACTACGTATGTAGGGGAAGTAATATGCTGTAAGACTCCTCCTGAAAAGTACCCTGTCTAGATTTCAGTATTAAAACTCTCCGTGATGCACAACGCCTCTCCTGTAACGTCTGCCAATGGAGTTTGTTGAGCATCTCCGTAACGCTCTCGTGCCGACTCAACGATCCCGTGAAGAAACGTGCCCTTCTCTTTCTCTTCTATGAGTCCTATCTGGTAGGGATCCCACACAGAGGACAATACTCAAGAATGGGTCGAAAAAGCGCCTTATAAGCCACTTCCTTCGTGGATGAGTTAAATTTCCTTAAGATTCTTCCTATGAATCTCAGTCTCGCATCAGGTTCTACCACTATTTGTTTCAGATGGTCATTTCACTTAAGGGCGCTCCGGATAGTTACTCCTATATATTTTACGGCAGATACTGTTCCCAGCGGTTTGTCATCAATAATGTAGCTATACACTAGTGGATTTCTTTTCCTATGTATGCGAAATATGTTACATTTATTGCCATTCATGATCAACCGCCAGAGCCTGCACCATTCATCAATTCTCTGGAGGTTATTCTGAAGATCGTTACTATCTCCTGGCGTTTCTACTATTTTATAGACAACCGCATTATCTGCGAATAGCCTTAGAGAGCATCCGATGCTTTCTATTAGGTCACTTACGTATATTGTAAACGGCAACGGTCCTATCCCACTTCCTTGGGATACACCGAAAATTTCCTTCACGTCTGTCGATTTTGTTCCGTTACGTGCGACGTGTTGAGTTCTGTCTGCAATGAAGTCTTGAATCCAGTCGCAAATCTGCTCCGATACTCGATAACCTCGTATTTTTTTCACTAAATATCAGTGCGGGACGGTGTCAAACGCCTTTCTGAAGTCAATGAATACGGTACCAACCTGAGAACCATTGTCTACGGCACAGTGGATCTCATGGAGCAACAGAGCGAGCTGAGTTTCAAAGAATCTGTGTTTGTGGAATCCATGTTGATTTTTATAGAGGAGATTTTTCTTCTCCAAGAACGTCATAATTCTTGAGAATAAAACATGCGCCATAATTCTACAACGAATTGACGTCAACGATATAGGTTATTAATTGTGTGCATCTGTCCTACGGCCCTTCTTAAAAACAGGAATGAGTGGCGCTTTCTTCCCACTAGGTAACCTTCGTTGCTCAAGCGATCTAGGATAAATTACTGCTAGAAGGGGAGCAAATTCTTTCGCACAATCTTTGTAGAATTTTATAGGTGTCTCATCTGATCCTGACGCCTTTCCGCTACTAAGCGATTGTAGTCGTTTTTCTATTCCGCGATCGGTTTATCTGCCATTTTGACGTTCGTACGACGATTGAAAAGAGGAACCTTGTTATGATCTCTTAGGGTTTTTACTCAGTTCGGTTGACAAAGTTTTACTTTCAGAGTCATTGAACGCTCCTCTCATTGCTCTCCTTACGCTCATTTTCTCTTCGTTCAGCTTTTGTGTGTCAGCCAGGTTTTCACTTCCCTTGAATCTGAGATGAGGTTCTCTCTGTTTACGTAACAGTTTTCTAACACGTCTATCAAACGATTGTAAGTCTTTCCTATCCCTTAAAACTTTACTCGGCACATATTTGTCTACGGTGGGTTGCACGATTCCTTCGAATTTTTTTCCATTTGTTTCCATATCTTCGTTCTCATTACCGAATATTTGATGCTGACTGCTCAGATACTCAGAAATTTGTATCCTGTCACTCTTGCGACGAAAAAATATCTTCCTGCTCAAAGTAATTTTCGGACAAGACATTCAGATCAATGTCACACGAATCTCTGGCTCTGGCACAAGTTTTGATAGCATGACGCTCCCAATCTATACCTGGCAAGCTGAGGTCACTATTACAGTGGCATGATCAGGAAAATTACTAACGATGTTCTGCAGGTTTTGCCTGAAGCGCTCTACCACTGAAGCTCCTGACCCAGGTGGTCTATAAAAGTATCCGATTACCATTTTTGACCTATCTTTGGTACTTAACTTCACCCCGATTAATTCACAATCGGAATCAGTGATAACCTCGCTAGATTTTATCAAATTCCTTACTGCAATAAGCACGGCGCCACCATTGGAAACTAACCTATCCTTATGATAAATATTCCAATCTGAACTTATGATTTTGTTGTCATTAATGTCCGGTTTCAACCAACTTTCTGTTCCTAATACTATCTGTGCTTTATAACATTCAGTAAGCGATACTAATTCTGGGATCTTTCCTCGGCTGCTCCTACAGTTTCCTTAAATCGTATTAAGCTTATCTATCTCTGATCTGTGACGACGAACGTTTTCTGAGAAGATTGTGGCTAATTTATCAGGCAAATTGTCTTTGATCCCAAGGGAGGATTTCTCTAACCTAAAAAGCCCCATGTGCACCCACACTACTCCACTACCCTAGTAGCTGTTTCCAGCGTGTAGTGCACGGCTGACCCATTAAGTGGAACCCTGCAATTCTGTACCCGATAGCGAAGGTCGATAAATTCGCTTCCGATACCGTGGCAGAGTCGTCTGAGCCTCTGGTTTAGACCTTCCACTCTGCTCCAAACCAGAGGACTGCGAACAACCCTGGGAACGATGCTACAAATAGACAGCTTAGCCTGCATCCGCATGCCATGTTAGTTGCCTCCACCAAACCAGCTATCCGCTGAAAGGAGCCGAGGATGCCCTCAGAACCCAAGCGGAAGGCGTCATTGATGCCGACATGTGCCACTATATTCAGCCGGTAGTACCCAGTGCGCTCGATAGCTGTCGGCAGGGCCGGCCGATGTGGCCGAGCGTTTCTAGGGGCTTCAGTCTGGAACCGCGCGACCGCTACGGTCGCAGGTTAGAATCCTCCCTCGGGCATTGATGTGTGTGATGTCCTTAGGTTAGTTAGGTTTAAGTAGTTCTAAGTTCTAGGGGACTGATGACCTCAGATGTTAAGTCCCATAGTGCTCAGAGCCATTTGAACCATTTTTGAGCTGTCGGCAGGGCCTCTTCCACATCACGAACGTAATTTGCTAATCACTAGCCTACTCAGTAAAATACACAGCTACAGTTCACTCCTTTGCAGAAGCATCTGAAAAAAAGAAAAAAATAGAAAATAAATTAAATTACTGTGTATCCGGTAAATGCTGCTCCACTCGATCGTGAACATGCGCAAGACCAAGTCCATCCCTTCTAAGAGGGAGGATAAGGGAACCGAACGCCGCCACTATTCGTCTTGCCATCGTCTCCGGCGTCGGGACTACTTGAGCAAAGTGCTGAATTCGTGACGCCATGTACGTCTTAACATATGTGACCCGCTGGATCATGTGTAATGACTGTGTGACGCCCGTCCGGACTGACTACAGTAGTCTCTTATAGTTGTAGCGAGGTATGTCGTCGGTAAAAACAATCCCTAGGAATTTCAAGGTGTCTATGAGCCTTAAAGGTGCTACACACTCTTCCGTTAGTCCAACACCAATATTCACCGCTACAGACTTGTCCACATTTATACGGCTACCTGTGGCCGTTCCATATTTGTGTATCCAATCTAAATCCACATGCGTATCGTTTTCATTCCGCACTACCAGCACGACTTCATCCGCATATAACTTTTACGTAAATGTGTGTCCTCGCGAAATCAGTCCTGTCAAGCGTTGCCGAAGGCTGCGTAGTAACCTGTCGAGAGCCAGTGCATATAATGTTGTAGATAAGGGACATCCTTGTCTGACCGATCTCCCTTGGATGAGAACAATTTGGAGGAGGCATTGATGAGTAGCCGCATCACGACAGTAATAAACGGTCGTGGGAACCGCATGAGTGTCTGGAATTCTGTAACACAGGTATGGTTTATTCTGTCAAAGGCTTGATCAAAATCTATCGACGCTAGTGCTGTACGAAGATGGCACGTCTTTGCTAGGGTGATGAAATTGCGATAGCCAAAAGCGCCGTCTGAATGTTGTTATCTGCGCCGAACGACGTTTAATCGAGTGAGATCACTTGGTCAGTATACGCTGTGGCCACAGATTCGTTTACAGAACGTCAGCGTTAAGATCGTGTGTAGCATATATTCGGTTGAGACGGCTAGCGGAGTCTTTCGTTCTATGTGTGTAGCCGGCCGCTGTGGCCGAGCGGTTCTAGGCGCTTCAGTCTGGAACCGTGCGACGGCTACGGTCGCAGGTTCGAACCCTGCCTCGGGCATGGATGTATGTGAAGTCCTTAGGTTAGTTAGGTTTAAGTAGTTCTAAGTTCTAGGAGACTGATGACCTCAGATGTTAAGCCCCATAGTGCTCAGAGCCATTTGAACCTATGTATGTATCTAGGACGGGGACCATGGACATGCTCGCAGATGTCAACTAGATGCATATTCTGCACCAACATTCGTAGTTCTGGGCACGGGGTATATCGAGGAAATTTATCTTTCTGTGTAAGTCCACGGTTAAAATCGCCGCCTACGATTAATCGGTCGTGTCGATCTTGTCAGAGCGGGGAAATTTCCTCTGTGAAGAAGTGGGAACGCTCTTGCCTCCTGCCTGTACAGTTACAATCATATCTTGAGGTTCAATTTTAATTTCTTCGCGTATAAATTGTTCGATTTCAAATGCCTTTGGTGGTGCAAATTCATTATTAAAAATGGTCTTGATGGTAGAGTGCGGTACGAATGAGCCATTCTAGTTCGAAAGTGCAAACTCTAGCGAAGGCTAACGCGAAGTAAACAACCGCGTGCGCGCGAAGTTCTCCGGCAGGGACTTAAACAGACGTCCGAGCCACACGACTGCGGAAAGCAGACAACCATCTCGGCTATCCGTGCACGCGTCCAAACCTCTATATGCCACACTGTCTCTGCCCTTATTGCCCTTATTAAGCTGTAGAGGAATATCTGAACAGTTTGTTACTACATATTTCAGTGGTCTAGTGGTAAAAGATGTTAATCAATGTGTTCAAAAAGTTACAAGAATTGTTTTCTGGAAATAATTTTACTTATACGCCTACATCAGCAGGTTTCATGAGACAGATGTTTTCAACGTTAATATTATTATCGTCTATTGCCTGTCTAAGCTAGTATAAAGGAGGCAAACGACGATAATAGTACTGACATTGAACACACCTGTCTCATTAAGCCTGCTGTGGGAACCCAAGAAATGTTGAAAGCAGTAGGGACGTAGTGTGAGATACGAAGGTTTGGACCGGTACAAGAAGGGTACATTGATAGCCAAAATTGTTAAGGCAACTGCTCAAAATAAGCGGGAAATCCGGATTCAAGTCCCAGTCCGGCACAAATTTTCATATGTCGCCAATAGATAATAATTCTGTATCTAACACAGCTGATGTCAAAACAATTCGCAATTGCGAATAAATTTCGAAATTGAAAACGTCATTCAACAATCTCCATAAATAACATAATAATCATTATAACGATTAAAATACATTTGCAGAAGAAATGGTTTCGTGCACAGAGAAAAATAATCTAACGATTGTGGTTTACGTATCTGCCATTCTGTTGCTCAACTCCTACTGAATAGTACAATCCGTAATACATTTCTGCACTCAGTAATTACGTATTTCCTATAATCGTTTACACTAATGTTAAATAAAAATTTGAACTGTTTCCAAAATTGTAAAAAGATTATTACGAAAAAATAAAATTTAGTAAACCAATCGAGTTAAACGATTACCTGGCCACAATGCCTTTAGTAGATGGTTATGAAACATATCTTTGAATTTTAAAAAAACTGATCACTAACCAGTCTGTTATGCCACTTGTGTTGGTGGTTGACAAGAAACATGGCCACTAGTCAGCTGCTGCAGCGTCCAAATCTGGACCAACCACTGATCTCATAATATCCTTCGACGATTCCAGAATTATCTACGTCTGACAGCCTCCACAGACTCGCAACACTGTAGGTTAAGCTGTAGAGGAATATCTGAACAGTTTGTTACTACATATTTCAGTGGTCTAGTGGTAAAAGATGTTAATCAATGTGTTCAAAAAGTTACAAGAATTGTTTTCTGGAAATAATTTTACTTATACGCCTACATCAGTGTGAACCCTTTCAAATCAGTCTCCATTAGATATTATACACTTACGCTAGCAGCACTTTCCAATTCCTGACACACTTGTGGAAATCTTTCATTGACTCTCTGAACGATGCGTTTTTAATCCTATCTATGTTTATAAAACGACGCCCCTTTCAGGTTTCCTGTACTTTTGGGAACAAACAGTGTGCGCCATGCCGTAAAATAGAAAAATCCAGAAAGTTTCCTCTGGGACGACTGAGTCGTAATTTTCGCATCATGTCCATGAATTCATGTGTCATCACTTGTTATCACACATTTCAGTATTTCTGCAACGTTGTTGACGTATCTAGCAACACCTGAGCAACTCGCATTCGCCACCGTTTTTGTCTGAAGTTGAACAGTTTTGGAACAAATTTTGCTGTCACACGTTTCGTACATAAGACACCCGAAAAAATCTCACGGCATGATCCAGCTGTTGTGCCAAAACCATCACGCCCTTTTCTGATCGTCAGTTCATGATGGTTCATAATTATTTCTTTCACTTCTTCCACAATTTCATCGGTTGATGGCGTGCTGAGACGTCCATGGAGCTCGTCATCTTAAACTTACTCACGGCTTTTTTCGATACGCTTGTAACACTAGTAAACATTTGTTTTACTCGTACCAGACTTATCGAAAGCAATACTCAACATTTCTAAAACTTTGCTTCTTTTTCATTCCGTTCAGATAGCAAAATATAACACAAATCGTATGATCCATTTCTATTCAAAATAAATAATCGCCGATACACCAAAACACATGTAACTTTTTTTTACAGCTGACAACAAACTAAATATCGTATATGGTTAACACGGAAGAAATACTTTTCAGGGATGGTTAACAACACACAGCGGAAAAATATGCGCGAATCGGACTAATACAACACGCGAAGTTACATACTTCAGTCACGTTAATGTGACCACTCCTGTGTTCGACGTCAACGTGCAATACTGTCACAGCTGGCAGGTGGCAGCGCTAGCAGGGGAGGGTATATGGAGTGCGTCAGCGAGTCGTCGTAATGCGGAAACCGTGCGATTTATCTGACGTCCAAAACGGCACGATCGTTGGCGTTCGCGCCAAGAGTGGAAGCATTTCCGAAACGGCTACGTTTGTTAACTTTTAGCGTGCCACGGTGGTTAAAGTGCAGAGTGTTTATAAATAAGTTATACAAAAGTAATCTTAAATTGTGAAAAGGGTAAACAGCTTACAGAAATGTTTGATACAGCACTGCGTGCAGGGTATATTCAAGTTTTACTCTCACCCAACACTGTTAGTTCCTAATGTTCCCGCTGGGTGATATGTACGGATAAGTTATTCCAACAGCCATCACGGACGGGACGTTGTGGAACAATATCCTGGCTACCGCGATTACGTGATTTAACCCCAATGAACTTCTGTGTATGGGGCTACATTAGAGACAGCGTGTTCGTTCCTCCGCTTCCGGGAAACGTAGACGAGTAGCGACAACGGATAACACAAGCAGTTGTCACCATACATCAAGACTTGCTTCATAGGATTTGGCAGGACACTGATTACAGATGGGATATTTTTCATGTTAAAAAATGTAGCGACATTGATCATTTGTAAGTATAACTTGAAGATATACTGAAATCAGTGTTGTATCAAACTCTTCTAAAAGGTATTCACTTTTTTTCACAGTTAAAGATAACTTTTGTATAACTAATTTATAAATACCTCGTATACCGTGCATGACGATATGGCGTTATTTAAAACCGGCGCCAAGACAACTGTGGTGCACCACAGGCCACAGATGACAGGGATGAACAACGGCTACAGAAATGTGAACAGGCGAATTGACGAGCAACTGTTGCGTAAGTGACCGCCCAGATGAAACAAGGGGCTACCGGCAGTGCCTCATCAACGACCGTCAAGCGAACGTTCTTCAGTATGGGCCTGGTTCGTGCAACTCGAGCTGACTGCTATTCACCGGCGACGAAGGCTGGAATTTGTATGCCAGTACCGCAACTGGAAATCCTCTGAGTGGCGACAGATCGCCTTTTCTGATGAATCACATTTTATGCGTGAAATGTCTGAAAACAAACACCGTGCAGCAATCGTCGGAAGAGTCCAGGCCGGAGGAGGGAGCGTTACGGTCTGGTAAATGTTTTTGTGGCATTCCCTGGGTGATCTCGTCATTGTGCAAGGCGCAATGGATCCGTATAAGTATGCAGCTATTCTTTGGGCCCATGGGCACCCCTACATCAGCTTCTTTCTCCTCGGCACGATGGCATCTACCACCAGGACACTGAAACGTGCACGTGCGTGGTTTGAAGAGCACTAGGATGGGTTTACCGTACTGCAATGGCCACAAAACTTATCGGAATTAAACTCAATCGAGAATGTGCGGGTCGACCTCGACTGGGTTGTTCGCGCCATGGCTCCTCAACCGTGAAGACTAACGTAGGCCGGCCGGAGTAGCCGTGCGGTTCTAGGCGCTACAATCTGGAACCGAGCGACCGCTACGGTCGCAGGTTCGAATCCTGCCTCGGGCATGGATGTGTGTGATGTCCTTAGGTTAGTTAGGTTTAAGTAGTTCTAAGTTCTAGGGGACTGATGACTTCAGATGTTAAGTCCCATAGTGCTCAGAGCCATTTGAACCATTAGACCAACGTAGCTGGCCACGGCGCTGGAGTCGGCAAGGCTCCCCATCCCTGTCGGATCCTCCAGAACATTATTAACCCTCATCTCCGCACGTCTCGCAGCGATTCGCGCTGCAAAAGATGGTTATTCAGGCTTCTAACAGGTAGTCACATTAATGTGACTGGACGTTGTACAAAATTCTAACTAATTTTTGAACATATCTCGTAATATTTCCATCCGCTGCGATCACTCGATCTTTATTTATAATACATATGTGAAAGGTATCTGTTTAATTGAAGTCCCGTCACGTTTATTTCACTTTATCACACGCAAAGAAGAGTAGTTATATCTAAATATATTTTCGCGAAATAAGTTTTGGCTAGCTGTCTGCGACTGAACACATTGTTTCTAACGTTTGTATGGTTAATGTCCATTTTTCAAAAATAAAATTGTACTTGCAAGTATTATTCATTTACGACGAAAAATCTCCACAGGCGCAGGACAATTAACTTTGTGCTGAAACTTTTCCTAATGTCTACTGTTATGAGTTGCGGTATGACTCATCCAGGCAGGTTTCCCGAGTCGGAGTAACTAAATAGCGCAGCCAGTCTTCTACTGCCGTAGACTCAGTATCAGCTTCAGCGACGGTGAGACTTTGTGTGACACGGACAAGGGGATATTAACTGTTTGAGTCGTGAACCTCTTCCATTAAAGTGGATAGTGAAGGTGAGCTAGCTGACACATTCCCAGTAGTGCAAGGCATGCTCAGCCTGAGTCGTTTTGTGTTTCCATACCGCGTAGTGAGAATTGCATGGAACTTAGTTATCAATCCCTTAACACTCCTACAGTTTAGGTGATTCTCCAGAGAGTATTAACTACAAGTCAACCAGAAATTCTACAACGCTCCCGTCTTTTGTAACGTTATTGTGTGTGACTCGTGGATACGTTATAAAGCATGACTGAATTTGAAGAAGAAAACAGGTGTCACACAGCTGAAGACTATTATGAGCCGGCCAGAGTGTCCGTGCGGTTCTAGGCGCTACAGTCTGGAGCCGAGCGACCACTACGGTCGCAGGTTCGAATCCTGCCTCGGGCATGGATGTATGTGATGTCCTTAGGTTATTTAGGTTTAATTAGTTCTAAGTTCTAGGCGACTGATGACCTCAGAAGTTAAGTCGCATACTGCTCAGAGCCATTTGAACCATTTGACTATTATTAATAAAGTAAATGATACACTAAAGAAAGCAGCAAAGTTTAACTTATCGTTTAACACGCTTGCAATGCACACATAATGAACTGAAAAGCCAAAGAAACAGTTACATCTGCCTAATGTCGTGCAGCGCCCCAGCGTGCACGCAGAACTGCCGCAACACAACGTGGCATGGACTCGACGTAGGTCTGACGTAGTGCTGAAGGCAACTGACACCATGAATCCTGCAGGGCTGTTCCAGTGTTCCTGGAGCCACTCTGTAGCAACTCTGGAAGTGTCAGGTGTCGCATTGTCCTCCTGGAGTACGAGGGGATGGAGATCTCTTCTGAACAGCATGTTGCAAGGCGTCCCAGAATGCTCATTAATGTTCATGTCTGGGTAGTTTTATGGCCAGCGGAAGTGTTTAAACTCAGAACAGTGTTCCTCGAGCCACTCTCTAGCAATTCTGGAGGTGTGAGGTATCGCATTGTCCTGCTGGAGTTACCCAAGTCCGTCGGAATGCGCAGTGGACCTGAATGGATGCAGGTGATCAGACAGAATGCTTACGTACGTTCACCTCTCAGTCGTATCTAGATGTATCAGGGTTCCCATTCACTCCAACTGCACACGCCCCACACCATTACAGAGCCTCCACCAGGTTTAACAGTCCCCTGCTGACATGCAGGATCCATGGATTCATGAGGTTGTCTCCAAACCCGTACACGTCCATCCGCTCGATACAATTTCAAATGAGTCTTTGCCTACCAGGCAACATGTTTCCAGTCATCAACAGTCCAATGTCGGTGTCAACGGGCCCAGGCGAGGCATAAAGCTTTGTGTAGTGCAGTCATCAAGGGTACACGAGTGTGCCTTCGGCTCCGAAAGCCCATATCGATGATGTTTCGTTGCATGGTTCGCACACTGAAACTTGTTGATGTCCCAACAATGAAATCTGCAGCAATTTGAGGAAGGTTTGCGCTTCTGTCACGTTGAACGAGTCTCTTCAGTCGTCGTTGGTCCCGTTCTTGTAGGATCTTTTTCCGGCCCCAGCGTTGTCGGGGACTTGATGTTTCAAATGGCTCTAAGCATCATGGGACTTAACAGATTTGATGTTTTACCGGATTCCTGCAAACATGTATTCTGCGAACATGTAGGCAACCATGTTGCTCTTAACACTCATAGTCTTTTGAATGAGGCTCGCACCAAGTCAGAGAGGTGGGATTGACGTCAAATGGCATTAGCCGATCAGACGTAACCACGTGCCACCATGACTGCACTGTTGCATACCTACCTAGCAAACAAGTTTTCGAAGGGCTGTAGCACGGATACGGTACGTTTCTGGACATGGATTCCTGTTCGAAATATTATGTACTCACTCCCTTCTACAAGTTCTAGTAGTTTCTAACGGGAAGTTTCGAACATCCTGTATAGTGGGATCGAGGTACACATTGGTGGACAACGAGCACACTCTATGCTCCACTTAAGACAACTAGATGAGCACACTTCACAAGACATTCCGAGCGGAAAGGGCACCTCGGCCGACAATCTCTTCGCTGTGACAGCAGGGAAATAGACTCATGAGACGAAGAGAATGTTGTGGGGCGACGGCGTGATGAAGCAGTAGTCGATTCCACTGCAGCGCTTGGTGGCAATGTTTACTGGCGCGGTTCGCCACAAACTCCACCAACTTTGTAGCGGGTCGCGACGTCGGCTGTTTCTTAGCGCGAAAGTGAAGTTCAATGGAGTTTGCCTGTTCGAAAGCCTGATCGATGTCCAAAACTTCCTCTAGGGTGGATCTGGTAGTTTGAACGTCACGGAGCGGACTTCCTTGAGTGTGGAAAAGCTGATAACCACATCCTCAATCAGGAAGCTCGTATAGGGTCACTGATACTTTTGGTTAGCAGAAGCAAACTTACAACTGAGAGCGGGTAGATCGGTGACACATTACTGAATCTGAACAGAGCTTGACAGTGTGCAGCTACTGTTTTACGAAATTGGACTGCTAATGCAACTACAATCTCAAGACCCTGATTTAGTGAAACTACGCCACGTTATAAATAAATTCATGACCAATAAACAATTTCTTAACCCAAACTGACTTTGAAAATGAATAAGAAATTAACTCAGTAGCTCACACGTATAAAAAGGATCGCGCAACTAATAAAAGGCAGGCATAGCTTGTACAGTTGAACATGTCACTGTGAAAATCACTTATGAGGTCGTATAAAATTACAAGAGTATAACAGTGACAAATATATAGATGAACGCTGAGCAGTGGTGACCTTGGTCCCTAGTTGTAATCAGAGTACTTGGATATGTAAACTGCTGATAATACTTGTGCAAGCTACTTGAATAACGACGTAGTTCGGAAGAACTGAATCTACAAGAACTATTACAAAACTGTGAACACATCAATGAAAAGCACTGTATGAGTCCGCCAGCTGCGGCCTCCTATGTGGGGATAAGGATAGTGAAGTGGGGTGCGGAGGTGTGTTCCTGTAGTGCGCCAAGGCGCTAATAAGACGTCATTCATTAAACAGTCATTTATTTCTTAGAGTTTTAGAACCACTCTTCTTCGCAGTGCGGCCTAGCGGCGCCTGTGATGTGCCCATGTTGCACGGAGGCGCAGAATGCGCATCAGTGCCAGGCGAGAAGTCTGCTGGCACAACCTCTGGCGTAGTCTGACGTCAGTGCAGTATCCCCGTCGCGGGATGATGAGGCGGCAGGCATATCTCTGCAGCCTGGCGTGGCTGTTGACACCTGTCAGAGCTCAGCGCTCTCGTGGAGTGTGCCTGCGCTTGAGCTGGGTCCCAGATATCTGCATGCCCCTGTTGTCGGTTGTCATGATGGCTTGTAGCGGGAGACCGAATAGCGACACGAAGGACAGCCCGAGGGGCAGTCCCAGTATACAGCCGTAAGGGAGTATTTGTAATGCTCAAGAATGGGGGCACAGACACCACTTTGCCGTACTCACAGGGTCGTCATGTAACTAGCAGAGTTGGCCATTCATTGGTATGAGTGATGCAAAATGGTTCAAATGGCTCTGAGCACTACGGGACTTAACATCGGAGGCCATCAGTCCCCTAGAACTTAGAACTACTTAAACCCAACTAAGCTAAGGATATCACACACATCCATGCCCGAGGCAGGATTCAAACCTGCGATCGTAACAGTCTCGCGGCTCCGGAATGAAGCGCCTAGAACCGCTCGGCCACCGCGCCCGGCTATGAGTGATGCAGATGGAGTGGCCAGATTCTCAGAATGAGTGGAAGGAAGGCGAGGGTTTTACAGCAATCAATGACCCATACTGCTCCCTTTTCCGGCCCTGTCAGCGTTCTTGGCTGGCGTAACGTTTAGTTTCAGAGCTTCAGAGCGTTCTTTTATGCCAAGTTTGCAGCCTGAAAGGTGTTCTTGTGTCATCCCCAGTCAAGGAGCTGAATGATGTGTTCCTATGCGCTCTCTCCCACAGTCTGAGGCAATAGACTCTCTGCTTCTTTGTACTTTGGATCTTTCGAGTATTGACACTGATGACCCCATCGTCCCGTACTTGGAAGGCGTGCTCCGCTTAGCCCCGTCCCAGTTGGTTTCTACAAAATTTTATTCCTCACTTAATTACTATTCTGCTGTGAAACATTTCGCCGTCCTTTATATAATTCGTCCTGAATTTTTTAACTTTACTACCTAGTATACATATTCCATTAATTCACCCTTCATGAGATATCTCTGTTAATTAATTGAAGCTAACATTATAAGTCAGAGTCCCATTAAACCCTTACACTAATTTCCAGTCATTTTTTTATTCTTACTTCCTTGTATTTAGGTCTACGATTGGACTTTATTACTCCATACTACTTCCTGCCATGTTGCTAAACCAGAAAACAGGTAGCTGATGCACAGCTACTTCCAGTACAGATCTTCGTTTGTAATAAACGTTATTTACAGAAACGGCGACCCGAATCGATACAATACTGGTAGCTGAAATACTTACGTTCGTAACCTGGTTACACTGTTTCTCGTATTACAGTTGGATACTTTGCAATATATTTTCCTAGGAAATCCGTCCTTTCTGAGACACTATTACTTGACATAATAAATGAAGGACATCCAGGTTTGAGGTATCGCTTAGTAACGTTAGATTTTGGACTAGCAGTCTCTCAAAAAGCTTCTCCGTCCAAAGCAGTAAAGGGTGTGCCAACTCGATCATTGCCGCACCTATAATTACGGCTCGTAGGCGAAGTGATGTCCCGGCTATGTCACAGATCATATCATTTATTAGGATTCCACTGTCTCATAGCTCCATTTGTGACATACCCTGTGGCGTCTTCCTTTCTTCGCCTGTCAGGTGGTTTTATAACCCACTGTTTCGGTACATCATCTGGAATTTTGTATTTGAAACAAAAGTTTCCCTTGCCGTTGCTCAAAACACACATCCTTAGAACTACATTAACACACAAACTCCTTGTAGTACTACCGCATACAGCATACTTGCGGTAGCTCCAATTACTTCTCTTATCCTACAGTTTTGCAAGGTTTTATACTTTTCCTTTCCAAAACAACTTCCTTGTGCTCTTCGGCACTTTACCATGTGAATTGACTGTTAGTGATGCCGTATGCAGCTTAAGTGGTTCTGTTTCCATGATAATAGACCCCTGCGACTTTGTCTCGCGTGCAGCGGTCTCCTTCGGCTGAAAGAATATCTCCACGAATTTGACTGTGCTCTTGAGAACAATTACACGACGTTTTCTCTTACTCTCATTACCGTCATTGCTCTCAAGTATCGTCAAATTCATCCTAATCTTCAGGGAGAAATTCGTGCAAGGATTCATTGTCGGCCCGCTCATTGGCCTTACAAGCATCTTTCCCCCTTCCTCTCTTCTACTCTCCCCCACCCTTTTTGGGGGGGAAGGGGGCGCCATCAGAAATGGCGTGGAATATGCGTCAGTCGGAAAAAAATTCTTCTGTGCTGTTCCGTTATCCACAACATTTGCAACACAACTAACATCATCAACAGCTTTCTATGCATTCTCCATACTATCTACACTAAAATCACTGGCTTCAGGTCCACTCTGTAAGACACAAAAATCGGTGGCACATGCACTACATTGTTCACCTGGCCCAGGCTCCACGATCTCCAAAGCCAACCATTATCACCCAATGGCGTAGATATTACTACACCTAAATCTTTTACTTCTTTTTTACTTTTTAGTATCCGGAGCTGTCAATTTTTCGGCCCAATACTGGACTAAGTCAAAGTCTTCAGACTTGTTTAGCCAGAGGTCGACTAGGGAGCAACGTGCAGGAAAATTTCGTCACATTAGAAGATGTTCCATGTTTTGTATTTCGCCACATTCGCACTTACTGTCATCAGGTTACAATGGGCCCCGTTTCATCAGATTAATTGTTACAGGGCAGGGCACGATAGTTCTGATACGGTTTAGCAATTTCCATGACCAGAAATTTGATTCAACACGACTTAGTGGATGTTTTGAAATAGGGTAACCGACAGAGGGTTCATCCAAGGTGTAACTGAGGAACGTATATCTTGATTTTAGTTTCTTTAATCCATAAAGGGTACCGTGTGGTGAATGACGATAATCAAAAGTCTTTTTGAGCTGCTCGTTATGTTTTTGAGCTACCCTACGAGATTTGGGACTGCAGAAAACTGAAGCTTGGTAGAGCTTTTGCAGTGGAGTGTAACTAGCCTGCAGGTTTCATTGAGGCTTATGTTGATCTTTGCATGCGCCGATCTGGACCAGACAGGGCACGCAAACTCACTTACGGAAGGTTTGGCGCCCCACTTACTGTCAGTTGGCTTTCTGACGATATTGTTCCTTTCAGCTATCTTATTTCGTTTTTTTTTTTTTTTTTTTTTCACAGTGATGTTTGTATGTCGGGAATCTGTCAAGCGTAGCTCCGTCGTATGTCGGCTGTCTGTATGCTCAAGGGTAGACCCTTTCTACTTAACGTGCAGGTTTCTGCCTGTTAGGCGTGTGTACAGGTGAAAAACGCAAACTTTCGTTTCAGTGAGATTTGGTTTTAGAAAGTTTACATAGCTTCTAATGAATTCTCTAACTTTAACTCTACTTCTCCAAAGGTTCTTCCTTATCGTTTTTCTGCTTTCTGCAGCGTCTTTTTCCCTTTAGAGTGACATAGAATTCCCGGCTCTGCAGTTTTCGGTGATTTACTGTATCTTAGGCAGGATCGACCAGAGCCAAGCCTGTTATTAATTTACCCCCCCCCCCCCCCCCCCTCATGCCCTGTGAGTGCCAAGATTTGGACAGTACAAGATTTACCTGGCCTGAAGCCAGCTTGCTGGGGGATTAACTTTGAATTAATGATGTTATTGATTCTATTGAAGATCAGCCTTTCATACAGTTTGAAGAGGTAGAACAAAAGGGATATAGGCCGGTAGTAGCTTGGTGAATCAGGGTCTTTTCCTGTTTTTATGAGTGCAATTACCTTGGACTTCCTCCATAGTTTAGGGTTTTCAAAGGTGTCCGCAGTGATTAAATAGGCTTAACACCATTTTTTTTGCATCCGCTCCGAAATGCTTTACCTGTTCCACACACACACACATCATCAACACAAGCCGCCTTTCCGTTTTTCATAGTTTATCCCCTCACTGACCTCTCTCATTGTGAAAGGAGAGGACAAGTTACGGATTTCTGCGTGGATAGCACATTGCAACTCACTTTTCTCACTTTTTTGGTCTGCCATTCAGTAGAAGTTGGTGAGCCATTCGATTAGGTGTTACTCTAACTATTTCTTTGCTTGCTTTTGGGTCCACACTGAACTTTATCATCGGATTCTATGAAACTTTTGCTGCTGTGTTCCATGTCTATTTTCTGCGAGGCTTCGATGCGTTTCTTAGGTTTTTTTCACTTAGTGCTATCATAAGAATTGTGCCACAAGATATTGTCTCGTCGCTGAAAGGGCCTTTCAGGTACAATTCTTCACATTACAGTAGGCTGTTTTTGGTACCCTCAAGGGGTCCTGGTATGAAGTTCTGTCTACAGCCTCTTGGAATGTGCTTTTTTTGACGCTTTACGAAGATTTTCTACAAAAATGTATAGTTTTCGGGTATGGGATTTGTGTTATTAATTTTCTCGTCTAATTCCATGGAGAAATCCGTCCATTTGACTTTTTTAAAACTGAACCTTCTTCGAATGGATATGTTAACAGGTTTGACTGCCGAGAAGAGTTGAATTTCAACGGGCCTATGTTTTTGGAAGAGCTTCATACACATTTTAATACAGTTATCTTGGATGTTGCCACTAACAAATCAGTTGTGTGGGTTGCAGCCTTGTTTTGAAACTTTGCTCATGAAGGAGCAGGACAGCTTTGAGTCGTGTGGGGAAAAAAAAGTTATTCACTTCCATCCATTCTTCTAGCAACTGGCCATTGTCATCAGTTTCTTTCTATCCCCAGTTTATACTATGACAGTTGAATACACCTACGATAAACTGTGTCTTTTGGCTTTAGAAGTTATATGGCATAATAAGGTAAAGGTTTTCACTTGGTGGCTTATATACGGATGTTATTGCGAAGGTTCCGCATTCGATAGTGAAGATATCAGTACCACTTACTACTGTTTTCGCTGTGCAGGTAAAAGGCAGTTCAGGTCTAATGAAAACTGTACTACCATGTTTTGTATGTGGTACCTCTATGGCTAAATGCTTCCCATTAATTAGGATTCTATGTGATGATTCATCTCTGTGCGTTTTCTGAAGACACAATACATACCATTAATGCGTTTGGCATAGCTGTGATAACTGTCTTGTTTTTCTTTGTCATTACCTCGCCATTCAAGCTACAAATAATGAGAGATGGCTCTAAGAAGCGCCTTCTACTTGATTTTCTCCGGTGGTGGAAGGATGGGCCGATACCCTTATGGACATCGTTTCTAGGTAGCGCCAGCATTTTCTGGTCTTACGGTGGCTTCGAGTGAAAATGCAGACTTGGAGTCACCTTCTGTGCTCTCCTGTACCTAAATCAGTATCACTCATGTTGCTACTTACTAACTCATTTGCTTCAGTACAGCCCTCACTTAATTTATTCGGCGCTACAGGCACTTCAGACTCTGAATTTTCACTACTTTTCTTAACTGTATCAAATCATTTCACAGGCATCTACACAACGCCAATAGCACCTTATAATATTCTTATGTTCCCATTCATGAAATCGTCCATTCAGTCCTCCCGTTCTGTTCTTCTAACAACTGACACTTGTGCACCCGTGTCCATTGGAATCTATGATCCTTATTATTTTCTGTGCTAAGCAAGCAATAATCCCGTCTCTGCAAACTTGCTTGCAGTCTACCTTTCTGCTGGGAATCACCTTTGACAGTTAAGGCACTCCCGTTCGCGTTTAACAAACGCTCCCGTTTATTTTGCTTCCTACTATTGTAGTTACGAGCCTTACAACGAATGTCACCACCCTCAAAACACTGTGGCTGACGACATTGTTTCTTCACGTGGTGCCTTCGTCCGCTTCTGTGGAATTTGATGCCGGAAGAGAAGATAGCACAGTCACTCCGATTCTCAGTCGCAACATCTATCTCTTTCAGCTGCGTGGCAATCCTGATATTTGAGGACAAATCAGTAGAATTTTCCATCCTCACCAGTCATCACATATTCGCTGAAACATCCCTCAGGAATACGTCCAAGGCTACATTCTATCCACCTCTTCATTGTGCGTCAGTTCTATGACTGCCAGTTCAATTTACGAATTCCGTCAAAGAATGCTTCTACCTGCTAATTACACTTCTCTTTTAACCTAGTGACATTTTCCCTGAAAAACCTGGGATTATTTTTCTTGCGATAGCGTTGAATGAGCCCTTTGGTTAGCTGGTCAAATGTCTGTGTTTTACTAAGAGGTTCATGGTATGTGACATACGTTTTAGTGTCTCCCGTGAACCGTACTTAGCTATAGACAGACATGTCTCATCAGACCTGCTTCCTCACAGCATCCAGAAAAGCCGATACATCCTCGGATGTTTTCCCAGAAAAAGGCGTAATGAGACTAGTTGCCGCAGAATCAATGGATGGGGCAGGTACGTTCACTAAGGTCTTCGTATGCCCTCCCTGGGACTGCGTCAGTCCACTCACGACACGTAACACTTGTAGTTCCCTCTGCAACCCTGCGCTAACCTGGCCTCGTTCTGCTGTATTCTGGTGTAACGTGACTACCTGACACTTCAAAACCTAAAGCTTCTCCATGCGATTCTGTTGTTGTGTAACCTCTATTTTCAGTTACAATGCAGAGTAAGTGGAATCGAAGTATACCGAAACGATATAAATAACGATAATATTTCCAAAGTATCGCGTACCAGTGGGACTCATTGCACTGCTGTGTTTCGTCCACAAACCTTATACAAGTTTGACACGTTGCTAGCACTGTTTTAGTACACGGCAATTCGTGTACTGATAAATTACAAAATGGTACCTGGTTGGCCATAAGTACCCTTCCCTACAGTTACCTCGGAACTGTGATGGGTCTGCAGGATTTTGTGGTCCAAACAGTGTCACTTTCAAGTTCCTGTGCAGATCTTTCCACCTCAACATGGACTCAGTAATAAAGAAAACAGAAAACACGCCAAAAAAATTGGTTACTCACCTTATCACAGAATGACAGATCTCGATGGCAGCTGATGCGCAGGTGCCGACAGACGAGGTCAGCACTACTGATGCCATGTATTTACGAGCCACGTAATTACTATTCTGCTGTGCAACTGCACTGTACAAGCTATTTTGTATAACATGAAGACATACCAAAGAAAATCTGACACACTAATTTTGCATTCAGCAGCATGCAACAAAGCTTACCATCATGCCTGAAATTTTGTGTGTAGAGTACGGGGTGTTATAACTATTAAGGTAGAAAAACTATGTGAAATCCGGGATATTTCATCATTGAACTTCTTGCAGTCATTAGTCGACAAATGGGGGTTTCTTGTAGCATCTACCCACATGATGGCGTTAGATGAAAGCTGCACTAGAAATATACATAAATATTCCTTTAATGACTTAGGAATGTCGAATGAGTAACAGAAAATACAATTAAAATGCAAAATGCAAATACTGCCAAGAAATTAAATAAGCAAAGGACATGAGCCACTTGGCTCTCAAGATATACGTAGAATGTAAGTCAAAAGTTTCACTGATCACTCAAATCAAATTTACGCGCACGATTTCCGGCAAAGTTGTAGGAGAGAATGCTTGAGATTGAATGACCAAACCACTATCATGTAACCAGCTTCAGGTTCCCAAGAACCACACAGACTCTGAACTTCTGTATATCTACGTGGTGGAGGGTACTCTGTATCACTACTTGTTATCTCCTTTCATGTTCCATTCGCAAAGATAGCGAAGAAAAAATGACTATCTATATGCCTCGGTGTGAGCCCTAATTTCTCGTATCTTATCTTCGTGGTTCTTACGTGCAATGTACGTATGTTGGCGGCAGTATAACTGTTCGGCAGTTAGCTTCAAATGTCGGTTCTCTAAATTTTCTCAACAGTGTTTCTCGGAAGAACGTCGCCTTCCCTCCAGGGATTCCCATTGAGTTCCCGAAGCATCCCCTAAACACTTAAGTGTTGTTTGAACCTACCGGTAACAAATATATCAGCACGCCTCTGTACTGCTTCGATGTCTTCCTTCAATCTGACCTGGTATGAATCCCAAACACTCGAGTAGTACTCAAGAATAGGTCGCACCAGCGAGGTCTCCTTTACAGGTGAACCACCATTTCCTAAAATTCTCCCAATAAAACGAAGTCGACAATTCGCCTTCCCTACCACAGTTCTCACATGCTCGTTACACCTCATATTGCTTTGCAAAGTTATGCCCAGATATTTAAACGACTTGACTGTACCAAGCAGGACACTAGCAATACTGTATCCAAACATTATAGATTCGATCTTCCTACTCATCCACCTTAACTTTCATTTTTCCACATTTAGGGCTAGCTGCCATTCATCACGCCAACTGGAAATTTTGTCTAAGTCGTCTTGTATCTTCCTACAGTCACTTAGCCGCGCGGGATTAGCCGAGCGGTCTCAGGCGCTGCAGTCATGGACTGTGCGGAGGTTCGAGTCCTCCCTCGGGCATGGGTGTGTGTGTTTGTCCTTACGATAATTTAGGTTAAGTAGTGTGTAAGCTTAGGGACTGATGACCTTAGCAGTTAAGTCCCATAATATTTCACATACATTTGAACAGTCACTTAACTTCGACACCTTAGCGTAATCCACGACATCATGAGCAAACAACCGTTGATTGGTGCCCATCCTGTCCGCCTAATATTTATGTATATAGAGAACAACAGCGGTACTATCGCACTTCCCTGGGGCACTCCTGACGACACCCCTGTCTCTGATGAAATGAAATGTCGTGTGACGAGGGCCTCCCGTCGGGTAGACCGTTCGCCTGGTGCAAGTCTTTCGACTTGACGCCACTTCGGCGACTTGCGCGTCGATGGAGATGAAATGATGATGATTAGGATAACACAACACCCAGTCCCTGAGCAGAGAAAATCTCCGACCCAGCTGGGAATCGAACCCGGGCCCTTTGGATTGACAGTCTGTCGCGCTGACCACTCAGCTACCGGGGGCGGACCTGTCTCTGATGAACACTCATCGACGAGGACAACATATTGGGTTCTATTATTTAAGAAGTCTTGAAGCCACTCACATGTCTGTGAACTTATTCTGTTTGCTCATACCTACGTTAACAGCCTGCATGAGACACCGTGTCAAATGCTTTCCGGAAATCCAGATATATGGAATCTGGCTGTAGTCCTTCATCCATAGTTCTCAGTATATCATGTGAGTAAAGGGCAAGCTGAGTTTCGCACTAGGGATGCTTTCTAAAGCCATGCGGATTCTTGAACATAAGCTTCTCAGTCTTAAGAAAGTTTATTATATTCGAACTGAAAATATGTTCAGTGAATGTGCAGCAAACGGAAGGTAGAGATGTTGGTCTGTAATTTTGCGGGTCCGTTCTTTTATCCTTCTTATATACTAGAGTCACCTGCGCTCATCTGGAGTCACCTGTGTAACATCGGTCTACAAACCAACCGACGCCAATTTCAGCATTAAAACACCAGTCAACTTCAACGATCAGAACGTGAACTTTGTCATAGGCGATTTCAATTGCAGAAGCACATCATGGGGACACTCAGATACCGAAACAAAGGGAACGAGTCTAGGAACATGGGCTGAGGCTCACGACCTACATCTGATCCATGATTCGAAGCTCCCACTTTCTTTTAACAGTGGCAGGTGGAAAAGAGGATACAACCCAGACAACATCTTTGTTTTTTCAAAGGCAGCTGTAAAATGTGTGAAGACTGTAGGAGAGCCCATCCCTCGTACCCAACATAGACCTGTCATATGGACTGTGAGTCCTATAGTATCGCCTGAAAAAGTACCATTCAAGAGGAGGTTTAACTTCAAGAAGGCTGACAGGCAGAAGTTCAGTGAAGAGCTTGACTCAAAAGTGATAAAAATTCCATCGCAACCTGAAATGTACGAAGCCTTCATTAAATGCGTCCAATAAGTGTCGAGGAAAACAATTTCGAGAGGATGCAGAACTCAGTATGTTCCCGGCATGTCCTGTGACAGCAAACTGTTGTCAGAAAGATACCAAACTCTCTATGAAGAGGATCCATTTGCAGAAGAAACGATCCAGGCTGGTGAAATATTGCAGCAAACCATTTCAGCAACTAGCAAGGCGAAGTGGAGTAACCTGGTAGAGAACCTCGACATGAAGCTGAACGGTAGACAAGCCTGGAAACTGCTTAAAAACCAGAGTAGTGACCCTGTAAACTCACAAGACAGTTTTACGAGTGTGACTCCTGATAAAGTGGTTCAAAAAATGGTTCAAATGGCTCTGAGCACTATGGGATTTAACATCTGTGGTCATCAGTCCCCTAGAAGAACTACTTAAACCTAACTAACCTAAGGACATCACACACATCCATGCCCGAGGCAGGATTCGAACCTGCGACCGTAGTAGTCGCGCGGTTCCGGACTGAGCGCCTGAACCGCTAGACCACCGTGGCCGGCTGATAAAGTGGTAACCCAGCTCCTGCAGAACGGCAAAATAAAAGTAAGGACGCCCAAAGTAGCTCTTCAGCGCGACCCAGAAACAGAGCATTATTTTCTTAGTGATCCCTTCTCCATGGCTGAACTTGAAGCTGCCATCTCTAGTTTGAAGATGCAAAAGGCTGCAGGTATCTATGACCTTAGATTTGAACAGATAAAGAACTTCGGCTGTAAAACGGTGGAGTGGCTACTAAGCCTAATGAACACATGTGACGCCAAACTACACATCTCCAAAATGTGGCGGAAGTCTCGAGTCATTTCAGTACTTAAGCCTGGGAAGGAACCAAACGATCCAAAAAAATTTCGATCTGTCTCCCTTTTATGCCATACCTTCAAGATATTAGAACGGCTGGCACGTAACCGAATCAGTGCCACCCTCGAATTGAAGTGTATGCAGGCTTTCGTGCTGGCAAATCATGCTGTAGTCAGATCTAACTCAGCACATTGAGGATGGTTTTGAGCGTGGTGAGATTACTGGAGTCGCTTTTGTGGATCTGACAGCTGCGTATGACACTGTGAATCATAGGAAACTGTTAAAGAAAGTGTATGACTACCAACTAACATCCCTTATTAGCACCTTCCTTCAGAACAGAAGATTCCAAGTTTCATTACAGGGTAAGAGGAGTAGATGGCGAACGCAAAAGAACGGTCTCCCCCAAGGCAGTGTGCTTGCTCCAGCACTGTACAATACCTACACAAATGATCAGCAAGTACTAGGCTCTTCATCTATGCCGATGACACAGCAGTAGCTGTTCAGGGGCCAACCTTTAAAGAAGCAGGGAGTGTCCATTCCCCAGGAAGGACGCCCCGACCTGCTGCAACTGCAAGGAGGCCCACGTTGCCAACTACAGAGGCTGCCAGGCCTTCAAGAGAGCAGCAACCAGGGGACGAGCTGCGCCCTCCAGGCCTATGCAAGCCGGCAAAAGTTTTGCGGCGCCTGCCGCTGCATCCGCGGCACCGACTTCGAGACCGGCCCACAGACCTCTCTCTTCTTCCTTACGGGTCTGCCCTGACCCGTGAAGGTGCAGGCTAAGCAGTTTACTGCTATTCCTGCATAAACCATTCGTTGCGGAAGGACTTCCTCTCTTCTCGAATTGGCCTCTAGTTGTTTCTGGCTGGGGATGTCCTGGCTCTGTTGCGGAGTATCACTCCCGCAGCAGGTCAGGCCAACGCGTAGTTGGCCTGTGGTGTGCAGGGTGGCCCAAACCCCTGATGAGCCGGTTTTCGGACCGTTCGGCACGCTCGTAGAAGACTCGCGCCGACTGCTTGAAGCGATCGCGGAGGGGGATTCCTCTCTGTTCATGCAGCCGAGCGGTCGAGTATAACCTCGGCAGGCGCAGAGCGAGCTCGAGCGCCCTGTTCTGCACCCTCTGCAGCTTGCAGATGTGTGTTTCGGCTGCGTTGCCCCACACCACGGCCGCGTATTCCAGTACTGGACGTACCAGCGCCAGGTACAGCGTGATGCCGTGGTGAGGAGGCAGCGTAGACGAAGGGTTGAGCAGAGGGTACAGAAAGCGTAGGCGCCCTATTGCTCTGCCCCTGACGTCCTCAATGTGCGGCTTCCATGTCAGTTTGTGGTCCAACGTGACACCCAGGTAGCGGCCAGTCTTGCCCCATGGGACGGGGCTGCCCATGATGGTGTCTGGCGGAAGATCGGGAGGCAGTGGTCTTCTCGTGAACACCACTGCCTGGCTCTTCGTCGCGTTTTGTTTGAGGCGCCACTTGGTCGACCAGGCGCCAAGGGCCTCGCAGCCTCGTTGGAGCAGATGGCGCATCTCGACCGCCTTCATGCTCCGCACGAACAGCGCAGTGTCGTCGGCATATAGCGCCAACTTCACTGGCGCCACGCGCGGAGCGCCGGCGGTGTATATGGAGTACAGCAGAGGCCCAAGGACTGACCCCTGCGGCACCCCAGCACGGATGGGTCGATGGGTGGACGTTCCATCATCCAGCCTGACTGACTTGGGAGGATGCCCAGAGGCCGCCCGCCCACCCCTCGGACGGCGGGGAGAGCAGCCAGCGCCGGCCGGCGCAGCGCCAGCAGCAGAAACCACGCCAGCCAGGGCTGAAAATCGGCGCGGCAGACGCGGTGGACGCACAAACGACACCCCTGCGGCTTCGACGCCCGCCGAGCGAGCCCTGCCTCCACCGACGCAGAGATGCCAGCTGCGCCCAGCGAAGCTGCAGAGCTGCGTGAAATGCTGCGAGAATTCAAGCAGCTCATACTGCAGCTTCCGCAGATGATAATATCTGCCCTGACTGCGGCCAACCAGGCCTCCACCACACGTGCAGCGCCTGCCCCAAATCGTGGCTAATACGCCGGTACTGGGCTCACCGTTTGCATTTGGAATGCAAACAGGCCGTGGACGTCTGCCTCGTCACCGAAACCTGGCTGAAACCAGGAGTGCAGGTGCGGGCGCTGAACTTCCGGTGCTATCGCACCGACCGAGAGAACGGCAGTGTATGTGAAGACATCGCTACGCTACCATCCGTTCCAGCTACCTGAACTGAGCACAGTCGAGGCCACTGGTGTTGTGGTCACCACCTCAGCGGGTCAGGTGAATTTCGTGGCCGCGTATCGACCACCAGGACGGCTGCTACAACCGCGAGATTTCCACTCGCTGTTGTCGATGCGCGGCAACTTGTTCGTCGGCGGTAACTTCGACGCCAAACACCCAGAGTGGAACTCCCGGGTGACGACCACTAGCGGGAGGAGACTACTGCGAGCGGCCAACAACACGATGCGATAGTGGTGGGGCCGCGCCGACGTCTCGGACGTCGCTATCGACGAGGGTGCTGCACACGACGCCATTGCGACCACACGCGTGGCGTTATCGTCCGATCACCTTCCTGTGATCTTTGATCTCGCCACTGACGGCGTCGCACCACCGGAGGGCCGCAAGCAGTACCGTAACATCGACTGGGACCACTTCCGGGACCACCTAGGAGAGACAGTCGCCGCCATGCCTGACCCAGAGGACGAGGGCGCCGATGCGGCCCTTGCCGCATTCACGCGTCTGACGCACGAAGCGGCAGCAGCAGCAGCCACGCCGCGTGAACGAAGACGCCCACGGGATCAATCGAAGCAGCCCCCGCCAGACATCCTCCAGGCCATCCAGGAGAAGAACCGACTGTTTCGAGAGTGGCAGATTACGCGGCAGCCGGCAACGAAGGCCACCATCGACCGCATGCGTCGCGAAATGAAGTACGCAGTTGCAAACCACCGCAACCGCGACTGAGCTGGAAGAATTGCCACTCTCAGGATAGAGAACGGATCCGCCTGGAGGGTGACCAAAAGCTTCCTGCAACAAAGCCAGCGAGTGCCGCCGCACCAGGTCGGCGGTGACGTCATCGCCGAGCCCGACGCCAAAGCCGGCGCGTTAGCAGACGCATTCGCCGCCAATTTCACGCCGGTGGAGGACGTCGTGGACGAAGAACACATCCGTTTGGTGGAACAGCGCCTTCCTGTGTACCTGGCGCACAGAGACGTGACGACGTCATCGCGGAAGTGACGGAGGATGAGGTCGCGCAGCAGCTCGTTCGCCTGCAGACGAGGAAGGCAGGAGGGTGCGACAACATCAGCAGCGAGCTGCTCAAGATGCTGCCGCCGAACGCCGTGCGGCAACTTACGAAGGTCTTCAACTCCGTTCTCGGGACTTGCAGCTTCCCATCTGCGTGGATACTTGCTGAAGTTGTAGCTGTCCCCGAGGGCGGAAAAGACCTGCGGCTGCCGCAAAACCACAGGCCCATCAGCCTGTTGCCTGCAGTTTCGAAGGTCTTCGAGAGGCTGTATGTCAGGAGGCTGTGGCGACACGTCGGGGAGGAAGGCCTGCTCCCTGACGAACAGTTCGGCTTCAGGAGGGGCCACTCCACGCAGCAGCAACTGCTTCGACTGGTAGAGCAGGCGATGGGGGCGCTGGAGCGTCACGAGCATCTCGGGGCGGTACTCCTGGACGTTTCCAGAGCTTTCGACAGCGTGTGGCACGACGGACTTGTGTATACACTACTTACACAAGGCCTACCGGTGACGCACGCCCGCCTGCTCAAATCCTACCTGACTGGGCGCACCTTCCACGTCCGCGCCGACGACGGGACGTCGACAGCACGCCCCATAGCAGCTGGAGTACCGCAAGGGTCCGTCATCGGCCCCTTGCTCTACTCACTATACACCGCCGACGTTCCGAGGAAGCAGGGCGTGCACGTTGCACTCTACGCGGACGATACGGCACTCTACGGTAGAAGCATCAACGCCAGGCTGATGCGTCACCGCCTGCAATCGGCTTGCGACGTCCTCGGGGCTTGGGCCACCAAATAGCGGCTCAAGTTCAACGCAGCCAAAAGTCAGCCGGTGATCTTCACCAGAAAGAAGATTCCTACCGACCTCCAGCCACTCAGCGTCATGGGAGGCCCCATCCCATGGTCGAACACCGGACGCTACCTAGGCGTCACTCTGAACCGTCGCCTGACGTGGAAGGCGCACATCAAGGAAGTAAGGGGTAAAGCGCTTGGCAGATTACGCTTGTTGTACCCCTTACTCAACCCAGCAACGACCCTGCCCCCACACTGTGGCATAACTCTGTGGGGCAACGCGGCCGACTCGTCCATCGCCAAGCTGCAGACGGTCCAGAACAAGGCGCTTAGGTTAGCGCTTCACCTGCCACGAGACTTTAGCACCGAAGAACTCCACAGAGTAGCTGGAGTCCTGCTGCTCAAACACCGATTCCGGCAGGCGGCGCATCGTTTTTACGCGGTAGCCCGGATGTCGGAGAACGAGCTTATACGCAACTTGGGAAAACAAGTGCACTGGCGCCCGACCACAAGGTGGCCAGACCTGTTGCTGGAGTGAAGGCACGCCGCAACACGAGCCAGATGCAGTAAAAAGAAGAAACGCAACCGTGAGGAAGATTCCGACGAGAGGACTAATGCAAACTTACCCAGGCAGAAGTAGGAAAGGCGTGATCCGCTCACCCTACAACACACCGTAGTTTTTTCGTTTGATGCTTATTTCGTCAGGTATTTGGCCCGATCACTATCAATGGTCCACCCTGTATATATATATGTGGTGCGAGTTCTTTCGGACATGTCCGAAAGCTTATATTGTGTGTGTGTGTGTGTGTGTGTGTGTGTGTGTGTGTGTGTGTGTGTGTGTGTGTGGTGGGAGGGTGGGTGGGTGGGTGTGTGGGTGCGTATACAGACTATTGAAGTCGTATTTGAATGTGATAGTGAAGTTACGTGGTAGCGAATAACAGCTCTAGATGAAATGAACTTAATTCTTGGGTCTTTTTACGGGTCACACGATTCCACTGTGCAAGATGTATGCTCATTCAAAGAAAGTTTACGTCAGTAACGCGAAAATACGCAAATGATGCAATATTATTTGGAGACGAGTAGCCTACCAAGTACCGAGTTGGAAGACTATGGATTCACTGCGAACTACTTTTGAACACAGGTTTTGGAAAACTGTCTTGAGCAGCAAGTTCCACAGTCTACACGCAATGGAAATATTTTAGACACTGTAGCTAAGGATAAATAATTGTTAACATCTCACTTAGACAATGAACTGACATCATTTACTTCCAGTGTGGTGGACGTAGGGGAATTATGCGCCAAATTTAAACGGATTGTAAAACGTGCTCTAGAGAAGTTTGTGCCGAGTAATTGGATTAAGGACGGACAAGACCCACCGTTGTTTAACAACGAAATTCGAAAAATACTGAGGAAGGAGAGGCTGTATCATTCTCAGTTCGCCGGCCGGAGTGGCCGTGCGGTTCTAGGCGCTACAGTCTGGAGCCGAGCGACCACTACGGTCGCAGGTCCGAATCCTGCCTCGGGCATGCATGTGTGTGATGTCCTTAGGTTAGGTTTAAGTAGTTCTAAGTTCTAGGCGACTGATGACCTCAGAAGTTACGTCGCATAGTGCTCAGAGCCATTCTCAGTTCAAAAGAGGACGCACAAAAGACGACAGGCAACAGCTAGTAGAAATTCGCGCAGCTGTAAAACGATCGATCCAGGAAGCATACAACAATTACCACCGCCATACCTTAGGAAAAAAATGGTTCAAATGGTTCTGAGCACTATGGGACTTAACTTCTGAGGTCATCAGTCCCATAGAACTTAGAACTAATTAAACCTAACTAAACTAAGGACATCACACACATCCATGCCCGAGGCAGGATTCGAACCTGCGACCGTAGCGGTCGCGCGGTTCTAGACTGTAGCGCCTAGAACCGCTCGGCCACTCCGGCCGGCCCTTAGCAAAAGATCTGGCTGAGATCCGAGTAAATTCTAGTCCTACGTAAAATTACTAAGCGGGTCAATGGCTTCTATACAGTCACTCATTGACCAGTTTGGCGTGACAGAAGATGATAGCAAAAGGAAAGTCGAAGTTTTAAACTTCGCATTTAAGAAATCGTTTACGCTGGAGAATCGTACGAACATACCATCTTTTGACCAACGCGCAGACTTTCGTATGGAGGATATAGTAATAAGCATCCCTGGCCTAGAACAAAAACTGAGAGAGTTCAAAGCAAATAAGTCGCCAAGTCTGGATGCAGTCTCAGTTCTGTTTTCCAAAGAGTAGGCTACTCTATGGTATTGGCCCCTTACTTAGTTTACACTTATCGCGATCTGTCGCCCAGCGCCAAGTCCCTAGTGACTGGAAAGAGCGTAGGTGACTTCTGAATACGAGAAGGGTAAAAGAACGGACCCGGAAAATCACAGACCATCAGTCTTAACAACGGCTTGCTGTATAATTCTTGAACATATTCTCAGTTCGAATATAATAAAATTCCTTGTGACGCAAAATCTTCTGTCCACGAATCAGCACACTTTAGAAAACATAGACTGTGGGAAAATCAGCTCGACCTTTTTCAAATGATATCCTGCGAACTATGTATGAAGGGCGACAGGCTGATTCCGTATTCCTAGATTTCCGAAAAACATTTGACACGGTGTCCCACTGCAGACTGTTAATGAAGGTACTAACATACAGATTAGGTTCCCAGATGTGTGAGTGTCTCGAAGACTTCTTAAGTAACAGAACCTTTTACGTTTCCTCGAGGATGAGTGTTCATCAGATACAAGGGTATCGTCAGGAGTGCATCAGGGAAGCGTGATATGACCGCTGTAACTTTCCATATATATAAATGATCTGGCGGACAGGGTGGACAGCAATCTGGGGCTGTTTGGTGTACGCGAACGTGTCGCCGTTGAGTGGCTCTAGGACGATACAAGATGACTTAGACAAAATTTCTAGATGGTAGCTAGCTCTAAATGTGGAAAAATGTAAGTTAATGCAGGTGAGTAGGCAAAAAAATCACGTAATATTCGAATACACCATTAGCACACTACTGACCATTAAAATTGCTACACCATGAAGAAATGCAGATGATAAACGGGTATTCATTGGACGAATATATTATACTAGAACTAACATGTGATTACATTTTCACGCAATTTGGTGCATAGATCCTGAGAAATCAGTACCGAGAACAACCACCTCTGGCCGTAATAACGGCCTTGATACGCCCGGGCATTCAGTTAAACAGAGCTTGGATGGCGTGTACAGGTACAGCTGCCCATGCAGCTTCAACACCACACCACCGTTCATCAAGAGTAGTGACTGGCGTATTATGACGAGCCAGTTGCTCGGCCGCCATTGACCAGACGTTTTCAGTTGGTGAGAGATCTGGAGAATGTGCTGGCCAGGGCAGCAGTCGAACATTTTCTGCATCCAGAAAGGCCCGTGCGGGACCTGCAACATGCGGTCGTGCATTATCCTACTGAAATGTAGGGTTTCGCAGGGATCGAATGAAGGGTAGAGCCACGGGTCGTAGCGCATCTGAAATGTAACGTCCACTGTTCAAAGTGCCGTCAATGCGAACAAGAGGTGACCGAGACGTGTGACCAATGGCACCCCATACAATCACGCCGGGTGAAACGCCAGTATGGCGATGACGAATACACGCTTCCAATGTGCGCTTATCGCGATGTCGCCAAACACGGATGCGACCATCATGATGCTGTAAACAGAACCTGGATTCATCCGAAGAAATGAAGTTTTGCCATTCGTGCACCCAGGTTCGTCGCTGAGTACTCCATCGCAGGCGCTCCTGTCTGTGATGCATCGTCAAGGGTAACCGCAGCCATGGTCTCCGAGCTGATAGTCCATGCTGCTGCAAACGTCGTCGAACTGTTCGTGCAGATAGTTGTTGTCCCCATCTGTTGACTCAGGGATCGAGACGTGGCTGCACGATCCGTTACAGCCATGCGGATAAGATGCCTGTCATCTCGACTGGTGGTGATACGAGGCCGTTGCGATCCAGCACGGCGTTCCGTATTACCCTCCTGAACCCACCGATTCCATATGTTGCTAACAGTCATTGGATCTCGACCAAGGCGAGCAGCAATGTCGCGATACGATAAACTGCAATTGCGAAAGGCTACAATCCGACCTTTATCAAAGTCGGAAACGTGATGGTACACATTTTTCTTCCTTACACGAGGCATCACAACAACGTTTCACCAGGCAACGCCGGTGAACTGCTGTTTGTGTATGAGAAATCGGTTGGAAACTTTCCTCATGTCAGCACGTTGTAGGTGTCGCCACCGGCGCCAACCTTGTGTGAATGCTCTGAAAAGCTAATCATTTGCATATCACAGCATCTTCCTCCTGTCGGTTAAATTTCGCGTCTGTAGCACGTCATCTTCGTGCTGTAGCAATTTTAATGGCCAGTAGTGTACTTTGCTGTTTGACACAGTCACGTCAATTAAATATTTAGGTGTAACATTGCAAAGCGATTTGAAATGGAACGAGTATGTTTGGATTGTAGTAAGGAAGGCGAATTGTCGACTTCGGTTTATTGGGACAATTTTAAGGAAGAGACTTTCATCTGTAAAGGAGACCGCATATAGGACGCTAATTCAACCAATTCTTGAGTGGTGTCGAGAGTTTGGAATCTACACCAGATCGGACTGAAGGAAGACATCAAGTAATTCAGAGGTGGACTGCTAGATTTGTTACTGGTAGGTTCGAACAACACGCAAGTATCACGGAGATCTTTCGGGAACTCACGTGGTAACTCCTCGAGGGAAGACGACGTTCTGTTTGAGGAAAACTACTGAGAAAATTTAGAGAACAATCATTTGAAGCTGACAGAACGATTCTACTGCCGCCAAAGTGACAGTCGTTTCTCCCTCGCTGTGTTTGAGAATGTACAGGAAAGCAAATCCCCAGTAGTGGTACAGGGTAACCGCCCCCCACGCACCGTACGGTGGTTTGCGGAGTATGTACGTAGATGTAGAACGTGGGGCACTTTTCAATGGCGGCTTGACAGGCAGTAGAAAACATTCCAGCCCGGCAATTTCAACGGGTCACAGGCTGACGATAACCCTCTGCCAACAACAAATGCGAGATGTTTCCTACGTCCACAGTTAGTGCTAGAAAACGATAGCAAATTGACTAAGACAAAACGGGAAGGGATAGACCACGCACTAAGAAAAAAAAACAATGAAGACTGCCTTTCCCGAACGTAGTCGTAAGCGGCTGAAAGAAAGGGCCTTCCCCGAACTAGTCCTAGTGTGTACAGCTGTATTCACAGTATGGTGCTTAGTGAAATACTGATGAGGGTGGGTGCACCTTTCGGTATTTAGTCCAAACAATGACGCTGTGACAGATTGCTGCTGTTATTTTAAATCAACTGCGTGATTCATCATGCCTCTCAAATTATTCGACGAATGCTTTTAAAATGATTTATTTCTCTTAACTACAATTTCTTGGGAGTTATATTAAAGCTATGTAGTAAGTACTAATATGAGAAATTACATCTACATGTTACTCCGCAAACCACGTATCGGTATGTGGCGGAGGGTACTTCTGATACCATTAACTGCCCCCCGAATGACGCGTAGGAGGAATGATTGCTGGCAAGCCTCTGTGTTACCTCTTATTTCTCGAATTTTATCGTCGTGGTCATTTCGCGAGATGTATGTGGGAGGAAGTAATATATTTTCCGACTCTTCTCGGAAAGCGCTGTCCCGAAATTCCTATAGCAAACCTCTCCGTCATGCACAACACCTCTCTTGTAACGTCTGCACTGGTGTTTGTTTTTCCGCCTTTCTTGTGGCGTTATATGTCAGCTTCGTGGCGACGTGCCCATCATCTCGCTAATGGTCATGCTTATTGTGATGTACACATTTTAGTAAGACACTACGCAAAACTCAAAAAGTTTGCAAAGACAATTAGGGGTCACTATGATTTTGCGTTTGGTGCGTATTACAGCCGGTCGCGGTGGTCTCGCGGTTCTAGGCGCTCAGTTCGGAACCGCGCGACTGCTACGGTCGCAGGTTCGAATCCTGCCTCGGGCATGGATGTGTGTGATGTCCTTAGGTTAGTTAGGTTTAAGTAGTTCTAAGTTCTAGGGGACTGATGACCACAGATGTTAAGTCCCATAGTGCTCAGAGCCATTTGGTGCGTATTACACCGTATGTTGCTGCGTATGAAATTTAGCTAACATATTGAATTTTTGTTTAGACTTGGGAGGAGGTCTCTATCTGTCCCCGATCTCAAGAAAATGGATCCTATCTAGCGCATTTACTCCCGATCTCACGCCTACGGGAATGAAATATTCTTACATCTCTCATATCTCCTAAACCGCTCGAGACATCGAAACGAGATTTTGGCGAGTGATGGTACACAAGGAGGAAAGTACTTTGTCAGTTTGTGAAGACACTGAACTTTCTTATCTACGACGATATATCAGAAGTATTTTCTATTTTATTTTTTTCATTCCAGTGACTGTAATTCTTTAAGAGTTATCGACAGTTAGTGAGACAAGAGTTTCGTAGCATGAAAATGAACATGAAATTTCTTCTCTTTTGTTACCACAAAGCGACACAATGAGGTTTTTCGTAAGCTATTGAGTTCTCTGGTTGCCAGTTACTTGTTTAATGAGACACACTGTTTCAGAATTCTGTCACAATAGCTGCTGCAATAAAGAGTGCGTGCAAATGATATTGTATTTTGGCAAAAGAAGTACTATCAAACCTGTCAACAAGAGAAATGTGGCCGCTACTCGTAAATGGTGATACTTCTTCAAATGAAAAACGGTTAACAACTCACACAATCATAAATCGGCAATTCTGTTGGAATTTTGGTTGAATACCATAACCCATTGTATTTTTAACACTGAGCGACTGGAATGGAAACTTACTAAAGTATTTTACTCTTTTTCTTCATCTGAGCAGTATCAAAGTCACGATGAGCGTACCCTTCAGGCGGAATGACACGCACATGCCTGATGCTGGTTACTCACCTACGCCTTGCCAAACTGACAATGCGTGATTCGCGGATAAAATAGTTGATATTGATGTTGTTGTTGCTGTTGTTGTTGTCTTCAGTCCTGAGACTGGTTTGATGCAGCTCTCCATGCTACTCTATCCTGTGCAACCTTCTTCATCTCCCAGTACTTACTACAACCTACATCCTTCTGAATCTGCTTAGTGTATTCATCTCTTGGTCTCCCTCTAAGATTTTTACCCTCTACGCTGCCCTCCAATGCTAAATTTGTGATCCCTTGATGCCTCAGAACATGTCCTACCAACCGGTCCCTTCTTCTTGTCAAGTTGTGCCACAAACTCTTCTTCTCCCCAATTCTATTCAATACCTCCTCATTAGTTATGTGATCTCCCCCTATTTAAACTTCAGCATTCTTCTATAGCACCACATTTCGAAAGCTTCTATTCTCTTCTTGTCCAAACTATTTATCCTCCATGTTTCACTTCCATACATGGCTACACTCCATACAAATACTTTCAGAAACCACTTCCTGACACTTAAATCTATACACAATGTTAACAAATTTCTCTTCTTCAGAAACGCTTTCCTTGCCATTGCCAGTCTACATTTCATATCCTCTCTACTTCGACCATCATCAGTTATTTTGCTCCCCAAATAGCAAAACTCCTATACTACTTTAAGTGTCTCATTTCCTAATCTAATTCCCTCAGCATCACCCGACTTAATTCGACTACATTCTATGATCCTCGTTTTCTTTTATTGATGTTCATCTTATATTCTCCATGCAAGACACTGTCCATTCCGTTCAACTGCTCTTCCAAGTCCTTTGCTATCTCTGACAGAATTACAATGTCATCGGCGAACCTCAATGTTTTTATTTCTTCTCCATGGATTTTAATACCTACTCCGAATTTTCTTTTGTTTCCTTTACTGCTTGCTCAATATACAGATTGAATAACATCGCAGAGAGGCTACAACCCTGTCTCACTCCCTTCCCAACCACTGCTTCCCTTTCATGCCCCTCGACTCTTATAACTGCCATCTGGTTTCTGTACAAATTGTAAATAGCCTTTCGCTCCCTGTATTTTACCCCTGCCACCTTTAGAATTTGAAAGAGAGTATTCCAGTCAACATTGTCAAAAGCTTTCTCTAAGTCTACAAATGCTAGAAATGTAGGTTTGCCTTTCCTTAATCTATTTTCTAAGATAAGTCGTAGGGTCAGTATTGCCTCACGTGTTCCAACATTTCTGCGGAATCCAAACTGATCTTCGCCAAGGTCGGCTTCTACCAGTTTTTCCATTCGTCTGTAAAGAATTCAGGTTAGTATTTGGCAGCTGTGACTTATTAAACTGATAGTTCGGTAATTTTCACATCTGTCAACACCTGCTTTCTTTGGGATTGGAATTATTATATCCTTCTTGAAGTCTCAGAGTATTTCACCTGTCTCATACATCTTGCTCACCAGATGGTAGTGGTTTGTCAGGACTGGCTCTCCCAAGGCCGTCAGTAGTTCCAATGGAATGTTGTCTACTCCGGGGGCCTTGTTTCGACTCAGGTCTTTCTGTGCTTTGTCAAACTCTTCACGCAGTATCGTATCTCCCATTTCATCTTCATCTACATCCTCTTCCATTTCCATAATATTGTCCTCAAGTACATCGCCCCTGTATAGACCCTCTATATACTCCTTCCACCTTTTTGCTTTCCCTTCTTTCCTTAGAACTGGGTTCCCATTTGAGCTCTTGATATTCATACAAGTGACTCTCTTTTCTCCAAAGGTCCCTTTAATTTTCCTGTAGGCAGTATCTATCTTACCCCTAGTGAGATAAGCCTCTACATCCTTACATTTGTCCTCTAGCCATCCCTGCTTAGCCATTTTGCACTTCCTTTCGATCTCATTTTTGAGATGTTTGTATTCCTTTTTGCCTGCTTCATTTACTGCGTTTTTATATTTTCTCCTGTCATCAATTAAATTCAATATTTCTTCTGTTACCCAAGGATTTCTACTAGTCCTCGTCTTTTTACCTATATGATCCTCTGTTGCCTTCACTACTTCATCCCTCAGAGCTACCCATTCTTCTTCTACTGTATTTCTTTCCCCCATTCCTGTCGATAGTTCCTTTATTCTCTCCCTGAAACTCTGTACAACCTCTGGTTTAGTCAGTTCATCCAGGTCCCATCTCCTTAAATTCCCGCCTTTTTGCAGTTTCTTCAGTTTTAATCTACAGTTCATAACCAATAGATTGTGGTCAGAGTCCACATCTGCCCCTGAAAATGTCTTACAATTTAAAACCTGGTTCCTAAATCTCTGTCTTACCATTATATAATCTATCTGATACCTTCTAGTATCTCCAGGATTCTTCCATGTATACATCCTTCTTTTATGATTCTTGAACCCAGTGTTAGCTATGATTAAGTTATGCTCCGTGCAAAATTCCACCAGACGGCTTCCTCTTTCATTGCTCTCCCCCAATTCATATTCACCCACTATGTTTCCTTCTCTCCCTTTTCCTACTCTCGAATTCCAGTCACCCATGACTATTAAATTTTCGTCTGCCTTCACTACCTGAATAATTTCTTTTATCTCATCTTACATTTCATCAATTTCTTCATCATCTACAGAACTAGTTGGCATATAAACTTGTACTACCGTAGTAGGCATGGGCTTCGCGTCTATCTTGGCCACAATAATGCGTTCACTATGCTGTTTGTAGTAGCTTACCCGCAAGCCAATTTTTTTTATTCATTATTAAACCTACTCCTGCATTACCCCTATTTGATTTTGTATTTATAACCCTGTATTCACCTGACCAAAAGTTCAAAAATGGTTCAAATGGCTCTGAGCACTATGGGACTTAACATCTGAGGTCATCAGTCCCTAGAACTTAGAACTACTTAAACCTAACTACCCTAAGGACATCACACACATCCATGCCCGAGGCAGGATTCGAACCTGCGACCGTAGCGGTCGCGCGGTTCCAGACTGAAGCGTCTAGAACCGCTCGGCCACACTGGCCGGCCTGACCAAAAGTCTTGTTCCTCCTGCCACCGAACTTCACTAATTCCCACTATATCTAACTTCAACCAATCCATTTCCCTTTTTAAATTTTCTAACCTACTGCAAACTGCAAAAAGGTGGGAATTTAAGGAGATGGGACCTGGATAAATTGAAAGAACCAGAGGTTGTACAGAGTTTCAGGGAGAGCATAATGGAACAATTGACAGGAATGGGGGAAAGAAATACAGTAGAAGAAGAATGGGTAGCTTTGAGGGATGAAGTAATGAAGGTAGCAGAGGACCAAGTACGTAAAAAGACGAGGGCTAGTAGAAATCCTTGGGCAACAGAAGAAATATTGAATTTAATTGATGAAAGTAGAAAATATAAAAATGCAGTAAATGAAGCAGGCAAAAAGGAATACAAACGTCTCAAAAATGAGATCGACAGGAAGTGCAAAATGGCTAAGCAGGGATGGCTAGAGGACAAATGTAAGGATGTAGAGGGTTATCTCACTAGGGGTAAGATAGATACTGCCTACAGGAAAATTAAAGAGACCTTTGGAGAAAAGAGAACCACTTGCACGAATATCAAGAGCTCAGATGGAAACCCAGTTCATGCAAAGAAGGGAAAGCAGAAAGGTGGAAGGAGTATATAGAGGGTCTATACAAGGGCGATGTACTTGAGGACAATATTATGGAAATGGAAGAGGATGTAGGTGAAGATGAAATGGGAGATACGATACTGCGTGAAGAGTTTGACAGAGCACCGAAAGACCTGAGTCGAAACAAGGCCCCCGGAGTAGACAACATTCCATTGGAACTACTGACGGCCTTGGGAGAGCCAGTCCTGACAAAACTCTACCATCTGGTGAGCAAGATATATGAAACAGGCGAAATACCCTCAGACTTCAAGAAGGATATAAAAATTCCAATCCCAAAGAAAGCAGGTGTTGACAGATGTGAAAATTACCGAACAATCAGTTTAATAAGCCACAGCTGCAAAATACTAACACGAGTTCTTTACAGACGAATGGAAAAACTAGTAGAAGCCGACCTCGGGGAAGATCAGTTTGGATTCCGTAGAAATACTGGAACACGTGAGGCAATACTGACCTTACGACTTATCTTAGAAGAAAGATTAAGGAAAGGCAAACCTACGTTTCTAGCATTTGTAGACTTAGAGAAAGCTTTTGACAATGTTGACTGGAATACTCTCTTTCAAATTCTAAAGGTGGCAGGGGTAAAATACAGGGAGCGAAAGGCTATTTACAATTTGTACAGAAACTAGATGGCAGTTATAAGAGTCGAGGGACATGAAAGGGAAGCAGTGGTTGGGAAGGGAGTAAGACAGGTTTGTAGCCTCTCCCCGATGTTATTCAATCTGTATATTGAGCAAGCAGTAAAGGAAACAAAAAAAAAATTCGGAGTAGGTATTAAAATCCATGGGGAAGAAATAAAAACTTTGAGGTTCGCCGATGACATTGTAATTCTGTCAGAGACAGCAAAGGACTTGGAAGAGCAGTTGAACGGAATGGATGGTGTCTTGAAGGGAGGATATAAGATGAACATCAACAAAAGCAAAACGAGGGTAATGGAATGTAGTCGAATTAATTCGGGTGATGTTGAGGGTATTAGATTAGGAAATGAGACACTTAAAGTAGTAAAGGAGTTTTGCTATTTGGGGAGCAAAATAACTGATGATGGTCGAAGTAGAGAGGATATAAAATGTAGACTGGCAATGGCAAGGAAAGCGTTTCTGAAGAAGAGAAATTTGTTAACATCGTGTATAGATTTAAGTGTCAGGAAGTCATTTCTGAAAGTATTTGTATGGAGTGCAGCCATGTATGGAAGTGAAACATGGACAGTAAATAGTTTGGACAAGAAGAGAATAGAAGCTTTCGAAATGTGGTGCTACAGAAGAATGCTGAAGATTAGATGGGTAGACCACATAACTAATGAGGAAGTATTGAATAGGATTGGGGAGAAGAGAAGTTTGTGGCACAACTTTACCAGAAGAAGGGATCGGTTGGTAGGACATGTTCTGAGGCATCAAGGGATCACCAATTTAGTATTGGAGGGCAGCGTGGAGGGTATAAATCGTAGGGGGAGACCAAGAGATGAGTACACTAAGCAGATTCAGAAGGATGTAGGTTGCAGAAGGTACTGGGAGATGAAGAAGCTTGCACAGGATAGAGTAGCATGGAGAGCTGCATCAAACCAGTCTCATGACTGAAGACCACAACAACAACAACCTACCTGCCCGATTAAGGGATCTGACATTCCACGCTCCGTTCCGTAGAACGGCAGTTTTCTTTCTCCCGATAACGACGTCCTCTTGGGTAGTCCCCACCCGGAGATCCGATTGGGGGACTATTTTACCTCCGGAATATTTTACCCAAGAAGACGCCATCATCATTTAACCATACAGTAAAGCTGCATGCCCTCGGGAAAAATTACGGCTGTAGTTTCCCCTTGTTTTCAGCCGGTCGCAGTACCATTACAGCAAGGCCGTTTTGGTTAGTGTTGCAAAGCCAGATCAGTCAATCATCCAGACTGTTGCCCCTGCAACTACTGAAAAGGCTGCTGCCCCTCTTCAGGAACCACACGTTTGTCTGGCCTCTCAACAGATACCCCTCCGTTGTGGTTGCACCTACGGTACGGCCAGCTGTATCGCTGAGGCACGCAAGCCTCCCCACCAACGGCAACGTCCATGGTTCATGGCATGTTATTGATAGAAGTAAAAAATTGGTACGTGGCACAACACAATGATCAGTGTATCGTCAGCAGCTGAGAATATTGCGCACGTCAGGAATGCAGAAGTTTGCCAAGTGTGCTTCGTGAGAGGAAGAGTTCACGTCGTTCGAAAAACATTGTCATGAAAACAGATCTGTCTTTGTCAGCAATACATTTCAACAAATTAAATACATCAAATCACTACACTCTTTTACGATATTCACACTTTCGTAGTAATACCAACCACTACTTCATTTGTGTAGCCTGTTGTGTAATTAGTTTATTAATGCTGATAGTGTGTATGCGACCACTGAAATGCTTTTTCTCGTCGCGACGATCCGATTAAAACATTCTTACACATAAGGGCTTCTCGACTGTTTCTAGCTTGCAGTGGAAATGTGATGTCCACATGTACGTAGTATAACGTCTCTTATTACATCCATATCCAAATAATGTTAGAGAAACTTATGTACTTCATTTCTCGGACGCTTTTTAGCAAGAGCACAAGGGGGTCATACCTGTGGAAATTACGCCTTTTCGACTTTTTGTACCAGATTGTAGAGATAATCCAGCATAACAGACATCAAGTATATAACCTTGTTTTACTTCCCTGCGTTGCTTCTAGATCACGGGATTTTATAATATTCCTTACTTCCTTATTCACTACCATCACGATGAATCGTCTGTCCCTTCTTACGACCTGAATACACTGTGGAGGCAAAAAATATACTTACAGTAGCTAATGGTTCACCAGTTTCCAGAATGAGGTTTTCACTCTGCAGCGGAGTGTGCGCTGATATGAAACTTCCTGGCAGATTAAAACTGTGTGCCGGATCGAGACTCGAACTCGGGACCTTTGCCTTTCGCGGGTAAGTGCCCTACCAGCTCTTTTTTTCCGTTGCTAATGTTCGTTACGTTTGATCTGGGAGGACGCCACAAGCCATCCGTGTAAGTTGATCGATGATTACTTTACTCAGTTTTTTTATTACAGAGAGCAAACAGCCCTCTCGTCGAACAAGCTGAGCTACTGTGCCGGCATACTGGCAGACTCGAGTTCGAGTCTCGGTCCGGCACACAGTTTTAGTCTGCCAGGAAGTTTCATATCAGCGCACACTCCGGTGCAGAGTGCAAACTGTGGTGTCACCGCCAGACACCACACTTGCTAGGTGGTAGTTTTAAATCGGCCGCGGTCCATTAGTACATGTCGGACCCGCGTGTCGCCACTGTGTGATCGCAGACCGAGCGCCACCACAAGGCAGGTCTCGAGATACGGGATAGCACTCGCCCCAGTTGTACGGACGACTTTGCTAGCGACTACACTGACGAAGCCTCGCTCATCTGCCGAGCAGATAGTTAGAATAGCCTTCAGCTAAGTCCATGGCTACGACCTAGCAAGGCGCCATTAGTAACATTGCATGTATCTATGGAGTCTCACTTATATCGTCAATAGCGATGTACCAAGGATGGATTAAAGTTAAGTATTACAGAAGCGACATACTTTTCTTTATAACATTCATTACGTATCCTGTTACAGACCTATCTCTTGCCTGTTAAACGCGTGCCTTTCGGCTACTTCCGTTGCGTGGCTGTCTTTCTACGCCACAACAAAAACCTCTTTCTGGAAACATCCCCCAGGCTGTGGCTAAGCTATGTCTCCGCATTATCCATTCATCAGGAGTGCTAGTCCTGCAAGTTTCGCAGGAGAGCTTCTGTAAAGTTTGGAAGGTAGGAGACGAGGTACTGGCGGAAGTAAAGCTGTGAGGACGGGGCGTGAGTCGTGCTTCGGTAGCGCAGCTGGTACAGCACTTGCCCGCGAAAGGCAAAGGTTCAAAAAATGGCTCTGAGCACTATGGGACTTAACATCTGAGGTTATCAGTCCCCTAGAACTTAGAACTACTTAAACCTAACTAACTTAAGGACATCACACACATCTATGCCCGAGGCAGGATTCGAGCCTGCGACCGTAGCGGTCGCGCGGTTCCAGACTGAAGCGCCCAGAACCGCCCGGCCACACCGGCCGGCCAAGGCAAAGGTCTCGAGTTCGAATCTCAGTCCGGCACACAGTTTTAATCTGCCAGGAAGTTTCGTTCACCAGTTATTGAACTGTGAATTGTTATTGACAAAAGAATAAACAAACAAAAAGTATACTGATATGTGTAACAGATAACTATTATGAATTAATGAAAAGAAATGGAGCGCTTAAACGGCGAAAAACGAAACACTACTCAGTGACCATAAAACTCAGTATACCGTAATGCTGATTATTCGCAAGGGCAATACGTATACATCCGCTAGCCATATGGCCATGCCGAAGTGAGCATATGGCAGGACTGCCTTCCCGCTCCTCGACTCTCCCCTCCCGCAGTGCTGGTGTGAAGCGCGGCGCGAGAAACTGTGCCTCAACCACAACGCTGCGCGAACTGGCGCAGGCGCGTCTCGCGTCCAAGTCCCGTCGTGCCGCAATTGCGCCGTCCCATTTGAACCTTCGATGTTACAAAAACGCGCGCTGCGCTGAGCCGCGCCACACGCGCTATACTCGTCTCAATTTGCTCGTAGCCTTTTATAACGCTCTCTCGCCGGCTAAAGGATCCCGTGACGAAACGCGCTGATCGTTGTTGGATCTTCTCTATCTCCTCTATCCTGGTAAGATATTTGTATGTTCATTCTTGTAATTGACGGTTTCAAGCACTTCGGCGGTTCAATATGAAATGAAACTTGAAACAGCTACAACTGTAACTTTTGAATTCGATTTGTGTGCACAACCAGTTTCGGTGTTCCATTACATCATCTTTATCACCTTGACCTAGCGATGGGAAAAACCGACCTGTTAAACCGATACCGGTATTTTATTTCTGGATAACAGGCATTTTTCGGTATTCGTTTCGTCTCGGTTATATCAGTTTTTTTTTCACATTTTTACTAATAACCACGTAAGAAAGCCCGAGTACGAAATTAAAATTTTTGGTTTTTAAATAAAACTTGTTTAAAAAATTTCTAATGCTTATTCATAAAATTTCCATTGCTTTAAAATATTGGGTTATTACAGAATTCAGAAAAAGCTATCAGCGGTATTTTAATAACAACGCCTATAGTTACAAACTAGCAGCAAAGAGACGACGTAACAAGCGGTACAGCATTTGCAGAGACAATAATGTACCTCTTGCCGTGTGGCATGGCCTAACATACCATAAACGTGTACGTGTTGTATGCAAGACTTGGTCTGTGCGCTAGTTCCTCCCGGTAGTCTTCGGACATCAATGATATGGTATTGCAGAACGGTACCATCCGAGGATGGAAGTATTTTGCGAAAAGCAGAAGCAGTGAAGTACAACGGTCTATTTGCTTTAAAAGAATAAAAACGGGAGGACTCGCAACAAACTTGCGACGTCACATAAGGAGAAAACACCCACAATGTTCGTTAGAAGAGAAGGTAAATTTGATTCACATACCTATAATTTATTATTATTTCTCTACCGTTCCACACTCTAACAACACATGGAAAAATGAACAGTTAAATCTTTCTATACGAGTTCTGACTTCTCTTACGTTATTACGATAATAATTTCTCCCGATCTAGGTTGGAGAAAAAAAAAATATTCGCATTCAGAGGAAATGAAATGTCGTGTGACGAGGGCCTCCCGTCGGGTAGACCATTCGCCTGGTGCAAGTCTTTCGATTTGACGCCACTTTGGCGACTTGCGCGTCGATAGGGATGAAATGATGATGATTCAGAGGAGGAAGATGGTGACTGAAATTTCGTGCAAATATCTCGCCGCAGTGAAAACGCCTTTGTGATAATGACTGCCACCCTAACTCTCTTACCCAATCAGTGACACTCTCTCCCCTATTTCGTGATAATAAACGAGCTGCCCTTCTCTGGACTTTCTCGATGTCCTCCGTTAATCCTCCGCACAGCATTATTCTAGCACACGACGGATAGGCCTAGTGCAGGCAGTCTCTTAAGTAGACCCTCTACATCTTTTAAGTGTTCTTCCAATAAAAGGTAGTCTTTGATTTGCCTTCCCCACAACATTGTCTACATGATCGTGCCAATTTCAGTTGTTCGTAACTGTAATTCCTGGGTATTTAGTTGAAATGAGAGCCTTTAAATTCGTGTAATTTTTCGTGTAACCGAAATTTAACGGATTCCTCCTCACACCGATGTAGATAACCTCACACTTTTCCTTATAATGATATCGTGACTAGTCATTTTGCAGTTGCTTTTTGCGATGGTAATTAAATCTTTAATTTTGTGTTACTTGAGGGTGAAAAACTGATACCATCTGAAAGTGATGATGCAGCAAAAATCATTAACTTGTGACCTTTCGCTCACGCTATAGCGCGCCCGTCTCCTTCACCTTCGGAATCTTTGCCGGAGACAATGAGACCGATTTCCGCAGCAACATCGACCCCATATCGATCGTGATCTACTCCTTCACCTTCATTAGAATTTTGCAGTCTCTGTTCGAAGTTTACTGGGAGTAATAGCAATAATAAACCGAAAATCGGTTATTTTCAGTGATTTTAACAGTCAAGTTAAACTGGAGAGGAAAAGAACCTGTGTAACCGAAAACTGGTTATTTCAGAGATAATCGTATCCCTACGTGGACCAATGTAAACTGGGAGGAATCCAACCTCGTGTGCAGTCGTAACAAGAGCCAATATTATACAACCAGCGTCCGTAGATTTCTATTCAAAGAATGAAACGTAGGAAATTATTAATTCCTCTTCCCTATCGGTTATTTATTTGTACCTTCTGTTGATTGTAATTTCCTCTGATTCGTTCTTTGAATAAAGGTTTACGGACACAGGTTGTACAATATTGGCTCCTGTTATGACTGCACACGACATAAGTTTCCTGCCAATTTACACTGGTCAAGGGAACTGAAGATGGTGTAATGGAACACCGAAACCCTTGGCGTAAGTGAAGTAAATGTTAAAAATGACAGCTGCAGATCTTCTAATTAATTTTTCATTTCTTACAAGCTAAGTATCCCAGATTGATTAACAATACTCAAGAATCGGTCGAACAAGCGCTTTTTTAATTACTTCCTTCGTAGATGAGCTACATTTCGTTAACCCGGTCGGAGTGGCCGAGTGGTTCTAGGCGCGACAGTCTGGAACCGCGCGACCGCTGTGGACGCAGGTTCGAATCCTACCTCGAGCATGAATGTTTGTGATGTCAAATGGTTCAAATGGCTCTGAGCACTATGGGACTTAACATCGGAGGTCATCAGTCCCCTATAACTTAGAACTACTTAAACCTAACTAACCTAAGGACATCACACACATCCATGCCCGAGGCAGGATTCGAACATGCGACCGTAGCTGTCGCGCGGTTCCAGACTGAAGCGCCTAGAACCGCTTGGCCACACCGGCCGGCGTTTGTGATGTCCTTAGGGTAGTTAGGTTTAAGTAGTTCTAAGTTCCAGGGGACTGATGACCTCAGAAGTTAAGTCCCATAGTGCTCAGAGCCATTTTTTTTTTTTTTACATTTCGTTAATATTCGTACTATGAATCTGTCTTGCAACTGCTTTTCCTACTATTTGTTTTCTGTGGTTATTCCACTTAAGATTGCTCTTGATAGTTATTCCCAGACATTTTTGGGTATATACTGTTTCCAGTAATTTGTGATCAATAGTGCACTGGTACAGTAGTGGATTTCTTTCCCTAAGCATGCGCAATATGTTACATTTATTTACGTTCAGAGTCAATAGCCAGAGCCTGCACCATCAATCAATCTTCTGTGGGTCATCCTGCAAATCGATACTGTCTTCTGGCGTTACTACTTTCTTGCAGACGACCGCATCGTCTTAAATAGCTTCCAACGCTTCATAGTAGATCATTTATATACACTGTAAACTGTAACGGTCCTATCCCACTTCCTTGCATTTCTGCCGTAATTACCTTTACACCTGTCAATTTTTTTCCTTTAAGAGCGACGTGCGGAGTTCTATCTGCAAGGAAGTCTTGAATTCAGTTGCAAATCTGCTCCGATAATCGGTAAGCTCGTATTTTTTTTCACTAAACAGCAGTGCGGGACGGTGTCAAATGCCTTCCTGAGGTCAAGGAACACGGCAGCAACCTGAGCGCCGTTGTCTACGGGGCCGTGGAGGAATAGAGCGAGCTGAGTTTCGCAGGATCTCTGCGGAAACCATGTCGATTCTTATAGAGGAGATACTCATTCTCCAAAATCGTAATTCTTGAGCATAAAACACGTTCTATAATTCTGCAACAGACTGACGCCTACGAGTAGGTCTATACTTACATGCTTCTGTCCTACGACCCTTCTTGTAAACGGGAATGATCTGCGCTTCTTTCCAGTCGCTAGGTACCCTTCGTTGTTGCAGCGATTTACGATAAACTGCAGCTTGACGGGGAGCAATGTTTTTCGCATAATCCTTGTACAATCTTCCAGGTACCTCATCAGGCACTGTATCCTTTCCACCACTAAGCGATTATAGCCGCTTTTCTGTTCCGCGATTGGTTTCCTCAATATCTTCCATTTCGATGTTAGTATTATTATTATGTTAAAATACTTTATTATTGCTATAACTACCAGTTATCTGCAGCATACTAAAAATGGAGGTGACGGAATGATGTATTGGCGCCCCCCTCCCGTTCGGCCAGAGGCGTACCCTGGATATACACCTAAGCCTATCTTCTCTGACAGAGAGATTTTTGTTTTATGAGACTTGTGTAGATGACAGTATGTGCCTATGTTTCAGATGGTAGGGGGCGTATTTTTCGTCGGAATTTGTTCTGATAACTTAGGTATATTCTGCTTCGGGCTAATAGGCCTAGGCTTAGGAAAAATGCAACTCATTGTTGCCATGGCAGATGTTGAAGGAACGCTGTTAACATTGTGAGATGAATCACACTCTTAAAGTACTGAATCCTAATCCAAAAAAATTGTCCTCCTTAAATTTCTGTGATTTGCTTAAATAATTACAGAGGAATATTAGAATGGTTCCTCAAAACTGAAACTGTGTAATATTCCCATTATTTAAAGTACAAAAGAAAACTAAATACGACATTTCAAAACTGGTAAAATGGTCTGAGAATGACGCTCCTGCTTACTTCACTTTTCAGTTCTTTCATTTATTGCTCATAGCCATTAAAATTTTTCAATTCTCTCTCTGTAAAACCCGATATCACCTTCTGGATAAACAATATCCAACTTGAATTGTTATTGCAAATTCATTACTTGGCATATGCTGTTCAAGTAACTTTGACTTAATTTTTCGTAGGATGTTTATATCATCGCTGGACCTGTACTCGACAGAGAGTATGATCCAGAAAAAGAGAAACGGCTTATGCGAGCAGCAAAACGGAAGAAACTGGAAGACCTTGAAGCGGAAAGTTTACTAGGGTCAGGTAAGACACACAGACTTACATATCAGTCCCACAAACAGACTTCCCAAACTAGATGTATTGGAAATTAAGTCAGAAATGTAAAAAGCGAAGATAAGAGTGACTGATAAAGCAACAAATAACGTCAAACATAATATTTGTCTTCGCTCTGAACGTTCACTCGGTAGCTTTTTGCAGACGTTTTGCAATAGACATGTCAGCTGATGTTAAGGAACTTGCCAACTGAAGTTATTGTTTCAGCGTTGAGAGCAACACACAGCTTGATAATTCCCGTGAAGTGCGGTATTTTTTTTAACAAAAAGTGTTTGTAACAGCCCCATTGCTGCGTCGTAATTACACAGACTCCCTGACATAAAATGTACATTATTATATGCATTGAGCGGAGACAAGTTTTCAGCACATGAATATTCTCATTTCTCTCAGTCATAAAGCATCTAAGAAATAAGACGCCTCCTGTGTTTTTGTCTGACGAATTAAGTGAAACGTGTATCTCTGCTTTATTTTTCTCCACGTGCGCGCAGACACACACACACACACACACACACACACACATACACATACACACGCGCGCTCGCTACGTTCTTCTAGTTGTAATATTTGGTTTTAAATTTGTTTTGTCTTTGTTATTATTACACCTAAATATCATCGTCTTAGTATATATTGTCTTATGTTTGCTTGGTAGGTCCAGAGGATTCTAAGACTTTCACTGAAAGTCTTCTTACCACGATAATAAACAACTTGCAGATCTTTTTTCGAAATATACATATTCGCTATGAAGACACTATCACAAATCGAGATCACCCATTTTTTTGTGGTTTCTGTGTTCAGAATGTCTCCCTCGAAACAACCAACAGGTAATAAAGAAAAAATTATTTTATACAGTGTGGACTTCAGCATTACACGAATTTTTGTTCACTGATCACTCGTAAAAATTTCCCTTCATAATTTTCAGCAAGTGGAAACCAGCAATCACTGCTCAGAACGCTACATCGTTCTACCAGCTTATTCGACTGGAATCTTTCTCGGTCTATTGGAATCCTAAAACTTCGGCGAGCGGACTTGTGTCACAAATGCTAATGCAGGATATTGCCCAGTACAACTGGAGAAATGAGATGAGAAGAGGTCTGGAAATGTTCAGTACCAATAACGAAGATTTTGATTTCAGTAAGTGTTTCCTAATGGCTAATTATTTGCTACAACCTATGTACAATAAAGATCAATATATGACTGTTTGCGGCGGTGTCAGCATAACATTTTGCAAAACATAAATACATGTCATGCTTCAGGTATTCTTTGCTCCTGTTAGTGGGTATTATGACAGATTTGAACTAAGTGTTGTTCTTTCAGATATGCTGTAACCATCTTTTTTCTTTTTTTATGATTCCAGTTGTAAAGCCAGTAACAGCAAAAATAAAAGTAATAATAAACAAATCTAACGAAGCGAGGGTACCGAAACTGTTACTAGATTTTGTTTTACAAGATGCAGCAACTCAACTGTCACGCCAGCAATACCTCTCTATTACGGAGTTGTCTGAATCGTTCAAAAGGATGAATATTAACAGGTAAAATATTCCTTTCACTGATAAACTGATTGCAACAACTTTGTCCAAGTTACACCTCATATATTTATTTTAATATTATCATAAATGTTGTGCCATTCTGTAGTAGCAGATAATGTTATCGCAAACACAGAAAACACGTGTTAAAAATGTGTCAATGGTTAAATAGAAGGCAGTGGCGGTTTCAGGTCGCGCATGGCCAGTAGCGCTGATAAGTTGTCTATTCAGCAATATATTCTCATTTTTTAAAATTTATTTCATTATTTTCACGCATATTTCAAGGTAATGTCTAATAACATTTTATTTCGCTAATTTAACTCATAAAAGAAGTTATGCATCTCGATTTTGAAACCATTGTCTGAGCAACATAATTAACGTTACTCGAGACACTAACGCTATCTGTCATAGGTTGTTATCATTAACTCCATTCACATTGTAACGCAGTGACTAAGTAACACAGTATTGTATAAAAAGTATCTTACCCTATATCTCTGAATTTTGTTTAAACTCACAATAATATTGTGTGGTAATAACAATATTGTAAAAAGTTTCACCTAAACGTGAAGAGAAGAAATCACGCCAACCGTAAGGTGAGATGATTAAACTATTTATTTATAATTAAATTCATGTAAAAGAGTGAAAATGAAACGGGTTCGGCAGTCATTCGTCAGGGCGTTACGTATAGAAGGCGCTGGGTCGACCTGGCGGCAAAGCTTCTGTAGTTAATATGGCCAGCAGTTGATGGTTGTGTCATTTGCGCATGAAATCAGAGGGTGACTAGAATGTCCTACAACAATCTTCACGTCGGCAAATCCGTGAGCTAATTAGCATGGACAACGGCAGCATCGGAAGGGAATCCCCGAACTGGTCGGCAATGCGATTTCTCGTTATGCCGCGAACAACTTAAAATAGTTCCTGTAGGTTCTTAATCTTTCAGGCTAAGAACTATTTATTTTAATAATTCACCGAAGAAGGTAATGGAGGACGGAACCTCAAGATTTTGGTGCTTCTGTAAGATTTAGTATGCATTCATTCATTTGCAAAACTGAGTATGTCTCATGTGACTCTCGGTGCGGAAGCGTACGGGTAGTGGAGAGGGGTGATAGCTCCGGTGTTTGCGCTCTCAAGTCGCTACCGAACCGCGTTGTAAAGGCAGGTAACCTGCAAGGACGCTGAAACAAATCATTTCGCGGCTAATTTAGTAGTTTTGAAGTAGAGATGGGCAAACTGAAACACGTAACTGTTTCGAAACAAATGAAACAGTACAATGAAGTGCTTCGATACGCTGTTTCGAAACAGTGAAACAGTTTGTGTTTTTTAATCTAATAAACCTACACATTTTATCATCTTGAATGTCTACTGTATAAGTATGTCCATATAAACAAAAATGAGGTGCGAGAGCATTAATCATATCGCAGAAAGCATGAAACTATCACTTAGGCGTCTTGGCAGTTTCGTATTTCCTGCAGCAAATGCGCTGCTTTCGTGTCGTGTGACTTTCATACTTTTCAATTGGCTGAGGACAGCCATAGCTGAAGACAGAAGAACCACCACGAACAGAACTGGAGGTGGGAGCAAACTGCAGAAACAACGGATATGCTACTGGGATTCCCACATTCCGTTAGTTCAAATGGTTCAAATGGCTCTGAGCACTATGGGACTTAACAGCTATGGCCATCAGTCCCCTAGAACTTAGAACTACTTAAACCTAACTAACCTAAGGACATCACACATCACCCAGTCATCACGAGGCAGAGAAAATCCCTGACCCCGCCGGGAATCGAACCCGGGAACCCGGGCGTGGGAAGCGAGAACGCTACCGCACGACCACGAGCTGCGGACACATTCCGTTAGTATGCTAATTTCCATGCGCACAAAGGGAATCATTGTGGATAATAGGCACAGTGACTATAGACTCACAAATAACGCCAAATAATTCGAATAAATAACAAAATATAACAGAAAAAATTTTGTCTTTCAAGGTGTTTCGAACCGTTACTATAAATTCACCATGCTTCCTAGCCCTTCCCGTTCACCATTACACTATCAGTGATATGTCAAACAGATTGCTTGCAATTATACCTACATCAAATTTATGTATATGTCTCATAATTGTCACTCTACGCCTTTTTTTTATTCAAATTGTTGTAGGCTTACTTGCGTTTCTTAATATGATTACTGTACGTGAACAGAGAAGCGTATGTTATAAAAAAAAGTGTAATTTAACTGAATGATTTTCACATATTTGTTAATTTGAATGTGAATAGTATGCGTTTTTTTTATTGTTTCGTTAGTGTTTATAAAGCAGATGTTACGCCATTTCGAAATAGGACAGTCAGCTAGAAACGAAGCTTTATTTTCGGATATCTTAAGCTTCATGCTATTGCTTGTCAAAAATATTTCGACACTCTTGAAAGTGTTTCATGAAGTGGCATGTTGTGTTTCAGTACCTGTGCCGAGCCCGAATCTCGTCCGACACAGAGCCTAATGAAACACCACTGTTTCGAAACAGTGAACCACAGCCGTTCCGAAACACTGAAACAGTTCCACGTATCGATACACTGTATCGAAACATAGAAACAGTGGCCAAGTCTATTTTGAAGTACTAATGCTTTTCGGACACCGTGCAGAGTGTCCGAAACAGCATCTAAATAGCGACAGGTTATTATTTCGCACTGATTACTCGAAAGTAACGTTTTGTGTAAGAAGTGACTACTGGCTGTGTGTGCAAGTACGATTTCTCGTTGTGAGGATTTTTAGAACAACTGTAGGTCCTCGTTCTCGAGTCAGAAGGCTGTTTGAACATGCTGGGTAAGTGATTCCAGTGCATGGCTTTGCGCTTGCGAAAATTTCTAAACATTTTTGAAATATTAATGCCCGGTCTTTTGGCACAGATTACAATACTCAGGCAAGCGATTGTTTCTTTTAGAGACTCCTAAGTCCTCTGTGGCAGTGCAAATTTCGTTATTTACTATTTTACAGATTTGTACATTTTCTGAATTCTAAGTGCTTGTTGCAGTTTCTTTCTGTAGTGAATACCTGTTTTGTGCTAAAGATAATGTTCAAATGTGTGTGAAATCTTATGGGTTGGTTCAAATGGCTCTGAGCACTATGCGACTTAACTTCTGAGGTCATCAGTCGCCTAGAAATTAGAACTAATTAAACCTAACTAACTTAAGGATATCACATACATCCATGCCCGAGGCAGGATTCGAACCTGCGACCGTAGCGGTCGCTCGGCTCCAGACTGTAGCGCCTAGAACCGCACGGCCACTCCAGCCGGCGGATTCTTATGGGACTTAACTGCCAAGGTCATTAGTCCCTAAGCTTACACACTACTTAACCTAAATTATCCTAAGCTCAAACACACACACACCCATGCCCGAGGGAGGACTCGAACCTCCGCCGGGGCCAGCCGCACAGTCCATGACTGCAGCGCCTTAGACCGCTCGGCCTAAAGATAATGGTTAATATGATTGACTGAAGTATCTTTAATGGCGTACAAGGGAAGACATTCGCCAGAAGATGCCTTTTGTGTGCTCTTGTCAAAAATAATAGGTACCAACGACGACTGTAATTATGAATCCCTTGCTAATGTGAGACGTCAGCTTCAAAGAGGACAATGCCGCTCGTAATCAAATTTAATGGCTCATTATAACTTGGATCTTTTTATTGTAGCTAACTACCTGCTTCCCAAACACCCTTATTAATTTTTTTCATGTTAAACAAAACTGCAGCAGTTGTTGAATAATTCTTTATTAGTAAAACCGATGTTGCAACCTACAGATAAATCATCAGGTACGTATTCAAATCATTTACAGCGAAGCGCAGAAATTATTCGACGCCTCCATGTACACAGTCAGTCAAGTTGCGTGATGGGGGTGTCCAATAATTTCTACGTTTCTCTGTAAATGATTTGAATATGTACCTGATGCTATTTTAGGTTGTGAAACCGGTTGTGCTAATGAAGGATTATTCAACAGCTGCTGCAGTTTGGTTTAACAAGAATCTATTCTTACAACTGTATCTGCTCACGATATAACATTTGTTTTCATTTTATTAAGCTTACTTCTCAGTAGTTACAAGGTGTATTAACTAGGATGCAAGAGCAGGAATATCATTGAGCGTAGGCCAGACTAGACGCTAAAGTGTCTGCGTTTGAGGGGCTCGCAGTATCCTACAAACTGTAAGACTGTCATTGGGATGCTGTCTACCCTAATATTAATTGAGGCGCACCTATGCAGTCAAGTAACTGGACGCTGACATTCTTCTTTTGTGATACACATTATAATCTCTTAAGATTTAGGTTTCATTAAAGAAGGCATTCTTCCAGTGGCAGTGATAGCGAGGTGGAAGGAATTAATATTTTCAACATCTCATCAAGCCTGCTGCCTCGTGCCGCGAGATACACAAATTTATTATTTACGAATAATAGATCCCTCAATTCAAATTTTTGCACGACTACCCACTGTGAAGATGACTCTTATTTACACGAAGTGGGAAGAGTAAGGTAAGCAGTATTCCAGATTTTTACCATCGTTCTAATTCCAAGCAAACAGAATTTACTGTTCCAGACTGAGATTTTCACTCTGCAGCGGAGTGTACGCTGATATGAAACTTCCTGGCAGATTAAAACTGTGCTGGACAGAGACTCGAACTCGGGACCTTTGCCTTTCGGAGGCAAGTGCTCTACCATCTGAGCTACCCAAGCACGACTCACGCACAGTCCTCACAGCTTTACTTCCGGCAAGTAGGAGACGAGTTTCTGGCGGAAGTAAAGCTGTGAGGAGGGGGCGTGAGTCGTGCTTGGGTAGCTCAGACGGTAGAGCACTTGCCCGCGAAAGGCAAAGGTCCCAAATTCGGGTCTCGGTCCGGAACACAGTTTTAATCTGCGACGTGGTTTCAGAATTTACTGTTACCTATCGTTTCTAGGCACACACCTATGCAGACAGTCTCGAACTTGTTCGAGCTTTATTACAGCGCTGGTTAAAAAGTTAAATGTGTCGTAGTGTACATTTGTAAAGTTTAGAATCCTGGACAGAGCAAAATTTTGTGACACCTCCATAAAATTGTACCACACAGTAAAACGAAGTAGCGACACATTTGTTGGGAAAGCCTGATCGACGTTGTACTCCTTGGCAGAAGCACGAAACCTAACAGGGACATTCAGCGGGGGATAAAGAGAACACTATGAATGGGTTAAACATTAAAGCGTGCATGAAAAATTTACGAAAGAGTGTTGAAACATACTAGACAAACATACCGTAAAGCACACTGTCGCTGGACTCAAAATTGGTGAATGCAACATAAAATAAAATCGCGTAAACAGCACTAGCCATGCCATAGGTCCCATCCTTAATTCAAACGAATAACAGTCAGATTTTGGGAGTATTCTGTTTGTCCGATCTTTTCCTTGAGCTGCCCATCGTTAAGTTCCTAATAATGCATAGCAGACCAGAGCATGTAATTAAAATTCTTGTACGAATTTGTAATACATAAAAGTGTGGGTTAATACAGTAGAATAGCGATGACTGTACTCTTCCAAGGTTCGAAAATACAAACAGTTTTATGTCAGTGATTTACCAGTTTCAGTGCTTAAACAACACTGCACGCTCTTGCGAGCATAACCATAAATAATGTTATTATTTTCAGTTGATTGCTGTTAACAGGTTAATTTTCACTGACAGAATATGCAGTGGTGTTGCAGTTACACTAAACATGTACGGTCAGCATTGCATTTTCTGCCCTCATCAATCGGTTATGTCAGTCAGACGTGCAAATCCATTATTCAGTTCACTTGGTACTTGCTCATAGAAATTCCGTTTTTCACTTGAGATAGACTGCCATGTGTCAAGTAAGGATTTCTGATTGGCACTTTTAACTGACAAAATTTTATCACACAACTTGCGAAAACCTGTAACGTTATCTATCGGCAGATTTCTTTGCTCAGCACCTCTCGGCTTCTTTGCAGTGCTTTGACAAATCCACGGTTGCTCGATGTAATGACGTTTCCTTTCCCTTAATGTAGTACGGTTGTCAGACGAAATGTATAGCCAGACGTACTCAGTTATTTTAAATGAGCCTCTGTGCAACCCGTGGTCTAGTGGGCTACGAACCTCTGGTTCCGTCTTACACAGACTGAACCGTTGTCCTTGACATTGGTAAGGATTGGAATCCAGTTTTATTGCTGAAAGGGTGTTTTGTTCTTTTCTATAAGAGTAAAATCCTTATCACACGATAGGAAACTACGCCATGTTAGGAGGAACTTACAGTCTACAGAAGTGAAATATTTACGGATGATCAAATTTTGTCGTAATATTTTGAACATCCCTCATAAAATCAGCAGCGCTCAGGCTTAGGTTCAAATGAAAATCATGTGAAAAATAGAAATTATGATCAAAAAATTTGAGTTTCGTTGCTTTTCTCAGAATGCTGTTCTTCACTCTCTAAGGCAATATAGAAACATTTTTGAGACAATCTGTAAAAATGCTGGAAACGTTCGGGATACATGTTCAGTTCTTTCACCGTCGAATGTGACATACTTCTTCCCATTTTTCAACCATGACGGATATACCAGATGTCTTCTTCGCTGCTCAGTATTTACGAGTTACAAAAGATCTAGCACAACACTATATTCGTCTGAGGAAGACGGCATATTCTGATCCATTCGAAGCACGACCGTTCCACGTCTTTCTGACAGTGCCACTTCAGTGTGAATTGATTACATCCCTTTCGTACCTGGTCCCTGACTTGCCGGCCGCCGCCGAGTATCCACGCCACGCCATTTCTATGTGAATTAAGCCTAAGCTGTGTGTGTATGTGTGTGTGTGTGTGTGTGTGTGTGTTTGTGTGTGTGTGTGTGTTTGTGTGTGTGTGTGTGTTTGTGTGTGACGGATGGGTGTGTTCCGCTTGCCTGCCCTCTTGGTGCTATTCGATAGAAATCAAGCACAGTCCCACGCTATTACACGAACACTCTTTACTGTCCCCTACACGAGACAACTACACTTTGCACAAAATGACATGTATTAAGTATTTTCTGTGTTCTTTCTTAATGGCTTAATTCTTAATTTCCTTGTGTGTGTTTTTTTCTTATTTAAGAGGTGTGATCTCGCATTTTAGTAACTGTAAAGTGAAGATTCGCGAAGTCAGTAACGCAGTTGGCGTTTGTTTGTTTGTAACGGCCATTGATCGTTCGTCTCAGCCTAGTTAGTTTCCATCTGCCACCTGTGACGCACCAGCAGTGCAACAAATTATATACTCAGCTTTTTCTGTGTTTTTTTCGTAGTTTAGTTCTTAAAATCCTTGTTTGTGTTTTTTTTATTGAAGAGATGTAATCTCGCGCCCTAGTATAAAGTGTAGGTTCACGCAGTCTGTAGTTCAGTTGTCATTTGTTATTTTGGACCGGCCATTGATCGTTATTTTCAGCCTAGTTAGTTTCCATCTGCCACGTTACGTAACTTTTCTTCGTAGTTGAATTCTTAAAATCCTTGTGTTTTTTTTTTTCTAAAGGAGGAAAGATGTGTAATTTCGCATTTTAGTAACTGCAAGTGTATATTCACGCAGTCAGTACTGCAGCTTTCATGTGTTTGTTGGGGCCACCCAGTGCTAGTTAGTCTCAGACAAGCTACAGTCGTGGCTAAAATTAAAGCAACAAACGGAAATTTTGCAAAATTGCGATCATTTTGTCTCGGAACAGTGTAAGCAGATGATAGTAAAGTAGAAACAATGTAAAAAATACAGTACGTAAACAACTGCAACATTCGTAACGATAGATAAAAATGTTCTTCGTTTTTTCCAACTTAATGGATTTGCACGCACGCATTCTGACGACTTTTTAATGTGCTCAGCGTGGGGTGTGACCACCTCTGGCAGCAATACGGTCCTGACATCGGCGGGGCATACTGTGAATGATGTCATCAATTTCGTGTTGAGGCAGTAATGCTCATTATTCCTGCAGAGCTGCTCGCAAGTGTACCAGAGTGGTTGACGTGATGCAACCTGTCTCCTTAGGGCATCTCAGACGTTCTCTGTGGGATTCAAATCAGAACAGTGAGCAACCATGCCATGCGTGCAATATCTTCCGTTTCAAAGAAAACGTCGTCTGTCCTTGCTCTATGAGTTCGAGCATCATTGCCCATCAGAACAATGTCTGGGTCCACAGCACCTCGCAACAACCGCACATGAGGTCCCAAGGTCTCGTCTCGACACACCTTACCGATTCACCCTTACAATTGCACAAAGAGGTGATCAAGTGGTCAACATAAACCCTGCCCACATTGTTAGGGATCCTATTCGACATCGGTCTCTTTCCACAATGTCTCTGTGCCAAAATTGTATTCCACGTTCTCTCCAGATGTGAATCCGCCGAGAATTAATCTCAAGACCAAACCGGGACTCAACTGTGAGAAGAACATTTGCCCACTGTTCGACCGTCCAGGTAGCATCTTGACGACTCCACGAGACGTTTCCTTCTTTGAACATGCTTCAGAGGTACACATACAGCATATCTCCAACAATAAAGGCCACTCTGCCGAAACCTTCTTTACACTGTTTGCCTCGATACAACACGTCCCTCGGATGCTGCGAGGTCAGATGCCAGTTACCGTGCAGTACTAAGGTGGTAGCTTCGTGCACTTACAGACAGATAACGGTTCGCTCTTTCTGATGTCACACGTGGTCGGCCCTTTCCTCATCTTCGGTATACATTTTTGGTCTCAACAAAATGTCGCAATATTCGAGAGACAACAGAACGATTTACGTTAAACCATCGGGCCACATGAGTTTGCAGCTGCCCTGCTTCCATTCTTCATATGGCGTATCACCGCAGAGTCTGGTAGGCGTCTTCTCTGTGCCATACTGCATCGTCTATGACTGTGAGCACACCGATTGTGGATGGGTGTCCACCTGGCAAGCACAGGTCAGTAAGACGTGCATATGCCCTAGCATAATCTGTTACCCTACCTGACAGTTTTCGTAACAACCGTGTGTTGTTAAGTAATTCACTCTCCAAACTCGCTGTGTGTATAGTGTGCTATTCTTGTGCCACAGTACTTCCTTCTGAGAACATTTTTACTGCTTCCACAGGTTCATTTAACTCCCTGACATCATCACCCTTATCTGCCGTTCCAGTCACTGTGTACAAAATTTTACCCCCAGCATCCAACCATCCTCCGCACAAGCCATGAAGGCCCAAAGGTGACGACTGGCCGCCGTCATCCTCAGCCCACAGGCGTCACTGGATGCGGATATGGAGGGGCATATGGTCAGCATACCGCTCTCCCGGTCGTAGGTCAGTTTCCGAGACCGGAGCCGCTACTTCTCAATCAAATAGCTCCTCAGTTTGCCTCACAAGGGCTGAGTGCACCCCGCTTGCCAACAGCGCCCGGCAGACCGTATGGTCACCCATCCAAGTGCTATCCCAGCCCAACAGCGCTTATCTTCGGTGATGTGACCGGACCGGTGTTACCACAGCGGCAAGGCCGTTGGCCCAACCATCTTCTCTTCCACCGTGAATGTGTCACAACTTCCACTACATATTTCGTTTGTTCTCGTAGTTGCTCATAGGCTCTACGCAGTTTATCACATTCGCCTGACAGTTCCTTGAGCACCCCTGTGCTCTTGGCGCTTTGACGAAGTCTGTTGTATTGCAACCTGAGGACAGGGACAAATAAAAGCCAACATTGCTCCTCAGAAGACTACATCCACTATCAAACCCAATCACATTCAAAAAAATAACAAAAAATCCTTTACACTAACAGAATTCCACTTACCCGTTACTTTACTTTATTGATGTGTAACACTCCCCTCAACTTTAATAAAATTCGTCCCAGATTTTACTCTTTCTTAGCCGACTAGTGGACTTCCTTATATATTTGCATTTGCTCTGAACCTTTGTTGGCTTTAACCACAAAAAAATCATATCCTAGTTTAATATTATTGTCCTAGTTTGCTTCTTCATACATTGTGTCCTCTAAAGCCTCCTATTTATTAGTACAAATCCACTCTGTGGGAATTTCGTGAACAGTTGCTTCTCTTTCATGAGTGGTTTTCCTTCGGAGACAAAAATTAACTACATAAGTAACTGCTAGTATCCCAGTAACACTAGTGATTGATACCCTGATCGTAATGAATTTTCATCAACGTTTCTCTTGATGTTTCCGTACGTGCTATAGCATTTGATCTACCGAAATTTGTCCTTTCTCTGAAATGATTAACTCATCCTTTGCCTATAGTAAACTGAGATCAAAGGTACTGTTCAGGAAGGGTAGGTTTCGTATGGACAGCACACTTAAAAGTCCCTCCAGCCACTACAACGTTGGTCGAGTTCTTGTAATTATTGTGGTACCTGTAATTGTACCAGGAAGGTGAAACTGAGTTTTGGCTATGTCACACTTAGTTCTGTTAAATAACTCACTCTGTCGTAACTCTAGTTTTTTCGTGCCCATAAATATTTTATTCTTGTAGCAATTCGCTGTTACTGTTTATTGTGAGAATGTGGAATGGATCCACAGTTTGCTAATGAACTGAAAGTGTGGTTGTGACATTTATGCTATTCTTTTGGACTTTGGTGCTACCATATTTCGTAGCACTAACTGAAAAAAAAAAAATGGTTCAAATGGCTCTGAGCACTATGGGACTTAACGTCTGAGGTCATCAGTCCCCTAGAACTTAGAACTACTTAAACCTAACTATCCTAAGGACATCACACACATCCATGCCCGAGGCAGGATTCGAACCTGCGACCGTAGCGGTCGCGCGGTTCCAGACTGTAGCGCCTTATCACTAACTGAATTTCACAGAATCCCCTGTTGGTACGTAGCAACTGAGCTGGACAAATTGTGGCTAATTCCTTGACACAGTTGCTAATATCTCTTACTGACATAACATGTGTATCCCTTTGTTCTAAAACAAGTAGCACTTTACCAGCTTGAACCTGAACTCACTTATTGATTAACTTCCACTTGACGGATTACAGATGGGTCGTAAAACACTGTTAACGAAAGCGTGACCTACTATTGGAAATTGTACGTTAAATGTCCGTTAAAGTATACCATAACGTGATCAGAATAAACCTTAACTGTATAAATATCAGAGGAAAATGCTATCTTACTTTTTACCATAGGTAGAACGTGTTGTAACCCTGTCGTAAATTCTTTTTCTCCTCGCTGTAGTCATAATGGAAACTGCTGTGGTGTTATCAATGATATACTTAACTGTCCATGTGTGGCATGGTGAATTGCTTCTTGTACCCTTTCTACCTCGATTCTAGCATCTCCCACGCTGTTAGCTAGTTCCCGTTGCAATCTGATTACTACCAGTTTCTCATCTAGTGTCCTCAAACGATTTTTGATCTCTTTCAAATATTTACTTAGAGTTTCCATCCTTCCTTTCGTATACTAATGCAACTTGGTTGTTATTCTCTACATATTTTTCATTATATTTACCGTTACGTCTTCCATATTCATGATCTGTGTCGTATGCCAACTCACAGTTGTGTCTCGTTCCTAGCTATTTCCCTTGTCATCCCTAGCATTTTATTGAAATGCACAATATCCTTTAATTATATGCGCTTCAAATAGTGTAGAAGCTCTATCCCCATGATAATATATTTTGCCATTATCTTCGGTACCACGTAAGAGAAAGGAATTACCAGAAATCCCAACCCTCCTTAGGATGACGACTATCTCATGGAAAATTAGCACAAACTACAGCAAACTAAATAAAATGACATTAACCTAGGTAACCCAACATAACATTAAACACAGTGTACTATTTTTCTATCATTTATCTGTAGAGCTAAATCCACATGGGAATTCTGTGCTACTTTCATTCAGCATGCTAACCTTCTTTTGCAGTAACAGTGGCAGTAATTGCAGCAATGTTTCAACGGTACCCTTAAAAGGTTATTACCCAAGTGATATGTATTGCCAGTGTATTCTTCGGTAGGTGCAACCTGACACACATAGCTGAAGTCATCTCTGCTGCCTGATACAATCCCTGAAACTTTGTTAAGAATTTCATAGTTTTACACTTTGCAGTATAAGGATTGGCCAGTAGGACCCATCGCCCTACTCTACACTGCCCAATGTGTTACTTGTCCAGTGCTTTTGTTTAACACGTTTTACCCATTGCCATATTTCTTTTAACATTTTTGCGAATTGTTTTACATGTTCACCCTTTGTACCCACCTTAGGCTGGATAATGCCAAAAGGTGGTGGCACATTTCGCCCATATACTATTTCGTATTTTGAAAGACCTGTTCCTGTGTGGATTTTAGAGTTGTACACACTACACTTATCTTAAATACACATCCCAGTGTTAGCTGTTTACATAGTTACTAAACATTTTCGCTATCATACGGGGGACTCGCTCCGTACAACCATCTGCTTGTGGGTGGAATTGACTAGCACGCAATTTCTTCACTTTCAATAGACAACACAACTGCTTCATCAGATCAAACATAAAATTAGTTCCTTGATCTGTGAATATAGTTTCCAGTATTCCAAATCCAATTGATTACAATGGCTTGAGCTATAGTGCTTACTTCAGGATCTGGTATCGTTGTCATCACAAGCTATCTCGAAAAAAGATCGATGATAGTCAGTACTTAGTTATTCCGAAACGGTTTGTGAGTCCACAGGTAGAACTAACAAACCACAAGATGTTTAGTAAGGCAACAGATGGCTGACGACCCCTCGCAGATTACCGTGCATAGGCGGACACCATGTAAAAAACAGCATTCCCACCATTTACACGATCATGTAGCCGTAGTCTACAAATCTACATTCATTGTCTTAGTGCTAAGAGAAGTACCGATAATGCTGAATGTAAGCTTTGCTTTTATACTGTATAAATTGCGAAGTAGCTAAATATGTGAATGTTTCTACGTTTCCTGACAAAAAAAAGTGAATGACCCGTAAGACATGGTAGGATGTTAGTGCGCACCACCAGCGGGTACGTAAATGATGAGATGCAACTCTCTGTGACAGGTAGAACAGCCACCAGAGTGCATTAGTGTTGTTTGTGTGTAGTGTTGTTACCAGGTCTGGTAGGGTATATAAGGAACATAAACAGCGTCAGATGCTGAGTGATCACTGTGAGGACAGGGGAATGCTGCATACCCATGCGAGACTGTTTTCAGCACCTGACAGAGTTTGAGAGAGGCCTCATTGTGGGTCTCCATTTTACCGACTTATCGAATCGTGCAATATCCAGATTTGTGGATTACAATGGCCAAATGGTGGACTGCATGGTAACATGAAGGCAGGCATACTCGTCGTCAAGAAAATCTCAATATTCCGCTGAAACGACCGTAATTTTGTGTCCAGAGATAGATTACTTTTCATACGGTCCTACGATTTGCTGCTGTTCTTGTAAGTATTTTGCAATAAGCGTGGGGCAGAGTAGTGATGAGTCTATTTGAAGACAAAGTGATTTTGACCTTTTCGGATTAAAGTTTTGATCTTTCCGGCGAATTTAGGCCGCGGCGAGGCCGTCATATCCTTCTGCTTTATTCCTCGGAGCCTATTAGAGGTCACTGAACAATTCATCAAAACAACTCATTAATTTTGTGTTTCGTGCCTCTGTAATCGCACCTGCGTTGCCTACCTTTCCCAACCATTCCTCTAAGACCAACGGGAACACCAAGTTCGGTTGACTACAACTTATTGCAATATTCATTTATGGCTTCCATGATGTGACATGTAGAGTGCCATCATTTGACTGGTAGTTCTCTATTAAGTGCCTAGGTGCTGTTCGCAGCTCCAGCAACGGTGATCTGTCACCGTATAGTTGTGGTTTCCCTTGCTCTAGGTTTTTACAACATTCTACAGCTAAACTGCCACGCCCATCTTCCCTTGAAAACTCTCAGTTGGATATTGAGCAAATAAATGTGATACAGTATGGAGAGTGGTCGATGAAGGCAGTCGACCAGAACTCCACTCTGCATGCATTGTCAGCTAGAGATTGTGATGCTTAAATTCTGTCATTCCCACTCGTTGCTGTATTCGTCACAAATGAATATGCAACCGTACCAGAATATTTGTCTCAGAGTGTCTGTTAGTCCAAATACTTGCACCACGGTAATACTTTCAGTTCACGAATGAAAATACACTCCTGGAAATGGAAAAAAGAACACATTGACACCGGTGTGTCAGACCCACCATACTTGCTCCGGACACTGCGAGAGGGCTGTACAAGAAACGATCACACGCACGGCACAGCGGACACACCAGGAACCGCGGTGTTGGCCGTCGAATGGCGCTAGCTGCGCAGCATTTGTGCACCGCCGCCGCCAGTGTAAGCCAGTTTGCCGTGGCATACGGAGCTCCATCGCAGTCTTTAACACTGGTAGCATGCCGCGACAGCGTGGACGTGAACCGTATGTGCAGTTGACGGACTTTGAGCGAGGGCGTATAGTGGGCATGCGGGAGGCCGGGTGGACGTACCGCCGAATTGCTCAACACGTGGGGCGTGAGGTCTCCACAGTACATCGATGTTGTCGCCAGTGGTCGGCGGAAGGTGCACGTGCCCGTCGACCTGGGACCGGACCGCAGCGACGCACGGATGCACGCCAAGACCGTAGGATCCTACGCAGTGCCGTAGGGGACCGCACCGCCACTTCCCAGCAAATTAGGGACACTGTTGCTCCTGGGGTATCGGCGAGGACCATTCGCAACCGTCTCCATGAAGCTGGGCTACGGTCCCGCACACCGTTAGGCCGTCTTCCGCTCACGCCCCAACATCGTGCAGCCCGCCTCCAGTGGTGTCGCGACAGGCGTGAATGGAGGGACGAATGGAGACGTGTCGTCTTCAGCGATAAGAGTCGCTTCTGCCTTGGTGCCAATGATGGTCGTATGCGTGTTTGGCGCCGTGCAGGTGAGCGCCACAATCAGGACTGCATACGACCGAGGCACACAGGGCCAACACCCGGCATCATGGTGTGGGGAGCGATCTCCTACACTGGCCGTACACCACTGGTGATCGTCGAGGGGACACTGAATAGTGCACGGTACATCCAAACCGTCATCGAACCCATCGTTCGACCATTCCTAGACCGGCAAGGGAACTTGCTGTTCCAACAGGACAATGCACGTCCGCATGTATCCTGTGCCACCCAATGTGCTCTAGAAGGTGTAAGTCAACTACCCTGGCCAGCAAGACCTCCGGATCTGTCCCCCATTGAGCATGTTTGGGACTGGATGAAGCGTCGTCTCACGCGGTCTGCACGTCCAGCACGAACGCTGGTCCAACTGAGGCGCCAGGTGGAAATGGCATGGCAAGCCGTTCCACAGGACTACATCCAGCATCTCTACGATCGTCTCCATGGGAGAATAGCAGCCTGCATTGCTGCGAAAGGTGGATATACACTGTACTAGTGCCGACATTGTGCATGCTCTGTTGCCTGTGTCTATGTGCCTGTGGGTCTGTCAGTGTGATCATGTGATGTATCTGACCCCAGGAATATGTCAATAAAGTTTCCCCTTCCTGGGACAATGAATTCACGGTGTTCTTATTTCAATTTCCAGGAGTGTATAATTCTGTAATACAGACTTAGTCGTTGGCAACGATGGCTGGACACCACAGGTTTGAGATCATTTTCGCCTTTCCCATTGCAAATAATTCTCTCTTCTCTTTGGTCAACAGTTGCCTCCAGAGGGAGGATAGACATTAATAAATTGAATGCGGTGACATGTGAAGGTGATGCCTCACCCAGCTTCCAGTCAAGTGATCGGCGTGCATTGCAAGCCTCATCTATACGGAACAGCAGTTCCTCCTTCCCTACCAATGTCCATAATGGCCTCATATCCATGCATGTCCAGTAATTTAAGGAAATTGATTCAGTACATTATCGAGACTGGCGGCACATGCACCTTTCTGAAAAGATATTGTCATGTCGCAAACACAGTCAAGTCCTAATCCGAAAACGGGGGCAACAGAGAAGTACAGCAGTTACTGGTAGCATTGAAAGTACGTATTTTACAGACACCAGCGTACAGACAGAGCAGAACTACTTCCTGGATAGAGTGTGTTGCCGTTACAACAAATATCGTATATTTCAGGTTATCAAGCATTAAAAACATAAGAAATTTTGAGAACCTTCTGTAAGTGATAAATATTATATAACAGAAATTTGGTAGTGATCGGATTTTAACGAGAAGCCCTATCGCCAATCTGTACTGCAGGACTGTAGAAGAGTTCCATACAGAGGACATTGACATCGTCTTTGCGCTTGTGTCTTTTTGATGGAGGATCATAATTCTCGACTTCGTTTGTGACGCCTGACAAGCAACAAAGGACACGATGCAGCTATAACTAGCGTTTTAGTAACTTTACCTATAGTCCCACTTTCTGCACAAGCGTAAAAGCTCATACCAAGTTTTCCAGGCTGCATCTCACTGGCCGGCGCTCGTATTAAAGCGTTCTCTGTCCTTTTCCTGGTTGTCCAGGGGCTGTAAGCAAGCCAGCTGTCTTGCTTCTTCAGTCCTGATAATGAGGTCCTCTACTAGTTATCCTGAGTATCATCCAGTTGAAATGGGAGTAGTGTATCCAAGAAATATGTGAAGCCCGTAGTGTCTTGCTTCACTGTGTTATATGCAAATGTCATGTTCCACTCTCTCAGTTCAGAATCAATGATCAATGAGCATATCTGCTGACGTCTTATGAAAGGGCCATTCATCTGTGGATGGAAGGCAGTTGTGTTTGTGTGGGTAATCGCACAGTGTTAAGTCATCTAAGATATTAGTCTCGAATGGAGAACTTTTCCACGATCAGAGATCATAACACAGGGTGTTCTATGCTTCAGACTGATGTCGTTTTCAAGGAACCTTGTAATTTCCAGAGCTTCAGCAGGTGGCACAGGTTTGGCGACAGCGTAGTTGGTGACATAGTCAGTGCAGACTACTATCGATGGATTCCTGTGTATGGACTTGGAGAACCTTGGCAAGAGGTAGCGTCCAGTCTAATAGAATGGCGCTGTTTCAGGATAGATTTGTATCAGATTCCCTGGATGTAACTGTGGCCTGTGCTTCTGTCACTGGCCTTCCTTATAATGGCTCACATTATGCTTAACAAACTGGTAGAGACCTGTCCAGTGGTACCTGATTTTGGGTAGAATGTTCACGAATCCCAGGTGACCAGATGTTGGAGCATCATCACTTCGGGATAGTTGGCAGTTAATGAGCTGGAATGATGGCAATTCTCCTTCGGTTGGTCTTCAAGGCTCCTGTGGTTTTCATCAGTGCTGGATCTTCCCTCTGTTCAGTAACAGTGTTATTTAATGCAGTGAAGACTGAGATTTAATCCACATTGCTGAGTTCCAGAAAAGGATTCCTTTAAAGACAGTCAGCGTCCTTTTATTTGTGGGCATTTTTGTACACCACTGTGACACTGTACTCCTAAAACCCTAGTGCCCGTCTCACAAATCGACGCAGTGGATCCTTAAGGCTAGTAGTCAGTTAGCATAGGGAATGATGGTCCGTCACTACAGTGAATTGTTTGCCATATAAATACAGTTGCATCGTGTGGATGCCCCATTCAACTGCAACACACTTTTTCTGTTTTACAGTAGTTCATCTCCGAGTTGCTGAGATTCTGGAAACATAAGCGATCATCTTTTTAGCACTTTCATGAAATTGCACTAGACCTGCACCTGTCTCGTGACCACAAGCGCCAGTGAGAAGTTCTGTCCAGCATTATTGTCATAGAATGCTAAAACATGAGAATTCATTAACGAGGTCCATGCCGCCAGCAGTACATACTTAAAAACAAACAACTCTGAATGGTCAATGCTGGTGGGTTCATCATGATACTGATGTCCAAGTGTGGCGACGCTACTAAATCTCATCCTCCTTTAATAGGTGTGTAGTGTCAAAAATGACCAGACTTGTGTTTTGCACACCAGAGCAAGGGGGAGCACTGTGTTGGTAGCCCTGCAAGTATCTCGTCAGCTGCTGCTACTGCTGGTAATGATGGCATGCGCACAGGCTGTGATGAAACTGTGGTTGTGGCTAGGAGCACCAGCAGTCTGTGGAGAAGCCCTAGAAGCATGGTTGCTGAGAGTGGTGGGGCTGGAAGTTCCTTGTGCTGGCTTAAATGTTCAAATGTGTTTGAAATCTAATGGGACTTAACTGCTAAGGTCATTAGTCCCTAAGCTTACACACTACTTAATCTAAATTATCCTAAGGACAAACACACACACCCATGCCCGAGGGAGGACTCGAACCTCCGCCGGGACCAGCCGTGTGCTGGCCTAAGGAGTTGGAATGTTTCCCGCATGTGTCATGGCCATAGCTGGTTACAGCAGTGGATCATGTGCTCCTGCCCAACCACAACGTGGAAAACTGGGCGTCCGTTGTCGCTGAGTATGATGCCAGTGCACAACCTAGCTTCCAGTCAAATGTGCAAGCCCACACAGTGATATCCTACTGATAGTGGAGTGTGTAACTTATGCTTGTGCCCTGCAGTGCAGATCGCACAAGATCCTGGAGTGAGCATAGTCTACGCCCATGCTGTACCCATTGGTCGAGATTTTTCATTGACTAGGGTGGACCAGTATGTGACAAGTAACGTTGTTAGGATTTAGTCAGTGGGCATTAACATCAGTACTTGCGTCATATGTGCCTTGAAAGATATCTCCTTCTGAGTTCGATGCCAGGTGGAAAGGGGCAGTGGTTGGGTGCCATATTCCATTTTGTTGGCAGAATGCCTCAAATTCTGCTGAAACAAACCGTGGTTATTGTCAGATACTTAGATGTGCGCTCTCCATCTATACCAAAAATGATGATGAAGACAGCACAACACCCAGTCCCTGAGCGGAGCAAATCTCTGACCCAGCTGGGAATCAAACCCAGGCCTGTAGGACGGCAATTCGTCACACTGACCACTCAGCTATCGGGGCGGTCGTCCAAAGGGTGCTCAGTCTGGAGCCATGAGCAAAAACAGCTGTGGATGCTTGGTTGTGAGTGCAAGCCTGACATATATGCACTGCGTACTCGACTGCACTACCTATCTCTGACCAATAAACATGGCGTTGAGGAGAAGCATTCGTCCTCATCATACCACAATGGGGCGAATGTAGAAATGAAGAACTGGGACACAGGGTGAAGGTGGAACAACAATGTGACATTCAGCATGACACAGACAGCAGCACTACACCCTGAACAACATTAAGCCTATATTTCATGGCAAAATAATTTCGCAATAATAGGAGGTTTGATCCTTTTGGCAGGCATTCCGGTCAACCACTTTGTACTGCTATATGCTGGAGGGGATCCTGGCTAGTAATCATCGCTATTTCACGAACGGTGATGGGGAAATCTTGCAAGATGTGGAGCATAGTCTTGTCTAGTGCAAAACACACTGCTTCCTGTTGGACAGACTAAATGTCAGGGCCACTTGGGAGGCGTGATAAATGTGCTGGCATTTGCATGCTGTGTAGTGGGTCGAAAACGAATTTATGAACCCCCAGCAATGCAAGAAAAATGGGTCAGCTACCCATTTTGTTTTATCAAAACTAAAAAAAAAGAAGCTGCAGTCGAAGTTGCATTGCACTCCCATATGACAAAACATGATATTTTTTAACGTCATATATAATTGCCAATGCCTCCTTTACTATTTGTGAATAATTTTGCTGCGCCTGTGATAGTGTCTTAGATGCAAAAGTTGTTGTTGCTCTGTACCATCGGCATTCTAATGCACCAGGATGGCTTCAGGCCGTTATTGTGATGCAATTGTCAAGGGTTAGGAGCGTGCCCTGTTTGAACGTTGCTAAGGACGAGGCGAACTTCCTTTGTTTATTTAAACTGCAAGAATGCTTTGTGAGATTCGTGAGACTAAATGAACGGAACCCCCTTATTCCTCAAATGGTTCAATAAATTCATGAGGTTTGCTGCCTAGAGAATGAATTTTGCGTAATATTTCACATTCTCCAGAAAAGACTACAATTCCTTTAAGTTTTATTGGCGACAACAACTTCTCAATAGCATCAAAGTGCTCTGTCATCACTGTGATATCTCTTCTGCCTAAACCGAGCGAGGTGGCGCATTGGTTAGCACACTGGACTCGCAGTCGGGAGGACGACGGTTGAATCCAGTCTCCAGCCATCCTGATTTAGGTTTTCCGTGATTTCCCTAAATCGTTTCAGGCAAATGCCGGGATGGTTCCTTTGAAAGGGCACGGCCGATTTCCTTCCCAATCCTTCCCTAACCCGAGCTTGCGCTCCGTCTCTAATGACCTCGTTGTCGACGGGACGTTAAACACTAACCACCACCCACCAAATCTTCTGCCTAACATATGCGGCAAATACTGCATGGGCTGTGCAAAGAACTTGCATTTCTTCTGGTTACAATGGAGCCCATACTCAAGCAGCTACCGAAAGTGTATCTAAAAGTTTTGTATGCGTTGTTTCTTGGTAGCACTCATCACCCAAACGTCATCCAAATAGTTGACACACTTCATGATACCCATCTTGGGTTAGTTGTTATGTGTATCTTCGGAAAGTTCCTGGTACTTTTGTGACCCCAAATGATAATCTATTGCATGGATACCTTTCAAAAGGCGTATTTATTACCCGATTTTCTGGATGTCTGCGTCTAGAAGTAAGTGCAAGTAGACACACTTCAAGTCAAGTTTTGAAAAGCATGTCCCCTGCCAACTATGCTGAGAGATGCTCTGGCTGAGGATTGGGTAAATGTCGATCTCACTTTTTACGTTAACTGTGACAATGAAATCACTGAGAATAATTATAGACCCATTAGCTTCATTTACGACCACCATGAGATTCACCCACTGACTATGTGAATGGCGCATATACCCCCAGTTCCTGTAACCTGTCTGATTTGGGCTTTAATGTGTCTCGCATTTGGAACGAGATTGGCTGTGCAATACAAAATTTTGGCAGCGTGGACTGCTTGAGTAATATATGGTCTTCATCTAACTTAGCCCTATCCAGTGTTGATTATAATAACCACTGATAATTCTTTAATTACCATTTTAGATCCTGGAATGGTACAGAGCTTGACACCAGGTTCACTTCATGCAATACTTGGGAAGCAAATGTGGCGAATGTATCGAAACCAAAAATGTTTACAGCTGACAGTGAACTTAAACCAACAAAGAGATTCGGTGATCCACGTTGTTGTATTTTGCCCATACAGTAATTTGCCCTCTCAAAGGAATCTTTTGCAACACAAGTTACAGCGAACACTCAGGCCTGGTCAGGATCTGTCGTCCATAGTGCATCGGCGGACAGTGACACATCAGTCCATGATGTATTGTCTAACATCAGCCCACCATGTTGTTTTTCTCTGTCACATTATTGCCAAGGGCCCTTACTTGAGACATGTGTAGCATGTGTCGAAAAGATGTGGACACTGTTGACGCTTGTGGCGCATCCAGCTGTCTGGACAAGACTTAGGCATCAACTGGGGTCAGTCCGACACTGAAGTGATGTGGCCTCTTTGTGATCTACCACCGATACAGAAAGTTTACGCTGTCTGTCTCTACATATCATTCCCAGTAAAATTTCCGATCCAGAGGCGGAGCTTATCGTATTATTTAAGGAATATGAGCTACTTCTAGGCACCTAGTTTGCTTACATCTGTTTACTAAGTCTACTGAAATCTACTTGGGAGAAATAAATGCTTCCTTACGCAGGAATCACACCCTGAGTGTCATCCAGGGTACCATGCTCAGTTCAGGAACATTTTTCTTTCAAATGATGCTGTGTGGTGCAACCTCCCCTCACCCCCTGTTCCGTCATAAACTTTCACTCATGTCAGTTTCTGCAACTAATTGTGATGAACACTGTATACAAATATTGCACGTGGACACTGCTGGCACCCCTTTCATCTTGGCATCCCAAGTGGCTGCTACTAATTGTGATACATTATGTAAAGAAATATTCAGTTGTGGCACCCTTTCTAACTTGGTGTCCAAGCAGTGGCTTGTGTCACTTGGGCCTTAATCTGGTCCTGTAGGGGACCAACTATTTGGATCATGGCAGACAGCTGAGCTGTCTGCTATCTATAAACGCATTTTGAGCTGCTGCAGACACCTCAGACTCTTGTCAGTATTGTTGATTGTTGGAGCCGGACAGTTCCAAAACACTAGTCTGGACCTCCTTGCCTGATGTTAATCTGACAACTATGTCTCTAATTAAACAGTCAGCATATGAGACACCTCAGTTAGTACATTCAAACTTGAATTACTGAATGAGCCCTTTCATGTCCACTGTCCAGGGCATATATACATATGCATCCTGAATTGATTAAATTGCAATCTCACTGCCAAAAAATGTGTTTGGTGGCAGAAATGCTCACTCAGCAAACTGCACAATTTGTAGAATTCTACTGTTCCAGGGGCGAGGGCTGCCGCACAGTTGCTCATCTCACTGGCTGCATGCTAACAATTCGGATCAGCTTCTGAATCTGCTCCTGCTGTAGTTGTTGTTGCAATCATATCTGTTCCTAATGTTGTCATTGTTCCAGCCACAATTGTTTCTGCTGTCGTTCCTGCAGCATTATTTGGTGCTGCAAAGATCCAGAAACTTTGAATCCATTGTTACGAGCTTATTCACATGCAAGAGTCAGCCTCATCGCCACTGTAGTAATGCACTACTCAAGTGTGGGACTGCCACTTGGTGGTTTCTGATAAGCAGCAAGTAGCAGAAAGGACCGAGAGGACAATGGTGAAAACCATATATAAATCCAAAAGAACAAACTAAGAGTAACGAAAGATGTGAAAATCAAGAATCGTCAACATCGTACAAACTAAACTGGAATAGCAAACCAAAGATAAATAACCAAGAGCAAGCTAGTAACTTGAACAAGGAAACGTGCATTTTCCTCCTAGTTTATGCTGCCAGAGAGTCTTGCCAGTAGGTGTGAAGACCACACTGCCTTTGGTGTGACTGTGAAAAGAAACAATTCTGGATGACCATCACTGGTGCGTTCAAACTAATATTGATCTCTGAATCCAACAATGACACTAAAATCTCCCTGCGTAGTTCTTTAAAGTCATGAGCCTTGGTACAAAAGTCCTTTATGAATCGTTGGTAATACAAGCACATTTGAGAAAACTTCTCACTTCATGAATGTGTTGAGGAGTTGGAAAATCTGTGACTGTTCTTATTTTCTCTAGAATGGGATGCACTCCATCACCATTAACTAGATATCCCATGGCTTTTATTTCTTAGGTGATGCAGAGGCTCCTTCTTGGGTTCATATGAAGGCCTGTGGTCTGAATACACTACAACCTGGTTGTCAGGTGGCTTAGATGTTCTTCAATTTTTTTTAATTTTAATTTTAATTTTTTTAAGACATTGTCATCCAGATAGCAAAGACAGGACATCCATTTAAGGTATTGCTGAAGCAAGTTGTCCATCATATGCTTGAACGTGACTGGAGCATTACATGGTTCAGATAGCATAACTTTGAACTTTTAGAAACTGTCAGGTGTTGTCAAGGAAATCTTTTTCTGGTCATATCTTTCATGAGTGCTAGCCCTGCAAGATAGGTAGGAGAACTTCTGTCAAATTTTTAAGGTGAGAGAAGAGGTATTGTCAGAAGTACAGCTGTGAGTGTGTGTCATGAGTCATGTTTCAATAGATACATTGGTAGAGCACTTGCACATGAAAAGAAAAGGTACCAGTTTCAAGTCCCATTGTGCACACAGTTTCAGTCTGTCATTAAATATCTAATGCTTGTATTGAACAGATCTTGTCTTAGCCTGTTTACAGACAGCTGATAGTGTACAGTGTAAAACTACATGTAGACTTTGAAATTTTAGATAAAAAGAGGAAGTGAGTAGTGTAAGGGAAGAAGTAGTAGCTTTTTTAAGGTATTGTCTCTCTCATAATATACATGTATAAAATAATCGAGAAATAACTTCCTTAATCATCATTCTGAGTAGATTACTGATAGTAATAATTTGTTACAAGTATACTTCAGAGAAGTAGCATGCAGTGACTACTTCTGAATATCAATACAGAACTTGACTCTTTCTGTAGCCCTAATGGCTATTCTGCATGATTTTGTTTACAGAACGTGCTGTATGAATGAGTGAGTAAATGAAAGATGAGAATAAAGCCAAAGTGGATAAGAAGGACCAAAGAAAACTCAGTTTTAGGGACAATGCTGATGAGTACAGCCATTTTGTGAAGATCAAACTTATGACTGACTGGTCACTTTGCTGTTTTGTGTCCATGTTCATCTGCTTTGAATGAGCAAACTGAAAATTCACTTACACTGCATTATTTATGTATTTATGCAGGAGTGCATCTTTGTAGGACATGAATAACTCTTACAGAAATTTCACCAAATAGTGACCAAGACCTGGTTTCTGCTGCTGCTTGGCTGTACAGTCTTACAGTTTGGAACTTAAGCACTCTGATTATACAGTAAAGCATAACAGCTGGAGCAGAGTCCAGATACACATTTGAATCACTATTTCTTTAACACTAGTTTCACAGAGTAATAAACATTGCTCATGACTATTCCAGCATTTAAAATGGTAAAGGCTTTACAAACTTCATTTTTATGTACTGTGACCACCCATTCTCCATAAATATGTCTTACATCACAGGTTTTTTTTTTAGATTAGTTGACAACATAAACTCATGCCTTGTTTATAAATCATTTTAACAAGGAAAAATGAGAAATGTGAAATGAATACCTGTAGATGATAGTTTGCTGGTGCATAGACATCTGCAACAGATGCAAAAACTACATAATCTTTCAAGCATTTAGTATTTTTCTCATTAGCTAGTCTCTCTCTCTCTCTCTCTCTCTCTCTCTCTCTCTCTCTCTCTCTCTCTCTCTCTCTCTCTCTCTCTCTCTCTCTCTCTCCCCCCCCCCCTTTATCCCCCTCTTTCTGTCATCTGTAGGTGAGTGATTGTTCAGTGTCTTAATCCTTTTTCCATTTTCATACTATATCTCAAATCAATAATACAAATTTATTTATTAGGAAATACAGACAATTTCACCCAGGAGTACCAGTTATTTCTAATAGTTCAAAATGGTGGAAGTACGCGTACAACTCTGTACTGGAACAGAGAGTGAGACCTTACTCATGGACCAACATTAAAAAGCACAGGTCAGCACAGAATGCAAGTTTTGTAATTTTAGTTATTCTTTTGCATAATTTTTTATTAACATCTGATTTTTCATTCAGGGAATATTATTTGAAATACAAAGATGCATACAAAAAAGCACTGTTCAGTCCAAATGACACCGAACTGAAACTTGATCTGCAGCAACTAGAAGATAGGCTCACCATCTTGCATATAATTGTTGCAAGAGAGCATGCCAAACTAGAGGTAATGTAACACTGCCGTGGGTTATTTTGAGTAACTGTGAGTATTTACAGTTCTTGAAGACTGGTTAATATTATTTACGTCTGTTTATTTAGCTTCACCGTGAAAATCCAGAACGTATACATGTGAGAGAGAGTACTGTTGACTGGTGGGGAATAACAAGAGAAGAAAGCACTGTGGAGTTTCTTATTCTTTCTGAAAAAGAACGAGGTCTGTGGGCTCAACTTTCTTCCCCAGAAAAGAAGAAAATTTGTGAGACAATTGGTTTTGTTGAAGGAGCAATGAAAATCGACAAGCCAAAGCAGTACATAGGTAAACAGATTTACATTCCAGCTGCCTGGTTCATTTAACAATCAAGTATTATTATTTATATATTTTAATGTTAAATGTACCATTTCTTATTTAAATCTCCCAATTTATAAAAAAGTACTATACTCTAAATATTTGCCTGTACCATATTGTAGTTTCAAGGGAAAATGCATGGAGATCTGTGTGTCTGTGAAAGGATTTGTAGTCTTTTGTTTCCTCATTATCATTTTCTTTTCAGTATGTTGTACAGCTGTAATTAATTTTTTATTTACAGTTTTCCTTCCCACAGTTTTTCTTACTTTTTGCTGTTCTTCTTATTATTGGTCTAGCTTCTGGACATGCACTATTTTCTGTTAGTTTCTTCTGCTTCCTTGCATTGACATGTAATGTTAATATCATTCCTTTTGAAAAGAGCAATCTCACACAGATGTAAACTAATATCATACAATTAAGGCAGTGACTTCAAGGTCTTTGTACCAAGTGAGGTGGCACAGAAATTAACACACTAAAATCACATTTATGAAGACCGAGACACAAATCCCCATTTGGTCATGCTGATTTAGGTTTTCCACAATCAACCTAAATTATTTCATTTTTGTGCTGAAATGCTTCCTTCAAAACAGTTGTCACTGATGTTTTGACCTGTACTTGTCTAATCTGAGCCTTTGCTCCTGTTAAAATTATTTATTTCAGCAGACTACAAAAGATTCACCAAACAAGGGTCCTCACAGATACACTCACAACATAGTATCAACACTTTCTGTTTTACCAGACCAAAGATTCCATTGCACTTGCATCACTCTAATTCAGTCACACAGCACCATGAGTCAGACTGATTCCAATGGTTTTGTTAAAAGATCAGCTGACTGGTTAGTCCCATGAGCTTGTTCTAATTCAAGGTCCCCATTCAAGAATATTTTCCTGATGTAGAAGTGATGGACTTCTATATGCTTAATTTTTGATGACTCATTGGATTTTTAGACAGCTTCACTGTACTTGCATTGTCAACATTAGTGTGCAAGTGGAGTCACTTGTTTGGAAGTTCCTTACAGCAGCCTTTTCAGCCAGAACAATGTGTTTGCTCCTTCACTTTATAATACTATTTCTGCTCCTGTAGTGGGTGTTGCCACTTCCTTTCATTATTGACTAATCCATGATACAGTCGCATGACCCCAGTCCAAAGATTCCATTGCACTTTCATAACAAAGATATGAAAATTCAGATTACACAGACATTACAATACACTTTTTATTTTTATTTTCAGTATTAACAGCTCCATCCCTAATCATGTCACTGTCAGCGGGATATGAAACTGTAAATTTATTGTATTCTTTCAAAGGCTTTATTTCAAATTTTTAATTTATAGTCACCCACAATTTTGTAAGACATTACACAATAGAATAACTGTTCCAACAAGATAACAAACAGCACCTAGCTACTTGTTTGTCATATAAGAATTTATTGCTGTAGCTGTGGATAAGATGCTGCGTCTTGAAATACTTGGTAAACTAGTAGCCCTTTTTGGTGTGCTTTCTGTTTTTCTTTTGTAGTTTGTTTATCCATGAAAGCTTTTGTAAATCTTTTGCTAATTTCAGTTGTTGAGGATAAATCTGGAGTATATAGGACCAGAATTCTACATCTGTTTACTTTTTCTGCAAGCCACCATAGGGTGCATGGTGGAGGGTACGCTGTACCACTACTAATCAATCCCTTCCCTGTTCTACTCACATACAGAGCAAGGGAAAAACAACTATCTATAAGCCTCCATATGTGCCTAATTTTGTGGTCCTTACTCAAAATGTATGTTGGCAATGGAAGATTCGTACTGCAGTCAGATTTAAATACCTGTTCTCTGAATTCTCTCAATAGTGTTCTTCAAAAAGGATATCACCTAATTACCTGTTACTTTCATTAAGTAACCATACATGCCAATAGTGCCTACTATGATTTTCAGAACACATTGATTTACTACTCAGGAGGAGTTACAGTCTCAAACAAGCTCAGCAAGCCAAACTGTTTATACATTTCCAAGAAACGGTCAGTTTGTGACATCTTCAAACCACTATCTAGCTTTATGTAGTACTAAGGCCCAAAACTTGCCTAATTTAATTCCATAGTATGCAATGGCATGACTCTGACATCTTAAGCAGCAGCCTGATGACATCACAAACTGACTGTTGTCTGTAAATGTATGAACAGTTCAAACTTGCTGAGCTTGTTTGAGATTGTAACTCTTTCTGAGTTGTTATTGCCCCTGATGATGTCTCCAGCATTGGAGGTTGAAATGGACCATGATCTAATAGCCACAAAACTAATATCACCAGAAACTCAAATACCACCTGTGAAAAAGCCCTCATTCCATGAACATGGAATGTTTCAAAATATATATTTTAACATGCATTTTCTGGGGATATCATGGGCAGCTGTGAGTGCGTTTGTCATAACTAAGTTAGAAATGGTGGTATAAATAGTGTATCTGCTTCATATTTTGCCAATTTGTGGCAACAAAGAATGTGGTGATATATAGTTGGGTGTTGTCTGTTGTTTTTAGTGTTTTGTTTAAGTAATTTTAAGTTTCTTTCTACATAAAACATTTCAGTTTTCATTACCTCTGCACATAGCTCTCAATTGGGAGATACTCTGACTGAAAAACAAATATATTTGACATATGCTAAGTTACCAGTATTGTACGGAGAAAGTGATGCATACTTACTGTGTTGCTCTTTCATCACCAGGCCAGACTGTTTGAGGAGTAGAGTTAATTTCTTCCTTTCCTTGTACCTATCTCTTAAAGGAATAAATACAACATTAATGAATGGCGATATTGTAACTGGAAATACTATTGCTATTGTTCATATTGTGTATGGAGGGCCAGTTCACGGTCTGTGTGGCATAAAATGCTTTTATATTGTGCACTAGGACACTGTAGACTTTGTTCGGAAGTGGCGCTGACATACTCTGGCATACTAACATGGCTGTTAGTAGCAGTTCCATATTTCTATGGTGATACTTGGGAATTTAACTTGCTGTGTATTAACCAATATAATGGATGTTGGAAAGACATTACTTTGATTTGCTTCAGTGATTCAGATACCTTAATGATGCTCCATGTTATTCTGATTGGCTTAGGAATGATATCATTCTGTGCACAAGCAACAGGAAATCCAGGATGGAATATGAACTGTTGAATCATGGGCAGGCACAATGAAAAAGAATGCTAGACATATTTCAGCTTTCAGACAAACTCCTTCTTCAGGAATAGAAAACACACACACACCACAGTGGCACATGGTCACTGCCATCTTGGGGCACTAAGGCATGGCTGCAACTGCATTTGATGTGAGCAGCAATATTGCTGGATGAGTATTGGGGGTTAAGGAATATGTGTTGGCTGGGGAGGGAGATGGATAGCAGAACAGGCATGGAGGAAGATGCTATTGTTGCCTGTTGTAGTGTGTAGGTTTATTTCTTTATCTTTATTTACACACCAAGTTCAAGGTCATGGAATGTGTCAGTACATGAAGTTACAAAATAAAAGTAATAACAGATAAAAATAAAATGTTTATGAACCCGAAAAAGTCAAGCCATAAGATTAAGTAAACGCAATCAACAATGCAACAAGAATCAGCTTAATTTCTCAAGGAGCTCCTCAAAAGAGTAGAAGGAATGTCCCACGAGGAAACTCTTCAGTTTTGATTTGAAAGTGTGTTGATTACTGCTAAGAGTTTTGAATTCTAGTGGTAGTTTATTGAAAATGGATGCAGCAGTATAGTCCACACCTTTCTGCACAAGAGTTAAGTCCGATCCAAATGCAGGTTTGATATCTGCCAAGTATTAACTGAGTGAAAGCTGCTTGTTCTTGGGAATAAGCTAATAATGTCAACAAGAAATGAAAGTAAGGAATGTATATATTGAGAGGCTAGTGTCAAAATACCCTGATTCGTGAACAGGGGTCGACAAGAGATTTGTGAACTTATACCACTTATTGCCCAAACAACCTGTTTCTGAGCCAAAAATATCCTTTTAGAATGGAAAGAGTTACCCCAAAATATAATACCGTATGACATTAGCAAATGAAAATAAACAAAGTAGACTAATTTTTGTGTCAAATGATCACTTACTTCAGATACTGTTCGAATAGTAAAAATATCAGCATTAAGTCTTCGAACAAGATCCTAAATATGTGCTTTCCATGACAGTTTACTATCTATCTGAACACCTAGAAATTTGAACTGTCTAGTTTCACTAATCATATGTCCATTCTGTGAAATTAAAATGTTTGGTTTTGTTGAATTGTGTGTTAGAAACTGTAAAAAATGAGTCTTACTGTGATATAGCATTAGTTTGTTTTCTACAAGCCATGAACTTATGTCATGAACTGCACTATTTGAAACCGAGGTAATGTTGCACACTGTGTCCTTTACTACCAAGCTAGTGTCATCAGCAAACAGAAATATTTGAGAGTTACCCGTAATACTAGACGCCATATCATTTATATAAATAAGGAACAGGAGTGGCCTCAACACTGATCCCTGGGGCACTCCCCATTTGACTGTACCCAACTCAGACCCAACACCACAGCCATTCTCAACACTGTGAATAATGACCTTTTGCTGTCTGTTGCTAAAGTAAGAGGTGAACCAAGTGTGGTCTACTTTGCATATTCCGTAATGGTCCAACTTCTGGAGCAATATTTTGTGAACACAATCAAACGCCTTAGTTAAATCAAAAAACATCCCTAGCATTCAAAACTTTTTGTTTAACCCATCCAGTACCTCACAGAGAAAAGAGAATATAGTATTTTCGGTTGTTAAATGACTTATAAAGTCAAACTGTACATTTCATAGCAAATCGTGTGATATAAAACAATCAGTTAACCTTACATACACAGCCTCTTCAGTAACTTTTGCAAACACTGATGGAATAGAAATAGGCCTAAAATTGTCTGCATTATCCCTTTCTCGATTTTTATAAAGCAGTTTTACTACTGAGTACTTTAATTGTTCAGGGAACTGACCATTCCTAAAGGAAAAATTACAAATATAACCAAATACAGGGCTAACATGTTCTGCACAATTCTTAAATACTCTGATAGGCAGTCCATCATATGATGAGAGTCCCTTAGTCTTTAGTGATTTGATTACTGACTCAATCTCCCTCTTGTCTGTGTGACAGAGGAGTATTTCCGACATCAATCTTGGAAAGGCATATGCCAAGAGAGTTATATAATTCCCTGTAGAAACTAAGTTTTTGTGTAATTCACCAGCAATGCTCAGAAAATGATTGTTAAATACTGTACATATATCTGATCTATCAGTAACAGAAATATTTTTACTATGAACTGACTCTATATCATCGACATTGTGCTGTTGACCAGACACTTCCTTCACAACTGACCATATGGTTTGATTTTATCCTGTGAATTAGCTATTCTATTTGTGTACCACTTACTCTTAATAACATTTTAAGCACCTTACAGTACTGTTTGTAGCAGCAGAACCTTCTTCTTTATGTTAGAGTTTGCAACTGACTTAGGCTTCCTAACTGCTGAGGACTGCTGCATGTTTCCTATACCTACATGTACATGAGACTCCTCTCCACTCAACTCTGACATTTGGTCAGATCTATTACATACAGGGTGTTACAAAAAGGTACCACCAAACTTTCAGGAAACATTCCTCACACACAAATAAAGAAAAGTTGTTATGTAGACATGTGTCCGGAAACGCTTAATTTCCATGTTAGAGCTCATTTTAGTTTCGTCCACCTATGTTCAATGGAGCACGTTATCATGATTTCATACGGGATACTCTACCTGTGCTGCTAGAACATGTGCCTTTACAAGTACGACACAACATGTGGTTCATGCACGATGGAGCTCCTGCACATTTCAGTCGAAGTGTTCGTATGCTTCTCAACAACAGATTCGGTGACCGATGGATTGGTAGAGGCAGACCAATTCCATGGCCTCCACGCTCTCCTGACCTCAACCCTCTTGGCTCTCATTTATGGGGGCATTTGAAAGCTCTTGTCTACGCAACCCCGGTACCAAATGTAGAGACTCTTCGTGCTCGTGTTGTGGATGGCTGTGATACAATACGCCATTCTACAGGACTGCATCAGCGCATCAGGGATTCCATGCGATGTGGATGCATGTATCCTCGCTAACGGAGGACATTTTGAACATTTCCTGTAACAGTGTTTGAAGTCACACTGGTACGTTCTGTTGCTGTGTGTTTCCATTCCATGATTAATGTGATTTGAAGAGAAGTAATAAAATGAGCTCTAACATGGAAAGTAAGTGTTTCCAGACACATGTCTACGTAACATATTTTCTTTCTTTGTGTGTGAGGAATGTCTCCTGAAAGTTTGGCCGTACCTTTTTGTAACACCCTGTATAAACAAAGTGCTACCATCTGAATACCTCCTCCTCCTAGCTGCTTTCTTGCCAAGTGCCAGTTTCCATTCCCCAGCACCATTCACCCTCCTCAACCTATCTAATTTCTCCTTTGCTTGTTGTAACTGCCCCTGAAGGGCATAGATCATATGCTCCTGCTCCTTTATCAACTTATTTCTACTACAGATTCTGCATTTCCAGGACAGGATCTCACTGGAATGCCCACTGGCTTCCCCATTGCATTCCCCCCCAATGAAAATACTTTGAACAAATCCCACACCGCAACTCACTACTCACAAACCTAGGACAGAGCCAACACTTCTCACTCATGGTGAAATTTTACAGTTACTGAACAACCTATGTGTCTACCTTACCTAAGTTCAGTTACACTAACAGAACTATTCGTAGAACTTACAATAGCAGTCAGAATTCTCTCTTTACTAAGAAAGCAACTACTTTTATTAATACTACTAAATCACAACTATACCAATACCAACAAAACTTCACAAAATTATTAGCTAAAACCAAAAATTGAAGTGGCCACTGGAACACTCAACAAAGTTAAAACAGTGAATGAAAATTTTACTGATACATTTCACTAGAAACAATAAGAAATGTCAGCTGAAAACTAAAGCACAAAATTTACTAAAAACTTCAACACACAGAAAACTCTAAAAAACAGTGAGTCAACATTTCCAAAAGTTTAGTAAAATCGTTATTTTGCTACAAACAGCACGAAACACCACTTAAATCTATTAAATTTAATAATATACATCAACACAGATACTCTGCAAGCCACCGTACACTTTGTGGCAGAGGGCACCCTGTACTACTACTAGTAATTTCCTTTCCTGTTTCACTCGTAAATAGAGTAGGGGAAAAATGACTGTCTGTATACCCCTATGTGAGCCTCAATTTCTCATATCTTATCTTTGTTGTCTATATGTGCAATGTGTGTTGGAGACAATGGAATTGTCCTGTAGTCAGCTTTAAATGCCATTTCTCTAAATGTTCTCAATAATGTTCCTTGAAAAGAGCATCACCTTCTCTCCAGGGATTCCCATTTGAGTTCCTGAAGCATCTGCTAGGTGCAACATCAAAAGGCTGTGCCAAAGGATAGGGTGGTGCGGGGAGGGGGGACAGGAAGAAAAAAAGGGTGAGGAGAGAGGACATTGTAAGTGAATGGTCAGGAGTTGGAGCTGGAGTTGGAACTGGAGCTGGAGTTGGATTAGGGAAGGTGTCAGGCAGGTGGATTAGGGAAATTGATAGGCAGGTGGAGGACAAGGACTAGTGAAGGTCATGGCCGTGGGGGCTATGAGAACAATGATATGTTGTAGAGAGAGTTTCTGCCTGCACGATCAAGCATTCATGCAGACAGACAGCTTATTCGTTGTCATTAGAATGTGGTATAGTGCTTGCAGCCTGTTACCCACAACCTACCCTCCTATATAAAAGACACCAACAATTTCCTCTACAGAGTCTCAACAGTTCTTGTTCCTTTACCACTTGGCACCCTGTTCAATCACTGTTGATTCCACCTTCCTCTGTACAAAGCATTGCTGCTACTGAACACCTGAATGCCTGACTGCCTCCAAATCTATAACTTCCTTGCTAGTCACCATGCATAACTATATCCTTACCCACAATTACTTCTTCTTTGAAGACATCATCTACAAACAAATCCGTGGTACAGCAGTGGGTACCCACATGGCACCACCGCATGTTATTCTATCCATTAGCCATCTAGAGGAATCCTTCTTAATCACTCAGAACCCCAAAGCTGTCACCTGGTCCAGATTCACTGATGACATCTTCATGATCTGAATGTAGGTTGAGGAAACCCTATCCACATTCTCAAAGAACCTCAACACTTTCCCCCCCATTAGCTTCACATGGTCCTTATCAGCTCAAAAAGACACCTTCCTTCATGTCGACCTCCACTTCGAGGATGGCTACACCAGTACTTCTGTCTACATCAAACCCACCAATAATTGTCAATACCTACACTTTGACAGCTGCCACCCAACCCATACCAAGTAGTCCTTCCATACAGCCTAGCCATTCATGGTCATTGTATTTGTAGCAATGAGCAGTCACTTTCCAGATATGCCAGGGGTCTCACTGAAACCTTCACAGACCAAAATTACCTTCCTAATCTTCTTCAGAAACAGGTCTCTCTTATCTTGTCTTACCAGTCACCTACCACTCCCCACATACCCTCTGTCTGGCCACATGGGAGCACTCCTGTCATGACTCAGTACCACCAACGACTGGAACAACTGAATCACATTTTCCACCAGGGTTTTGACTACCTCACAACATGCCCTGAAATGTGAAATATCCTCCCCACCCATCCCACAGTGAAATTCCATTGCCCACCCAACATACAGTATTTCCTTGTCTGCCCCTACTCCATCACTGTTCCCAACCCCTTGACTCATGTCTCATATCCCCACAATAGAGTTAGATGCAAGACCTGTCCCATACATCATCCCACTACCATCTGCTCCAATCCTGTCACAGGCATCTCCTGCCCCATCAAAGGCAGGGTCACCTGTAAAAGCAACCATGTGATCTATTAACTTAGTTGTATCCACTGTGCCACATTCTGCTTGGACATAAAAACTAACATTCTATCTGTCCACATGAATGGTCACTGCCAAGCTGTGGCCAAGAGACAGCTGGGCTACCCAGTTGCTGAACATGCCAGCCAGCATAATATGCTTCACTTAGATGATTGCTTCACAGTCTGTGACACCTGGTTTCCAACCAGCAACACCAACTTGCCTGAACTCTTTTGTAATCCCTCCCCACCCATCACATCCCCTCCTGGCCACAATCTTCACTAGACTTTGTCCATCAACTGCCATTCCCCTTCCAAGCTCCCACCCACTACAGTGCCTTCTGTCCTTGGAGTGCCTCTACATTAACCTTTCCCTTCCAACTCCCACTGGCACAGCCCTCAGATGCTGCACCTAGCAGCCCTCTCCTGTTCCCTCCACGTCCCTGCATTGTCCAACAGGCAATGCTAGCATCTTCCCCCACCCTACCCTGATATCCCTCCCCCTTTCCACCCCATGTCTTGCTTCCCCCCACTACCCATCCTATCTAGATTGCTGCTCACAACATACAAAGTCACAGTCAAGCCTCAGTGTCTGTGATCATGTGTGTGTGTGAGTTGTGCTTGTGTGAATGTGTGTGTGTTTTCTTCTTCTGAAGAAGGACTATGTCCTAAAGCTGAAATATTTCTGGCATTCATTTCCATTCTATCAGTCTGTGACTGTGCCTCTTCTATTTGGTAAGTAGCAATATTTCTTTCCCAGATTGTTGCTGTGAGTGAGTTATGTATTTCTGCAACAGTAATTGGCACATTCATAATTATATTGTATTACAATTCATGTATTCCATTTGCACATGGAGCAACTGCTTGTATGAAGTACACTTTAAAGCATATGGATTATGGCATCTGTGTATACTGCAAAAAGTTGCTCCAATGACTATTTTTAAACAACAGATAATGGTAATTGAACACTATTAGAAAAAGGGTAGATTGATTCTCACCGTAAAGACGTCATGTTGAGTTGCAGACGGGTATCATGGAAAAACTGTTACGCATTTAACTTTCGGTCAAAGCCTTCATAATTAAAGAAAATTCACACACATTCACATAAGCAAATTCACCTAAGGCCCAAATGACTGCCACCTCTGGTAGCTTGGACTGGAATGCAACTGTCTTGTTGTGGCAGGGAAAATGGGGGGGTGGCGGGGGGGGGGGGCAGGGAAGGGGGAGGGATAACAAGCTGCAGGTGAGGGGAGAGAAAAACACTGTCCGGTAAAGTGTGTGTGGAGTAGACTGCCTATTGCAGCTTCAGGAGACTGTGGTGCAAGGAGGTGGGGGGGAGGGAGGGGGGTGGGGGTGGAAAAGGAGAGGAGCAGAGAAGGGGAAATATGTGCTGGTGCATTGGTAGAGGGCAGCACGCAATGAGGGTGAAGTACATCAATATGGAAGAAGTGATTTGGACAGAAGGCTGTGGGGCAGGGAGGTGGAAAAGGAGAGCAGCAGGGAAAGGGAAAGGTGGGCAGATGTGTTGGCACAGTGTGGCACACAATGAGGGTGAGGGACATGAACAGGGAGCAGGTGATAGGACAGAGGTGGTGGAAACTGTTAGATGGAGTATAGGGGCAGTATGTTACCATGGGGTGAGTTTGGGATAATTTCAGGAGCAGAGAACGTGTTTCCCACTTGCACAGTTCAGAAAAGTTGGTGCTGGGGGAGAGCATCCACATGGCCTGGGTTGTGAAGCATCCATTGAAATCAAGTATGTTATTTTCAATTGCATGTTGTGCCACAGGGTGGTCTACCACACTCTTGGCCAAAGTTTGATGCTGGTCTTTCACCCTGATGGACAGCTGTTTGGTGGCCATACCAATAGAAAAACCTGTATAATGATTGCAGCAAAGATGGTATATGACATGGCTGCTTTCACAGGCGGCATGGCTTCTGATGGGGTAGGACAAGCCTGTGAAAGGACTGGAATAGGAAGTGCAGGTTGGGTGGACTGAACAGGTCTTGCGCCCAGGATGGACCATGAAGTTATAGAAGTTGGGTGGGTAACAGAACATCAGTTTAGGAAGGATGGGAAGGATCTTTGATAGGATGTCCCTCATTTCAGAGCATGATGATAGATAAACATAGCCATGACAAAGGATGTGCTTCAGTTTTTTCAGTCTGGAGTGGCATTGGGTGATGAAGGTTCTTGGGGATGGTGAGATGTGGCACGGGACATTTGTTTGTGGACTAGGTCTGGTGGGGTGTAATACCTGTCTGTGAAGGCCTTGGTGAGACCTTCAGCATACTGGGTAAGGGAGTTCTTGTCACTGCAAATATGCCATCTCCAGATGGCCAGAATGTATGGGAAGGATTTTTTGGTGTGAAAGAGATGACAACTGTTGAAATGCAGGTGCTGTAGGTTCATGGGTTTGTGGAGGACCAAGTGAAGTGAATGGGAGAGAACGTGATGAAGTTGTGAGGGAATAAGAATAGGGTATCTTGATCCTGAGTCCAGATCATGAACATATCATCTATGTGCCTGAACCAGACCAAGGGCTTGGGGTTTTTGGAGGCTATGAATGTTTCTTCTAGATGGCCCATAAACAGTTTGGTGTAGGAGGGTGCTATATTGGTGCCTATGGCTGTGCCACAGACTGGTTTTCTTGATTATCTATCATCATCCACTGAAATGAGGGACATCCTACCCAATATCCTTCCCACTCCTCCTAAAGTGGTGTTCTGTCAGCCACCCAACCTCCACAGCCTCCCAGTCCAACACTATGCTATTCCCAATCCCAACCCCTTGCGCCAGCCGTGGTGGTTCAAATGGCTCTGAGCACTATGGGACTTAACATCTATGGTCATCAGTCCCCTAGAACTTAGAACTACTTAAACCTAACTACCCTAAGGACAGCACACAACACCCAGCCATCACGAGGCAGAGAAAATCCCTAACCCCGCCGGGAACCGAACCCGGGAACCCGGGCGTGGGAAACGAGGATGCTACCGCACGACCACGAGATGCGGGCTGGCCCTACAGTCTGGAACTGTGGGACTGCTATGGTCGCACATTTGAATCCTGCCTAGAGCATGGATGTGTGTCATGTCCTTAGGTTAGTTAGGTTTAAGTGGTTCTAAGTTCTAGGGCACTGATGACCTCAGAAGTTAAGTCCCATAAGTTGAACTCTTTTAACCCAACCCCTTGCCACTGGGATCATATACCTGTGAAAGACCCATGTGCAAGATCTACCCAATCCACCCACACAGCACTTTCTGTTCCAGTCCTGTCACAGGCTTATCCTACCCTATCAGAGACCAGGCTGCCTGTGAAAGCAGCCATGTCATATACCATCTCTGCAATGACTGCACAGCTTTTTCTATTGGTATGACTGCCAGTCATCTGTCCACCAGGAGGAATAGCCCCAACCAACCTGTGGCCAAGAGCATGGTAGACCAATCTGTGGCACAACATGCAGCTGCACATAATACGCTTGATTTCATGGCTGCTTCATTGCCCAGGCTGTGTGGATCCTCCCCTCCACCACCAGATTTTGTGAACTACGCCAGTGGGAGTTATCCTTAAAACACTTTCTCCACTCCCAAAATTATCCCAGCCTCAATCTACAGTAAGCTGCTGTCTGCACACTCTCCACCCAACAGTTTTTGCCACCTCTGTCCTGTCACCTCGTCCCTGTTCATTTCCCCTCACCCTCATTTTGTGCAGCCCTCTGCCAATGCACCTGCCCGTATTTCCCCTTCCCTGTTCCTCTCCTTTTCCATTCCACCTCCCCCCCCCCCCCCAATCCTCCACCACCACCACCACCTGCCCCACTCACCTCCCTGCACCACAGCCTCGCAACATTGTGCCTGGCAGTCTTCTAATGTATTCATCTCATCTGTGCATATTTCACCAGACAGTGCTCTTCACTCCCCCCCCTCCCACACTGTGCTATCCCACCCGCGTACCAGCCCCACTCCAGATAACCACTCAGCATGACAACTACATTACAGTCTGGGCTGCCAGAGAGGGTGATCTTTTGTGCATGATGTGTGATTGCTCATCCGAGTGTGTCTATGTTTTCTTTTCTGAAGAAGGCTTTTGGCAAAAGCTAAATATGTAACAGTCTTTTCATTGTGCCAATCTGAAACTCAACATCTCACCCTTATAGTGAGTATCCTATCCTTTTCCTAATATTGTTGATATTTCAACTTCTAGTTTTCACTGTTAGATAATGATAATTTCATATCTCACTGAAAATGTTACCACAGTTTGAAACAAAACTAGAATTCCAGTGGATAGTGGGATCCTTTTTACAAAGTCTGAAGTTTTAAACTTGTGGAACAATAGAATTGTGAATTTGTGCAGTAATTTATGAATTCAGTGCATTCAAAACATGTAATTCCTACTTTCTAAGACATTATTCAAACATAATAGTCACTGTAGCTCTGAACTGTTTTGTTTTTCAGAACACAAGTTTAACTTCACAGTAGCAAATTGCTCACTGAGCTTGATCAACCACCGAAAGGAAATTGTAGTTGTCACACTAACACAGTTTCTGGCAAGCTTAGAAACTCGTCCATCAGCAAAGGCCTTCAAAATTTCCATGAGGATTGAAAGTTTTGTGGTTGAAGGTACAAGCTTGGAGAATGAACTTGTTCCAATGGTTTCTGCAGATAATGTACATACAGGTATGTTCCATAAGCTTGTAAGCTATTTACGCAGTACCTAAGTAACCTGCTTCTTTTATTCTGCTATTTTTGATTATATGTTATATAACAGTTATTAGTCATTGCAATATGCTAAATTTGACTAAATGAGGCCTTGTTTTAGGTAACACATCTTCGAACTTCCTCTCAATAGATTTTGAAAAGAATCCTTCTAATGTTGAAGCAGACTTCGAACTCTCAATAGCAGTTGAGCCTGTTGAAGTTGTTTACCATGAGGTAATACAAATAGTAATCAGTTATTCATAAGTTTTTCAGTGCAATTGGTTAAACTGAAATTTCTGTGTATTTTTAGCATGCAGTATCAGAGCTCATTAATTTCTTTCAAACAAGATCATCTAGTATGAAGGATGTTCTTCTGTACTTGGAGCAAAAAATTGAACAAATTGTTCAGGCCGGAAAGCCATTATTTCTGTATACTGTTGCCCGCCAAAAGACAATCAGCATTACTATGGACATCAAGGGGCCATATATTGTTATTCCTGAAATGGGATCACTACAAAAGTGAGTTTTTAAAAACACTGTTTCAGTTTCCCTTTGTTTATTATCCCAGATAATTACAAAAAGTAATATTTTTCCTTGACAGAGGAGGCAGTGTAATGGTGATAGATCTGGGATGTGTTACTGTCAGGAGTGATCTACAAACAAGTACTACTGGGTTAGAAGACGCAACACAGATGGAGCTAGAAGAAAGACTATATGATAGGCTCCATATAGACTTTTGTGACCTACAGCTGCTATTTTGTGATTCAGGTAAGTACAATAAGTATGCATACATATCACCATAATGCCTATTGGAGCTAAAAGACTTCTGAAAATGGGGGAAGATTTCTGGACTGGTAAGCTCTTTGGTCAGCACAGAATATCCCTTAACCCTCATGAATTACACAATACCATTGAAAATGAATATATTTACTTTTGCACTTATAACTATTTTGCACAAATTATTTAAGTAAAAGTAATATTTGACAAACTGCCTATTGGCTTCTGTCTCGGGTTCTTCGGCCGACGTTCATCTAATGATTTTTCTGACATTTCGCCAGCACGAGTGGCTGGCATTGTCAAAGCTTCACCCTCCATTGCCGGTGAAGCTTTGACAATGCCAGCCACTCGTGCTGGTGAAACGTCAGAAAAATCATTAGATGAATGTCGTCCGAAGAACCTGAGACAGAAGCCAATAGGCAGTTTGTCAACCAGTGGCCACGAAAGCCTTAACAATTTTGTAAAAGTAATATTTGTCTCTTACATGTTTATAATCATATGAAATTGTTACACTGGTACATCTAATGCTGTTTGAGTCTGAAAGTATTTATAGATTGCCAAGAATATTGTCATGCAACAGCACTCTGTACTCTTTTAATATCACAAAGATTTCTTTTTATAGTTGAGTGTTGTAAAATTCTTCATCTTTACTGTCTTGGTATATTTGTTTCTACTGCAACATCAGCTTAAGTGAACATCTCTGTTGGTATTATTTTCAGGAGAAGAATGGAGAGAATCCCTGAAATTTCAAGACACAGACTACCATTTGATTCCTAAAATTCGTTGCCAAATAGTGTTCTCCAATAGTGTAAAACCGGAATATAGGCAGTTACCAAGGTTAGAAAAATAGTTATTCACATTTGCTTGAAAAATAGTTTTTCATATTGAACACTTTTTACATGACCATTAATTAATGCCCAAGATTACACCCTGTAGTGTGTTCTGTGCTCATAGTTGTATGATATTGTGAATCTTCCGATTTTCCAAGTGACTATCATAACTGAACAGTTCTAAAGTAAGCAGCAAAACATGCACATCACTTTATAAACAAATCACATTGTTATAAAAAGACATATATGGAATGTGTAACATTGCAGACAGACCAGGAATTGAAACAATGAAAACACGAGCATCAAGCAACAAAACAGACTTAGTAATTTTAAAGAAGCTGACCTTAGTAAGATTAAGTCTAGTAAAGTGAACCTAGTATGTAAAGCTGTGGAGGCCGTTGGAGGACTGGTTGAAGCCCACAGTGCTGAAATAAGCATACTGTAGTATCATCAGTAACTGCACCCATTAGTGAAAATTCAGATGGTTGTCAAAACATTGTTCATTTCTCCCATTATCATTTCACCATTCATCTTAAATCCCTATATATGTACATAATCCACAAGCCACCGTATGGTGCATGATGAAGGGTACCATGTATCACTACTAGACATTTCCTTTCCTGTTCCACTCGCAAATACAGCAAGGGGTGAAAAAACTGTCTTAAAGCCTCCATATGAGTCTAATTTCTCACATCTTATGTGTGTGGGCCTTATATGGAATGTACGTCCATGGCAGTAGAATCATTCTGCAGTCACCCTCAAATGTCAATTCTCTAAAATTCTACAACAGTACCTCACAAAATGAGCATCATATTCACTTCATGGATTCCCATTTGAGTTCATGAAGCATCTCTGTAATACTTGCATGCTGATCGAACCTACTTGTAACAAATCTAGCAGCATGCCTCTTAATTCCTTCAGTGTCTTCCTTTAATCCAACCTGGTGGGGATCCAAAACACTTGAACAGTATTCAAGAATGGGTCACACTAGCATTCCATATGCCGCCTACTTTATAGATGAGCTACACTTTCCCAAAATTCCCCCAATTAAATGACGTTTACTGTTCACTCTCCCTACTACCAACCTGATGTGCTCATTCCATTATGTATATGCTACTTTTTTTGCCCCCCCCCCCCTGCCCTCGTATGGCTAGGGCCCCCTGCTGGGCAGGCCATTTGCTGGGTGCCAGTCTTTCAATTTGATGCCACTCTGGTGACCTGCAGTCGATGAGGATGATGATGAGGACAACACAACACCCAGTCCCTGGGCAGAGAAAATTCCCTGACACAGCCAGGAATCGAACCCACGCCCAGAGGATTGACAATCCGTCATGCTCACCATTCAGCTACTGGGGGTGGATGATGTATATGTTATGCAATGTTAAGATATTTAATTGATGTGACTGTATCACGCAGCACCCTACTATTGCTGTTTTCTTATTTTACAAAACTGGTTTTCCTAGTCTGGAATGGGGAGAAAATGGAAGATCGATGTAATAGAACAATGTGGCAGTGTAAGGAATAGCACGCAACAAATTAGCCTAAGAGCAAAAGGAGGGAAGGAAGTGGACATTTGGGATAAGGTGCAAGGGAAGAGGGCATTAGATGAAGAGACAAGGAAAACATGAGGTAAAGCTACACCTGTTGTTCTTCATTCTTTACCTGGGTTCTTAAAGCTACAGTGGATTGATGTACTCAAACTCAGGATAACTACAAAAGTAAAATGTGATGTGAGCTAACAGTAGGGAACAAATGATGTCGATAACCTTCACAAAAATTTTAGTTAGCTTGATTGATATCCCACAAACAGAATAGCAGCCAGCTGCTGACATTTTGTATTAGTGAGTAATTCAAGAAATGTATCAAGGTATCCCGTGATTATGGGTCAAGACTACATGCTAAGTCACAAATACTGACTCTTACATGTTGAGTGACTGTAAGAGTATACAAGATGACTTAGACAGAATTTCTAGATGGTGTGCAGAAATGCAGTTTTTTCTGAACTTCGCAAAATGTAGTGTTACAGAGCAAAGGCAACACACATTCACCACTTCATTTCTTCTCCAAAAAACTGTCTACAGCACAGAAAAAATTTTCTGCTTTTGATGAAGGTCTTCTGGCAGTGTACGAGACTGTCAAACGTTTCCACACTGACAATGAGGGCCATCCTTTCTTCATTCTTACTGATCACAAACCGCTGGCAGATGCCTTCTGCAACCCTCCAGAGGATCCCCCCCCCCCCCAACACTTCCACCACTTCGACCTGGTCTCCCAATTTACTACAGATGTATGCTACATCAAAGGCACAGAGAACATCCCTGCAGATTTCCTCTCGGATCAATGCCATTTCAAGTATCATCGATTGATCCGACCTCACCGCTCTACAGGCTTCAGACGAGGACACTCAGGGTCTGTTCACAGACCCGCAGTCAGTCTTCCTTGTGTTTACCAAGGCTAAGTTCCCTGGCATTTCGGACGAAGTGTGGTGTGACTTTCCTGCGGGAATTCTGCAGCCTTTTCTCCCACCACACTGTGCCGTCTGGTTTTCGACACCTTGCATAATCTCGCCCACCCCAGTGTCCGAGCCACGACTTGCCTCATCACTGAGTTTATCCATTTCTGCATCAATATCCATAATCTCCAAACCACTGTGAATCACAAGGCAGAGGGTACTTTCTGTTGTACCACCTATTAGGTTTTCTTACCATCCCATTTGTGTGTGGAATATGGGGTGAATTACTGCTTAATTGCCTCTGTGTGAGCTTTGATTAGTATAATCCTGCCTTTGTAAATCCTATGTGAGTGACATGTAATGGGTTGTACCATATTCTTAGATCCATCACTCAATAATCTTTCTTAAAACTTTGTAAGTAGGATTTCATTTGATAATAATTGGCATCTATCTTCATACTTTTTATGGAGTGCTAGAGTAATAATAAAGGACTTTATGTTTATCTTTCTGTAGCAAAATTCCATCTCTGCAAAACATACCTGTTGTAAAAGTTCCTGTAAAATATTGTCGCAGAAGAAGCTGAGTAGTACCGTGGTGTAGTGGTTATGAGTCTAAATGTTGAATGGAGGGGCAGGAGCTCAAAACTCACCTGGACTGTACCATTTTAATTTCTATATTTGGTTTGAGTACATTCCAGAAGTATCCACAAATGTCAAGAATCAGTGAACTGGAATGTTCTGTAGCTGTATATATAATGTATGTGTGCTGGCTGGAGGCAGTTCGCTCCACACTCCTGTATGTGCAAGTGATGAATAAACCTTCGTTAAGTGAAGTTAGTGTTCGTCATTCCTCTAATTACACCTTCTTCTACGTGACACTATTCTGGTGGAGGCACTGGGTATTGGAACTTGTGATAGTGCACATTATCGACAACACAATGGCTCCCATCAGTCCATGACAGAGCCTCCGTTTACATGGAAAAAAACCCGAGTTCAAGCCATATTCAACAGATTGCAATCTACCGGAGACTGCAGAAGAATAGGACATTACGATGACAGCAACTGTGTGCCACCACATGAGACATCCTTCCAGGTTCTCTGGTAATTATGGCCAAGATCCAAACAAGTGGATGAAGGTGTATGAGCGTATAGCCAAATTTAACAAATAGGATGACACCGTGTTGAGAACAATGAGGAGAAGTTCACAAGCTGGGAAGTATTCCAGGTGGAACTGCATAAGTATTTCGGTGACACAACGACAGAAGTGCAAGGCTGAAGATAAATTAAAGTGCAGGGCACAGGGACCAGGTGAAACTACAGCATCCTACATTCAAGACGGCTTGGGGCTGTGTAAAATAGTGGATCCTTGAATGAAGGAGGAAGATAAGATTGCACATCTCATGAAGGGTGTTTCTGAGGACACGTATCAAGCCCTACTCCTGAAGGAGGTGTCGACAGCAGAGGACTTCATAAAATTGTGCTGGTATCTCAAGACAATGCATCTAAAACGAATTACACGCAAGAAGTTTGAACAGCTTCAAAGCATCGTATCGATGTCTGTGATGGAGGAAGCAACTGATTTCAAAAGTGTTTTTTGTCAGATAGTGAGAGAGGAAGTTCAAAAGGCACCTGGTATGCACAGTGAGCAAAAAACTGAAACGTTTCAAGAGGTCATAAGGACGGAAGTGGAATAGACATTGAACCCAATCTCTCATCCTTCATTTCCCTTTAAAATGGTGAAAAAGTCGAGACCCAGGTGGAGTTATGTTCCTAGAATTCCTCATGAGGAACCTGTTTGGGCACCAAGGAAGACTGATGTCTGGAGGACCCAATATAACCAACCAGTATGTTTCCACTGTGGACAACCAGGACATGTGGTGTGCTCTTGTTGAGAAAGGTGGCAGATATTTAATGCCACCCACACCAGAAGACAGCAGACTGATGTTAGCTGACGCCAACTCCAGGATGACGAAGATTAACAAGAAGATGTGTGTGCAGGATGACGTAGGTCACCATCGCTGCAAGATAGCCGCTTGGCTAATCGGAAATATGTAAAACCTACAGGAAGATGTACCATTCGTGTGGGTATAAGTGGCCATACACAGCCCATACAATTAATCTTACAAGAGTGCAGTCATGTTGTCATTCTCGGATGGGACTTTTTGAAAGCTTCTCAGGCAATTATAGATTGTAGTTGCTCGAAGATTATGCTAGATGAGATGAGATGCTGTGGACAGGAAGATGCACATCCGGGTGTGTGGAGACTGTGAGCTGGATGAAGTGATCATTCCTGCAGTCAGCGCTAGAAAGGTAACTGTCACGTGTCATGCCATGTGTCAACCCATGGATCTTGTAGTGGAATGTAAGAGAAGCGTACCACTGAAGAATAACTTGGTCATCCCAGCCTCTGTCGTCTCATTTAAGAATGGATTCGGTGAACCGTGGATAGTTAACTGTCATCAAGAACCACAGATCCTACCAAGATGCATGTGTGTAGCAAACACTGAGCCGTTAATTGAAGAACAGCTGAGCATAATAGAAACAGAGAAACTGCCAGTCTTCAAGTGTTCTCTGAATGCTTCAGTCTACGGGTGAAGAGCAAATTAGACAAATCGATGGTGAAGCACCGGATTAGCACTGGAGACCGTCCACCAATAAGCCAGAGAGCATACCATGTGTCAGCAACGGAACATTGAATAATTCGCAGCGAGGTAGAGAAAATGATGAAGAATGACATCATTCAGCCTTCGCAGAGCCCATGGTTGTCACCAGTGGTCCTTGTCAGGAAGAAGAATGGCAGTTGGCACTTTTGTGTAGATTACAGAAAGCTTAATAACATAACTTAAAAGGACATTTACCCTCGTCCATGAATTGATGATACACTAGATTGTCTGAAGGGGGCTAAGTTTTTCTCAACCATGGACATGTACTCAGGATACTGGCAAATCGAAGTAGATGAGGCTGATCGTGAGAAAACTGCATTCATCACCCCTAAGGGCCTGAATGAGTTTAAGGTAATACCGTTCGGTTTGCGTAATCCACCAGCGACATTTGAACGGATGATGGATAATCTTGTCATCTGAAGTGGACGATGTGTCTCTGTTATTTAGATGACATTATAGTGTTCTCAGAGACATTTGATGAACATATAAAAAGACTGAGGGCCATTCTTAAGTGTCTCCAACAAGGCAGACTGAAACTTAATCCAAGAAAGTGTCTCTTTGGAGCAAAAGAAATCAAAATACTTGGACACCTTGTGTCAAACGAAGATGTGTAGCCAGAACAGAAAAGTGAGATCTATAACGGAATTCCCTATTCCTAAAAGTATTAGAGATGTAAGAAGCTTCCTCAGATTATGTTCTTATTACCGTCGTTTTATCAAAGACTTTTGTATCAAAGCCAGGCCCCTCCAAGAGTTGTTAAAAGCTGATGCTAAATTTATCTGGGGTGGTGCTGAACAAAATTCTTTCGATGTGCTGTAAAAAGCTCTGGCACCTGAACCTGTACTTGGTCTGTATGATGAGAGAGCACTTACAGAACTACACACAGATGCTGTGATCTGGGCCATTCACAGTTGTTACAGACCATCATTCACTTTGTTGCTGGACAGGTCTTAAGGATCCAACAGGATGACTCGCCAAGTGAGCGCTATGTCTTCAAGAGTATGACATTACTATAGTGTACAAAAGTGGAAGAAGACACCAAGATGCCAACTGTCTTTCAAGAAACCCTGTGCAAGACCATCAAGACTTTGATGAAGATAGTGACTGTCTCACTGCACTCCAGGAGCTTTCCGCTGAGCAAAATGAGGATGCCAAGATATGTCAAATTACGCTTGCCTTAAATTGGCCAGAGGATGTGGAAGAACAATTTCAGGTAGTTAATGGATTACTTTGCAAGAAAAACTTTGATCCATTTGGAAAGAGGTGGCTACCAGTGATTCTTAAACACATGTGCTTAGATGTTCTACAGAAATTCCATGACACACCTGAGGCTGGACATTTAGGATTTATTAAGACTTATGATAGAATCCGCAAGAGATTTTTTCATCCAGGATTATTTAGGAGTGTCTGTCACTATGTGTCGCACTATAGAGAGTGCCAGAGGACAAAGGCAGTTCCTCAGAAACCACCTGGCTGACTCAAACCAATTCCACCAGCCGAAACGCCTTTCCAGCATGTTAGGATTGACCTCCTTGGACAATTTCCAATGTCTGCCAGTGGCATTAGATGGATTACTGTTTGCACTGATTATCTGACACGCTATGCTATTACAAAATCCGTGAAAACAGCCAAAGCATCCGAGGTAACCAAATTTATCATCAAAAACATTGTATTAAATTGAGAGATAAACCATCAGTGCAACATTACTCATCACATGAAGACTGCCTACCATCTGCAAACTAACAGGCTTACTGAACGCCTTAATAAGACCTTGGCTGACATGCTATCAGTGTTAGTCAGTGTTGAGCAGAGCAACTGGGATGAGGTGCTGCCTTTTGTGATGTTTGCCCACAACACCGCCAAACAAGATGCCACAGGATTTACACCATTTTTCCTGGTGCATGGGTGTGAGGCGACTACGATGATGGACACTGTGTTTCCATTACTTCCTGATGACATGGACAATGACTACATCAGCCAGGTGTTAACCAGAGCTGACAAAGCTTGGCAATTAGCTCGACTCCGCACGCTGCAGGCTCAAGAAAATGATTGCCAAAGGTATGACATGAGCCACTGCTGTCTAACAGCCTAGTGACCTCGTCTGGATCTTCACTCGTGTTTGGAAGGTTGGTCTCTCTGAGAAGCTCCTCAGGCGCTACTTAGGACCTTATAAGGTTGTAAGACAGTTGTCTGATGTTACTTGCGAAGTTGAAGATTTTGACTGCAACGCAAGATGATGAAAGATCAGAGATACGGTCCACGTCCTTTGAATGAAGCCCTACAAGGATTCTGCCACCCAGGGTAAATTCAAAGCTCCGGCAACAGGCAGTAAGCGGAAAGGTGACAAAGAGTGTAGCGGCAAAAGAAGTTCTAAGAAGATCACCACCAGGACGAGCATCAGTCATCAGGAGTCGGAGTATGGAAGACCAATGTTTATTCTCTGTATGGACTAAATGATCCAGGAGTGGGCAGAAACAAACCCACCTGGTGTAAATATGAAAAAAGTACTTTGTTGTGAATATTATTATTTGCTGATGATGAGATACTAATGGCTAAAAACAAAGATGCTTTACAAATATCGTATACAAACTTAAAAATCAGGTAAGTCAGCAGTGGCAGAACACAGTTTCAACAAAGGACATCTGTTCATATTTGAGAAAACAGAAATGTTGTGCTGAGCTAGTGGCTCCTGGGAGAGCTTTATTAAAGAATTTGGTGAGGTAAGACTCTATGACAATCTCATCAACAGGGATGACAGGACCCGCTAAGTTTGGCATGGAATTCTGTGATAGCAGCACTACAGGATGCTTAATACCGTGCCAGGGGGAAGGGATGTGGGGAAGTGAGCACTGCTTATGTATATACAGGGTGATTTTTTTCACCATGTACAAACTCTAGAAATTAATCGATGAGAGGATACAAAACGAAAAAGCTGTAATGAACTTGTGTCTAGACATTCATGGTTTCCATGCTCAAAATTGCTCTGAGCACTATGGGACTTAACATCTGAGGTCATCAGTCCCCTAGAACTTAGAACTACTTAAACCTAACCAACCTAAGGACATCACACACATCCATGCCCGAGGCAGGATTCGAACCTGCGACCGTAGCGGTCGCGCGGTTCCAGACTGAAGCGCCTAGAACCGCTCGGCAACCGTGGCCGGTGTTTCCATGCTAGAAACCATTTATTCAGTCATATATTGTTACAGACACTACAGCCTAATATGCACTGTAGCATGCAACCACACTTACAGTATGTGTCGGAAATGGTTTCCACGTGCCTCAATGCATGCGTGTATGCACCATTGCATGTTCTGCTTCACACATTCGCATCAGCCAGGCTGCATCTAAACAGCGTTGAAGTCAGCATGAATATGTTGTCCCAGTGTTTCCACATCTGGAATGGGCTCTCCATACATGATACTTTTGAGATGGACCCATTAGCAGAAATCACATGGGTTGAGATCCAGTGAATGAGCATGCCATTCATCTGGACCCCCTCGTCTGATCCATTGACCAGGGAAGACATGACTGAGAAGCATCTGAATGTTAACAACAAAGTGGAGTGGAGCACCATTATGTAGCAGCCACATAATCCTTTCAATCATCAATGGCCCTTCTCCCAGCAGGGGAGGCAAAGTCACTCACAAGAAACGCTGACAATTCCGGCCTCTTAGGTGACATGGAAGGAAGACGTCCCAAAATATGATCGCTAATTATTCCGGCCCACACATTCCGGCTGCACCAATGCTGATGTCTTGCTGTCACTGTACCATGGGGGTTCTGAATACTATCCCACTGATGACTGTTATGAAAGTTGAAGATACCAGTCCGTGTAAAGGTGGCCTCATCTGTGAATAGGATGGATGACAAAAATCCTGGAATCGTGGTTGCCTGGTGAAGAAACCAGAGTCTGTAACTAGTAAGCCCTGCACATGCTGTAAGTGATAATAATAGTAGTCTGGCTTACCCTGTGCTGGTGGGCCAACTGCCTGGTACTGACATGGCAGTCGTCTTCCACAGTGATAATCACAGGTTCCTCCAAGTCTGGTGTCTGAACATTTCAGATACATACTCCAGGATTTCCTGTTTCTCGAAATGACCCTGCTTCAGACAAATGTGAAACATGGTTGCAAACGTTCAATGCTGTGGTTTTTGTCAATGGGGATAGGTCTCCTGATACAACCTTGCTGCTCACCACCCACTGCCATTTGCCTTTCTGTTAGTAAATGCCATGTTGGCAAACTACCAATTTGAATATGGAACCATTGTGTACAATGCTGTATCACATGCATTACAAGGTGGGTCAGCAAGAGAAGTGAATTGGACACAACATTACCAATTACTATGGGAGGAGAGGGTGCTAGGGCATGACATATGAGGAACAGTACCACTGTGTAGGAGGAAACCATGCATACTGTAACTGTGGCTGCATAGTACAGAACGTATTGGACTGCAGTCTCTGTGACAAATTATAATTCAATAAATGGTCTGTAGCATGGAAACAATCCATTTCTGGACATAAGTTAATTAGACCTTTCTTGTTCCATATCCTCCCATAGACCAATCTGTAGAATTTGTACATTGTGGGAAACATCACCCTGTACATATGTGCCACCTACATGATCTTCACACTTTGCCAGAAGATGATAAGAGCGACATTCAATCAAAACATCATGGAATTTCATTGTATCCACCTGGTTGAAAGCCCAAGATTTCATCTGGAGTATAATCGGGGAAAATCTACATTCACACATAAACTTCAAAATATTCTCTAAAGTGCAACATCAAAATTTTGAAAACTAAAATAAAGGTAAAGGCTATAACTGGAAAACATTTTTCATTCATAAATATTTTAATCGATAAAAGAATAATGAAATAGGTAACTGATTTTGTATGTTTAGATAGTTAGAAGCCAGGAAGATATAAACAAGAATTTAACAAAGTATGATAAATTACATTCAATATTTCAAAGAAATGTTGATAAACAAATGAGGAAAAAATAAAAATCGTTTTGCAGCATGTGTCATCAAATCGGGCCCTTCTGTATGGGAGTAAATGTTGGAGTCATCCTCAAAATAATGAAACCAAAATAAACAGTGCACAGATGATACTATTATGTTCCCTAAGCTGCTTAATTTGATGAACAGAGTGAGAAATGAAAATATATGAAAACAGTGACATGTAGAAGAAATGATACGTGGTGTACAAACATACCAATTTAAATGGCACCAGCATATAATTTTGGTGCCATAGATCACATTACCAGTAAAACTCACCCAGTAATAACTGCAAAGAATGAAAGGCTCGGGAAGATCATATTGCTGATGTAGTGATCAGTTTGTCTAGTTACAGTATGGGAGTACTTCAAATAGATGATGACGATTATGATAATAAGGATAATGATAATGGCAATGACACATGTAACTGGTAACAAAAGTAATATAATCTTTTACTGTGGTGTTCAACCCAATAATTAGTTATGTAGGACTGGTGGACTATACTGCATGGTTTGTGTGTGTGTGTGTGTTTTGAACTTATTAAAAATTAAGGTATTACTTTTAATTGTTTGTTGTAGGAAACTGATCTGTAATGTAGAAAGTTTTTGCTAATCAAACATTAAAATTAAAGACAGAAGTAATATAATATTTTCGTATGCTGTGATTATCATGTGATAATAAGCATATACACTGAAGAGCCAAAGAAACTGGCACACCTGCCTAATATCTTGTAGGACACGGCATGGCATGGACTCGACTAATGTCTGAAGCAGTGCTGGAGTGGATTGACACCATGAATCCTGCAGGGCTGTCCATAAATCCGTAAGGTACGAGGCATTGGAGATCTCTTCTGGATAGCATATTGCAAGGCATCACAGGAATGCTCAATAATGTTCATGTCTGGGGAGTTTGGTGGCCAGCGGGAGTGTTTAGACTCAGAAGAGTGTTCCTGGAGCTACTCTGTAGCAATTGTGGATGTGTGGGGTGTTCCATTGTCCTGCTGGAATTGTCTAAGTCTGTTGCAATGCACAATGAACATGAATGGATGCAGGTGATCAGACAGGATGCTTACGCACATGTCAACTGTCAGAGTTGTATCTAGGTATGTGAAGTTTCCCATATCTCTTCAACTGCACATGCCCCACACCATTTACGAGCCTCTACCAGCTTGAAAAGTACCCTCCTGACATGCAGGGTCCAAGGATTCATGAGGTTGTCTCCATACCTGTACATGTCCATACATTCGATACAATTTGAAATGAGACTCATCCAACCAGGCAACATGTTTCCAGTCACTGTCAGTGTTGATGGGCCCAGGCAAGGTGTAAAGCCTTGTGTCATGTAGTCATCAAGGGTACACGAGTGGGCCTTCTGCTCCAAGAGCCCATATTGATGATGTTTTATTGAATGGTTCATACACTGGCATTTTTTGATGGCCCAGCATTGGAATATGGAGCAATTTGCAGAAGGATTGCACTTCCGTCACATTAAATGATTCTCTTCATTCATCATTGGTCCCGTTCTAGCAGGATCTTCTTCCGGCCACAGTGATGTCAGAGATTTGATGTTTTACCTGATTCCTGATATTCACAGTACACTCATGAAATGGTCATATCGGAAAATCCCCTTGGAGATGCTTTGTCCCATCGCTCATGTGCCGACAGTAACAATATGTTTAAACTCATTTATTCTTGATAACCTGCCATTGTAGCAGCAGTAACTGATCTAACAACTGCGCCAGACACTTGTGTTATATAGGCATTGCCGACCACAGTGCCGTTTTCTGCCTGTTTTCATATCTCTGTATTTGAAAATGCATGCCTATACCAATTTCTTTGAAACTTCAGTGTATTACACAAAGCAGTGAAAAATTTCTGTCATAAAAAAGTCTCATTTCTTTTCCTAATTTCAGGTTTAAGTTGAATATATCTTTGGCAAGTCTGAAACTAAATCTGTCAGATCGGAAGCTAGGAATGGTTATGGATTTCCTGGATAATGTGCCTTTGCCTTCTCCAAATACACTGAGGGTTTCTGAATTGGAACTGAGCATTGATAAAGAAACTGTTGATGACAGTTCTGTAGCTAAATATTTTTATACTGATAGGATCCATCAGGAACCATCTAAAGAGCAGCTTCAGAGGATTAAACAAGTAATTGTATTGTCTGAATTATCACATGAAAAGAAGATTCCAGAAATGTCTGATAAAACTGCTCCTAAACCAGAGTTGTTAGAAGTTGACAGGTAAGCCACATTTAATATATTTGCTAAGTGATTATCTCAGCTCTACAAAACAAACTGATTAGAAATTTATACAAGGCTTATTTTATAACTTAAAAGGTAATTTGAACATGATTGCACTAGTTTTAGGGTAGATTGTGTATTATAAAACAATACCCTTATTGTAGAATCCTCGGACTATTGGAAAATTTCACACAGCATCAGAACTTCCATACGCACAAGAAATGTATCGCAATAGGTGCTAAGACAGAATTATCATATCAGATGTTGACCTATTTGAATCATAGATGGATCTCCTTTGGAAACTGAACAGTGAGAGGATAAAGTAAAAGATTAAAGAGATAATGGTAATGCACTGTGGAAAATCTGGTAGTGAGCTCCGCGGGTTTCTAATCCGCGCCAGACACCATGGACCTCGATTACCACTACAGGTCTCTGCAGCTGCCACACCATAAGCCATGGCTGCGCGGGCTCCGAGCCTGTGTATAATGTGAGGGCACCATGGTGGAGCATGTGGTCCCAGCAGCCAATAGCGATGTACCCTATCATGTATTTAAGTGCCTGCCTCTCCCTCAGTGAGGTAGTCTGATATTTGGGTGAGTCTATCGACATCTTGCCTACAGACAACACATTTATGTTGCTTGTTTCCGTGTACGAGTGGACGTTGTTGATTCGTGAGGTTTTTCGCTTGTGACCCCATTGCTTTTTGCGTATTGTTGTTCGTAGGGTTTTGCTCAGTCATCGGTCATTGTTTGTGTCCCTCCTTTCCTGTTGTCCATTTTGTTTGTGAGGCTGCTCCCATTCAGTCCCGCCGTGCTTTCGTTCTTGGCAATCCCACGACCGTTCCGGTCATGGTTACATTTTTGGCAACGAGGTAAGCGGTGGTAGTTGTTAACATGGAGACGAAGTTGATCTGTCTTCTGGAGCAACAGTAGGAGCTCATGAAGCAGCAGCAGCTCCAGTTAGACATCTTACAGCAGTCGCTGTGGTTGCTAATGAACAAAATTGATCCACGGGACACACTACCACAACAGCTTCTGAGTCCTTGGGTGTCCGATGCTTTCTCATGTCTGCCGTTGTTCCCCCCATTTAATGACACTAAACAAGACTGGGAAACATACTTACATCAGTTGAAACAATATTTCACGGCTTTTCAAGTCACCAGTGACTCCTTGCAGCGGTCGTTGTTTTTGTCTCGGGCCTCCCCAGGCACGTTCTTTTTTCTCCATAAGGTGGCACCATTGTCCGATCCTGTGGCCCTCTCTTTCCAGGAGAAATGCCTTTTGCTGACAAACTATTATTCTCAACACTACCATGTGGTCGCCTCTTGGCTAGAGTTCCGCCAGTACCATAAACAGCCTGGTCAATTGTATCAGTCCTGGGTTACAGACGTGCAGTGTCTCAGCTGTCGATGCAATTTTACGTGCACCAAACAGCAGTGTAAGGCTTCGTATGTGGACTCCCTGATCTGGGATGTGGTGGTTCAGCTGGCACCCGATCCTGAGGTCTGTACTACGGTGCTGAAACTCGATAACCCCTCCTTGGAAGAGATTCTCTGCATTGCCAGCTCACTTCAAATTGCTCATGTGGCTAACGAGCTTCTCATGGCCCAGCCACAAGTGGCGGCAACTGATGCGTCTCAGCTGGTTCCGCCCTCACAATGTTGATGTGGCCTGGCCGACAGAGGCCAGCACTGTCAGGACTCCTCTTTGTCCGATGTCTCTATGGCATCGGTGCCTCCCGTCGCCCCTCATTGCTGGTTGTTGTGTGGCCCACTTCCATCTTGCCCACAGTGCTTTACCGCACATTCTCGAGCTGATTGTCCCCACCTCTGGAAAACATGTACGCTACGTGGCAAGAAGGGCCACATCTGATTAGTTTGTCGTAGTTACTCAAATCGCTCCAGTCCTGCCCCTTTTTGGCCTCAGGATACCGTACATTCTCTTCAATTGGTCGTCCCACTGGATGACCCATCAGCACAGAAGCTTTTCCTCATGCTCTGCCTTTTCACTGATGTCAGTTTTCAGGTCAACACTGGGGTCACCGTCTTCCTGATTAATATGGCAACATATACCTGCCTGGGCTCTCCTCACCTCCCTCTCGGCGTTTGGTTGCCTACAGAGATGGTTCCATCCCCCTTCGTGGGCAGTTCGTCATCCAGGTGACATACAAATGTGTTCCCTGGCTCCTTACCCTCTTTGTCATCGACCATCCGTCTGCTTCGAATATTTTTGTCATGGATGCATTTCAACTGTTTGGCTTTTCAATTTCCAATGAAGTTAAGGTCATTCCTTCAGCTGTTCCTTTTCAGGACTTGGACGATCTGTGCTCAGCGTTTGCGTCTTTGTTTGCAACCGATCTTGGATGTGCTTCAGATTTTCAGTCGCACATCAGACTTCAGTCAGATGCACAGCCTCGCTTTTTCCAGGCCCGACCCCTTCTGGTGGCCTTACGGTTGGCAGTCAAGCAGGAACTTGATCAGCTCTGGGCTGCTGGCGTTCTGGAGCCTGTGACCTACAGTGCCTGGGCAACTCCATTTATGCTCAAACAGAAACCCAATGGGTCACTTTGGCTGTGTGTGCACTTTGGCACTACTGTCAATGCTCAGTCCCTCGTAGACACTTACTCCATTCCCTGACAGGAAGACCTTCTCACCAAGCTTGCTGGGGGAGAGTACTTCTCAAAGATCGACCAGACTGAGGCATACCACCAGTTACCCTTGGATGCCGATTCCCAGAACACCTTGGTTTTCAATACACCTTTCAGATTGTACAAGAACAAGCACCTTCTATTCGGTGTCTCTTCAGCGCCGGCCATTTTCCAGGGGTTCCTGGAGCAGCTTTCGCAGCCTATCCCTGCCTGTGTGAATTATCTGGATGACATCTTGGTCACCAGGCAATCCCGCCAGGAACCTCAGCGCCTTATTTCACACTCTGCAATCTGGAGGTTTATGCTGTTGGCTGGAAAAGTGTTTTTTTCAAACAGAAGTCGAATAATTAGGCCACTGGATTAGCAAAGATGGCATTCGCCCTTTGGGTTGTAATGTCGTGGCCATTGAGGCCCTTCCTTGTCCCAAGGACTTACCTGAATTCCAGGTGTTTTTGGGCAAGGTTACTTATTAGTTAAAGTTCTTACCCCAGTCTGCCTCAGTTGCTCAGCCCCTCAATCACTTGCGTCACAAAGGGGTGCCTTTTGATTGGACTTCTGCTTGTGACCAGGCTTTTCTCCATTTAAAGGCAATGCTCAAGTCCGCCCCTTGCCTTACTTCCTTCTCTCCGGACCTCCCCTTGGTTGTGGTGGCTGATGCATCGTCATATGGCATTGGGGCCATCCTCGCACATCGGAGTGGCGATGTCTCAGAACAGCCCATTGCTTATGCATCTAAGACCTTGACCCCAGTACAACGAAACTACTTCCAGATTGAAAAGGAGACCCTAGCAATAGTGTTTGCCACACAAAACTTTCACACCTCTCTCTTTGGTGCAAAGTTCACCCTCCTGACAGACCATAAACCCTTAATTATGCTTTTTGGACCCCACTCTCACCTTCCAGAGTGGACAGCTCAGCGTCTTAAGTGCTGGGCATTATTTTTACAAAATTATGCTTGCACCATCCGGTATAAGCCCAGCGCCCACCATGCTAATGTGGACGCTTTGTCACATCTCCCAGCAGGCCCCGATCCTGCGTTTGACCTACAGGAGGTCCTCTGCTTTCACATTGATTCCACCCACTGGAATGCACTGGACGGTCTGCCTCTTATGGCTGCCCACATTGCCACGGCTACACGCCGAGACCCTGTCTTGTGGCAGGTTCTCCGCTATGTGGTCCATGGGTGGCCCTCCTATATTACTCATCGGATGTGGATTGCCTTCAGCCCCTGGCACCACCTGTCTCACCTGCTCTCCATGGTCGATGATGTCCTTCTGTTGACCACGGAGTCAGATGCCCATTGGTTGGTCATCCCTCCAGATTTATGGCATCAGGTGCTCAGTTTGTTACACCTCAGGCAATGGGTGAAAGGTTTGGCTTGTCAGCATGTATATTCGTCCGGAATGGATGGCGATATTGACCGCCTGGTCTGCAGGTGCACTGTGTGTCCGCATTACCAGGCCAGCCCCCCTCAGTCGTTCGCACCCTGGCCTGTGTGTTGCCACCACGGGGGCCACACCCACGGCCCTGGCCCGGGTTCTCGCCACTGAGGGCCTGCCTCACACATTGGTCTCCGATAATGGCCCCCAATTCACGGCATCCTCCTTCCATGACTTCTGTCAGGCCAATAGTATCAACCATATCTGTAGCCTGCCTTTCCACCTTTACTCCAATGGCTCAGCGGAGAGGCTTGTCCACACATTTAAACAACAGTTGATGAAGGTGGTCGAAACATCTCCAACCACGTCGGCCCTCACCCTGTTTCTGAGCACCTATTGCACCATGTCAATTGATGGGCGTAGTCCAGTGGAGCTCCTCGATGGGCGACAGCCGCGGACCCTGCTCCATTTGCTGATGCCGTCCCCCTGCTGCCCCCACTCCCAGCCTTCTCAGCATTACACCCACGGCGCGGCCTTGTAGGCCCACGTGTACGGGAGCAAGGCTGGTTGGACACCCGCCACAGTCGTCACAGCCCATGGGCAGAATGTGATGTCAGTGCAGACGTCGAAAGGGTTGGAGCGCCGCCATCATAACCAGCTCCACCCATGTACCCCTGTGAGACTCCTGCTGCTGCCTCATCCTCCTCCGCTACCTCCTACGGGTACAGATGTGGTCCTCAAGTCGCCACCACTACTCCCGGTTGCTGCCTCCTCGTGGGCCTGCCCCCAGCCCTCCCTGCTCCCAGGTGGATCGGCGGCTCCCTCCGCCAGCCTGCCCTGTGGATCAGCTGTCATGGCGGTTGACGAGCCCATGTCATCTACCATCTTCCAACCACCATGGCACTGTGTGAGGCGTTTCCACTCCTATGCGAAAGTTTCAGGGGGGAGGGATCTGGTATCGAATGCCACAGGTTTTGAATCTGCGCCAGATGGCATGGACCTCGATTACCACTACAGGTCCCTCCAGCCGTAAGCCATGGCTGCGCGCGCTCCAAGCCCGTGTATAATGTGAAGGCACCATGGTGGAGCACGTGGTCCCAGCAGCCAATAGCGACGTACCCTATCGTGTATTTAAGCACCTGACTCTCCCTCAGTGAGGCAATCTGATATTCGCGTGAGTCTATCAACATCTCACCTACAGACAGTGCATTTACTTTGCTTGTTTCCGTGGAATAGTTGACGTTGTTGATTTGTGAGGTTTTGCGCTTGTGACCCTGTTGCTTCTTGTGTGCTGTTGTTCATAGGGTCTTGCTTGGACGTCAGTCGTTGTTTGTGTCCGTTCTTTCCCGTTTTCTGTTTTGTTTGTTCGCGGGTCACCCCCATTTGGTCCCACCACCGTTTTGTTCTCGGCAACCCCGTGACCATTCCAGTCATGATTACAACAGAAAACAGGATCGGTGAGCAGAATATATTGTTATACAATAGAAATCAGCGAGAAAAGTCTCATCTTACACCTAAACTATAGAAGACCAAATCTTGTTTAAGTCTGTATGTTGAATTCTACTCATTTGCCTATGGCAGTTACTTCTTTCTTTTCACAATTTTTTGAAAGTCCAAGATTTGCTCTCAGCTACTTTTATTAAATATAGGTTGACCCAAAAGTCCGTCAACATTTGAAAATGTGCTAACTCATGGAAAAATTTAGATAAAGAGGTGAAAATCGACTCACATCTCTGAAATGACATTGGGTTTTATTGAAACAAAAAATGGGTGCAAGAACTGGCCAACATATATCTCTGGACACCAAAACATCAGTAACACTGTGTGGGAATCACGTATAAAATGAGCTGTAGTGAGAGAGGAACTCAGATGTGACAGCAATCGTTGCACGTTTACTTTACCACTTTAGGCACTGTTAGTGAAGCTTTACTATCAGAATGGAGAATCTGCTACTGCAGGTTTGAGTCTTTCACTATAAGAAGGGAATTTGAATAGATAAAGTGTGTGAGAGGCATAGCTGTGAAGAAAAATGATTATGAAGTTCAAGGCCATGGGTTGTTTAGATGATCAACCCCATAGTGGGTGACCAGACACTAGTGCTACTGCTGCTGGGATGGTTTAGGAAATGGAGACTTTACTGGGTTCATTGGTGCATGGTGAAGTCGGCACTTATTAAGTTGCATGTCACTCTGGCATTCCACTCATTAATATTTGGAGAAAACTAACGCATATCCTTCAATTCTATCTGTACAAAATCCAGCATCATCATGAACTGTCAGCCACTGATGTCATGGCATGGGGAGTATTTCCGGTGTGTGCACTTCAAAAAATGGGAGAATATGACAATTGGTTGATTAATGTCTTGTGGACCAATGAAGCCCATTTCACACCCAAAGAGTCTATAAGCACCCAAAACTGCAAAATTTGAGCTGTTGAAAATTGTAGTACCATCACGGAAACCCCATTGCGTGATGAGAAAGTCAAGGTGTGATGCAGACTTAACACACCAATCATAATTGGACTCTTTTTTCTTCAAGGAAATGCAGCGTGCTGCTTTTCAAATTGTCAGTGTGACAGGTGTGAGGTCTACTGATAAGTTATAGAATCACATCATCCATAGCCTGGCTGATGAACACCTGCTGGAAGGTGCAACTTTTATGCAGGATGTTATCCATCCCATATTGCTACATGTGTAGAAGATCTCTTGCACATCATTTGGTAAGGATCACATACTGAGCCATGACTTTCATCATGCTTGGCCTCCCTGGTCCCTGTGCGGTTATTGATTCTGATGTTATTTGAAGTTGCAAGTCCACAGTGATCATCTGGCCTCATTAGGGATGCTAAAAGACAATATGTGACTGCAATTTCTCACAATACCTATTGCTATGCTGTACAGTGCTGTTCACAAAATTGTCTGTCAAATACAGGTATTGTTAATGAATGACAGTCAACATGTTGATCATTTGTTATAAAGAACATCATCTTTGTTAAAACCAATTGTTATGCTAATTATTGCTTTGTATCATATAAATTGCCCCCTGTTTGTCATTTTGTGCATATATTTTGTTTCAATGAAACTCCTTGTCATTTCAACTACATATATTTTGTTTCAATAAAACTCCATGTCATTTCAAGCATTTATGTCAATTTTTAGCTCTCTGTCTACATTATTTGATGAAGTATTAAATTTTCAAATGTTAACAGAGTTTTGGGTCACTCTGTATGTTACAGCTGTGGATTTCACCTGTTGTAATCTTCACTTTAGGCTCAGCAAAGTTTATTGAGCACAAATAAATTTCTGTGACACCGTATTAAAATTGTCTGTTAGTCTACTAAACCAAACAATAATAGTGCATGATGGAAATTAATTTAAGCCATATATTCAGACAGAAGTTCATATGTAATAATTTGTGACTAAAATTGACATGAGTTCGTGCACTACCAATTACCTATGCATTCATATTGTAAGTGTGATATTAAGGAAGGTGGTGGTGGAAACCATACATTTGTAAGTGGAAACAACATGAAAAACAAGTGTAAATTGCTCTAGGTAAACAGCAGTAGTTGTCTTACTTCAGTTATAGAAGTGAAGTGGGATAATAACAACTGAGAGTGTCCACTACCAGACTGCTTTCTATTTGCCCACTAAGGAAAATCACGACTAGCCTATGGTACTGATGGTGCTACTCCTGCAGGAGTCCTGCCAGATGTGGGCAATATTACAAGTACCAACATGTGCATATGTTCAATTTGCAATTCCAGCAGGGTTACTAAACTGTTCCCCATTTAACTGGCATCTAGAGCAACTACCTGCCTGGCTGGTACAGGGGAGGCTGATATGGTGCAACCAACCAGGAGATGGGCAATGTCACAATGCCAGACTACTAACAGATTTCTTCAGGTGATGGAGCTGGATCTGGAGTATCTTGTGTAGGCTTGGAGACTTGTGGGAGCAGAGATTTCCCTTTAGAATTTGTTAGGTCTGGTAACTGTGTCATTGACATTTGTGTGCATTTCCATCAGTTCTTGGGATGGGAGGACAAGGCAGGCATAGCCTAAGACCTGAGAGTTGTGAGAGTGGTCATGGTGGTAGTGACAGTGAACTCCCCAATATGGGAGGCTACTGACCACCATGTCACAATGATAGTTGGTTGCAGCATACCACATGTTGTAGCCACTGACACCAATTGGTTCCCCTTCTTTTCTGTTATGGCTCCCTAGCTCCACCCCAGATTCAGCCTGCGCTGATTCACTCATACAGAATGGTGATGCTGTATGTGCTTCATGTTCCATGGGAGGAGAATGGAGATCCAGAAGCATCCATCCTGTGAGGGGACTCAGGAGCTCTTCCAGGCTTCAGCCATTGATGGGTCTGGACTTGTAAGAATCTAGGGAAGTGTTTTGTGCTCAGGCCAGTTAAGGAGACCTGAGGCTTATAAAGTCACTCAACATGTGGGTAGGAATGAATGTAGAGGTACAATCACAATTCATCATATTCCAGTACATTACACTGCTTGAAATTAAAGATGTTCCAACACCTATGTGATCTGTTTACGTACAGAACACATGTCTGCTACCAATATTATGTAATGCATAGTGAGATTTTCTCTATGTGATAGGAGTCAGCAGTTTCTGTGAGAAAGGAAACTACAACGTAAATATATTTTTTGCCAAATTGTCTTCACTATTACATCTATAAACTTTACACAATGTAAAAAATGAACACTTTTACACAATCATAATCAGAACAACAATTAAAATTTTGCCATTTTTGATAGCTTGTTTTCAAAGATAATCACCGGACATTTGACAACAACAACAACAAGAAAAACCAGATGATAGTAGGTTGACAAATTTACTATCTTTCAAAACGTAGGGCTCCCCGTTCAGCAAAAGAGGGAAGGGTGGGGGTGGGGGGAAGTAGTTGGAGAAAATAAGACTCTACAAGAGTAAAGCACAAAAGTGACCTGTAAGCCAGTATAGAGGGGAAACACAACAGGGCAGCGAATTCAATAATTAAATGTTAGCAACAGAAAGGGTTTTAAAACTTGATACCTTAGAAGACTAGTGGACTGGTTTTAAGACTTGATACATTGGAAAGAAATTGAACTTTAATCAACTACATATAGATAATGTAATGAAACATGGGACTGTGAAGGAGTCACAAAGGAAGTCTCACAGGGTTCAATTTTTGGTCTACTGCTATTCCTTATATATGTGAATGGTATTCCACTTAACATTCAACAAGCAGAAGTGGTACCTTTAGTGGACAGTAGTAGTGTTACAATAAATCTCATTAGAGAGAAAGACACAAAAGAGATTGTTAATGATGTTTCTCATGGAGATTAATTAAGTTGTTCTTAAAAATAGACTCTCCGTAAAATTTGATAAAACTCTCCATATTCAGTTCTGTAAAAAATTAGATACTGATGAAAACTTAAGTGGTAAGAAGAATGTCACTGGGATTCTTAAACAATTACGTTCAGCTACTTTCCTCTTTGTATAATTGCTATTCTTGAAAAGAAACAAATCAGCCTCCTTACAAATTTTGCATATTTCTACTCAATTGTGTCTTATGGAATAATTTCCTTTGGTAACTCACCACTTAAAAAGTATTGATTGCACAAAAGCAAGTAGTAAGAATAATATTTGGTGTCCATCTGTGGCCATCCTGTCGGTGCTCTTCAAGGAGTGAGACATTTTAACTGCAGTGTTACGATACACACAGTGTGTCAGGGATATTAGGGCAGATATTTTGATTGATGGCTGATGACTGTCTACTGAACAATCTTACATCAGTATTAACTTTGTTTGCAGATTAATAATTATAGCTAGTACCTTCCATATGTTTTCAGATTGGTTAGTACCTCCATGTATGCAATGCACAAGTAAGCCATCAATGGTTATTTTCCAGAAGATAACATATTTGATATTGAAGTGTGGATGTATGGATATGATATGGATGGATAATCTATACTGACAGACATAGTCCATGTCATGATGCAGCTATGACTATGCAGAAAACATCAGAGTGTAAATTATGTGTCATTTTTTGCAGGAAGACTGTTGTACATAGAAAAAACAACTAACACTCTAAAGTGGGTACATATCAATGTATCAATGATGAAATTGTTTGTACCTATACACTTGTGCAACAAACCTTTTGTTTATTTTCCCAGTAATATAAAATGTCTGACAGACAAAAAAAGCAAGTTTTAAACCTAACATAATAGTGTTTCTCCTAGGTAACTTCTTTGATTCCATAGACAAATTTCTATTTGAAAACTGGTAGCCTGGGGAAGCAAAAGAACCTCGCTTTTACATGTATTTGCTTGTGCAGGGCAAAAAAATTGTGTGTTCATTAATGTTAAAACTCATAATGTATAACTCAAATAACAATGTAAAACATTTATACCAGGAAATCATTACTAAAGATCTCATTTTCAATAACAAGAACTGTGAACTATCTTGGAATTGGAGAAAGGGTGGGATGGGCTAGTATTAATCAATGGAAATCTAACATGAAAGATCTCAGGAAAATGAAAAGGAAGGGCATACTGGTGTAACTGGATTTACTGGTTTGGATAATAATTTTTAATTTTTTTACATCCTATGCTGTGCAAATAATGGGTATAAGGATTTATAAATATTTCACAATTTTTGTGTGTAACATGGCTAAATTTATTTTTCAGACAATGTACATTTGAAATTGATCTTAGTTACAGAGGTAATTTGTTGATGATCTTTTGTCATATTGTTTGGTTTATAGTCCAAATATACAAGGATGATTCAAATGAAAACTTAAAAGCTCCATAAAATTTTGAAAACTTGTGTGATGGATTTGGTAGGTGGCAGTAGTGTTCCTTGAGGTTTAGAAAGTCACTGACAGATGGCAGAGTGATGCTACAATGAAGGAGAAGGCAGCTGTGTCCACAACAAGAGGGCCACCCCACTGTCAACATGCACTGTGACTGAGTGGCGATCTGTGATGCGTTTATTGTATAGTTAAGGAGTCAGACCAATTGAAATTCATTGCAGACTGCATCATGCAGGAAGTTTAAAAGCAGTGTAACTTCTGTGGAGGATGTCCTAAGACCAGGGCAGGTTCACTGTGTAGTAATGGATGAGAATATTGCATTAGTGGTGGTGCTTGTGAAGGAGAACAAATGCATGACTGAGAACGAAGTAGCCACAGAACTAGTAGTGATCCAGTGCAGAATATTGTTCACAATGTATTGCACTTTAATAAGATGTTTACAAGACGGATAGCACGTCAGTTGACTGCTGAATGGAAAGATCATAGCATCAATGCCTGTGAAGAAATTTTGCATCATTTCCATGTCAAATGTGATGCATTTCTGGGAAAAATTGTTACAAGCAATGAGACTTGTGTCCAGTATCACCAACCAGAAATGAAAAGATCATGCTAGGAATGGCACCACATCTCATAGCTGAAACCAAAAAAATTCTGCACTCAATGGTGTGCTGAAAAAGGCATCCTCATTCTCTTCTGGGTCAGAGGAGTGATGACAACCAGTACTTGTTATTCAGACATGCTGAAAAATCAACTTTGCCCTTCAATCAGGAGTAAACAATGAGGATTTCTGACTTCAGGAGTATTGCTATAACATGAGAACACCCAAACCCATTTGGCCTGTAAGACAGTTGAGACTATGCAAAAAATTAAATTTTCTTGTCTGATACATTCTCCATATTCACCAGACCTTGCTCCTAATGACTTTCATCTGTTCAGTGCACTCAAAGAAGCAATGGGAGGCAGGCATTTCAGAAGTGATGAAGAGGTGAAAACCACAGTGCCTGACTGGCTACACTTACAATTGAAACAGTTATTTTGACATGGTATCTATGCACTTACGAAGTGGTGGAATACATGCATTCAACATCAGAGACATTTTGTCAAATAATGACGTGTAAGTTTTTTGTTCACTGTTAAATTAAAATATTATAGCATTTTTAAGGTTTTCATTTGAATCACCCGCATATTTCTGATTTGATTTTTCATTCTTCAAAAGGTTCTATTTCAATACCCCTATATTAAAGTGTGATTTATGTAATACAAATGCTCTTTCCTTAATCATCATGTATTAAGAATTTTCTTTCTACAAATCTTCTAATGTTAAATCAAATTTTAGGAGTCACATGTCATCAGATCACAGTGATGAAGAACTTGAACTGTGGGCTCGTACAGTGGACTTACCTGGATTTGATGACAATGTTTCCCCAAGAAATGTCATCAGAATGTTGCTCAGATTTGTCATTGGAGAAGTAAGTCATACCTTTATTTGTATGGAATTTAACAGAGAGAACATTGCCTGCTTGATATGTATGAGGGGATACCAAAAAAATGGAATTATTTCTTAAAAGTTACATATTTTCAAATTGTTTACAAAACAACCTTACCCCCTTCAAAATATTCTCCATTACAACTAATACATTTGTCACACCATTGATTCCACTGTTTGAAACAGTTTTTGTAGTTATCATTAGAAAAGGCTGACAGCTCCTCCCTTGTTTTTTTCCTTGACTTCTTCAATTTTGTCAAATCAGTTTCTTTCATGCTCCTTTTCATGTGCAGAAGTAAGAAAAAGTTGCATGGATCCAGGTCAGGTGAGTCTGGTGTGTGGGGCAGTGGAACCAAACCATTTTTAGCCAAAAACTGTCAACAAAGGTGGCTGTATGTGCTGTTGTGTTGTCGTGGTGGAAGAACCAGTCTCCTGTCTGCCACAAATTAGGTCTCTTTTGAAGAACACTGTTGCACAATCTTCTTAAAATTACCAAATAAAAGGTTTGATTGATGGTCTGTCCTGGGCAGAACAAACTCTGAATGAACTATGACCTTGGCATCAAAAAGCAAATCATCATTGTTTTGATGTTTGATTTGACTTGACGACATTTCTTGAATGGGGTGACAATGACATCTTCCATTGGCTTGACTGTTGCTTTGTTTCTGGGTCATAACCATAGCACCATGACTCATCACTAGTAATGGCCTTTGACAGAAAATCTGTATCAGTTTCAAGCTGTTGTTTCTGAGCACAACATGTTTGAAATCAATGCTCCTTTTGATTTTCAGTCAGAACCTGAGGAACAAACTTGGCAGTGATCCTTTTCATTTCCAAATGTTCCATTAAAATTCACTGAACTGAGGTCCAAGATAACCCAATAATCTCTGACAGTTGATCAATTGTGTCAATGGTTTGCGAGAACAAGCACTCGAATATTTTCAATATTTTCGTCGATTTGGGCAGTTGAGGGATGTCCAGAACAAGGTTTGTCATCAGTTGAAATTTTGCCATTTTTAAATTGAGCAAACCACTTGTACAATTGCGTTTTTCCCACAGTGTCTTCTTGGTAAGCTGTTTTCAACATTAAAACATTTCAGCAGCATTTTTACCAAGTAGAAAACAAAATTTTACAGCTGCACTTTGTTCACTTAAACATGCCATTATAGTTGTGTTATACATGCCTAGTGGCAGAAATGTGTACTACGCAAGCTCCACCCACGGCAGTGTTATCCCAGTTTTTATTTACTTTTTTTTAATTTTTTGCTAGCCCCTCATATTTACAGGTCTTTTCTATTATTGTTAGGGAAAGAATTAATTCTTCTGTAACTGATAAAAGGACAAAAATAGCAGAGTAGTACTACTTTCACTGCTGTTACTACTACTGCTACTTGTACTACTGTTGCTACTAAGATTTGTGCACATGTATGCATGTGTGTGTGTGTGTGTGTGTGTGTGTGTTGAAAATTAAGATGATTTTTGGAAGAAAATGTCATTTAATGCCTGAGTTAGTGCCAGTTTGCACTCAGCTTTACTGTTTTTCTGTCTGTAGTAATGTGCTGTTAGTGATAACTGCTAAACACAACACCCCATTTCTTCTGTATGCAGGTTGTAGTCCAGTTAGCAAGGTCTAGCAATCACATGGATAAACCGTATATAATGTTAAGAATTAACAAAGTTTGCTGGGACACAGCACTGATGGAATATGGTCCTGCTATCCAAGCAGGGATTGGTGGAATCCAGCTTATAGACAAGATACATACTAGCTGTACAGGAAAATATTTAGAACTTGTATCTACACATGGCACTGATGATATGGTGACACTGTTGTACAGAAAGGTTGGTTAGTATATATATATTAGTAACTCATTGGCATATGAAGCTTTTGTTAAGTATTGCTGCAGCTAACTTTCATTTCAACATATAAATCATATTTTCAATTAACTCTGAATTAACATAAACATTTCTCTGTTTAAGACTATGCTATTACAATTTGTCTTTTCTTTAGGTTCGCTCTGATTGCCCTGATTTTAAATCACATTTTCACAGTGTTGAGCAGTCCCTTGTATTGGATTTTTCATCTGTACATATAGTGTTCCATAGGGAGGCATTTTTGACACTGAACAAGTACCTGCAGTATCTTCATCAAAAGTAAGACACAGCCACCTTTTATTTACATATTTTATCATTGCATATGTATACAGTAAGGTCACTTTTCTTTTAAAACAAGTTTTAAGTATGAAGATAGAGAGAGGGGAAAAAAAAGAAAACTTAGGGAGAAAGGGGGAAGAGAAAGATAAGAGTTACTAAGGGAACCATTTGTATTGCCTGTATAAACTCATGACTACAACTCAGTGCGCAAGCTGATGGATATTTTAACATCTGAATAATTACAATCCACATCAAGGTTTTGGGAGAGTGTCAGTAGGTTTAAAGATATGTATTTCTTCAGCTTTACAGCAAAGTCCTTGATGGCTGCAAAGTGGTCAGGCAAGGCCAAAACTTACATGCCCAGTTTCTGAAAGAACTTGGAGAGGAAAAAGAGTAAATAAATTTCTGATTGATGCCTTGTAGTTCAGACATGTACATTATTCAGTTAGTTTATTCAGTTATTATCTGAAGGACCCCCCCCCCCCCCCTCTCCCAAAGGTTTTTGTGATTTAAATTGCTCTGTTGCATTATTAGCAGTTGACAGGTCTCTGCTTTTTATCTGTAGCTCAGATATTGTATTTGAAGTGTAGACCTGAAAAAGTAATATTGAAATGGGAAAGAAAGTTCTGAAATACACAAAGAAAAGTGTTCAGTCAAATAACAGTGAATGTGAAGTAAATATGTTTTGGCTAGAGAGATTAAACAAATGATTATAGCAACAACAGTAAACAGTATTTTTGAGAATGAATAAGTTCTGAGAGAGTAAATTAAGAACATAGTCATAATATTTCATACTAACACTGCATCATTGGTGGTAATTAGTTCTTATTTTGTTAACAATTTCAGAATACAGAACAGAGAAAGTCACCTAAAATCACTGGTGCAGTATTCACCACTTCTGTACACATGGTTATTCCCTGGAACAGCAGAACCACCAATACCACCTGGTGCAACAAAATTTAGCTATTCAACTCGCCTTGGTGAAATACGAATCAGGCTGTGTGACACTGACATGGAATTTCTTGAATTGAAAGTATGAAATATCTTTTGCTTATAATCTAATTTAAAGTTAATAAAAATTGTATGCAGCTCATTTTAATTTAACATCTATTTTGAAGCAGTTTTATTTCATAACTTTTATTGTTAAATTTCAGGTCACTGGCTGTGAAAGTGATTGCATGTTTAAGGCCAATGAAAGAATGGTGCTTCGAGTATATTTGACAACATTAACAATAGATGACTTGTCAGATTTGACTCTCTATTCCAAGGTAGATTATTGTTATGTAGTTTGAAATCAGTTTACAAGTAATAACAGCATAAAAAAATTATTCACAATATAACTGAATGTCATATGTAATTTTTCACAGATTCTCTCTATTGATGAGGATAAAGTCTTTGACTTGAAATATGTGAGGCACAGCCCCAAATTATACACACATTCTGATATGGAAGCCATCAGAGATGATGTCAAGTCTGATGGGAGTTTCCGGCTTCATGTTGGGACTGTTCATATTGTACTCCTTTATAAACTGTTAATTGACTTGCAGGTAATATTTGTTAACAGTATTGAGTGATAAAATAAATGCTGATAATTTTGAAATATTCTATTAGTACGATTTATTTAATAACAACAATTGTCACTGCTATTTTTCTAGGTCATGTTGCCTGAATGTTATGTTGCAAGAACATAATTTTTGAGGCACAGAATATTTAAGGCAATTTTTCATTATCTATAACTTTTTATACAATCTACAGGCTCCGGCAGAATTAACACTGACTGTAGAGCACCATTGTCCTGTCTGTACTATGCATCTAAGTCTTCTAATTACTTGTCAGTGCATTCATTAAATAAATTCAGCTGTTCATTAAATAAATTCAGCTGTGTTCACTTATAAGCATGCCACACAAGAATTCTAGGAACATTTATCAGTAACTCTAAGCATAGTATTTGCAATACTAAATACTGTGATGTGCAGAGTGGAACAAGACTGTATCATCTGGCATAGAGTCTATTAAACCTTCATTGCTTTGGCATCAAGTCTATGTAGGCTTTGTTAATATTTACCGCTTTGCACATTTTTCTTTATTACAAATTTTAGTGTTGATAATAGTTGCCTACAATCTTTGATGGGGACTAGTTTCAAATGCTTGCATTCTTTCTCAAATGATAGCCTAAATTTCAAAAGTTTGGCTAAGCAGAATTAAAGTGATACATTTAAAAGTCTTTTTCATATATCAGGTCAACGAAACAAATGTGGTTTGACCATTTGAGTTGCTAGTCCTTTACACCAACATAATGTTGGAATTTCACATTTTTTCTGACTGTTTCTTCATTTACCTACAAACAGTATGATTACAAACAAAATCCCTGATGAAGTAAAAATGTGCAGTAACTCTGTTAAATATGGATTAGTTCAAGTATAAGAAATACTTAGCCCTTGCTTGGTATCTGGGGTCTTCTTAAACCCCAAGGCACTTTCAACTATAAAGAAACAGTTTTAATTTGAACATAGAGTTCTCATCATCCAGATATGCTTTTCATGGATCTATTATTCGAACTGGGCAAAATATTTATAGTTATATCGTAATGTGATCTTCAATGTTACATTTCAACTTTACTAAGAAAGTAAAAACTTGCCAACAATGCTGTTATAACGTCAAGTTGAACAAATATATTTCAAGGACGACACAATACATGTAAGTCACAGATCAAGTAAACAAAGTAAGACGTGTGTACACTTTAACAGTCAAATCCGAACTGAGTCCGAGTGTAGCAGCTGCTGGCTGGCTGGCCGCTTAGGTGGCGCTGCTGCTGCATGGCTGGCAGACAGCACCGCATGTAGAGGATGCGCGTAACTGCACGGCGGCACTTTGAAAGATCGGCGAGTCACAACAAATGCACCTTCTCAACTGACATTTATATGTCCATTGCCATAACAAATTTATAGAAAATACATATCCCTGTGTGGCTGGAACAAATTCCCTTTTATGAATTGTGTTTTGTGGTTTTATACTTTATTTATATTTTATTCATAATGGATCATAATATGTGCTTTGGAAAGGGCTACACACTTGAGCAGGATTTTGCAGATTTACATAAGAGTGATAGTGATAATGAATCAATTTTTGGAAAAGGGAATGAGAGTGGTGTTGATGTAAATGTGGCAGGGAGATATACAGGTCTGAAATGAGGTGGATGTAAATGAATGTGGAGAAGATGATATTGGTATTCAGGGAATTAGTGCACCTACTCTTGTATTTAGAAGTATTCAGATAACCTATGGCATAGTATCACATGATTTGTGCAAGCAGATTTCCAGGAGTGTAATAGATGAAACAGCTCATATTTCACATCACCCTAGACCACAAATACAGACAATGGCAGATTGTCTCAGACTTTTTATCACCAATCCCATTCAGAGTGTAATAGTAATGCATCCTATAATCATACAGATGACAGTAAAATTCTACACTCATATCTTGTATGCTGGATGGAGCTTGACTATACAGAACTACAGGCATTCTTTGGTCTACTAAAGTGCGCGTCATTTATGTTGGCGGCCGAGTTTAGGTTCGTTCTGCACATCTGACATCACAAAACACAGTCAACCAATGAACAGAGAATGACGTTGCCACATCTCGACTGCAGTGCAGAGCATGGACGAGTCTTCAGTTTTAGAAACGTTCAGTCATAGATAAAGTGATAGAACAAAAGCAATGTCTTTATAGCAGACATTCTTTTATAGAAAGTTTGGAAAAAGCATTTTTTATACTAATTGCTTCATATTATATTAATTAATTAAATGAAACAAGCAATAAGCCTCCTAATTCAGGCGATAGCAAGGAAAGGTGTTTGTATCACTCTCACGAACCGTTCTTTCGCGATAAAAAACAGCAGTAATTGTTTATTTCCTATTGTACTTCGACGAAGCGTGAGTAATTCATAGTCATACCAACAGTGTTTGTCAGTATTTTGCGTGACGTGTTATAGTCCTCATGGCGTTATGTACTCACTCATGGCTTCATGTACTCAGACGAGGTGCGTTAGTGTAACGGTTAAGGAGTTGGGCTGCTACGCGAAAGCTTATGAGTTCAAACCTTGTGCGGTGCTTAATATTTTCATTATTTAAAAACAATATCGAAGTGCCTTACTTCACGAATTATATTCGTTTGAATGCAATTTTTTGAAATTTCTAGTGCTTTGTCTCTTCATTAACCCTTTCGCTGCTGCAGACACGTGCTCTCCGCTGTGCGCGATTTTATCACTGCACTGCCCGCCTGTGCAGACACATGGTGTTCCCACTGCTTTGACACACTTATCATTCGATTTCACAAAAACTATTTGGCCCAAAAATTTGATTTTTACACGTCTTCTTGACAAATGACTTAATTTTGTTTCGATGTTAAACGCAGTTATTATGCAGCATTAAATGTAGTAAACCATTGCACAAAATTTTGAAGAGTTTGCAGAGGTAGAAGTCCATAGCGTATACTTTCCGTATGGTCGATTTTAGTTGCCACAGTGTTGAGAATACTGTATAACAATATCTCATTTAATTTAAGCACGACATAGGTGTCGTATGTAATATTGAGAAATATTCCGTCTTTCGTGACTGTAATAAAAGTATTATTTACACCGGACGCGTTTGGCCTTATTTTAAAGCATTTCAATCAAGGAAAGGTATGGCACATACACAATGGTACTCATGTTCTCTTTCTTGTTTTTGTTCCACAGTCGCAGTTTTACCAATGGTACTGAAATATATTCCTCTTCTGCAACTGTAATAAGGGACTTATTTAGACCAGACGCGTTTCTCTCTTTTGAAGCATCTTCAGTGCACAGTATTTTGTCTCCTCCATTGCCAAGTAACCTTTCGTAGTTTTGTGCTGCGGTAACACAATATTCAATGTTTGTGTTGGCAGATCAGTGTTTTAGCAAATAAATGATGTTTGTGTGTGCCACACACAAAAATTATATTTGACATAGCTCAGAGCACTTCACTGATAGACGGTATATTCAAGTCCTAATGTTTTTGTAAGTCCACAGTTTTGTTTAATGTATTTTGTCTACTTTTGATTGATTGAAGTGCTTTAAAATAAAGCCAAACGTGCTCAGTGTAAATAAAACTTTTGTTAGTCGCGAAAGACGGAATATTTCTCAATATTACATGCGACACCTATGTGGTACTTAAATGAGGTAGTGTGTCAAAGCAGTCGGAACACGATGTGTCTGCACAGGCGAGCAGTGCAGTGACAAAATCGCACACAGCGCGGAATGCAGGGAGCACGTCTTTGTAGCAGCTGCTTCTATTGGCGTGTGCATCGTGTGCAACTGGCAACGCAGCAATCTCCCGCGTCTGGGCGGGCATGCGCGAGCCGCCAAGATAAAAGAATTGAACTATAATAGCTGATTCACACAAGGGACCTGGGAAACCTTTAAGCTAATTTCAATCAGATCAATATGGCTTACTCTTTTTTTGAGCCACAATGAGATTTTCAAGATCTGATGATATTCTGATGTTCATCTGGTTCTATGACAAACCTATGAGAGAATAAAGAAAACATGCTCTGGATTTAAAGCTAAACCTATACAGGCTGTGTTTGAAATGCTCATTGATGCATACATTTTGTCTTATATCCCTGGGCTTTACATTGTAGTTGATAAGCGCCTTGTACTTTCAGAGGATGCTGACCACTGAAGGTGTACATTACTTCAAAATCTAGTGGTACAAGATAAATTGTGCACTGCTGTAGATTGTAAGACCAATTATCGCACAAATACACAGCTGTACATGGGGAAATCTCCTTAATGAAGGGAAATAAATCAAGGGAAATGAGTGGTACACAATTTAGTTGATCACTTGTGGATGATGATGATGATGATGATGATGATGATGATGATGATGATGATGATGATGATTAAATGATGAAGACAACACAAACACCCAGTCCCCGGGCAGATAAAATCCCCAACCTGGTCAGGAATCGTACCTGGGACCCCATGATCCCGAGGCAGCAACGCTGGTCACTGGACCACGAGCTGCGGACCAAAAACTGAATATACTGTGATTTGGAAATAAGAAAAACAGGAGAAATCTATATTTACAGGAATAACAATTATAAACTTCATACTTAATATGCTTAATTAACATTTTGAAGAAGTGATGTGAAGTAGGTCTTAACAATATGCTGGAAGAACTTTTGAATAAGCAGCAATATGAACTATCTATTATTACAACCACTTTCAATTAACATTCCTCATCTTCATAGTATTATTCAACTAAGGTGAACTACATTTGAAAGCTAAGTAGCTTCTCAAGTAGCCTCACAAGAGATGAGTGCACCCTGCTTGCCAACAGTGCTCAGCAGACATGGATCGTCACACATCCAACTCTAAACCAAGAGGTATTATCCGTGAAGCACACAGAAGTTAATGTATTTACTTAAAAATGACTCATTAACTATGTATAGTGAAAATTTGGGATTCTATGTACATTTTATCTAAGATTGTTTGTGCTTTTCTTTGTTAAGTACTGAAATGCAAGGTAACATATGAGGTTCATTTTTAAAGTAAAAACCGATTTGTAATTGAGTAAGAGATACTGTATTTATGAATGTAAATTGTATTACAGACTACAGTATGCACACTTTTTCAATTTTCATCAGTTACCATGAGCATTTAAGCATTTGTCAAGCTGTGGCACCAGCTTTTTTATCCCAGCTTCAAAGAACTCTGCCACCTGGCCATTGAACAGTTAGTACCATAATAGTTTCTTTTAACATGTCATCATTTTCCAAGAGTTTTCCACCAAGAAATTCTTTCAGTTTTGGTTGTGCTTAGTCAGTGCGGTATGGTGGATGATCCAGTAATTCCCAGTGAAACTTGTCCAGTTGTGTCTTTATTCCTGCTGCAACACGAGGCTGAGAGCATTGTTGTGAAGCAGAATGCTGCCACTAGAGAGCAACCACAATTTTGAGTAGTGTGCCTATGCTTTAATAATGTTTCATGGTACCTCTCAGCATTTATTGTCATTCTTCTTGGCAAAAAGGTTAACAGAAGAATGCCTTTCTGGTTCCAAAAACCTGTGGCCATGATTTTCCATGTTGAAGGTTGTTGTCTGAATTCTCATGGTTTCATTGGGGAGTTTGACTGGTACCACTCACTGGATTGAAGTTTATTCTCTGGAGTGTAGTGCACAGTCCATGTTTCATCACCAGTCACAATGTGACTCAAGAACTCTTCACCACCCTTGTCATAGTGCTTCAAAATGGACAAAAAATATGCCATTTGTTTTGTTTTGTGTTCTTCTGTCAGCATTTTCAGCACCCATCTCACGAACATGTTTTGTGTTTGTCAGTAACAATGTGAGAAACCACTAGTCTTTAAACTTGTGTTTTGGCAAATTTCCTCATCAACTTTTTGTGTCAAGTCTACATACATCACAGTGGGCCACCCAGATTGTTCTTCATCATGAACATTTTTCCTTCTTTTATTAAACAGCCTAGTCCATTTATGCACAATTCCATCATTCATTACACCTACACCATGAACTCCAACAACCACTTGTGAATTTCAGCAGAACTAACTTGTTTTGCATTTAAAAACTGCATGGTAAGAAGTACCCATCACAGTATTCTCACAGAAGGAAAAAAGCTCATACAGCTTCATCAGTGATATTACACAGAAAACATTACAAATCTCATTCATGTACTACAATTTCATGAGGATTTTCAGTGCCCGACAAGCTCACATTGTGAGATACAGATACTTGAAAGGTTTCTTCATCACTGAAAACACAAAAATTCTTTTTTTGATTTGTTGCCATTTTGTCAAGGCACTGCACTCATAATGCCAACTGTTGAGCACAATGCTAACATGGTGAGTGTATGGTTCTTTTCTTGAATCAGTAATGTTTGTACATGTAATATTTTGGAAAATACACAACTTTGAAAATGAATGAAGCATTCATAGTTGCTCTGTACATTATGGAACCTAACAGTTACATGATACAATGTCCTTCTTTTCCTTTTTTCATTGGCTTTTGAATATTTCCTAAACAGTTATCCATGTAAGCAACTCATAATTACACACACATAGTAGATCTTGATAAAACACAAATGATGTTAACATAAAACAATATGAAATAACATGCTGAGTTATTTAGTTTACATGAATTTGTTTATATCTCTCTTTTAACTTCCCTTAGAAAGGAGTAAAGTTCTTCATACACTGCAAGGTCTTTGGTTGCCAACAATGTTGGCAGATGTTAGTAACTGGTATTTCTTACCCACAACATCCCTTAGCAGCTTTATTGTGAGGTTCCACCAGTTAATGCATCCTAAAATTATGTGATTTGTGGCCTCCACTTTATCACAGTCACAAAGTGAAGACTTTACTATGCTTATGTGAGGTGGGTGATGTGCAAACCAACCATTTTTGAACCTCAACCACACTGTGGTTAACTGCAAATTTGTGTGAACATGGTACCAAAGCCTGTGTGGTAGCACCAATTTTAATTTTGCCTTATTTTTTCCTTTGGTTGTCTGGGAATCTTGCCAGTCTTTGTCCTACTAATTCTGAATCCTTCACTGGAAGATGTGTCTAGTTTTTATACCTGTGCTCACCAATTCCTTAGTGAATCATCAATCCCACAGTCCAATCTACATCTAGATCTACACTGTGAATAGCATGGCAGACAGTTTGTTCCTCTTTAGCAGTTATTAGGGCTTCTTCTTGTTCCATTCACGTGTGGAGTGTGGGAAAAATGTCCCTGTGCATGCTGTAATTAACCTAATCTTATCCTGACAATCCCTATGGGAGTGATATGTAAGGGGTTGTAGTTCATTTATTCTTAATAATTACAGCCTGTTATCTGAAAAGCTAAAATAGGCCATACAAATATCATTTCCTTGGATTGTAATTAATTATTTATTTCTGATACTTAGTTGTAGTATTTCCATAGAGGTCATCATTTAAAGCTTCTTGAAACTTTGTTAGTAGACTATCTATCTTTAAGAGCCTGGCAGTTCAGTTCTTTCAATATCTCAGTGCCACTCTCCCATGGGCCAGACAAACCTGCAGCCATTCATTCTGCCCTTCTCTGTATATGTTCAGTAGCCACTGACAGTCCTATTTGGTAAGGTTTCCACACACTTGAGCAATATTCTAGGATGTTGTCATGTACTTTCCAATATTAGTTATTACATTCTTTAATCGGATACATGATGGCCCTGCAGCCATTCCTTTCCAGTTGCTTTACATCTTGTGGACCATCAGGTGGTTTTTATGCCCTGATGAAAATATTTAAGTAGAGTTAGCATGGATTAGGAGTCTGAGAAGATGAGAATGTTTTCCTCCAGAATCATATGAGACTAATTGAGGGCTTCCAAGATCTCCATAAGTCCTGTTGTCATTATTGTCATTTCCTTTGCCTGCTTGTGCTTAAATCCTACCTGCAGATAAGTATCTTAAAAGGTACATTCTGTCCCCTCCTGGTTCTCTGAGGCATCCATGTAGAGTATCCTCACCTGTGGGTATTTGGTTCAGAGCTCGCTCAAGGCATACTTTGAATGAAGAGACTGATAAAGTTGAAGAACCTGGCAGATCAAATCTCACATCAGGTTCAAGAACAGTGCAGAAGAAATTGTGTTCAGACATGAACAGTTGTCATGCAGACATGCTTAATTGCACATCTGGTGCTACCTCAGTACATTTGATTGCTAATGGTGGTGATTCTTACACAAACAATATTTATACATGTAGCATATTACTGGAAGTTTCTGGATACAAGATAACAAGGAAGCCTTTGAAAATTCTGCCTTCTTCATTGGGAACTTTATCCTTAAATGTCTGCACCACAAGTGTAGAGTGTGTTCGTTACCTCCCATAAATAATGTATTTGTAGGGGTTGACTTCACGACACCAAGACATATTCAGATCACTTTGTATTTTATTGCATTAAGTTTTCATATTAAAGTGTCCATCTCTGATGTGTAGAACATACTTCCATAGTCCAGGTGTGACTGTACTAGGCCTTGATATATGTTCATGCAGATGTTGTAGTCTGCATCTGACATTACATCTGCCACTGCTTTTAACTTGTTGAGGTTCTTCTCACATTTTGCTACTGCTTCATTTATATGTCCTGTCCATTATAGTTTACAGTCAATGTGTAGGCCAAGGTATTTCACCACTGGCTTCACATGGAGAATGTATGTTCCTAGCATCATAGAGAGGATCTCTTTCATCTGGTGTGTGGTGTAGATGCTCATGGTAGTCTTATTCTGTGAAATGGTTAGGCCATTTTCCTCCAGCCAGTATTTGAGAATAACCATTGCTGCATCCACTTTATCCTGTCCATTTCCGAGGTTGTTGCTTGCTGTGTGTATGCACAGATCATCAGTGTATTGTAGTATATTGATGTTGCTTTTGAAAATTGTGTGCATATTTCCAGTGTAATGTGGATATGTAAAACAGTATTGATGAAAGAACTGATCCTTGTTGGTCCTCTGTTGTCCCACACTGCTATTATCAACTTTCACACAGAAATCTCTGCCTTCAAGTAGACAAATGACACTGAAAATGAAGTAAATAGCGATAACAGGTCACTCCATCTTATTAGCTAATAACCAAAGGTCATCTGCTTCATATCCATTCTCAGTATCCATATAAACCTCTGTTGGGAACTTACTGTTGCTGAGGCAAAGCTGTATATCTATAATAAGTTGTACTAGGGAAAAATTATATATAAAAACAAAGATGAGGTGACTTACCGAACAAAAGCGCTGGCAGGTCGATAGACACACAAACAAACACAAACACACACACAAAATTCAAGCTTTCGCAACAAACTGTTGCCTCATCAGGAAAGAGGGAAGGAGAGGGGAAGACGAAAGGAAGTGGGTTTTAAGGGAGAGGGTAAGGAGTCATTCCAATCCCGGGAGCGGAAAGACTTACCTTAGGGGGAAAAAAGGACAGGTATACACTCGCACACACGCACATATCCATCCACACATACAGACACAAGCAGACATATTTAAAGTGGTCTTTAAATATGTCTGCTTGTGTCTGTATGTGTGGATGGATATGTGCGTGTGTGCGAGTGTATACCTGTCCTTTTTTCCCCCTAAGGTAAGTCTTTCCGCTCCCGGGATTGGAATGACTCCTTACCCTCTCCCTTAAAACCCACTTCCTTTCGTCTTCCCCTCTCCTTCCCTCTTTCCTGATGAGGCAACAGTTTGTTGCGAAAGCTTGAATTTTGTGTGTGTGTTTGTGTTTGTTTGTGTGTCTATCGACCTGCCAGCGCTTTTGTTCGGTAAGTCACCTCATCTTTGTTTTTATATATAATTTTTCCCACGTGGAATGTTTCCTTCCATTATATTGATATCATAAGTTGTACTAGTGTTCATAGGTTTTACTGCCTTTTTGGAAGTCCATCTGTTGTCTGTAACAGACTGTTATGTTGATACCACCATTCCCTCCTATGGTTTATTGTAATTTCTGACACCTTCAATGAACATGACTATAGTGTGATAGATGTGTATGACAGCAATTGATCTGGAAGTTTTCCAGGCTTAAAAATCGGAGCAATTCACGCTGTCTTCAGTTCAGGGGTGCAGTTTCTACTGGATCAAAAATTGCTAAAAGTATTGCACAGTTTAGTTTTTCTTTGTTCCATCTAATATTACAGCAAGGGGTGAACGCTTGATTTAGTGCACTTACTGGTATGGGTTCATCCAAGAAATAGGGCATACCTGCAGCATTGAAATTAACAGTGAGATCCACAAAGTCAGCTGTAAGACATTGTAGAAACACTTTCATCCTGCTAATTGAGAAAGTCAGTCATGGTGCTGGACATCTGTACCTTAACACTTCTGATAGGTAATATCTGTTAGGTTTAATTTTTTCCCAGACAGACAAACTGGATGATATAGCATTATAATTTTGGGATGTTCTTTCACCACATTTTTACATTATTTTCTCTTGGAACAAATGGTTTACTATGTTGAATGTATGCCTTTGCTGATTTTTCAATATTTTTTTCTGAAATTGATGTAATCCACTACTGGGCTTCCTCAAACTTCAGATTTGTTCATTAAGGATTCTATTACAGTTTTACACTGCTCCAGTCTTCCTTGCATTTGTTTCAGTAGTAGCTGTTATATGAAAGTGATCTATCAGGACTTTCTAGTTTATATCAGAGGATGACTGTGCAAATAGTCTGACCCTACTGAATCTTCCACCAATTCCCATGCAGAAGTTATAGCCAAGGATTAAGTTGCAAAACATAGGTCAGCTCCTCTGCTCCATTGCTATGGATGGTTTTCTGCCACTGAGTGTCACTAAGTTATTTTCGGAATTGATCTCTGCAGTTAACTGCCAAATATATCCTCTCAATTAGGGTCCCATGCAGGATGGTGCGAATTGAAATACCACATTATTAATTTTGGGATAGTACTGGAATGATGAGAGTATGCAGATAGTCCTTGCATATATCATTATTCGACACTCTGTATACTGATATTATGCCAGAGTTTCCAGTAAGTGAGAAAAAGGAGACACCTGCAAATTGAAATTTTGTATGAGTAAGCTCTGATGTTAAATTTTTGAATGGGATCCCATGTTTAATTAAAAGCACTGCTCTTCCATAACCACCCTCTCATATCACCATGCACTATGTTAAAACCAGATATAGACATATCAGTTAGTGCAACTAACCAAATATCGCTCATTGTGCAAATTGCTATATGCTGCTTGTGTATAAAAAAGGTAAGCTATTTTTATTACTCCTTGCAGAGAGTGCATTCCGCAGCAGTATACTGTGCGCAAAACTGCCATTTACTAATTATTTGTCAGTAGCTATCAAGACTTTAAGATTGGAGCTTGTATGTTATGGATAAAAGCTTTCAAGTTATTATTTTGCATTGGTCATTGATATGTGCTTTGCTTGTCATACCTCCCAGAACAGTCTTCATAACATGCAATCTACAATTCACCATACACTTACCAGTGTTACATAGTTGTGCAATGTAATGGTACTGATGCAGACATGGATTATGACCTGCCAGTCACCCCAGTTAGTTAAAGAGTTGAACTCCAATGCATAAAAAAGCTTCAAATGTGTGATTACTTTATGAATCAGTTAATTAAATGTTTGATATTAAGGATGTAAGAGAGAAAAAGTTTAGAAGAGGTTTGAAATTATGCTTAAAGTTTGCTGGAAGTCACTCAAAATCGGGCAGAATGATACAAACACTGAGGTTCTGCATGTAAGGAAGAAATTCATGTGGAAGTTGCAAGAACTGAATATAAATACAAATAGAAAAATGTAACTTACATTAAAAAACATTCAAAACATCTCAGTGATGGAAAACAGAGTGAAAAAAAAGTTCCTTGTTATAGGCGATTCTCTGCTGAAAAATGTGGCAGTGCTAACATTCATAGAGGAATCAAATCCCACCAGTTGAAGAAACACTTTAGCAACACTTGCAGGATAGTTCAGCAGAGGCATCTCAGAAGAATTACAAAGGAGTTTTCATCCACATAGGTACAAATTCTCTTAGAAGCAGCACTGAATAGGAAATTGTAAATGAATCAAGAAGTTTAATTTGATCTGCCAGTAATCTCTACAAAACATCTAGAATCATGGTGTGTGGTATTGTCTGCAGAAGATCAGTCAGTGATTGAATATTGCGAGAATAGACCATGATTTAAACATGTAACGATCTAGGTGCTGTGTTCATAAATTTTTAAGCAGTAAATGTTTGCGTAAAGACAGTCTGCGTTTAAATAGGTTAGAATCCAAAATCTTTAGTAAAATGTTCACTGATACATGTAAAATTCTGCAAAATAGGGGAAACTTATAAGAAATGATGGGGATGAGAAATAGTGTTTGGTAATGAAACCAGCAAGTCCAAAATGGTACCCAAGAGAGAGTATGCTTGAGACTATAAATAGAAAAGAATATTCCTACATAATGCACTTGAATATAAATGGTCCAAGAGCTGACTTTTCAAACAGAAGTCATAAAAAGGATGAATTACAAATTATTCTATCTGAATGTAGAAATATCAAAATTCTTTGCCTCAATGAACATTAGCTTACATCTGACAACATTAAAATTCGTAATAAAATTGAAAATTTCAAATTAGCCAATAACTTTTGTAGACGAGAGAAATCACATGGAGACTCTTGCATACTTACTTATTCTGATATAAAATATGAAATAAGAAATGATTTTAAACATTTGAATGAAGAGTGTATGTTTGAAAGCTGGTGTATCAAGTTAAGGGACCTAAATGTCATAGTAGTTTCTATTTATAGAGTGCCAGAGAAAGCTACAATTGAAGCTTTTCTGATGAAATTTCATTGCCTGCTTGAAAAACTCAGAAAAGAAAAAAGTGGAAAGATAGTAATAGCTGCTGACTTCAATATTAATATTGTAGTTGAAAGCAATGATGTGTCCAAATTCTCTGATTTAATAAAAAACTTTCATTTCAAAATAAACTTCATGCAACCCACTAGAGTATACTCACATTCAGCTATCTGTATTGATAATGTTCTAATACATTATGTGTTTGAAGATGTTTATAAATTTTACATGGATTTTCGAATCTCTGAACACTCTGCATTATTCATTGAACTACCAACAATTAAGAAAGAAATTTGATGCAACAAAAGCCATATGAAAAGGAACTTCAATGAAAAAAGGTTCAATTACATTTAGAAATAAGTTAAGACAGCATAACAACAGCTGTCTTTCAAGTAATAGTAACTTCAAAAAAATTTTAATTAACTTTCTTGAAATATTTAATGAAACTAGAACCACACGCAACAAACTGACTAATAAACTTAAATGGATAACCCAGGGTATAAAAATTACTAGTGCCAGAAAGAGGAAATTTCAAAATGAACTGAAATATAACAAAAATGGACATTTTACTGAGTATGTTCGTAATTATAAAGCTATATTTTAATAAAAGTTTTGGAGGGAGCCAAAAAAATGACAAACAAGAAGTTCATAGTACAACATAAAACAAAAGCAGTGTGTTCTGTAGTCAGGTCAGAGTAAGGCGTTAGAGTTATTGGTAATGAAATATCTAGGATTAAAGTAGATTATAGCTTTATTGTAAACCCAGCTCAAATATCAGAGTGTTCAAATGAATTCTTCATAAGTGTGGCAGAATCAGATGTTAATGTATCAGAGTGAAGTAAATCCCTTTGGATTCCAACAAGAAGCTGATTATTTTACGGATTTAAAAAAAGTCACAATAAAGGATGTGGAAAATGTTATATTATCATTGCAAATAAAAACTGTGCTGGGTGGGATGGGATACCCACTAAAGTGATTAAAACAGTGTGTGGCATACTAGCACTTCCCCTAACTAAAATGTTCAACCAGTCTTTTGAAAAGGGATGCTTTCCTGCTGTTTAGAAGTATGCCAAAATCAGGCCTCTGTTCAAGAAACAGTCAAGGGTAGACATAGGAAATTATTGACCTAGTTCTACTCATCCAGTCCTGTCAAAAGTGTAAGAGAAAGTAGCTGCAAACCAGATCAAAAACTTTATTGTAAAAAATGATATTATTATAAGTAACCAATTTGGATTTGAACCAGAAAAAAACACTCTGGATGCAGTGAATAACTTTATTGAAAAGATAGTCTAATAATTGGATTAGAGGAGTAAAGCCCCAGGTATCTACTGTGATCTCACAAAAGCATTTGACTGCATGAACCATGGCTTGCTTATCTACAAATTAGACAAATATGGCCCGAAGGACAGTTCTCTAAATTGACTAACATCATACTTACACAACAGAAAACAATGGGTAACTATCACATCAGAGTCAGTGAAAATCGAGCTCCATCGTAAACACTCTGGATACCTTAGAAAACTGGTTCCAGTTAAATGGGTTGAAACTGAACATTACAAAACCCATATGATACATTTCAAAACCAAACATTCGAAATGTGTGGAACTTAATATACAACATGACAATCAACTTATGAAAGAAGTTGATATGGTCAAATTCCTGGGACTAAATGTGGACCATAACTTAAGCTGGAATACACATATTGACTTCTTATCAAATAAACTAAGCAGTTTTTAATTTGCAATGCAAGTACTACCAAATTCCACTGGCCTGGGTACGTGAAAAATTGCTTATCATAGTTATTTTGAATCTGTCATTAGATATAAGATAATTTTCCGGGTAAGCTCAAGTATTGTGTCTCAAATACTGAAACTGCAAAAGAAAATTGTCTGTTTCATGTGTACTGCTCAGCAAACAGAGTATTGTCACCCATTATTTTGGAAATTGCAAATCCTGCCTGTTCCCTCCATATACATTTATGAAAGTGTAGAAGAATTCAAAGGGGATGAAATGATCATTTGAGCAAGGATTTATTTTATTTACATTTGAAGATTGCAGCAAGATGCTCCTCCCTTAGTTGGGATTGGATTGATAGTGTAACTTGGGCCAAGGCGGACTGGGCCCACAGGGATAGTACAAATAGACAAAGTACTAAGTTTAATCGTCTCGCAACATGTAAACCACAAGAAGCCCCTTCTGGGTGATCCATTGTGAATCTCACAGAGAAATCATTTGACGATGCAACGATGTCAACCCTTGCAAAAGGTTTAAACTTTGCTCCTACATCTTCTTCACCTCCTTTAATGGATTTCATCACTTCTATTGAGGAGGCTATTACACCTCTTTTGGCAGATTCTGCAAATGAAATTTGATGGGAATCATGTTGTACCTTGCTGAAATGTGCACCACAATGGAGCAACATTTCTCCAGCAGAAAGAGCTGCTTTTCGCAACCTCCAGAAGATATTGGTGGGGTCATATTCCCTGCTGATAAGGGTAATGCTACAGTCCTTTTGACAAGGGAAGCCTACAACGAGAAATATAGTCAACTATGTGATTCTATGTACCGCAAAATTGATAAGGACCCAATGAGTAGTATATCCAGAAAAACTGCTACTCTTTTGAACAATACCTAAACAAGTTATCAAGAGGCTGAGACCACACAATACGGTTCCAACAAGTCTGTATAGGCTGCCCAAGATTCACAAGGATGGTGCTCCACTATGATTGATAGTGAGTAATATTGGTGTTTCTACTTATTCAACTGCAAAACATCTGGGCGCCTTACTCAAGCCATATGTGGATAAGTGCTGCCAGCGTACATATAATTCTAAGGATTTTATCAGTCATTTGAAGACTGTTAAGCTGAGCAGCTTGGATTTACTAGTTAGCTTTGATGTGGTCTCACTTTGGTAAAAAGTGCCTTTATTTGACTCGCTACATCTTATTGGTAACTTGTTCACTAATGATTTGATGGCCTTGTTTGAACATACTCTCTCCTCTACTTATTTTTTATTTAATAACAAATTTTTTGAAGAAACTGATGGTGTCGCAGTGGGGAGTCCCTTGTCCCCTGTGGTGGCCAATCTTTTTATAGAAGACTTTGAGGAGAAAGCTCTTGAGTCTTCCGTTTTAAAGCCTACAGTTTTTTGGCATAATGTAGATGATACTTTCGTTGTATGGCCTCATGGCAGACAAGGACTGGAAAAATTCCTTTGTCATTTAAACTCTTTACATGAGAACATCAAGTTTACTATGGAGATTGAGAAAGATGGAACTTTACCCTTTTTAGACATGTTAGTACGCCGTAAGAATGATGGGTCTTTGGGACATTTGGTGTACAGAAAACCTACACTTACAGATCTATATATTCAGGCGTCCAGCTGCCATCATCCGACACAAACCACCGGTGTTCTCAGTACTTAAATTCATCAGGCGCATGTAATATTGGATGCTGATAGCCTTAATTAAGAATTAGTGCATCTGGAGAAGGTTTTTAAAGAGCATGGCTATACTTCGCATCAAATACGGAAGGCCATGCACAATTATAATAACAAGAAGCAATGCTCTGAGGAGACTGATGACTGTAAATCAACTATGTTCCTTCCATATGCTGGGAACGTATCTTCTAAAATAGGCAGATTGCTTAGGAAGAATAATATCGTGTGTTATCTTCTGTCCATCAGGAAAGAGCAGGGCCTTAGTCAGTTCCATTAAAAATGATTTACAACTGAGGAAGGCAGGTGTTTATAAAATTCCCTGTGAGTGTGACAAGTCAGATGACACGAACAGTCCAGGAACACTGTGTAGAACACGAAAGACAACCGTCTGTGGCAACCCTTAAAATCAGCAGTAGCAGAACGTTACATTTCCATGGGACATTCAATGGAATACAGTAACACCAAAATTATAACACCAGTTTCCAGCTTCTGGGACTCTGTAATTGAAGAATCCGTGGAAATACATCTTGCTGACACTTCAATTAATCCTGATAACAGCTTTCAGCTGGATAAAAATTGGAATAGAATTATTAAAATTATGCGGTCACAGCAGAATCGACATGCTCAGTCAATACTCAGCAATTAGACTGTTCTTACTTCATCACTGTGGGCAGCATACACTACTTGACTGCCATGTGCATGTCACCTCCTAACACATGCTCCATAAACTGCCATCACGATTTGCATGCACGGAATTCGCTATAAATACCATGACTGCATCACGTCTCTTCAGTGATTTGTCTACTCACCTGAGGATGCTGGACGTCTCTGGACCAAAATTTTGTGACAGAATGTTGATGGGATCTGGCTGCAAACCCAAAAATTACTATAAGAAAAAATACTGGTAGTAGTTTGCCCAAAGACATTAGAGGTAGGTGACCTAAATTCTTATCCTTGCTTCCATAAAGACTTGAAGCAGATGAACATTTGATTCAACATACATATTTATTTGCTGTACAGTCTGAGCTCTGTCACTTAATGGTTCTGCAAATGCTGCTGCAGCTTCTACATGATTCCTGGTAGTATCATTAGGATGTCATCTACACTGCCTCTATGCATACATATGCATTTTATCCAACCTGCTCCTTTGCTGCTCATTGTTTCTGACAATCATCATTAGCTTTTGCAAGTTCATCTCAGGGCTTGTCATTTTGATATCTTTATCTTGTACTGAGCTTTTTTACTGTGTGCTTATCTGATATCATCTTTTCTGTCTCCTCTTGTTTTATTCCTTGATGCTATTGCATCTTGCATATCCATTTGAGGTCCCCTTCCTGCAGAGCTTTTAGTGAGAGTTGCCAATGTTTTAAGGGTTTTAGATAAGTCATGCTATACTCTCTCTCTACAGTCTCTACTATCCATAGTGGAGTGTCCAGTGCAGTCCCTTAGAGATCAAAATATCCATAATTCACTCTTTTCTGTCTTCTAAATTTCACATGCACTTTGAATTTATCAGTTGCCCAATGAAAAATTTGTTAATGTATGATATTTTATGTAAGTACATTTACATTTATGTAATGTAAATATTGAAATGTTCTGTTATTCACGCACTAATTGCTTTTGCTTTTAAATCTAAACATATATTTTCTTTTTATGTTGGATAAATACCATGAAGATCATCAATGTAGATCAAAGCTGTTTTCATCAAATGATAATTCATGAAAATGCCACTTTAGTAGCTGATAGGCCCATTAAATCCATGGCCAGTGAAGGATAGAAGACAAAAACCAGTCACTGACTTAATAATGTGCTTATTAAGAACAGAAATGGCGTTCCATTAATTGAATACCCTTGCAGAATAATAGCATCCTCTGAAGAAGGAGGAACTAATGAGAGATAATTCATTGAGCTGCCTGTTCACAATGGTATTTAATTGTACAAAACGGACATGAGCTGTAAACTGTATAACATTACAGAACGTGAAACATAAAATCTGTCTAGCTTCAAGAAATAAACTCATCAACAACTTTTTATTACCACTTGGACATGTGTTCTTTTGGCATTATTTAAATTTATTATATAAGTGAGAAAATATAACATTTTTCCAGACGCTTCTGTGGATCTGATGTCTGCTTTGCAACATTTTGACACTGTATGAGGGTCATTCAGTAACTAATGTCCCACAGTTTTTTTCTCATTGCGTATTTATTTTTGAGATCTAGAATTTGGTGACAATATCAGTCAACATTTCTTTTATGTGTACTATCTTTCTACATAATCCCCATCACATCCTAATGTATTATTCCTGTGTTGTGTAAGAACATGTATTTCCTGTTCATAAAAACCTTTGACCTGTGCTTGTAGCCATGCTTTTTATGGCATGAATTATGTTCTCGTCATGTTCAAAGTGTGTCTCATATTGAGATGTACGTCCAACAGAGCCAGCTCTGAGCTATAGAGTGGATGAGACAATGATGTCCAACACAGTTTGGCAATGTGTTTTCCAGTTCTGAGACTTGTGCGTGGGCATGCATTATCATGTTGAAGTAAGATTACTTTATATTTCTTGCAGACTGAACACACCAGAAATGGTTCTCAAGTTTTTCAGTCTACATATACACCTCTAAATTAACCATTGATCCATTTGGCAACACATCTGAGAATTGCACCATCACTATCCCAAAACATATCATGACTTTTCCAGCAGAGAGAGCTGCCTTGACTTTTTTTTCTTTTTTTCATGATTGTGGGTGGTGCCACTCGAGTGACTGCATTTTTGTTTCCATCTCAATGTGATGTATCAAGGTTTTGTCACCTGTAGCTATTAATGACAGAAAGGCCTCTCCATTAGCCTCGAACTACTCCAACTGTTCAAATGAAATAGCTCTCCTTTTAATCTTCTGATCTGTTGTGAACATTTATGGAACACATGTTGAGCGTACCTTTGAATATCCAAGAGTCTCAAGCATTGTGCACACACTACCATCAATTATAATAAGAAATGAACAAAAATTAACTTGACAAGTTGTAGTGCATAGACATAATGCCCCATTAGATTAATCATTATTCATTCTATTAACACCTTAACACCTCATTTTCCATAAATACCATCATCAAGGAGAATTTTTGTGGATGTGGAACAAGTCATCAACTGCTACATAACCTATATTTCATTTACCATTTCACCCCTCTTCAGAGTGAGCAGGCAGACTGAAGCAACAGCATTACTGTGTTCTTCTAAACACGTGGGCTAGGCTACTGCGTATGTGGCCACAGATAAAAAAGCACCAAAGATGTTTATCAGCAGCAAAGAGAATGCATAAATTGAATCTGTAGTTGTGTGGTCAAACCATGCTTCGATATCAATGTAGGCTATAATTATGAGCTGTACTGGAGAAGCATCATTGCAAGTTTACTACAGAAAGTGCCTGACTGCTTGATTTTCTCCAGCTGACAATATCAGTCAACCCTGTTAATTAAATTCTTCACCAAATGATTTTTAAGTTAATTAATTTAATCTTCTGTAACAATCCAAATAAAACTTTGATTATTTTGAATAACTATGAACTCATTCTGTACTTAACAGAAAGTATAAAAGAAAAACCAGTACTACTTAACACAGTTCTGATCTATTTCCTACTGTTATTATTTATTGGGTCCAAATGAAATAATATCAACATATACATACATACTCTGCAAGCCACCATATGGTGTGTCGCAGAGGGTATCTTGTGCCACTACTAGTCATTTCCTTTCCTTTTATACTCGCAAATAGAGCAAGGGAGAAATGACTCTTTATATTCCTCTGTATGAGCTCTAATTTCTTTTCTTATATTTGTGGTCCTTACACAGAATGTATGTTCATAGCAGTAGAATCATTCTGCGGTCAGCTTCAGATGCTGGTTCTCCAAATTTTCCAAGTGTTCTGTAAAAGGAATGTAGCCTTCCCTTCAGGGATTCCCACTTGAGTTTATGAAACATTAATCCTTGTATGCTGATTGAACCTACTGGTAATAAACCTAGCAGCCCACCTCAGAATTGCCACAGTGTCTTCCTGTAATCCAATTTGGTGGGGGTCCCAAAAATTTGAGCAGTACTCAAGTACGGGTCATACTAGTGTTCTGTACATGGTCTCCACTACAGACAAACCACACGTTCCTAAAATTCTTCCAATAAACAAAAGTAGATCATTAACCTTCCCTATTACTGTCCTTACAGGCTTGTTTCATTTTATATCACTTTGCAGCATTTCACCTAGATACTTAATTGATGTGACTGTGTCAGGAAGTACACAATTAATGCTGCATTTGAAAAATTACATGACTGTTTTTCCAACTCATCTACATTAACTTACATTTTATAGGATGATGAACTTCACTTGAAAAATGGTATGTGTATTTATTGCATGAACTTATGACTGAAAATAATGCTCACAATAGTTACTGACAGGTTAATGTAATATTGTCTCCATATTCTCTCTATAAGCCCATATGTTTTGTGTAATTCAACTGCACACTTGCATTGTGAACTACAAATCCTTAACAGCACAATTTGAAATTTGTGTTGGTCTCTACATATTGTTAATTTTTCCTGTTCCATCATGCTTTATATGTTCATGACCAAATAGTTGGTGAGATGCAACAAGCAGTTCTTGTCCATGTAGTTCTAAGAAGCTAATTTCTTGTAATGGTATGCATATTTTGCTAGCTCTGAAGGGAATAATATTATCAGCATTTGAGATTTGAAAATCATGCTGAGTGACCAATAAATACACTCCTGGAAATTGAAATAAGAACACCGTGAATTCATTGTCCCAGGAAGGGGAAACTTTATTGACACATTCCTGGGGTCAGATACATCACATGATCACACTGACAGAACCACAGGCACATAGACACAGGCAACAGAGCATGCACAATGTCGGCACTAGTACAGTGTATATCCACCTTTCGCAGCAATGTAGGCTGCTATTCTCCCATGGAGACGATCGTAGAGATGCTGGATGTAGTCCTGTGGAACGGCTTGCCATGCCATTTCCACCTGGCGCCTCAGTTGGACCAGCGTTCGTGCTGGACGTGCAGACCGCGTGAGACGACGCTTCATCCAGTCCCAAACATGCTCAATGGGGGACAGATCCAGAGATATTGCTGGCCAGGGTAGTTGACTTACACCTTCTAGAGCACGTTGGGTGGCACGGGATACATGCGGACGTGCTTTGTCCTGTTGGAACAGCAAGTTCCCTTGCCGGTCTAGGAATGGTAGAACGATGGGTTCGATGACGGTTTGGATGTACCGTGCACTATTCAGTGTCCCCTCGACGATCACCAGTGGTGTACGGCCAGTGTAGGAGATCGCTCCCCACACCATGATGCCGGGTGTTGGCCCTGTGTGCCTCGGTCGTATGCAGTCCTGATTGTGGCGCTCACCTGCACGGCGCCAAACACGCATACGACCATCATTGGCACCAAGGCAGAAGCGACTCTCATCGCTGAAGACGACACGTCTCCATTCGACCCTCCAGTCACGCCTGTCGCGACACCACTGGAGGCGGGCTGCACGATGTTGGGGCGTGAGCGGAAGATGGCCTAACGGTGTGCGGGACCGTAGCCCAGCTTCATGGAGACGGTTGCGAATGGTCCTCGCCGATACCCCAGGAGCAACAGTGTCCCTAATTTGCTGGGAAGTGGCGGTGCGGTCCCCTACGGCACTGTGTAGGATCCTACGGTCTTGGCATGCATCCGTGCGTCGCTGCGGTCCGGTCCCAGGTCGACGGGCACGTGCACCTTCCGCCGACCACTGGCGACAACATCGATGTACTGTGGAGACCTCACGCCCCACGTGTTGAGCAATTCGGCGGTACGTCCACCCGGCCTCCCGCATGCCCACTATACGCCCTCGCTCAAAGTCCGTCAACTGCACATACGGTTCACGTCCACGCTGTCGCGGCATGCTACCAGTGTTAAAGACTGCGATGGAGCTCCGTATGCCACGGCAAACTGGCTGACACTGACGGCGGCGGTGCACAAATGCTGCGCAGCTAGCGCCATTCAACGGCCAACACCGCGGTTCCTGGTGTGTCCGCAGTGCCGTGCGTGTGATCATTGCTTGTACAGCCCTCTCGCAGTGTCCGGAGCAAGTATGGTGGGTCTGGCACACCGGTGTCAATGTGTTCTTTTTTGCATTTCCAGGAGTGTATATTATTTATCAATGTTGAAACACAACTACTGTCTGTTCAACTGCAGCATGAAGACCAGTGTTTCCACATGTGTTTGGCCACATCCTCAATTACACATGAAATTCATTAAAGTTGACTGTTTTGAGATAAAATGTGATACAACAACAAATATAGTAGATTTTTCATGAAGTTGGTACTCTACAACTTTTGAGAAGATATCAGAGAAAGGAAACTGTGACGAGATTAGGGATGAAGGAAGGCATGTGGTGGAATATCATTACAGATATGTCAAACACAATTTTTTAAAACTTATTAATTTTCTGTGAAGAGAAGCTGAGGGGGTGAAAACTGCAAAATAGAGAGTGGCTGGCATTTCAGATGCAAATGAGATAATATGACTGGTGCTGTGTACATTTTTATTGTATTACAGAGATAAAAATAAAATGACTGATAAATGAGGCAAAGAGCCAGTGCTAAAACATCACAAAATACCTGGTATGGCCATTATATTTCTTAATTATTTTCAGAGCATAAAATTAGAGAGAGAAAAACAAGGGAAAAATTACATAGTTCAGATGTTGCATTATAACCTTTATAATGCTGGTTTTTGAATGAGTGAAGACCTGTGTGAATTGTAGCATGTACGTCACAAATGCAGAAACTCTCATACATTACTGTGTTCCTTTTTTTTCAATTATTTGTTAACCTCCTGTATCCATTAGTTGATGTCACCTACTCCAAAATTCCTTCAATGTTGACTCAGCACAATTTTTTTCTCTACTGTGGAGCTTCTCACTACATCTTTCCCACTATATTCTTGTCTTGTCATGGGAATACCATTATTGGCTTCTATATTAACTTCAAATGTCATGAATACTACACGAGAGAGCAGCTTTTGGTTTGGTGTATCAGTATCACTGTAGACTAATGCTACAGATGACATTTTAGACAATTCACAATATAGTAATATGTACTCATTACAAATTGCCCATTCTATCAGCTAAGCACAAACAGCTTTGCTTGCTGAACAATGTTGTTTAGCCACACTTGTTATTTGAGAATTATCTAAAACTGGTAGCATCAGTTCTTTTTCTGCAGGACTGTACTTGAATGATGTAGTTACTTGTTTCATATGGAAAATTTAATCTTTTTTCCAGCATTTCTTTGAACCATTCATTCATGCAAGCACAGTTCTACAAACTTATCACAGGGTGGAAAAATGGATACAACAGCAGTCTGCACAAATTCGGACATGCAATACTAAACTTCATGTATCATTAGATATACATGGTCCAACATTACTGCTGCCACAGAAGTCATCTTCACCTAATGTAATTATAGTTGACTCAGGTATGTTATTCATGTATACCTTTTCATATTAATCCAAGTTGTTGATATACTTATAGTGGTATGTTTTAAAACTCTCATAAAGAATTAAATGTAATAAAGATTACTTTATAGAGCTTGCTTATTTCACTGTTGCAGTTTCAGCATTTGGGCCATTATCAAGTGGTATTGCAAAAAAAGTGTGCTTCAGCACATGTCAGCCTTTAAAATACTTACATGTCAGAATTTAAAATCATCTGATATGTATACATTTTGTCATCAGAACTACAGTCAACAGTGTACATGTTGTCTTTTAAAACAGTTTCTACTTCAAGCAGAATTGAGGCTATAAGATAACACACTTAATTTTTCTTTCATTGAGCTAATTGTCATTGTTCTAGTTCAGAAGTTTGCTCATAAAAAGAATTACAGCACAAAAAAGGATATAATTGGCAGGTGAAACCATGAGAACTAGGTTCTTTAAATTTATAAATATACAATAATTATAGAACTGAAAAAAATTGCCTTGAACAGGCTGAGATTTAGATATTTGATTATTTGAAGCATGTAGCACAGACATATAATTTGTTGTGTCTCTTTAGTCAATTAATATTTTACTTTTATACACAGTGCATCTGATTTGATCAAAAATCTGTTTTACACTCAGTCAGCTTTTCATACTTTTTCATTTCTTACTCTTTATGTTCAGTTTCAAGCAAATATGTTTATTGCAAATATTTAAAATCCACCAGACAATTCCACATATTTTTATCAATTTAATCACAATCCCTTGTTTGGTTAAATGCATTTTGTATCCACTTTCTCAACTTTGTAGCTGACAGGTTGTACTCTCTCATCTGGAATTAATGTGAGAGAAGACTCAGCTAGCCAGATCATTTTTAGAAACATAAAATGAGACACAAGATATCCATAAGTTCATTTTTACTTTTTAATTGTAATATGTTGTCATTCTGTGACAGTTCATTCTCTTGCAGACTGAATGAATTATTGTTGATTATTTGGGAGAATGTGATTAGTCTCTAATTATATGCAACACTGTTTGATTGAGAGAAGTGACTAACTTTACTTTTTAGTAATTTCCCAAAAAGAAATTATTCTGTTACATAACTAATTGTTACCAAAAGTGGAGTATTCATTGTAACAATACTTCTGAAACTTGTCATTGGTACTTTTTGGACCACAGATCCATATCAAACTGCCTTGTCTTAAAGGTATCAAAATACCTAATGCTGCAATGGTGTTTCAACAACTTTGGGGAGAGTTTTTTTTTCATTACTTACATGTATAGATCAAAATCTCCAAAATGTGTTCTAATTTAATAATGTTCACTTTGCATCAGGCTCCTAGGAATGCTTTCATATAATTGTGAAAGTAAAAAAATATAAAAAAGCTGATGTCACCTACCTGTTGTTTGATTTTGCTATTACTCCAAGGAAACCACATTGGAAATTTATATTTTATCTATCATTCTAATTTTGGTATTTAGATATGTGTTAGATATTACAGTACTAATAATAAATACAGATACATGAATTTTATTGTCTCCACAACACTGTCTTTCCAGCATGTTATACTTTTTTGTGGTTTACAACATAGTGTCTTAATACAAAACAGATAGTTTTGGTGTTTGCAGGAAACAAAAATGAAATGAAAAACATAAAAACTGGTTTTTATTCCCCATCCATTACACTGAAATGCCAAAATGTATTGTGTACTTCTGAATAACTGAGTAAAAGTCACTGTAAACAGGATTTAATCAGTTGGGTGCTATTCTGCATTGTTAAGTTTTGAAATGCACCTTGTTGTAATTCCTGTGGGACATATTTCACCAGCAAGTTCATCTGTTCCTCAACAGGAGTGCATTTCAGTAATGGACTGCCACCTGTTTCATCTAATTTTGATTCACTGTGTTGGTTCATGTTGGGCCATAATGTAAGTGTATCTTCTTCTCTGTAACAATTTTGCTTATATGGTTTTCTAAATTAGTTTTGAAAGTGTATGTTTATCCCAAATAGAGAAACTAAAATACCATACCACCATCAAATTCAGCCATAGCTGAATGTTAAAAACCATAAATAAATTACACAACATGGCTTTAGCAATTAAAGACTTATAAATAGCTTGATGTCGTAGACATTCCAGAAGACTGAGTGTGGTGAAGTTTACATAGGAAATAGATATGAGAGTTTTATGCAGAGGGGTGTAGCATTTGCTGAATGCTAACAGAAGGCAGATGTAGAAAAAAGTTTCTCTGCAATGTTTTGACTATTTGAAAATAATCAAGAATTGAAACAATTAACATAAGGAAGGTAAAATTAATCCTCCATGTCTATCTCAATGATGTTTGAAATGTAGAAACCTCTAACAACACAGAGACATAAATATCTTTCAAGTTTGCACCACACCTATTATATTTGACCTGGCTGAATAAAATAGAGATTTTAGCACTGTTAATGCAAGAGCCTCATGAAAACAGGTCAGACCAGGGCTCCCCACCTGAAGCTACATCAGGAGTGAAGTGTTAATCCAACAAGTACTGTCACCATGTAGTTACCACATATCCCAGGCTGACAGAGTGACCAGAGTCATAATATCATCAATGTAGCAGAAAGGTAGAGTTGCTTTGACATTGGTGACCTGGTCACTACATGACTGAGTCGTGGCACAGTTGTGGCTTAGTGATGGAAAACAATGCCTTTTCAAAACAGGGACAAGCCAAGCCCACATAAATGGTACTCATTTTTAGACAGATATGTGCAGCCCAACAGATGCCAACTTCAAAGGGAGGTCTACTCCAGTCTTTGAGGCAATATGAGTCTGTGAGTTGCTACTTCCAGATTGGCCTCTGTGAGCTGTGGGTGTAGTATCTGCACCAAGTCTGATGTTACTGTCTTAGTACCATCCAAATGGGAGGCCTACACACCCACCTATGCCTGTTCAAGCATTTCTTTTGGTGTCTGCCTTCTGCTTGCATCAACAGGCATTATTCACGAGACTCATCTTCTTCACACTGGATTCACAGCATGATTCTGCATTCTCTGGTGTGCCCTGCCCTGAGCAGCATAGCTGCATCTAGTCTGTGTGGATGGAGGCCCAGGCGGTTGCAGGTACTTCGTATCAGTACTCTTGCTGAATCACTGCCATCTTTGTTTCAGTGATCGAGTGACACCTCAGGCTGCCAGTGACAACAGGTTGCTTGCTGATTGCAGCACCTCGTCACCAACTGAGTACAGCTTATGCCTCAGGGGCATTGACAACATTGAGCACTGTCATGATTGTTGCAGTTTGCTGCACAATGAAATGAATGTTTAACAGTGTTGTTTTCATGATGATTATACCAGTCAGCAATCAGGTATGCACCCACTGCTTCACTGTTATCCTGCCCCAGGTCATGAACTACTGGTTTCCTGGCCAGTGGCAACCCATTTCCACCACCGAATGTAGAGGTCATCCAACTCTGACCTCTATACAAGCTACAATTCTCTTCTTCATGTGTATACACATTCTCACATCCATAACCATACAGACAACCAAGTGCACCCCACCTTGGGTGTGGTTTAAGTTTTGGGATATCCTTCATATGGATCATATTTCAGAGAAATATAGTCACATTTGAATTTAGCCACCCATTTATTAATTGTTGGAACTGAAGAAACATATTCCTTATTTAACAGTCACTAACTTATGATGAATTTTATAATGGCAACATATTACAGTTTCTCCATCCCATGGTCTCTGCAGCTGAAGAAACAAAGAAGGCAAACAAAAATTGCTATGAGACTATACCAATGTGCCATTATGACAGTCGAAAGATAATTGAAACTCAAACATCTCAGGGCACTTAAATATTGTTGCAAGACACTATTCTTCCATGGAAACCTTCTGAGAACAGTATCTATGCATTCAGTTTCAAATATGATTGTAGCTTTTTCTGAAAATTACTCATTGAGTGGGTTAAAACACATATTGTCTTCGTCATGTTGCAGATGAGTGACAGCACTTCCACAACTGAATGGGGACATGCACCAGAATATCTGTTGCATCAACTCCTCCCTGATGATAACTCGGGTAGAGATCAACATGAACATACACACATTAGGTCAAGTTTACACGAAGATCATGACACCAACATTATCAATTATCTATGTGGAGGCACTGGCCAAAGTTTAAAAAGGATGGAACCCCTAGACCTGATGATATCCAAACAATTTTGCAGCTGCTAGCACTACAGATTTCATTATATATTCCCTCCTAAATTGGATGGATCAAGTCACTGATGTAGATGAAATTGTGGCATATGCTGATGATCTCCTAGTAGGCCTTCCTGTAAATTTAACAGTCATCTGGAAAATAAATCCTTAGTGAGCTGGAGTGGATGACAAAGTGGTGCAAAGGAAAGAAATTGATGGTAGCAGTACAGAAAATAACCTACGTGCTGCTTTGAGATAAACTGTCAGTAACTAGAAATCCATCATGGAAATTGGAGGATATCTCAACATCTAAAAAGCTGATGTGCATATTCTTGGGTACAAACTTATGGGAAGCTTTGTAGTGACAACATATCAGCAGTAGTGGATCAGGCTTCTTATTTAATGCATGAAATAAAAAATACGGGAACCACTAATTTCATATTACCACAGTCTGTCATGGAAGCGTACCACAGAGATTCACAGTGATATTTTGGAGCCAGTGTATTGGTGTGCTGACTCTGCATAGTGTAGCACCCCTTTGCAGGAAGGGGAGGTACGAGTGGGTGGTGGAGCGAGGGTGGGAGCCCAGGAGGCTCTAGAGAAAGGCAGCTGCAAAAGTAACAAGTTCTTTATTGAAACATCTGTGCTGTATTGTACAGCAGGTCAGTGGCCAGCTGGCCATTGATTTCTACTGATCTGGTTCCTTGCATGCCCCATGATCCTGATGTCAAATCTTCATGGTACACTGGCACCTTCGTTACGTAAGTCAACTGTGCAGTTCCCGCACCAGTAGCGTGTACTTGACGATGGGTTATCTACTTTGTACCTGGGCAGCACCCAGCAGCGTCATGGCATGGCATTCCCTCCATGATTATCTGCACATCCTGCAATGGCAGAAGACAGCTGGTGTACAGGGGGTGACCCACGACCTCCTGGCAGGAATGAGTCGTACTACTGATGTAGATCGGGGATGGTCTGCTGCACCATGTTACAAAGGCAGGGAGGGACTTATTGCATAGAGCTATTGGCCTGCCATTGACTCAAACTGGTGACCTCTGTTGGCAGATCCATGTGCTGACCTCATCCTTCATAGCTCTGTTATTGTGGTAGAATTACGAGACTAAGAATAATTTTGTTACAAAATACCGAGTACTTATTGTCAGCAGTAGCATGGTTGTTGTGCATTTGTTGTGCTTATAGTCACGTATCCTAATGCACCACTGCCACTATCAGTGTGGAAATCTGCATTGTCCCTTTCTGCCTGAGTCTGTGCAGTATCACTGAATCTGTTGTTTCAGCAAGCTAACCTGCCTCACAACATCACACTGACCTTGTTGGATTATTACAGTGACAACATCCCATGCTCATCTGCAGTCAGTGCTACTGCAATACATCATCGTTCAGGCTCACACTAATATGCCAATATACGGTTGGTATGTTGCATGCCTGCTACCATCTTCCAAAATTAATAATAATATCCTGCACAAATTTTCCAAGAACTCCCCACTTCACTGCATGTGTGTGAATGCCATAACACTCAAACTATGCATGTCTTCCTGTAAGCAGGAATCAAATTAGAATATACAGTCATGTTCAGTCAGTTTTAGTTTCTTCCAATACTATGACTTGCATCCCTTCCATTTTTGCCATCAACATATCACATCCTGAGGACAGTGACTAATATCACCATTCCTCACTCCTCAGAAGGCTGTTGCCACTGGCAAGCCCAGTCACATACAAAAAAATAACAGAAAATTTTTTCACACTAACATAACTTATTCACCACAGCCCTCTACTTAAGCAAATGTATTTTTAAAAAATCCATGACGAACACCCCTCATCATCTTGATCTTAATGAATATGGTACTTTGTGCAGAGGCTCAACCACATCTTCTTGTGTCTTCCTTAGATAGCTCTTCCTCGTGTTCTTCTCTTGTTCCACCCTCAAAACTCATGGAATCAGCTCTAGACTACCTCTAAAAGGTCTTACACATCCTCCATATACTTTCATCAGTCTTGTTGGCAACCTAACCTCATTTTTACTGGTAAAGTAGTCATTACCAGCTGAGAGGGTCCATGATATCTTGCAGTGAACTTTTTCATCTTTCATTTTGGCATGCAAGAGCTGGATAACATCATACACTGTCCTACTTTATGCTGCGGTAAACTTGCATTATGTTTCACTGATTCCTCCTCTGTAATGCCTTCATATTCACCTTTGTTACTCATTTCCATACTTCTCATATTGTTTTTACAAACTCATGGACCGACTCCCCATCTTTACTTTTCTTTGCCTTTACCAAATCAAATGATGATGGCATTTTGCGACCAAACACCACCTCATATGTGGATATCACAGTTTTCATGTATACATTTGAATTATACACTGACACAACATACCTTAGATGTGTATCCCAGTCACTGTGATGTGCTGTCATGTAGTACCTTACCATTTTCACATTTGGCTTGTGTGCTACCTAATACTCAAACTTGCTTTGTCTCAAGGCCCTTCTTGCCAGCCTACTAAACAGGTCCTTCAGCCCCAGTAACCACTTCAAAGCAGTGTGACTGGTCACTACCTGAAAGTTTTTCCCATAAAGATAACATCTAGAATATTTGATACTATAAATGAGGCTCAACATCTCTTTCTCTTTCAATGAATAGTTCTCCTCCACCACATTCAGCTGCCTTGATGCATAGGCTACAGTAACAATTTTTACCATTAATCTCCTGATTCAGGACATAACCTCCAAAGCTTGATATGACGCATCACACAAAGGGATAAAGTACTTCAGTGGAAGTCTGGAAATATTGGGCTTGATGTTGAAGCACTTGTTAATTCTTCAAATGCACACTGACACCCTTCTGCCCATATGGATTTCACATCATTTCTCAGCAACTGCGTGAATGATTTTGCTATGTCAGCAAATCTTTTCATGAAACTTCTGTAGTAATTTGAGATCCTGAAAACAGAATGCAGTTCCTTAATCAATGCAGGCACTGGAAACTTGTGTACAGCTTGCAGTAGCCTTGGGGGGTCTATCCTTACTCTGTCTTTTTAATTATATGGCCAAAATACACTCTGTCTTCTAATGCAAAATGGCACTTCTCTGTGCTCAATGTGAGACATGCAGTTCTCAATTTCTTAAACAATTCCATCAGACATTGCCTATTCTGATCCATGTCTTTTGGAATATGATGATATAGTCTAAACAAAGTAAACACTGGCATGGTTTTAAACCACTTGACACACAGCCCAGTGACCTCTGAAAAGTTTCAGCCACATTTTTCCATCCAAACAGCATTCTCTTGAACTGATTGTGCTCCCATAGTACCAAAAACAAAGTTTCTGGCTGATCTTTGGGAACTACCTCCTGCTGCGTGCAGCCACTCCTCAAGTCAATGGTTGAAAAGTACAAACATTATCCCAAGTTATTGACCATCTCAGTAAAGTTGGCAATGGCATATGCGTCCATTGTGGTCTTACTGTTAAGGTGACAGTAACCGCAGGAGAACAGGTACTGTCTAGAACCAACCACAGATTTTTTTTGTATAGCCACAGTTCCAGCACCCTGTGGACTGGTACTTTCTTCTGTTATCCATTGACTGGCTGCTGATTAATAAAATCTTTCATGATCAGCAGCAAATGTCTAGGTTTGCAATGTGGCATCCAATACTTCTGGGCTTTTGTCCCCTACTGGTACACAAGGTTGAGTCATGGACGTTGCTGGCAACAGACACCATATAAAAATAAATCATCAAATTCAAACAGCAATTCTTGCATCTGCTCTCTTTGTGCTCCCTTTATATGCTCCACTCTCATACTTAAGGCAATCTTAATGGTGGCTTGTGGCTGCTTGTGCTCTACTCTCCATACTTATCACTCATCATCATCTAGACTGTCCAAACTTGCTATTAACACCCCATCCTGAACTTCAGTACTTTTGTGCCAGAATTATCTACACTCCTGGAAATTGAAATAAGAACACCGTGAATTCATTGTCCCAGGAAGGGGAAACTTTATTGACACATTCCTGGGGTCAGATACATCACATGATCACACTGACAGAACCACAGGCACATAGACACAGACAACAGAGCATGCACAATGTCGGCACTAGTACAGTGTATATCCACCTTTCGCAGCAATGCAGGCTGCTATTCTCCCATGGAGACGATCGTAGAGATGCTGGATGTAGTCCTGTGGAACGGCTTGCCATGCCATTTCCACCTGGCGCCTCAGTTGGACCAGCGTTCGTGCTGGACGTGCAGACTGCGTGAGACGACGCTTCATCCAGTCCCAAACATGCTCAATGGGGGACATATCCGGAGATCTTGCTGGCCAGGGTAGTTGACTTACACCTTCTAGAGCACGTTGGGTGGCACGGGATACATGCAGACGTGCATTGTCCTGTTGGAACAGCAAGTTCCCTTGCCGGTCTAGGAATGGTAGAACGATGGGTTCGATGACGGTTTGGATGTACCGTGCACTATTCAGTGTCCCCTCGACGATCACCAGTTGTGTACGGCCAGTGTAGGAGATCGCTCCCCACACCATGATGCCGGGTGTTGGCCCTGTGTGCCTCGGTCGTATGCAGTCCTGATTGTGGCGCTCACCTGCACGGCGCCAAACACGCATACGACCATCATTGGCACCAAGGCAGAAGCGACTCTCATCGCTGAAGACGACACGTCTCCATTCGTCCCTCCATTCACGCCTGTCGCGACACCACTGGAGGCGGGCTGCACGATGTTGGGGCGTGAGCGGAAGACGGCCTAACGGTGTGCGGGACCATAGCCCAGCTTCATGGAGACGGTTGCGAATGGTCCTCGCCGATACCCCAGGAGCAACAGTGTCCCTAATTTGCTGGGAGGTGGCGGTGCGGTCCCCTACGGCACTGCGTAGGATCCTATGGTCTTGGCGTGCATCCGTGTGTTGCTGCGGTCCGGTCCCAGGTTGACGGGCACGTGCACCTTCCGCCGACCACTGGCGACAACATCGATGTACTGTGGAGACCTCACGCCCCACGTGTTGAGCAATTCGGCGGTACGTCCACCCGGCCTCCCGCATGCCCACTATACGCCCTCGCTCAAAGTCCGTCAACTGCACATACGGTTCACGTCCACGCTGTCGCGGCATGCTACCAGTGTTACAGACTGCGATGGAGCTCCGTATGCCACGGCAAACTGGCTGACACTGACGGCGGCGGTGCACAAATGCTGCACAGCTAGCGCCATTCGATGGCCAACACCGCGGTTCCTGGTGTGTCCGCCGTGCCGTGCGTGTGATCATTGCTTATACAGCCCTCTCGCAGTGTCCGGAGCAAGTATGGTGGGTCTGACACACCGGTGTCAATGTGTTCTTTTTTCCATTTCCAGGAGTGTATGTTTACGGGTCTCACTCTCCCACTATTCCTCTCTTGTATGTGACAACACTTACATTTATAAAACAACTTTCTGGACCCAGTATATTGTTCTCTTGCAGAGGCTGGACCGTACGTAACATACCCGCAGGTAGATCTGGCTGCATATTCACCCATAGTGACTTCACTATTGCAATTATACACAGTTCAACTGGTTTGTTCAATACAATGGATGTCCATTGCAACAGTTCTACACTGGCAACAGCTTCCCCTAGCTGGTATATCATTCCACTAAGTTCTATTATATGTCACAGAAGGTCAATGTTAGCTCAATTTTGATATAAAAAGCCTTGCCCCAGGATCATGCTGTAGCCCATGCTTGCATCACAACTTAAACTGAACAGTCCCTATTCAAAAATCTATATCCACTGACTCCAACAGTCTTATGTCAGTAGGCCTAGCCCCACGTAACCCTTTATTGTGGGACTTCCTGTTGCCTCTGGCACAGTGAGTCTCTACTGGCAATCAACACATGCACCCCTATGTGTAACGAAATCATGTACTTGTTACCCCACATAGCATCCAGTACTGCATGCTCTGTCTCTACATACGTATTTGTTGCATCTAATTTTAATGGGAACACCTTTAGATCGACTTTGAGTTCCACTTTGTGTTTAACAGATTCTTACCTCCTCCCTCCTTGTCCACATCTATGTCCTTTACCAAAATTCTCCTGCTGATATCTTCCATTTCCTCTATTGCAGGTGTCTGGCAAGACTGCCTTTGTTAGTGCCCCTGCTGTCCACACATGTAACATGTAATGTTCACAGAAAATACCCCACATCTTTCCAGTTTCCCTGTTGCTACGTCATTTTCTTTGTGTTACCTCACTAACCTAATCTACATCTGCATGACTACTCTGGAACTCACACTTATGTGTTTGGCAGAGGGTTCATCAAACAACTTTAACACTATTTCTCTATCATTCCACTCTTTAACACCACATGGGAGAAACAAACATGTAAATCTTTCTGTGCGAGTTCTGATTTCTGTTATTTTAGCACAATGGTCATTTCTGCCTATGTAGGTGGGTGTAAACAAAATATTTTTGCATTCAGAGGAGAACATTAGAGATTGAAATACTGTGAAAAGATCTCTCCTCAAGAAAAAAATTGCATTTCTTAATGATTGACACTCTGACTCATGTATCGTATCCATGACACATCCTATTTGATGATAATACAAAAGGAGCTGTCCTTCTTTGAACTTTTTTGATGTACTCCTTCAGCACTATCTGGTAAGGATACCATACTGCAAAGCAGTACCGTAGCAGAGTATGAACAAGTGAAGTGTAGGCAGTCTCTTTACAAAACCTGCCGCATCTTCTAAATGTCTTTGGTTTGACTTCCCCACAACCTTATGTGTGTGATGGTTCTAATTCCAGATGTTCATAATTAGAATTCCCAAGTTTTTAGATGAATTGACAGCCTTTACATTTTTGTGATTTATCATATAATTGAAATTTAATGGATTCCTTGTAGTACGCATATGGACGACCTCACTGTTTTAATTATGTAGGGTCAGCTACACTTTTTGCACCACATAGATATCTTGTATAAATCCTTTTGCAGTTGGTTTTGATCTTCTGATGAGTTCCCTACATAGTAAATTACACTGTCATCTGCAAACAATCTAAGAGGGCTGCTCAGTGTCTCTCTCAAATTGTTTATGTAGATTAGGAAGAGCAGAGCCTATAACACCTCTGTGGGGAATGTCAGGTTTTTCTTGATGACTTTCTGTTGGTTACTATGAACTGTGACATTTATGATGGGAAATAATGAATCCATTCACACAACTGAGATGGTACTCCATAGGCACACTACTTGATTTGAAGCCACTTGTGAGGAACAGTAGCAGTAACAGAATGCAGATGTTTGGATGCACCTGTATGCACCCTAATGACATGTCCAATGGCAACCACACCAGAAAAGCATCAAGCACACTCTGCTCAGCTTCTTGCTACAAAACTGAAATTTCTCCATCACTCTGTCGCAACTCATATGTGGATTCATTATATATCCTTATCCTGCACAGCTTCCCCAAGCCTCTTCACACTTCTGCTCAACTACTTCTGAAGATACCTCACACTATTCTGTTTTTTGTATCTTTGTAAAAGCTCCTTCTCCAGATAGTCAAATTAAGCTGCATTCTTTCATGCCTCTGTGCTCCTTATGTGTGTTGTTGAATCTCTCACTTGTCACAGTTTTGCTGCATACAATAATTCACTGTCAGTCTAACCACTCATCTTTATGAACATCTTAAAGTCCTCTAAGGATGGCTGCACATACTCAAATGATTTTCCAGAAAAGGGAACAGTTAATCCTGTGGCAGCTGAATCCACCTCAAACTGTGGTATCTGAAGCATTGCTAACTGTTCTTCCATAGCTGTTAAAGCCGTCAACTGTCCATGTAGCTGCTTATTATCTGCTGCCAGCTGCACTACCTTTTCTAACAATAACAGTATTCTGTTCAGGTCTGAGGCATCCTTCATCCCTGAATCTGCCACTGTGACACTCCTACTCCCCATTACACAAAATAATACAAACAAATCGCAACTCTGAAAAATCAATACAAACCAGTCATTACGTCATATCATGAGCTGCCTAGACTCTTTACACTGCCTTGCAATATGACCATACTGATGACTTATATAACAGGTTTGAGGAACTCTTCCAAGCATGGTGCAGTATGCTCAAGTAAATTACATAGTGTAACCATACAAACACAAATTCTGTACTCTACAAGTTAGTCACCACTTCCAGCCTCAACAGGGTAACCTTTAAATTACAATGACAGTCAGATCTCATTTCCACATCTGTTACCCCCTTGAAAATGCAACCACATGGTTCATCACTCACCACACTGTGTTCGCACCATGGGTGGTGGTTCAGATTCTGTGCTGAGTGAAGATGATGCTGCAAGTTCTGACACCAAACTATAGCACCCCTAGTGCAGAGAGCTGTGGCTATAAGTAAGGATGATGCAGGTGGACAGTGGAGATGGGAGCACAGGGGGCTTCAGAGAAAGGCAGCTGCAAATGCAACAAATGCTTTATGGAAACATCTGTGCTACATAGTAAACCAGGTCAGTGGCCAGCTGGCTGTTTGGCTGGCTGCTTACATGCTGCATGATTGTGACACAGAGTCTCCTTGGCGTGCTGCTGGACTCATTCCATAATACAGACATGTGGTTCCCATGTCAGTAGTATGTAGTAGATAATGTAGATGATGATATATCTCATGCAGACCTGGATGGCACCTGATTGCGGCAAATCTCATGCAGACTTGGATGGCACCTGACTGCATCGTGGTCGGGGATGTCCACCATGATTAGGGGCCTATCTGTGATGGCAGAAGATGGATGATGTGCATGAGGTGTAGCACTAAGTCCACCAGGGACTTAGTGCATAGCGCTATTGTCCTGCCATGGCCTCAGACTAATGACTTCTGGTGGTAGGTCCATGTGGCAGCCTCATTTGGCAGAGCCTGTCATTGTGGTAAAGCTGCATGTCTGAGAATAATTGTATTGCAATAGTCCAGTGCTTATAGACAGCAGGTTTATGCTTGTTGTGCATTGGCACTGCTTCCAGTCATGTATCCTAAAGCACTGTTGCCACTGTCAATGTGGAAATCTGCCTTGCCCCTTTTTGCTTCATGAGTTGATGCAATACTGCTGAGTCTGCTTTTTCAGCAAGCTAACCTACCTCACAACACTGTGTTGACTTTGTTGAATTTTTACAGTGACAACATCCCTTGCTTGTTTGCTGTCAGTGCTGCTACAATACATAGTTCCAGGCTCACACTGATGTGGTGTTATATTGCTCCCTTCTACAAACGAGACCATATATCTCAGGTTGACCTTAATACCAGTTTCATATTATATTACTTGTTTGTACAAAATACAGTGACAGTTTTTTGACCAAAACAGCTGGGGTCTTGCCCACATGGGTTACATTCCTCATCCACTCTTACTTACTAAGCACTTATTTCTACTTTACTTTTGAATCTATTTATCACTCTTGTTTTGTGCTTCTGGGAATTTAACCTTCATGACTTGTCCCCTTGCTTCCTTTTCCTTAAATCCTGAAAAAATGTACATATTTTCCATATTCACCCTGCAAGGCTACACTCTCACTCTCTCTTCTATATCTCCACTCTGCAAACCACCATGAAGTGCATGGCAGAGGGTATGTCATGTTGTACCAGTTATTACGGTTTCTTCTCATTTCCATCACATATGGAGTCCAGGGAGAATGAGTTTTTAAATGCTTCTGTGGATGCTGTAGTTATTGTAATCTTACGCACATGATCTCTATGTGAGCGATACATAGTGGGTTGTTGTATATTCATAGAGTCATCATTTAAAGCCGGTTCTTGAAACTTTGCTAGTAGACTTTCTTGGGTTAGTTTACACATATCTTCAAGAGTCTGCCAGTTCAGTTTCTCCAGTATGTCTGTAACACTTTCCCATGGATCAAGCAAAAATGAGACCTTTTGTGCTGCCCTTCTTTGTACATGCACAATATTCCTTGTTAGTACTATTTGGTGTAGATCCCACGCACTTGAACAATATTCTAGAACCAGCTGGATGAGTGATATGTAAGCTATCTCCTTTGTAGACTGATTGCACCTCGTCAGCATTCTGCCAACAAACTGAAGTGTTCCACCTACTTTTTGACAACTGGATGTATGTAATCATTCCATTTCATATTCCTACAAAGTGTTACACCCAGATATTTGTATGAGTTAGCTGATTCTAACAGTGACTCATTGAAATTATAGTCATAGGATATTAAGGATTTTTTCCTTTTTTTCTTTTTTGTGAAGTGTACAATTTTACATTTCTGAATATTTAAAGCAAGTTGCCAGTGGCCAATGTACCACTTTGAAATCTTATCAAGATATGATGGTATATTTATGCAGTTTATGTAAGGCAGAGCTTCAGTATAGGTAACTGGATCACCTGCAAAAAGTCTGAGGTTACTGTTAATATTCTCTGCAAAGTCATTAATATACAACAGGAGCAACAAGGGTCACAGCACACTTCCCTGGGGCACACCCAAAGTTACTTCTACATCTGACAATGTCTCTCCATTCAAGATAACATGCCAAATTGTGTCCCTACCAAAAAGTCTGCAATCCAGTCACTAATTTTGCTTGATACCCCATATGATCATACTTTTGACAATACGTTTAGGTGTGGTACTCTGTCAAACACTTTTCAGAAATCAAGAAATACTGCATCTACCTGCCAGCCTTGATCCAAAGCTTTCAGTATGTCACATCTGAGAAAAGTGTGTCAGGTTTCATATGATCAATGTTTTTGGAATCCATGCTGGTTGGCATTGAGTTCAAGATACTTCTCTATGTTTGAACTCATAATGTGTTCTAAGATTCTACAACAAATTGATGTCAAGTATATTGGATGGTAGTTTTGTGGATCACATCTACTAGCCTTCTTGTAGATGGGTGTGACCTGTGCTTTTTGCCAAGAACTGGGTATATTTTTCTGTTTGAGGGATTTGTGATATAGTATAGTTAGAAGAGGGGCTAACTCAACTGAAAACTCAGTGTAAAATCTCCTCCCATTATGAACTGTTCTACTGTGTACTAACTCAGCTGAAAACTCAGTGTAAAATCTCCTCCCATTATGAACTGTTCTACTGCATACATATCTATCCAGTGCCTTGTGCTGAAAGTTTCAAATTCCTCATTGCAATATGAGTCTACTGACTTTTTATTTAGTTTACTGAACATATGTATCATTTTGCTTGTTTTGGTTGTTCTTTGTACTTTGTTAATCATTGATGCTACAACTGTGTCATGATCACTAATACCATTTTATGCTCTATCGAACCAGTTTACTAAAATCTTGTCTACTGGTGGATTATGCTAACAGTCAGCTCTCCACCTCAGAAGAATTAATTCTATGGACAGTAAATTAGAGCCACTGTGGCACTGGTTATTACTGGACTTGAAAGCACTGTCACATAACGTTATCCTTCTCTGAACTGCTCATCATGTTACATTTAGTGATAAGCTGAGAAGTGCCCTTACTCCACAGCAATGTATCAATCCAGGGAATGTATTACATCAGACTCTAAAGTTTCATTTATAAATTCTGTATTCTGTGTTGGCAATAATTTTCAAAGGTTCATCTGGCCAATACAACTTTGGTTGTGAGACATTCACTTGCATGATTCCTGTAATCGGGCATGTGCTCAGGTTGGTTTGTATTGCCCAGTTCAGACAAACCATAACAGTCCTCTTGCAACAATGTTGTAACTCCTCCTCTGTCATTACTGCATGCTTGCTACCATCTTCCAAAATTAATAATGTCCCACAGATCCTCACCTGCACAAACTTTGCAGGAACTCACCACTTGCTCAGCATATATGACCAATGTAACACTCAAATTGTGTATGTCTTCCTGTCACTGGGAATCATATTAGAAGACAAAATTGTGATAAGTCAGTTTTCTCTTCTGCTGTTGCTATGACCTGCCTCACTTCCATTCTTACCTTTGATGTACCACATCCACTAGCAATCCCAACTACATACAACAAAAATGACATAAAAAACGAATATAACTTATTCACTACAAATATACATCTTTTATCTTCTTCTGATTTCTTCTCTTCACAGTCTTCTCCAGTTACACCCTTGAAATTCCTGGAATTTACTCTGTTCTAGCTCAAAAAGACTTTATATGTGTAACATGTACTATCTTAGTTCATGTTTACTGGCAAAGTGGTCTCCACCAGCTAACAGGGTCCTTTATAACTTGTGATGAACTCTTTCATCTTCATTTTCATCACGTAAGGGCTTCATAACGTCACCCATTGTCCTACTTTATGTTGTGGTAAACTTGTTGTTCATTTCACTGATTCCTTCTAGTTCTCTAACGCCTTTGTATTTGCCATCTGTACTCATTTCCATATTTCTCGTCTGTTTTGACAACCTCATGGATGGACTCCCCATCGTTATCTCTCTTTTCCTGTACAAGATGGAATGGTGATGGCATTTTTTCTGATCATACACCACCTCATATGGGGACAAACAGTACTCGTGTGTACTTTGAATGAGAGAATGAGATGCTGACACAACATACTTTACATACGTGTCCCAGTTGCCGTGCTGTGCTTTCGTGTAGTAACATAACATGTTACAGTTGTTCTATGTACCTGTTCCATTCTACCATTGACCTGTGGATGAAGAGGACTTGTTCTTAACTTTTTCATATGCAATAACTGACACAGCTCTTTCAATAACTCTGAAATGAAATTCTTACAATGGTCTGTAGTTATCTCACCTGGCACTCCAAACTTCGACATCCTGTTGTTAACCATTGCCTGTGTGATTGTCACTTCCTGCTGGTTTGGCATAGCAACCAGCCCCATGTACCATAAAAAGGGATCTGTAATTGTTAATACAAAGCAGTTTCCTGCTGCTGTACATTTGATTGGTCTTTGTACATCAATCCCAAGCATTTCAGATGGTTTCAGTGCTTCTAGTAGCCTCTGCAATGGCACTTGTGTATGATTCAAGTCAGCTTGTTGTGCACACTACATGCAATTTCTAACATGTTGATTGACATTTGCTTTCTTTTGCTTCTGCCAGTATCTATCAGGTACCCTCCAGTTTGTTGCTCTGCACCCTCTATGGTTCAAATGGCTCTGAGCACTATGCGACTCAACATCTTAGGTCATCAGTCCCCTAGAACTTAGAACTACTTAAACCTAACTAACCTCAGGACATCACACACATCCATGCCCGAGGCAGGATTCGAACCTGCGACCGTAGCGGCGCGCGGCTCCAGACTGTAGCGCCTAGAACCGCTCAGCCACTCCGGCCGGCACACCCTCCATGAGCAGGTAATGTGTGATCATATGCTCCCTTTAAAATCTGTGTCTTAAACTTCACTGTTAGTACTTCCCATGGCCCTAGCCTTGTTTCCATACAAACCAGTCTGTCACATGTGCTAAACTGCGATTGGGTCCTGTATTGTTTACTATCAGTGTCAGTGCTCTGAGCTGCCTGCCACTCCACAAGACAATGGACCAGATCTTCCAACACTACTACCTTCCTGCTTAATGGATCTACATTCCTGTGCTTATCCCCTGCCTTGTTTACTACTTCATACTCAGGGCCCACTTTGTCAGCCTGCTAAATGGGCCCTTCAGACCCAATAATCACTTCAAAGCTGTGTGGTTGGCCACTATGTGTAATTTTTTTTTCCACAAAAGCAACATCTAAGTACATGACATCATACAATGAGCTTCAACATCTCTTTTTCTTTCATTGACTGGTTCTTCTACACTGCATTCAGCTGTCTCAATGCAAAGGCTACAGGATCATCTTCACCATTAATTTCCTTGCTTAAGACATGTTCCAGAGCATGATTAGATGTATCTCATGAAAGGATAAAGTCTTACTGAATGTCTGGAAATACTAGAAACAGGCTTGATATCAAAACTCCTCTTAATTCTAGCAGAATGGAGGTCCTTTGGTGCACCTGTACACACCCTTCTTGACTTGTCAGTGACACCCCATCAGAAAATTATCAGATGCCCCCTGCTCAGCTTCTTATAACATAACTGCATTTGCTGCATCACATTGCCCTAACTCCTATGTGTATTCATTACATTTCCATATCCTGCCACTGAGTTCTCCCACAGTTTCTCCAGACTTCTTCATAATAGCACTCAACTGCCCTCAGAAATATGTCACACTATTCTGTTCTTTGCAGCTTTGAAAACAAAAACCTTCTCCATATACTCAAAGTTAGCTGCATTTTTTAATGCCTCCATAAAGCTTACATGTTTTCAGTTCCTCCATTAGTCGCAGTTTTGCTACTCCCAGTGATTGACTCTCTCTCTGTCATGCAACTCCACTGATTTCTTAATGTCCTTTAAAAATGACCTCACATCCTCAGATGATTTTCCACAAAAAGGAAAAAGCAATTGTGTGGCAGCTTGATCCACCTCATGCTGTGGTACCTGAAGCAATGCTAACTGCTCATCCCAAGCTACCTTTTCTAACAGCACCTTTACTATTTCTGGCTCTAAAATGTCATTACAAACTAGTCTTTACATCATATCATGAGCCATCTAGATTCTCTACACTTACTTGAAATACGACCATATCGATGACACATATAACAGGTTAGAGGAACTGACTCCGAGGATGGCACAGTGTGCCCAAGAAGTTACATTGTGTACATCTTACAGGCACCAATTACTGCTTTCTCAGTTACTCTTAAACTCAGAAAAGTTAGTCAACTCCTCAGGCCTAAGCAAGGTAACCTTTAAATTACAATGATATTTACGCCTCACTTCCATGTCTATTACACCCTCCAAAACATAACCAAATGGTTCATAGCTCACCACACTATGTTGGCACTGTAGGTGGTGGTTCAGACATCATGCTGAGTAAGATGATGCTGCATATTCTGATATCAAACTATAGTGCCCTCGGAGTGCAGGGAGGGGCAGCTATGAGCCAGGATGATGTGAGCAGGTGGTTGATGCAAGGTGGGAGCCTGCAGGTGCATGTGGATAGTGAGCCACTGCCCCTGGGCAGAAATAGGCTATGCTGCTGAAGTATACATGTGATGGACTGTTGTTCTAAGTCTGGGAGGGACTTACTGTGCAGAGCTGTTGCCCTGCCATGACCTCAAACCAGTGACTTCTGCTGGCAAGTCCATGTGGCAACCTCATCTGGCATAGCTCTGTCATCCTGGTAGAACTGTGAGACTGAAAATAATTTTGTTAGAAAACTTATGTAGTTGTAGATTGCAGTGGTATGTTTGTTTTACATATGCACCACTTTCACTCACATATTCTAAAACGCCACTGTCACTGTTAGTGTAGAAATCTGCATAGCCCCTTGTTGCATGAGTCTGTGCAGTACTGCTGGGTCTGCTGTTTCAGCAAACTAACCTGCCTTGCAACATTGCATTACCCTTGTTGAATTATTAAAGTGACAATATTCTTCATTCTTTGCTGTCAATGCTGCTCCAATATCTCATTCAGGCTCACCCTCATATGCCCATGTATGTTATATCAGCATAAGCCTTCTTAAGTATGTACAAGATAACAAGTACAGCTGCAACTACTTTTGGGCTACCACTGTCTGCCATGAAATCTTACCACAGTGATTCACACTGATAGGAATTTCCTGACTCTGCATTGAGTGTCATAGAAAATCTGTGTGTCCAGGACAGAGAGGTATGTTAATTTGCAAGAAAGATTTTAACACAGCTTGCCATTTGCTTAATATTCATTTTTAAACTGAACTGAGAAGTTTCTTGTGTTAAGGATGTTCAGAAACTGTTTCTGGGCTAACAGTCTGTTTCTTCTGCTGTCTGTCTGGCTGTCACTTGGAAATGATATTGGAAGATTTGTGACGTTACAATATCTAATGTATATCATCAGTGGGAAACACTGTTCTGATTGATTGTATTGTCAGGTACCCTTATTTCTTCTGATTCTTTGATCACAAAGTTGCAGAAGACACTGCCATGATACAAGATGTTCATAAGTTGAAAAATGAGTATGTCTTTGTCCTCTGCCATTGCATTTTTTAGTGAAGTGTGACCACAACAAACAGCATGGCAAGATGAAATATTATATTTATGCGTTCTAAGTCAACTTGTATTATATATGATTTTCATGATGTTAAGATGTTTAAAAAAAGATCCAGCCAGTTTACAGCACCTTATTTTTGTGTTAGGATTTCTATATACACTCCTGGAAATGGAAAAAAGAACACATTGACACCGGTGTGTCAGACCCACCATACTTGCTCCGGACACTGCGAGAGGGCTGTACAAGCAATGATCACACGCACGGCACAGCAGACACACCAGGAACCGCGGTGTTGGCCGTCGAATGGCGCTAGCTGCGTGGCATTTGTGCACCACCGCCGTCAGTGTCAGCCAGTTTGCCGTGGCATACGGAGCTCCATCGCAGTCTTTAACACTGGTAGCATGCCGCGACAGCGTGGACGTGAACCGTATGTGCAGTTGACGGACTTTGAGCGAGGGCGTATAATGGGCATGGGGAGGCCGGGTGGATGTACCGCCGAATTGCTCAACACGTGGGGCGTGAGGTCTCCACAGTACATCGATGTTGTCGCCAGTGGTCGGCGGAAGGTGCACGTGCCCGTCGACCTGGGACCGGACCGCAGCGACGCACGGATGCACGCCAAGACCGTAGGATCCTACGCAGTGCCGTAGGGGGCCGCACCGCCACTTCCCAGCAAATTAGGGACACTGTTGCTCCTGGGGTATCGGCGAGGACCATTCGCAACCGTCTCCATGAAGCTGGGCTACGGTCCCGCACACCGTTAGGCCGTCATCCGCTCACGCCCCAACATCGTGCAGCCCGCCTCCAGTGGTGTCGCGACAGGCGTGAATGGAGGGACGAATGGAGACGTGTCCTCTTCTGCGATGAGAGTCGCTTCTGCCTTGGTGCCAATGATGGTCGTATGCGTGTTTGGCGCCGTGCAGGTGAGCGCCGCAATCAGGACTGCACACGACCGAGGCACACAGGGCCAACACCCGGCATCATGGTGTGGGGAGCGATCTCCTACACTGGCCGTACACAACTGGTGATCGTCGAGGGGACACTGAATAGTGCACGGTACATCCAAACCGTCATCGAACCCATCGTTCTACCATTCCTAGACCGGCAAGGGTACTTGCTGTTCCAACAGGAAAATGAACGTCCGCATGTATCCCGTGCCACCCAACGTGCTCTAGAAGGTGTAAGTCAACTACCCTGGCCAGCAAGATCTCCGGATCTGTCCCCCATTGAGCATGTTTGGGACTGGATGAAGCGTCGTCTCACGCGGTCTGCACGTCCAGCATGAACGCTGGTCCAACTGAGGCGCCAGGTGGAAATGGCAGGGCAAGCCGTTCCACAGGACTACATCCAGCATCTGTACGATCGTCTCCATGGGAGAATAGCAGCCTGCATTGCTGCGAAAGGTGGATATACACTGTACTAGTGCCGACATTGTGCATGCTCTGTTGCCTGTGTCTATGTGCCTGTGGTTCTGTCAGTGTGATCATGTGATGTATCTGACCCCAGGAATGTGTCAATGAAGTTTCCCCTTCCTGGGACAATGAATTCACGGTGTTCTTATTTCAATTTCCAGGAGTGTATCTTAAATTAGGAATGTTGTAGAACCTGAGTTGTTAGTTTCAATGTGAGACCCTACAGGAATATCTGGAGAAGAGTCTAAGAACAATATAAGTTACTACAAAGATGCAGCATAGCCCAGCATTCTGCCAATAACCAATCAGGAAACATGAGAAAGAAATTACCTGACTAACTTCCACATCTACATTAACAGAGACTCTTGCGAACTTCATTTTTGGAATTAGCTTCTGTTTGTATTTCAGTCTCTGCTTGGTTCATGTAGTTTGAAACTGTCAATAGCAGATTGCTTGTCGTCTATCCATAATATAGCCTCCAGTATAAAATGTCATATGCTCCTTAGAAGATCTTCAAATTATTCCACTATCCCCCATTTCCCATAAAACTGGTATTCAGGATATATTCATCTCTCGTGGAGGGTGCAATTTGAACTGTACATTTCAATAAGTACAGCCTTTCTTCAATTGTATTTACCTCTCTCTATTATCCCTGATACAACTCTTGACTTCATCCTGTCTACAAACCATGCTCTGTTCTTTGGATTGTCCGTTATTTATCTTGAGAACCTATTTGACTGTTTGATAAAGAAATGAAGTTTGTACATAGAAAGTCTTCTTCTCTGAACACAAGGCTGTGAGGATTTTTAATGAGCTCTGCCCCCTGCTAATTTCTTGAAAAGTTGTACCTGTAAAGAAAACTTCCATAAGTTGCATATTTGTGAAGATGTTCCTCAATAACCATGTAGTACATCTACATCTACATCTACATCTACATCTACATCTACATTTATACTCTGCAAGCCACCGAACGGTGTGTGGCGGAGGGCACTTTACGTGCCACTGTCATTACCTCCCTTTCCTGTTCCAGTCGCGTATGGTATAGTATCAAAACCTTATAAGTGCACTAATTTTATCCCTAATGTCCATAAATTTTAAGAAATAGTATTTACTTTTTTATAATGAGAGAGCCTGTGGTTATTAAAATAAATACTCATGTAAGGGGCTACTTTTATTTTCAGTGCACTTTTTTTTTCAAATTTTGAGCCTTCACTTTGTTGAATAAAATACCCAATGAACTGTAGCACATAGTGATATTTGTTAAACATTTTTCCTTGGTCTACAGGTGAACTAACTGTGGAAAACTTCTTCAAAGAGCTATCTTCTAGTTCCACAAATATTGCATCTACAAGGAGTGGTCTATCTCCAACAAGCTCTACAGCAGTGCCTGTGATAGACAATATTCTAGTAAGGCTGCAGTCTGCACAAGTTTCTAGAGCAGTAATGACATTAGCAGGCTCACTAGAAATTCAGGTATGTATACACAGCCTCGGTTTAAATCATTCTAGAAAATGTATTAAGTATGAGGGTGGTTTGAAAAGTGCTTGGAATCACCATGAGAAGTCAGCACTAGCACAATGAATTGTTCACGCGTTATTCATTGGACTGTTGCCTGTAAACATGTGCCACATCAGTGCTCTTGGAAGAGAGCCGTGGTAGTGACGTGGCTCTGTTGTTGTTCTGGCATAGTGATATGTGAAGACGGAAAAAATGAGATTCGAGCAGTGATTAAGTACTTCATAAAGAAATGTATGACAGCAAAGGACATTCATGCAGATTTCTGGAATATGCTGGTGGGACTCTGCTCCTTCATATTTAACTGTTGCCAAGAGGACAAATGAATTTAAATTTGGTTGGGAGAGCTTATATAATCATCCGCACAGGGGTCAGCCAAGATGTGTCGCTACTCCAGAAATCATTGCAAAAGTGCACAAAATGGTCATGGAGGATTGCTGATTGAAAGTGCATGAAATTGCTCACACTTTCCAGATTTCATCTGAAAAGGTATGTCACATTTTAGCTGAAGAATTAGAAATGAAAAAATTATCTTCAAGATGGGTGCCGCAACTCTTGACTCTGGATCAAAAGTGTGCCATTGCCATGGCAAAATTACATGCACTAAGGTATGAATTGTTGCCACACACACCTTATTCACCTGATGTAGCTCCATCATAAGATAATAAACCAATAAAGATTTTTTTTAAAGTGTAATTTGGATTTCAATTTTTGCATCTCACTGTTCCCACTCTTGCCCTACACAATGTTGTACACAATTCTATAATGTTAAACAGCCTCACTATTCAAATGGTGATTTCATCATTCATAAACTACTCAATTGAATAGTAACATTTTTCCACCAGGAGATCATATAGTTTTCTCTTCGGTGAACCTTTTTCCATGCTCAGTACATCTCTACCCTTGAGTTTATTGTAAATTATCTTTCCCATGTACTGGGATGTCTGCTGGTAGAGTTTTAAGTGATGTTGTGAAAGCATGAAATTGTCTTTGTGTTTAGTATTCTACATACGTTTTAAACGGTTTTCTTCTGTTAGCTCATGGTTGATATGTAAAAAGATGATAATTTCAAGTATATACAATGCAGGGATAGATAATATTTGAGGTTCTTGAATAATGGAGAGCAAGATGTTCTTTGAGGGGCAGCACACATTTTTCTAACAATTCGTTTTTGAAGTAGCATGATTCATGACATGTAGCTTGAATTTTCCAACAAATTAAACCATATCTAATTTTGCATTCAAAGTAACTGTAGTGCACAACCTTTCTGCAGCTTATGTCTGTTATACCAGATAGTACATCCGTTGCAAAGACAAGGCTGTTTAATTTTCTACTTAAATAATCTGTATGTGCTTGCTAGCTTAGATTTTTGTCCAAGTTTAGTCCCAAGAATGTAATGGACTGAGCTTTGTCCATAAGTTGATTTTTACGTACAATACTGATGTCACTGATTTTTGATTGTTTGGTTCTAAATTGTCTAAACAAGGTCTTTGAAAAAATAAGTTTAAGGCCAGTTTTTGAAACCATGTATCTAGGTTGTTTAGTGTGTTTATAACAGCATCCGAAATCTCTCCCACGTTTGTTTTTCAAGGGGTACAGAAGTGTCATCAGCAAACGTGACTGGCTTGGCATTGATATTAAGAGGTAAATCATTTATGTAAAGGAGAAACAATATTGGCCCTAAGATTGAGACTTGAGGGACTCCTTGTGATATTGTATCTCACTGGCTTTAGGCTTCTTCTTATGTCCTAAAATGAACTTATTATTTGACATTATTTTGGCAGCTTTAGCAGCACTTTTAAATGAAACTTTATAATGTCTCACATAGTCAACAAATTCAGGATTCTTATTGTGTTTCATTTCTTTATGTAGCTCTTGTTTTCGAGCATTAGATTGGTGCCAGATTCTAGGTGGGAATGATTGATTCATTGAAGACCTCTAGAAAACTTCTTAGAAAATCATCAAAGTTCTCAGTGCTTGACACACTATTATTTATGGGCAATTTCACTGCATCTATCTTGTCATGGAATAGGTCCAAGTTATTTTTACTAAAGTCTCTTTTCATAAAACCTTTCTTAACATTGGTTTATTTTTTTCTGGCAGCTCAATAACAATGCAGAATGGTCAGAAATTCCTTAGTCTAAACAGGACTGGTTTTCACTGTTGAACACTTAATTTGTTAAGATGCAGTCTACACAAGTAGCTGAATTTGCATTTTCTCTAGTGAATTCAAAAAAAATTTAGTTTAAAACCAGAGTTCTGAATTATGTCAAGAAAATATTTTGAGCCACTGTGTAGACTTGTCACATTTACATAAAATCAGCTTCTATGATGATGTTTTTCCTCCTTTCTTTCTTAAGTTTATCAAGAATACACTGGAGTTTGGACAATGAAGTTTTAGTTACTGCACTTCCTGGAATTCTGTAAATGCTCATATAAATAAATAAATAAGCTTTGATATTTTTGCTATGATTGAGGGCAATTTGTAGTTCTTCAATTTTGATACTGTCTGCCTTCAGACCACTTATATTCCAATGCATTAAATGATTTTTTTCACTTTCCTTTATCTGTCTAAGTGCAGATGTTTGTATATTTCTTACCTCAATGTTTGCTTCATACCAGTTACTAGTAAAAATCCTTCAGGTGGGCTGGTGGTGAGACTCTTCTCTTGTTAAGGAGACTGGTGACTCCTGTTGCTTCTGCTGTTGTTGATGTCATTTCCATTATTGGTGTTGCTTTTTTCCTTCAGCTCACTTCATTAGACACTGCAGCTGGTGCTGTTTCTTCCTCACTTATTTCCACAGGAGAGGCTGGAACTGCTGCTGCTGTTGTTTCTTCCTCACTTATTTCCACAGGAGAGGCTGGAACTGCTGCTGCTGTTTTCAGGCCGCTAGCATAACTTTTCCTGTGACATATTCCTTGTGTGGTATCTGCTGTTGACACTGTATATGTACTGTCAGTTTCTGAGTGATTTTTGGTTCTGTTTCTGAGGTTTCTGTCACAAAGGTAAATGGTCCACTCCCGGTCTTGAGAGATGTCATCTCTGTTACCACACACTTTTTATTTATAGAATTAGACACAACACATTTGTCATGAGAGGTATCCTGCTTTGAACATAATTTTTGATGTACTATTTCTAAAATCTTGCAAATAATGAATTTCTTTCCCAGTCTCTTGACTTGGAGGCTGTGATTTGTGTGGAATCTTCTTTCAAGTTCACTTATATCCATGAATGTTGCATTTTTAAACTCTCTGAAGATATTATGAACATCTTTCTTTGCTTTTTGTACCTCTTCATTTATGCAGAACCAGTTTGGTAGGTCATGGTGATGTGCAACTGAAAAAATGAAATCATTTTGGTTTCTGAACTCAAGCAATAGTAGCTAGTTGGCAATAATCACTATGTGGATGATGTAGCCTATTTTACACCATATTTTAAATCTATGTGACGATGCTATGCTGATTATATTTATATGTTTTGACAATGCCAATATGGCCGTATCACTTTAGGACATGGTGTAAAAAAGATTTGAAGATGGTCATTACAGACTGAAACCAGTCATCATCTAAAGAATTCATTTGTGATCATAGACTGGAATAAAAAAGCATTTCAAGCAATATTCACTTAAGAGAAACTGTAAGTTCCTTTGTATTGTTCGTTGCTATGTCGTTTGTTCCAGCGAGGGAAACAGAGAAATCATTTGTATTCAGCTCCAATACTTTTTCACGGCTTACTGCAGTTACAGCTTTGCAATTGGCATCTGGTTTCACAACAGCCTTGCATTTGTAACTACATCTAATACTTAATTTGTTGGCTATTCCTTGCTCTTGACTCTCTGCAAACAGATCAAGTTTGAGGCTTGCCACAGGTAAGTATGTTGGGACACTTTATAAGGAAATTCCATCTGACAAGAGCTGCACATATGTCCAGGAAAAAAATTATAAGTTCCACAAAGATTGGCATCTTGCTTTAAAGGTTCAGAAATATAAGAGTGTGCGATTCGTAGTGCACAGAAACATAGATTCTTACAAATACAAATCAGTGACTCACAACTGAATCCGTCAATTCATACAAAGACCTGGGTGTAACAATTTGTGTGGGTGTATTGTATTGGGTATTGACACCGGGGCCCTAGAAACAACGGAAAGGCTTCGTCCTGCCATACCCCTCAGTGGTTCACAACCCCACAACAGGCCACAGCAGTCTAGCCACCCCACCACCGCCCCACACCAAACCCAGGGTTATTGTGCGGTTCGGCCCCCAGTGGACACCCCCCCCCCCCTACCCCCCTCCCCATACCCCTGGGGAATGTCTCATCCCAGACGAGTCTAACCTCAAATGTTTGCATGGTAGAGTAATGGTGGTGTATGCATACGTGCAGACAGTGTTTGCACAGCAATCACAGACATAGTGTAACTGAGGCAGGATAAGGGGATCCAGCCCACATTCACCGAGGTAGATGGAAAACCACCCAAAAAACCATCCACAGGCTGGCCGGCACACTGGACCTCGACACAAATCCGCCAGGCGGATTTGTGTCGGGAACCGGCACTCCTTCCCGTTCGGGGAGCAGCGCATTAGACCGTGCGGCTAGCCGGGTGGGCGATTTCTATTGGTAATAAATGGAGTGATAAAATAAGCTCAGTCGCAAGTGAAAGAGATGGCAGACTTAGATTCATGGGCAGCACACTCAGCAAAGCCAGTCTGTCTCCAAAGAAGACTGCTTATAAGTCACTTATACGTCCCATACTTGAATATTGGCGAAGTTGATGGAACCCATACCAAATAAGACAAACAACTGATATTGGACCTGTATAAAGGAATGTGGCACAGATGATCACAGATTTGTTTGAGTAAGTGGAGAACATCACAAAAATTAAAAATACTGCTTGAAAATAGATGCCAATTACTCATTGAACGCCTACTTACAAAGTTTCAAGAACCAGTACATATTGTACAAAAATTTCTTTGGTGACTGTTCAGAACATTGTGTAAAACATGCACAAAATTTAACAGTAGCAGTGTTGCAATACACTAATGAAATGATAATGAGAACTTGGTCTGCTTTTAAAATACTCTGCAAGACAATCCAACCATTAACTTGAAAAATTTTTACACACTGCACCTTGTAGTCTACAGGCTACCAGTATGCAACGAGTATTTTGTAGATTATGTGCTCTCTCAGATTTTCTCCGTGTGAGTGATTTATGATGTTCTTCTCTGTGTTTGCTGAAACAGTAACTCAACAGAACACGTAGAAACTCACCACTAATTTTTGGCTGCCACTGTTTTGTTACAGCGGTATTTCAAAATATAGAGAGAACTACATTTATTCGTTTCATTTAAAATTTCAGTTTTATATATTTTGAAATTACAAATCCATATTGTTATTAAGTTGAGGAACATGAGGAGAAAATAAGAGGAATGGAAAAAATTATAATTGGTGAGAATTTTCTTTTACCTCTTTTTGTATAAGTAGTTTGTCATCTATTTCTTCTTGTTCTACCAGTTGAAAATGGCAGCAGTTAAGAAGCCTTTGTGTTTATTGTAAGCACATGATATAACCCAAAATTCTGAACTTTGTTGTAGCTGATGGATACATTCTTTACAACTTAGCCTTAATAAAGTATGTGTATAACTACATTTTTGCAACTCTAAGTAGCTCTAATTTCATTTATGCAGGAACCAATATTGGAACCACTAAATGCAAGGCTTGACATCAAACGAATGGTTGCCTACCATCATACCATGACTAACTTACCACCCACACCGGGTCCATATCTACAGCAGCATCGAGATTATCTTCTGTATGATGTAAATGGTGGAATGGAAATTGTACACATCAATCTTGGCCAACGAGATCTTGCAACATTACTTTCAGTATGGAATGACAATTTGGCTGAAGGAAAATTAATGGGTAAGCAGTTAAACTAATTCTTTTTTCTTCATTTTTTCATGTTGAATAAAAATTACACCCACTTATGCTGCATGCTTTCTCATTTTTGATAGTATATTTCTGTAATGAACTAGTATTTAGTACAATTTAGTGAATTATAGTTAGAACTTCCTCATTCGTTTCTATTTCTAGCATGTTACTGTATTTATATTTTCAGTTTTTCTTGTCTTACCATCAGAATTCATTATGAAATGCTATTAATTAAAACAAAAGTAGAAATGTGTGCATGTTTGTGGTTATTACAAGTGAGTTTGAGACACTCTTGATATACAGATTGATTTTATTGAATGAATAATATTTGTTATAAGGATAAGTAATAAATTATCAATGAAAACGGTGAACGAGATGATTGAGCATTGTTTACCTTATATATGAATAAATGAACAGTGAACAGAAACTTTAAATATATGCTGGCTGATGGGCTTTAAAAACCAGACCACAGATGGGTGATGAAAGTTAAAAACATAAGAAGTTATAGCAACTCTTGTATACCTAGCCATCATCCATCCATCGCTTCATCTTTAAGGTTAGCAATGATCTGTTTGTGTTTTTAACCCCCCCCCCTTTCCATCCCCCCCCCCCTGCCCACACATACTCACACACACACATACACACCGCCCAAAGTAAGTGAGTCACTCCCTCTCCTGTTACTGTGATCTGTAACACAATACTTATAACTAAAGTCATACGAAGATTTTGAAGTAAAAGTATATGGTGCTGCTGAACTGACTGATGTAAATACCTCTAAATACTCTAGGGAACAGTTGAATATTAATTTTCCAAGCAGCTCTATTCACAGCACATGCTTTGCTTGATGAGAAGGCATAATAGATTGCATTTAATACGACACACTAATTATTAGTTTCTTCATGTTTGGAGAGTGCTACTGTTCTGTAACTACAAACTTAATTAATGAATACATGCTTATCAACTCAAGTAGTTATTAATTAATTAATAATACAATTAATCAACTTATTATACAATAAAAATTCAATACATACCATTATAGCATCTTCAAAATGTCAAGAAGCTTCTCTTAGCTCATAGTACAAAGTGTAATATGTTTCATGAAATATGTCTTCCTCTGCTTTCTGAAAAAGAGCCGCAGTCATTCAGAACAGGACAGTGATGTATCACAGTATTTGTCTATTACACATATTTTCTCGATATCTGCTGGTTTTTGTCTGTAGGCTATCAGTGACTATTCACTCTTATATTGTAAATTTCATCATATACTTTAGGATAAAGTATAATTTGCAAAAATTTCTTCTTCAGCCCAAGAATACATCACCCCTAAATTTCATTGTATATAAATGCAAGTAAACATGCATTTTTGCGAATTTTCAGAAGCTGTCATTGTCCATTGCATAATCTATGAGTAATCTGTAGGAAATCAGTGTTTGTGATTTAGTTACTGTAACAAATATTCTGACTAACATATTATGTTACATTTAGTTTTCCTGTAAAGAGTAGTAGTCCTGTATATTATTTACATTTAGCATAAATTAACTCTGTATTCAAGTTTGCTAACAACTATAATTAACCTCAAAATGTTATAGGAAACTAGTCATTTTTACTATGGATTTCTGTGTTATCTTAATATAAATTCATTTTCTGTATTTGCTTCAATTCTTATAGGGAATTAGCAACTTCTTAGCTCAACAATTAAAAGATTACCCAAGGCTTTAATTTAAAATCATTTTTTCACTGCCTTGAAATACATTGCACCAGCCAAAATGCAGCCCAACTGTGAATGCTGTTCTCAAACACAGGATGAGTTGGCTGACATTCTTAAGGACCTGGAAATCACCTTGCTACTGTCAGATGATTGGTAGTTGCTGCAAATAAGTGTGTTGCAAATCTCTGGAGAGTTATCCACCTGTGATACTGGTACCAGAGGTACCGTGAATATTATCCTCTCCTGTGGATAGTACAGGATCTATTCTTACTTGTCCATTTGACTATGAGTGGGATGTCAATGGTAAATCTAGGTGACATATATAGGGTGGAAAGGGACCGAGGAGGACTCAAGGTATCACAGACATGACTGAAAATCTTGGAAGATTCATGTGACCATTGCAATCACAAGAATAAAATTGGCTTTAAAATGGCTAGTTGGTCACGAAAAAATAGTCACAGGATGTTTCTGGATCCTTTTTTGATTCATTACACTTTTTTGGCTCTGCCAATCTTCAGATTACCTGGTGACAAATATATTTTTCTACAATCTTACAAAAGTACATACATGTATAAATGGAGCCTCTACACCGAACCACCATACGACAACAAAACCTTCAAGACTTAATGCATAACCTTTGATACAAAGCAGACATACAATATTGACAAGGTTGTCAAATAATGTGAAAAGTGACATAGGTTTTAAAAATCTATACAGAAAAATAAGATTTCACCTAAACATGTGCTACAGACAACCAAGTGAAGTGGCCATTCTCACTTAGGACAACTACACTCATGCTCGTTAATTAAGGATAATTGCAGAATGTGGTGCCACACAATGTGGCATTACACAAAACTGGTGCTAATAGCATTGGAACATAGGGAACACACATGACACAGATCTGTAAGTCCATGGTACTGGTGATAAGTTGAGAAAACTGTCCTAAAACACATGTGCTACAAAACGCCAGGGTTGGCATACTCTGAATCATGTGGTCGAGCAGCTGCTGGGTTATAGCTACCCATTCTTGCACAAGTACCCATTGGAGTTCCTGAAGTGCCCTAGGGGATTGAAGATGTGCAGCGATACATCAACTGAGAGCATCGCAGATGTGCTTGATGGGGTTTAGGTCTGGAGAACAGGCAGGCCACTCCGTTCGCCTGATATCTTCTGTTTCAAGGTACTCCTCCATGATGGCAGCTCAGTGGGGCCATCAATTATCATCCATCAGGGGGAAGGCTGGACCCACTGCACCCCTGAAAAGGTGGACATAGTGGTGCAAAATGATGTCCCGATACAGCTGACCTGTTATAGTTCGTCTGTCAAAGACTTGCGGAGGTGTCATAATCCCACCCCACACCATCAAACCACGACCTCCATACAGGTCCCTTTCAAGGACATTAAGGGGTTGGTATCTGGTTCCTGGTTCACGCCAGATGAAAACCTGGCAGGAATCACTGTTCAGACTATACCTGGATTCGTCCGTGAACATAACTTGGGGCCACTGTTCCAATGACCATATACTGTGTTCTTGACACCAGGCTTTATGTGCTCTTCTGTGACCAGGGGTCAGTGGAATGCACCTTGCAGGTCTCTGGGTGAATAAACCATGTCTCTTCAGTCATATGCAGACTGTATGTCTGGAGACAACTGTTCCAGTGGCTGCGGTAAGGTCCCGAGCAAGGCTACCTGCAGTACTCCGTGGTCATCTGCGAGCACTAATGGTGAGATATCGGTCTTCTTGTGGTGTTGTACACTGTGGGCATCCCATACTGTAGCACCTGGACACGTTTCCTGTCTACTGTAATTGTTGCCATGATTTTGAGATCACACTTTTTGGCATGTGGAGGGCCCGTGCTATGACCTGCTGTGTTTGACCAGCCTCCAGTTGCCCTAGTATTCTACCCCTCATAACGTCATCAAAATGTGTTCTTTGAGCCATTTTCAACACACAGTCACCATTAGCACATCTGAAAATGTCTGCACACTTACTTGCTTCACCGTACTCTGACATGCACCAACACATCTCTGTGTATGCGGACTGCTGCCAGCTTCACCGTGCGACGACCACAGGTCAAATGCACTACATGGTCATACCCCAAGGTGATTTTAACCTGCAAACTGCCCACCAGAGCATTGTTTCACCATGTGTTAGCATTATCCTTAATTTATGAGCAAGAGTGTAGTTGGTGCTAGATGGTGTGCGCTCTGTGGCACTGCCATTGTGGTTGATATGTCATTACAAATATAAATAAAATTATTAATTTCAAACTTTGTACAATTGTTCGTGAACAGTAATATATGTATTTTTTTTATTTTTTTTTATTGAAGAGTCAAGGCCTACTTGAATAAAAGGCACCATGAGAACAGAGGCAACTTTCAAGTGACATGCTTTTTCATTAAGCATGTTTATGTAAAACATCAGATTAAAACCTGTGTCGTGAGGTAAAGAGTTCAAAATGAAGCATGAAGTGTACAAATGTGGCACTGTTGTCATGGCTGATACATCGGACAACTTTAATGTAACATGCTTTTTTATTAAGCATCAGACTAAAACCTGTATCATCAGATAAAAAATACAGAATGAACCATAGAACTTGCAAATGACCACAAACTAACCAAAAGATGAATGAAAGTGCCAGGCTTTTAGGCTTTTATATGAACAGGTCACAGGCCGTAGAAGTGGTTCTTGAGTAATTTTGACAAGTTGCTGCTGAAGAAATAGAGATTAAAACTACGTACAAAACCTGGAAGTTTCATTCATCTTTCAGTTAGTTTGTGGTCATCTGTATGTCATATGGCTTACTTTGTATTTTTTACCTCATAACACAGGTTTTAGAAAATAGAAAGTTTGTAATTGATAATATTATTACTATTTGTTATAGTAAATCAACCATTATGGCAGCACCATATCTGTATGCTTCATGGTTCATTCTGGATTTTTACTTAATGATACAGGTTTTAGACTGATGTTTTACAGAAATATGCTTAAAGAAAAAGCCTGACATTTCAAAGTTGCCTCTTTTCTCATAGTGCCTTTTGTTCAAGTGGCCCTGATTCTTAAAAATAATAATAATAATAAAAATTTAAAAAAGAATTATTTACTGATCATGAAAAATTGTACAAAGTTTGTAATCAATCAATAATATTTCTATTTGTAACAACACATCAGCCATAATGGCAATGCCACATTTGTACACTTTATGGTTCAGTTTGTATTTTTTACCTTATGACACAGGTTTTAGTCTGATGTTTCACAGAAATATGCTTACTGAAAAAGCATGTTGCTCCATAGTTGGTTGTCTCTGTTCACATGGTGCCTTTATTAAGTAGACCCATTATTTAGTGCTCATGAAGAATTGTACAAAGTGAAATTTTTTGGGGAAATGTATGTGTATGTTGAAAGAATAGGCAAATTGGAATTGGAGGTCATGTATTTGCCACAGTAGACAAGAAACTCAAATCCATGAAGATAGAAATTGAAGCTGCATGTGAGAAATTGATGCTGTATATGAGACTGATTGGGCAAGACTCAGTATCAGGGGTGGGCATAAAATTATCACTGGATCCTTCTATTGTGCACTAGACTCATTGCCAGATGTAACCAAACACTTTTTAGAAAACATCAGTTCACTTGTACGTAAGTTCCCCAATCATACTGTAATCACTTGTGGAGATTTTAATCATTTAACAGGTATCTGGGAAAATTACGATTTTCTTAGTGGTGGGTGTGAAAGAGATCCTATGGAAGATTACTAAATGCCTTCTCTGAAAACTACCGAGAACAAGCAGTTTGGAACCCTACTCATAATGAAAATATATTGGATCTAATGGGAACAAATAGACCTGTGCTCTTTGAGTGCCTATGACACGGTTGTGGCAGTGATGGTTACCAAGGTACAAAGGACGACTGAAACAAGCAGGAAGATATATATGTTCAGTAAACAAGATAAATAATCAGTAGTGTCATATCTCAGTGAGGAATGTGAAACTTTCAGTGTAGGCAGGAAGATGTAGAGGAACTATGGCTCAAGTTTAAAGGAATAAAGGAATAGTTGCCCATGCACTAGATAGAGATGTACCCAGGACAACAGTTCATAATGGCAGGGAATCTCCAAAGTATGCAGTCACTGTAAAAAAAAAAAAAAAAAAAAAAAAAGGCTGTCAAGAGAGCAATGTGTGATGCCTTCAGTGACTACCATAGCAGAAAGTTGTCAAATGATATTTCACAAAACTGAAAGATATTCTGGTTGTATGTAAAGGCTGTTAGTGGAACCAAAGTTTGTGTGCAATCCGTAGCAAATGAGACAGGACTTGAAATTGAGGGTAGCAAAGCAAAAGCTGAAATGCTTATCACCATCTTCAAATGTTCCTTTAAAAGGAAACCCAGGAGAAATGCCCCAGTTAAATCATTGTACCACTGAAAAGATGAATGAAATAAGTATTAGTGTCAATGGTGTTGAGAAACAGTTGAAACCATTGAAATTGAACAAAGCTTCATGACCTAACGAAATCCCTGTGAGATTCTGTACTGAATTTGAAGCTGAGTTAGCCCCTCTTCTAACTATAGTATGTCATAAATCCCTCTAGCAAAAAACCACACTCACTTCTTGACAAAAAGCACAAGTCACACCTGTATGCAAGAAGGCTAGTAGAGGTGATCCACAAAACTATCATCCAACATCCTTCACACTGATTTGTTGTAGAATCTTAGAACATATTCTGAGCTCAAACATAATGAGGTATCTTGAACAGAATGATCTCTTCAATGCCAACCAGCATGGATTCCAAAAACATTGATATATGAAATCCAATGCACACTTTTCTCACACGATGTCCTGAAAGCTTTGGATCAAGGCAGGCAAATAAATGCAGTATTTCATGATTTCTAAAAAGTATTTGACAGAGTACCACACCTACATTTATTGTCAAAAGTATGATCATATGCAGTATCAAATGACATTAGTGACTGGATTCAGGCTTTTTGGTATGGAGGATTTGGCATGTTATCTTGGAGGGAGACACATCGTCAGATGTAGAAGAAACTTTGGGTGTTCCCCAGGGAAGAGTGTTGAGACCCTTGCTGTTCATGTTGTACATTAATGACATTGCAGACAATGTTATCTATAACCTCAGACTTTTTGCAGGTGATCCAGCACTTTCTTACATAAACTGCATAAACTTTCAGTCAGATCTCGATAATATTTCAAATTGGTTCAAAGATTGACAACTTGCTTTAAATGTTCAGAAATGTAAAATTGTGCACTTCAGAAAACAAAAAAACCTATCACTATAATTTCAATGAGTCACTGTTAGAATCAGCCAACTCTACAAATATCTGGGTGTAACACTTTGTAGGGACACGAAATGGAATGATTAAATAGGTCCAGTTGTCAGTAAAGCAGGTGGTAGACGTCTCTTTATTGGTAGAATAGTGGGGAGGTGCCATCTACATCCACACTGCACAAGCCACCTGATGGTGTGTGGCGGAGGGTACTTTGAGTACCTCTATTGGCTCTCCCTTCTATTCCAGTCTCGTATTGTTCGTGGAAAGAAAGATTGTGTGTATGCCTCTGTGTGGGCTCTAATCTCTCTGATCTTACCCTCATGGTCTCTTCGCGAGATATACGTTGGAGGGAGCAATATACTGCTTGACTCCTCAGTGAAGGTATGTTATTGAAACTTCAACAAAAGCCCGTACCGAGCTACTGAGTGTCTCTCTTGCAGAGTCTTCCACTGGATTTTATCTATCATCTCTGTAACACTTTTGCAATTACTAAATGATCCCATAATGAAGCACGCTGCTCTCCATCGGATCTTCTCTATCTCTTCTATCAACCCTATCTGGTACAGATCCCACACCGGTGAGCAGTATTCAAGCAGTGGGCGAACAAGTGTACTGTAACATACTTCCTTTGTTTTCGGATTGCATTTCCTTAGGATTCTTCCAATGAATCTCAGTCTGGCATCTGTTTTACCAACGATCAACTTTATATGACCATTTCATTTTAAATCACTCCTAATGCCTACTCCCAAATAATTTATGGAATTAACTGCTTCCAGTTCCTGACCTGCTATATTGTAGCTAAATGATAAAAGATCTTTCTTTCTATGTATTTGCAGCACATTACACTTGTCTACATTCAGATTCAATTGCGATTCCATGCACCATGCATCAATTCGTTGCAGATCCTCCTGCATTTCAGTACAATTTTCCATTGTCACAACCTCTCAATATACCACAGTATCATCCGCAAAGAGCCTCAGTGAACTTCCGATGTTATCCACAAAGTCATTTATGTATATTGTGAATAGCAACGGTCTTACGACACTCCCCTGCAGCACACCTGAAATCACTCTTACTTCGAAAGACTTCTCTCCATTGAGAATGCAATGCTGCGTTCTGTTATCTAGAAACTCTTCAATCCAATCACACAACTGGTCTGACAATCCATATGCTCTTACTTTGTTCATTAAACGACTGCGGGGAACTGTATCAAATGCCTTGCGGAAGTCAAGAAACTCGACGTCTACCTGGGAACCCATGTCTATGGCCATCTGACAAGGGGGAGGCCTCAGACACGGCAAACCGATTCGGTTCAGATTTGGTAGGTCGCTTGTGTACAGCCTAAAATGAAGGAATCTAAGATATTTTGGGTCAACACCCCTGCGTTTTTGAGAAAATCACCCCTAAAGGTTATGATGAGCGATCGACTCAAAGTTGGCGGGATCGATAGATAATTGTAAATAGAGCATTTTTCATCACCAGGTATGGGGTTCGAAAACACATACTTTTCCAGAAATTGAGGTAAGAAACTTTTACAACTATTGCGTCTGTACCCACATGGTCAACGCTTTTCGCCGACAGCACCGATAGCGCAATGGCCAAGGTAACTGGACGTGAATCTCGAAGAAATGTAGTGGATGTTATTCTTTTGGTTTGTATTTTCCCATTTCTCAATTGATATGGATAGGAGGGTTAATAAGGTAAGCAAATCAACAAGAAATGATATTAAGGAAGGCAAATAAACTTCTCAAACCTCTTGGGATAGTAAACAACTAAAATGTTACTCCAGGTCACTTTACAACGGCTCTTCCAGTCACTGTTATGTGTCCTCACTTTTCTTCAAACAACTAGATGGATGTTACCTGTCATGTAAACATTCGAAACAAATATACTCAAGGCACCAAGAGCATCTAATGAATGCAATCTTTCGACAGCTACACTGTTCCTTCCCTGTGATATGACGAAGAGGCAACCGGGACTACATAACTCTCCCCGCGTGCATTCTATCCTGTGCCTCGCTGTAAACAAGTGTCGCACGGTTGGCTATCTGTGATCCCTCGTGAGGAAGTCGTAGCACTTTTACTCGGAGCTGTTTTCATGTGATAAGGCGTAAATGTTTAATACTTTACTAACTCACGGTGTTTGGGAAATTAGTTTGCCTACCTTGTTATTATCATTCCTTATTGATTTACTTGCCTTGTTAACCCTCCTATCCCTATCAATTGAGATATGGAAAAATACAAACGAGAAGAATAACATCCACTAGGTTTCTTCGAGATTTGAACCCGGGTTTTCCGATCCCAAGTCAGTTACCTTGGCTGTTGTGCTATTGGCGCTGTCGGCGACAGGCGTTAACCTGTGGGTACAGATGTGGCAGTTGTAAAAGTTTCTTACCTCGATTTCTGGAAAAGTATGCGTTTTCGGACCCCATACCTGATGATGAAAAATGCTCTATTTACAATTATCTATCGATCCCGCCAATTTTGAATCGATCGCTCGTCATAACCTTTAGGGGTGATTTTCTCAAAAACATGGGGGTGTTGACCCAAAATATATAGATTCCTTCGTTTTAGGTTGTACACAAGTGACCTGCAAAATCTGAGCCGAATCGGTTGGCCGTCTCTGAGGCATTCCCCTTGTGAGTCTCGTGGGTGAATAGCACGAGCTGGGTTTCACACGATCGTCTTTTTCGAAACCTATCGTGATTCCTACAGAGTAGATAGTCATTATACTCTAACATAATTCGTGTTCCAAAATTCTACAACTGATCGACATTAGAGATATAGGTCTATAGTGCTGCACATGTGTTTGATGTCCCTTCTTGAAAATGGGGATGATCTGTGCCCTTTTCCAATCTTTTGGAATGCTACACTCTTCTAGAGACCTACGGTACACTGCCGCAAGAAGGGGCACAAGTTCCTTCACATACTCTGTGTAAAATCGAACTGGTATCCCATTAGTTCCAGCGGCCTTTCCTCTTTTGAGCGATTTTAATTGTTTTTCTATCCCTCTGTCACTTATTTCGATATCTACCATTTTGTCATCTGTCCGACAATCTAGAGAAGGAACTACGGTGCAGTCTTCCTCTGTGGAACACCTTTGGAAAAAGACATTTAGCATCTCGGCCTTTAGTCTGTCATCCTCTGTTTCAGTACCATTTTGGTCACAGAGTGTCTGGACATTTTGTTTTGATCCACCTACCACTTTGACATAAGACCAAAATTTCTTAGAATTTTCTGCCAAGTCAGTACATGGAACATTACTTTTGTGTCATCTGTCTACAAAGGAGATAGCTTATAAATCACTCATGTGACTGTTTCTAGAATATTGCTCAAGTGTGTGGGACCCATACGAAATAGCACTAACAAAGGTGTTGTGTGTGTACAGAGAAGGGCAGCACAAATGTTCATCGGTTTGTTTGGCCCATGGGAGAGTGTCACAGAGATACTGAAGGAACTGAACTGGAAGGTTCTTGAAGATAGACATACACTGTCCTGAGAAAGTCAATTAACAAATTTTCAAGTACTGGCTTTAAATGATGACTCTTGGAATATACTACAACCCCCTACATATCACTCACATTGGAATTGTGAGGATAAAATTAGGACAATTACTGAATTCAAACAATAATTCCTCCCATGCTCAAATGTGAATGGAACAAGAAGAAACCCTAATAACTGGTACGGTAGGATGTACCCTCCGCCAGTGATGTACCCTCTGCCAGTGGTTTGTAGAGTATAGATGTAGACATAGATAATTATCAGTATTGGATGCAAGTACATGAATCAGATTCAAGTACATATTAGCATTGTCATTTTAACATACATATGTCATTTTGAAGAGAAACACCAAAAGCTTTTTCATGTATACTGCCACAGCGTAGTTTGGTAATTCGCTGATAGTCAGTGCTAGTCACAAACATGGCGAGTTCAGGTGCAGAACAAGATTCTTTGTGTTGGAGTTTGACAAAAACAAGTGTGCTACAGCTGTTCAGTGGGTGTTGAGAACCAAGTACAGTAAGAAGCCACCAACAAGGAAGACCATTTACTACTGGCACAACCAATTTGTTATGACAGGTTGCTTGTGCCCAGCAAAGAGAAGCGGATGTTCCAGTGTGAGTGAAGTGAATGTGGAGCATGTATGAGAGACATTCATAAGGAGTCCAAAGAAATCCGTGAGTCATGCATACCGTGAACTTGAAATGGCTCCAGTGACAGTGTGGAAAGTCCTGCGACAGATGCCGTCTATGAAACCATTCAAATTGGAGCTAGTGCCGAAGCTCAATGACGAAGACAAAGACAAGCATTTTGAGTCTTGTTTGCAGTTGGAACAATTGAATGAGTATGGGGATGGCATCGTTGATTGCTTAATTTTTAGCGCCGAAGCCACTTTTCACACTAATGGGAAAGTGAACAGGCATAATTGTTGAACCTGGGATACCAAGCATCCACACGAATGCACTGAATGTGAGCGTGATTCTCCAAAGGTAAATGTTTTTTGTGCCTTGCCACATTGAAAACTGTATGGGCCATTCTTCTTCTCCAAGAGCACTGTCACTAGATATTCCTACTTGGACATGTTGCAACAATGGCTGATGCCTCGAATGCAATTGGATTCTCTGTTTATCTTTCAGCATGATGGAGCTCCACTCCACTATCATCGTGAAGTTCGTGGGTACCTGAACACGGAGCTTGTGGGCATTCTAATAATAATGATGAAATGATGTTGGCCCTCGAGTATGTACCCTCTGACTCAGAGTTGAAATATTAAAAGTTTCAGCTGGTTGCGCATTGTATAGGGGCTGGCATACATACTTGCTGCAATACAAGCCAAATACTGCTGAGTCTACAGTATATAATATGAATAGACACATGAATTGAATGGTTGAAGGTTCCTATCACTCGGAAATTGTGAATTTAGAATGTACATACACATTTATAAATGAAAGTTTGCAATTAAATCAATTCTGCAGGCACTATTTTAATGACTTTAAATGATGAGTATGATAGCAGAAGTACCTTTGAGAAGGCCCTTTATTACTGTAAAACACTTATTGGTGTCGATGGTCCAGCAATTAAATTAAATATAAGTTGATTAACAAGGAAACAATAGATTCCTTCTGCATGTAATTACTTATGAGCAACAACATAGCTCTCAAGATATTCACTTTTAAATGCATACTACGTCTTCACTGCAGATGCAATGGAAATCTCACAAGTCAGCACTATAAAATATTTCTATCTACCCCAACCATGTGCAAACTGCTCCACTCTCTAAGTCTTTCCCGTGACTGTACGTCCATCGCGCCGTACTATCCAAGACTCTTCCATGTCCTATCCTGTACTCTTCTCCCACTTCCATCCAGTCTCCACATTCACGAGTGCTGTGATTGGCTAGATCGCTCCTGCCGTGTCTACAAGCCAATGCACACTCTCAAACATAATGATACACATTCGAAATACTGGATTTACATTTAAATAACTTGAAATTAAATAAATATTCCTATGGCTGGACCATAAACGTGCTCTAACACACATTATTAAATACATAAACAAATTAAATAAACATATATCAAAGGAATAGAACATAAGTAAGCCAGTAGCCTAATTTGACCAATTTCTTCATGAATAGTATATATCAGATATAAACAAAAACATAGAAGAATAAATATATTTATAAGAATGCTGCTACCATTTTTTCTTGTAACTGTGTAGTCAAACTGCCTATTGGCTTCTGTCTCGGGTTCTTCGGCTGACGTTCATCTAATAATTTATTATTAGACATTAGGTTAATATATATAATACTGAATTTTACACTCATATCATACAATTACCTTCAGGCGCACACAAAGGCTGCTATTCAGGCAGCAAATAAACTATCAACCCACAACCCGATCCAGAAAAGAGGCATGATTAATACGCTCGTAACACGAGCAGGGTGAATATGTGAGCTGCAGCATCTCAGGCACGAAATGGAACACCTGAAAAGTGTTCTGAGGTGCAATGGGTACTCCACAAATTATATTGGAAGTGTAACAGAGCCAAACACTCGGCGAAGTAAGGAATCAGAAAATAAATATCGGGTATGGCCTTTCTGCCATAAATTCCCAGAGTGACAGACGGAATCGGTTGTATATAATGCAAACATGCCCTAAAGACGATTTTCAAACTGACAGGGAAGATCAAAGAGTGTCATAGACTGGCAAAGGAGAAAAGGGACCCACCTGCAATGTCGGGAATATACCATATACCATGCACATGCGAAAAAGTTTATGTCGGAATGACTGGACAATCAATCATCACCAGGATCAAAGAACATAAGTGACATTGCAGGTTGGGGCAGGTGGAGAAATTGGCCGTGGCAGAGCACACACTGAATGAGACCGACCACATAATAAAATTCGCCGACACGGAGGTTCTGGCTGTAGAGAAGCACTATCACACACGCTTGTTCAGAGAAGCTGTAGAAATACAAAAACATGTGAACAGCTTCAACAAGAAAGAGGAAAGCCTTAAGGTAAATGGATTCTGGCTTCCCGTACTGCAGCGAACAACTGTCACAGGTGGCAAGAGGAGAACCACACCGGAAATGAGCACAGAGAAGCCCTCGGACGTTGGCGCACCAGGTAGATATAGTCTGCGGCCACGAGCTCTGCTCCAGTTCACCACCGGCAATGGAGGATGAAGCTTTGACAATGCCAGCCACTTGTGCTGGCGAAACATCAGTAAAATCAGTAGATGAATGTTGGCCGAAGAACCCCAGACAGAAGCCAATAGGCAGTTTGTCAACAAGTGGCCACGAAAGCCTTAACAATTTTGTAACTGTGGAGTACTTATGGACTGAGTTGATCGATAGTAATTGGATACTTTGACCTCCAATAACTCGTGTACTATTTAAGTTACATGCCTGTAATTTATACCAATTTAGGTTTACACTAATAGCTTTCTAAAGACACATTGATCGACAAAATCAGATGAACCATTTAGATTTTGGAAATTCGTTGCTGGGTGTGACTTGTATAATTTATCATCATATACTAAACTTTAAACTAATAAAGATCTTGAAAATCTGATTACACCATCAGAATCATTGTGCAAACAATGGTAATGTACATGTTTCTTTTTGAGGTATCATGATTCATCTGGCTACTATTAATTTCTGTACTAACTATGAAGTGTCTGCCATTAAGGTTTCACAAAGTCCGCCATCTTTGGCACTCCAGGCATGTCTCCTTCATCGACACAGCATCATGGAATTCCCAGCCACTTGCTCAGTTGGACCATGTGGTCCGGCCATTGTGCGGCATCATGCGGTTGCTAACGAGCCATGGTTTGCTGAGCAGCCTGAGCGGTCTTGCCAACTCTGACCTTACAATATTTTCAAGGCACCACAACTCACCTGTTACCCTATAAGCTGCTGCACTGATGGATCGGCTGTGCTACAGAAGGTGACAACTGTTTCATGAAATGGCCTCCCCGATCTCACTCCGTGTGACTTTTTTATGGGGGGGGGGGCAGGGGGGCGGAGGGGGGGGGGGCACATTAAAGATCTGGTGTATGTACTGCCTCTACTACGTCATGTAGCAGAGCTCCGAGGGAGAGTACGGGAAGTGACTGCCACAGTCGACGATGCCATGCTGGGATGAGTATGGCAAGAATTCAATTACTGTATTGACATCTGTGGGCTCACTCATGGTTCATATATCGAATGTTTCTAAAATAACTTCCAGAGTTTCTCTTCAAAATGCAATATGTATGACATCTGTACAATGTTTAGTTCTTGTTCAATAAATAATTGAAAGTGTTCTCAGACTTTATATACACGCTTTATATAATTACCGATTTTGTACCTACTGCACGAGCTACACATACACATTTTATTCCTGTTCTTCCTTACATAAGAACACATCTTGAATTTACTACATATCAATCTATGTACATTTTAATTCAACATCACTTTATGCCTATTTTAAATTTTTTTCATTTAGTATGTATTTATTAACTGAATAGAAAGGACTTTCAGTAACCAATAGTTTAAGCAGTGCATTCGGACATGTCCGAAAGAACAGATACCATCTTCATATAGATAAGGCTTACTGGCCAATGATCTTCTTCAGTGTGGATGCACTCACATTGCTCAAACTCTTACGGGAATTGGTAGATTGACTGCCACAAGTAATGAGTATAGCGGGCAGGGGCACTACAAATGTAGTGCATGCACAGTAAGTTGGAAATGTGGGTCTCACGGGGAGCATGCCAGGGATAAATCCCTGCGGTCACACTATTGTCTGTGTCCTCGATGGCTCACTCGGATAGAGCGTCTACCATGTAAGCATGAGATCCTGGGTTCAAGTCCCTGTCGGTTCACACATTTTCAACTGCCCCTATTGTAATTTATCAATGCTGTAAGCAGCAAATTTCATTGTAATTCATTCTTTGAGAGCTGTAAGATCACCTTCATATTCATATACCATACTCGTGGGCTCCACTCATCATACTTCATCCTTCTTCCAAAAATGGTTCAAATGGCTCTGAGCTCTATGGGACTTAACATCTGAGATAATCAGTCCACTAGAACTTAGAACTACTTAAACCTAACTAACCTAGGGACACCACACACATCCATGCCCGAGGCAGGATTCGAACCTGTGACTGTAGCGCTCACGCGGTTCCAGACTGAAGCGCCTAGAACCGCTCGCCCACACTGGCCGGCCATCCTTCTTCCAGTTTCTGGTGTTTTTTCCTAATGTGAAGTCATCCCAATGTTGTCCCTCACCTATAGTGTAATGAAGAACACCACCACAGTGCCCTGGAACTGCTTGCTGATTGATATACATTGTCTTTTCTCGTACCTTCAACTGCCTCATTTTATAAGGCCTGCACTATTTGGTGCTATAGTCATACTGACCTTATGCTGTGTGGTGTTCAACTTTCTATGCATCAATGGGAGACCTCTGGAAACATGCCTACACACTTTCATTCATTGCCACCTAGTAGTTAATGTGTGATGTTACTTTATCTTGTTCTTAAGTTTTGTGGAATAGTGTATTTGGTTTTTTAGTAATGAAACCAACTCTACAGTTTTACAATGACAGCTTTAGTTCTTTCCATTTCATTCATATTTCAAATATGCCCAAGTTTTCTTTATGAATAAATCTGCCTTACATTAATTTCAGTGAGAAACCAAATCGAGTACTGTTCCGAAGGAAATACAATATTTGCTAAACATTCACGTCAACAGTGTGTTCTGTTTATGCTGTGAAGATCGTAATATCAGAATGCTGTATGTGAACTATTAAGTTCTTTGTTGGGCTGGGAGATAGTAAAATTTGTCAGTTCCATCCAAATGAAAACTTTATTGATTAATTTGCTGCCTGAATAGCAGCCTTTGTGTGTGCCTAAAGGAAATTGTATGATATGTGTGTAAAATTCAGTATTATACATATTATCCTAATGTCTAATAATGTTACAATAAAAATTCTAGAATAACAGAAATTCTGGGATTGAAATAATAAACAATGACTCATCTGTAGTTCGTACACATAACAGCACAGTGACCTAATTAAATGTTGTGAGGTACTTCTCTTTTTGTGCTGTACACATTCCTAAACAAACGATCTCTGGGGTACAAAAATACACCCACTTGACCAGAGTGAAATTTACTTCCCCCTCCTCCCCCCCCCCCCCCTACTTACAGGAATAATTGAATTGAAAGATATGAGAGAGATGTGAGGAAGTCAGATTTAGAGGGCTCAGAGTGGGTAGCGCTATAGTTGGTGGTATTATAGAGGAAGAGATATGTGTCTCTCACTAGAAGTTGCCATGCTACAGTGAAGAAATCTGGCCTCTGATACTACTAGGAAAGTGTTGCTGGGTGATTATACAATATCTGAAACAGTTTAGGAGCTACATTCAACTTCTTCACACCAAGTGAAAAGCTGAAATCAACCACCTGATTTAAAACAGAAAAATGATACCATGTCCCCTGTACCTGTACCTGTTTTTACCACAACCTTGCAAACCTCTCTATCAATAAGCTAGAATTCGTTCCTGAGACTCTGTTTACCATGAGATCACAAACTGCATTTTATAATGTTGACAATCATAAATCTTTTTAAAACTCTTTTTTCCTAATTTACTACCCTCTGTTTATTTACAATGATCAAATCTCCTTTACCAGCAAACATTAGAATAATAACAGTTGATATTCTAACATCCATTATGACTATTATTACCAAATACTTCCACTCTATTGTACCTGAAACATGTGACAAATTGAATATAATGTAAAATAATGCTGTATTACACAATGTTTAAAAACAAATTGACAATCAATAATCATACAGATATACAACATGTTGTATCTATACTCACTTAGTCATGTGGAGTGAATTACTCTGAAGGGCAACAGGTTCAAAATCTCATCTTCAGCAAAATATAAATTCAATTTAATTGCATAGATAAAAAACTACTCACCAAGTGGTGGCAGACCATGGGCATAAAAGATGGTTATAATTAGGCAAACTTTCAGAGCCAGTGGCCCTTCTCCAGGCAGTAGCTTTGAAGGGGAGGGAAGAGGGGGTGAAGGAAAAGAAGTGGAGAGGTCTAGGAAAAGGGGTAGATTTTGAAAAAGTCACCCAGAACCATGGGTCAGTGGAGACTTACTGGACGGGATGAGAAGGAAAGACTGATTGTTGGGGATTACACCGGACGAGATTTGAAAAACTGAGAGCTTAAAGATGGAAGACTGGGTAATATGCAAAACAGAGTTTACTGCTAAAACATTGTTTATCTACATCTACATTTATACTCGGCAAGCCACCCAACGGTGTGTGGCGGAGGGCACTTTACATGCCACTGTCATTACCTCCCTTTCGTGTTCCAGTCACATATGGTTCGCGGGAAGAACGACTACCGGAAAGCCTCTGTGCATGCTCGAATCTCTCTAATTTTGCATTCGTAATCTCCTCAGGAGGTATAATTTGGGGGAAGCAATATATTCAATACCTCATCCAGAAACACACCCTCTTGAAACCTGGACAGCAAGCTACACCATGATGCAGAGCATCTCTCTTGCAGAGTCTGCCACTTGAGTTTGCTAAACATCTCCGTAACGCTATCACGCTTACCAAATAACCCTGTGATGAAACCACCACTCTTCTTTGGATCTTCTCTATGTCCTCTGTCAACCTGACCTGGTACGGATCCCACACTGATGAGCAATACTCAAGTATAGGTTGAACGAGTGTTTTGTAAGCCACCTCCTTTGTTGATGGACTACATTTTCTAAGGACTCTCCCAATGAATCTCAACCTGGCACCCACCTTACCAACAATTAATTTTATATGATCATTCCACTTCAAATCATTCCGTACGCATACTCCCAGATATTTTACAGAAGTAACTGCTACCAGTGTTTGTTCCGCTATCATATAACCATACAATAAAGGAGCCTTCTTTCTATGTACTCGCAATACATAACATTTGTAATTAATAAGAGTGAAGAGCTAAGTGCATTTCATGTAACAGATGTGTGAGGGCAAAAAATAGACAGGTAAGGAAGTGAAAGATGTAGAAAACCAAAGTGGAGTGAAGAAAGGAGCAGTTTCTGTGAAGAAATGCTAAGAAAGAAGAAATTAACATAAATTAAAGCCAGGTGGGTGGTGAGAACCAAGGACATGTTGCAGTGCTAGTTCCCACCTGTGGAGTTCTGAGAAACCGTTGTCTGGTGGGGAGAATCCAGATGGAACGTGTGGTGAAGGAGGCACAGGGTCACAATTGTCACATTGTAGAGCATGCTGTGCAACAAGATATTGTGTGTTGCCAGTACACTCCCTCTGCCTATGCCCATGCATCCCAAGTGATAATTTGGTGGTTGTCATGCCAACGTAAAAGGCCGAACAGCACTTACATAATATCTGGTATATGACATGTTGTTGCACAGGGGGCTCTCCCTTTGATAGCATATGTTTTGCCTCTTACAGGGCTATTATAAGTGGTGGTAAGAATCTGCACAGGGCAACTCTTGCTGCAGGGATGGTCGCAGGTGTAGGGAGATGGGTGCAGAAGGAGTGTATGGTCTGAGAAGAGTATATTGTGGAGACTGGAAGGTTGACAAAAAGCTATTCTAGGTGTGGTGGGCAAAATCTCAGGCAGAATTTATCTCATTTCAAGGAATGATTTTAGGAAGTCATGGCCCTGTCAAAGTAGCTGATTAATACAATCCAGACCAGTATAATACTGAGTGATCAGTGGTATGCTCCAAAGATGTTTTTTGGAGGGATCAGCAGTACCAGGATTGATTGTTATGTCCCAGGAAATCGGCCCTAGGCTGGTGGGGTAATTACGACCAGTGAAGGCTGAGGTGAGAATGGTGATGTGTTCTTGAAAGAGTCTGCATCCAGACAAATATGTTTGCCTTGAATGCCAAGGTTCTATGCAAGGGAACGTTTTGACATGGAAAGCATGGCAACTGTAAAAATGTAAGTACTGTTGTTTGTTAATAGGTTTAATGTGGACAGAAGAGTGTAGCTGGCCTTCAGTGAGGATGAGATCAACATGAAGAAAAATGGCACGGGATTCAGAATAGAAACACATGAAATTTAATTGGGAGAAGGTATTCAGAGATTCCAGGAATTTTAACAGGTCAACCTCACCATGAGTCCATATGGTAAAGATGTCATCAATGTATCTAAACCAAACTATAAGTGGAAGTCTTATGGATCCCAGGAGAGCCCTCTTCAAGCAACCCATGAAAAGGTTTGGTTGCTTGTAGAGGACTTTCCTGGGATCAATAAGTCTTCAGCTCCTAGTTTGGTTTAGATACAATGATGACATCTTTACCATATGGACTCATGGTAAGGCTGACCTGTTAAAATTCCTCGACTCTCCAAATACTTTCTCCCCATTAAATTTAACATGGTCTATTCTGAATCACATGCCACATTCCTTCAAAGGGAGAGCCACCTGTTAAATGACACGTTATATACCAGCTGTTATGCAAACACTGTTTGGCCTTTTACATTGGCTTGACTACCACCAAATTATCAGTTAGGATGAATGTGCATAGGCAGAGGGTGTATACTGGCAACACACAACATCCTGTTGCAGAGCATGCTCTACAATGTGACAATCATGACCTCGGTCCCTGTCCCACCACACACGCCATCTGATTTCTTCCGCCAGACATTGATTTCTCAGAACTCTGCAGATGGGAACTAGCACGAGATTGAAGAGTTTTTAGCAAACAGAACACAGCATGTTGTTCTCAATGGAGAGACATCTACAGACGTTAAAGTAACCTCTGGCATGCCACAGGGGAGTGTTATGGGACCATTGCTTTTAACAATATATATAAATGACCTAGTAGATAGTGTCGGAAGTTCCATGCGGCTTTTCGCGGATGATGCTGTAGTATACAGAGAAGTTGCAGCATTAGAAAATTGTAGCGAAATGCAGGAAGATCTGCAGTTGATAGGCTCTTGGGGCAGGGAGTGGCAACTGACCCTTAACATAGACAAATGTAATGTATTGCGAATACATAGAAAGAAGGATCCTTTATTGTATGATTATACAATAGCGGAACAAACACTGGTAGCAGTTACTTCTGTAAAATATCTGGGAGTATGAGTGCAGAACAATTTGAAGTGGAATGATCATATAAAATTAATTGTTGGTAAGGCAGGTACCACGTTGAGATTCATTGGGAGAGCCCTTAGAAAATGTAGTCCATCAACAAAGGAGGTGGCTTACAAATCACTCGTTCGACCTATACTTGAGTATTGCTCATCAGTATGGGATCCATACCAGATCGGGTTGACAGAGGAGATAGAGAAGATACAAAGAAGAGCGGCACGTTTCATCACAGGGTTATTTGGTAAGCATGATAGCGTTACGGAGATGTTTAGCAAACTCAAGTGGCAGACTCTGCAAGAGAAGCGCTCTGCATCATGGTGTAGCTTACTGTCCAGGTTTCGAGAGTGTGCGTTTCTGGATAAGGTATCGAATATATTGCTTCCCCCTACTTATACTTCCCGTGGAGATCATGAATGTAAAATTAGAGATTTGAGTGTGCACGTAGGCTTTCCGGCAGTCATTCTTCCTGCAAACCATACGCGACTGGAACAGGAAAGGGAGGTAATGACAGTGGCATGTAAAGTGCCGTCCACCACACACTGTTGGGTGCCTTGCGAAGTATAAATGTAGATGTAGATGTAGATGTAGAACATGTACTTGGTTCTTACCACCGACTTGGCCTTAATTTATGCTAATTTCTTCTGTTTCAGCATTTCAGTGACTAATTCTTCACTCTGTTTTAGTTTTCTATGTCTTTCATTTTCTTACCTGCATATTACTCTGTCTTCCAGCCTTAAGCACTCAAGTCTTCCAATCTTGTCCAGTGCAGTCCACAACAATCAGTCTTTCCTTCTCATCCCGTCCGATAAGTCTCCCCTGATAAACAGTCCGGGATGACTTTTCCGAAATCTACCCATTTTCCTAGACCTCTCCAGTCCTTTTCCTTCACTCCCTCTTCCTTCTCCTTGAACCATTGTGCTAGAAGAAGGAACCACCGGCTCCAAAAGCTTGCCTAATTGTAACGTTCTCTTATGTGCATGTTCTGCCGCTGCTTGGTGAGTAGATTTTTTTCTATACACTTACATTATACTGTCAAAATTGATTGTTTTCATTGTTATAAAAATATAAATTCAGTAATTTACATTGCATTTCGTACAAAAATTAATTTGTATGATAATAACGTCAATAGTACTGTCCCCCTGACATTTAAAAATGTCTTTTGGTGTATAAAACATCTTTTATTGCCCGATGACTTTCCACAGAAGAGAATATAGTTCTGACTGATCTAATGCAGCCAATCACACTTTGCTTGATTAGATGCCACATTTTCTAGAGATTCACTTTCTTTGTCTTTATAGTTGTTTTCTCAGCTGCTATCTGCAGCCCAATACATTTGAGCAGTATTGATAATATAAACTTTTAAGGATATTTTCCAACTTCAAGAGCAAGAAAGTGCTCTGGTCCTTTTTGGTTGCTCATCCACAGCCTTGTTAGGTGCCTTTTGCCAACACATTGAATCTGTCACAGTCTGCTGTCATGATTCAGTTGTGCTATGTAAAAAAAAAAAAAAAAAAGTTTGGAGATTGAACAGGAATTAAACCTTGGTTGACAATTGCTAATCAAGCAGATCCACTTCCAAGGTTCTGCTGTATTACAGTAATGATTATGTGAATTTTGATCTAATAACAGATGCTATTCAATTTATTGTTCATATATTTTATATGCTGGGCTGAGCTTAGATCCTCCAGGAACGTACTACCAGATAGCTTTTCATTCTTAGTATAATTTAGTTATGGTATTTGCAAGTTCCATGGATCATAATTGAAACCACTTGCTATGACGTGAAATGAGTCAGTTTTGCAGTTTTAGTACAGTCTTCCAGCGAACTGTATGGCAACATGCCTACCATGCAAATGATTCTCATTAACATGTTGTTTTACATATAATGGCTTATCCTTAACTATCTTCAATCTCTCTCTCTCCTGCTCTCTCCACACACACACACACACACACACACACACACACACACACACACACACACACACACACACCTTAGTATTTTACATTCAGAAATTCTTTTCTGGAGTAGAAGGTCTTGTCAAGCAGGTAAGCCTTCATTTTGTGTTTGAATTTATTATATTATTGAATGTTACTGTTGTTTTCAAACACACACACACACACACACACAGACACACACACACACATACACACACACACACACACACACACACACACACACACACACACACACACACACACCTTAGTATTTTACATTCAGAAATTCTTTTGTGGAGTAGAAGGTCTTGTCAAGCAGGTAAGCCTTCATTTTGTGTTTGAAGTTATTATATTATTGAATGTTACTGTTGTTTTCAAACTGTGTTTGATTGTTAACAACAAATTTCAGAAGGGATTGAATGTACTGCTGTTCTCAGTATGCCCAACTGTTTACAGAACTGTCCAGATGTTCTAGAGGGAAGATCACATTCTATCAACATTACCTCACTTACGTTCAGCAAACACTTTCTTCCTCAGTGATCAGTTACCCCACAGTGTGATGCCATAAGGCATTAATGATAAATTAACTTCAAGACATTTTCACTTCCAAAATCTGATATTAGCTGTAACACATTAAAGTTACGGAGCTTAAATGTTTAAGAATACCTGTAAATTGTGGCTTCCAGTTCAGGTTCTTGTCAGTATTAACACCTAAGAATTTAGAATCGTCTATTTCATTTATTAGTTTATGCTCATGCAGAATTTCTGAAAGTGGTGTCAAGCTTTATGTAGTACAGAATCGCATATATTATGTTTTATCTAACTACAGTGATGGGCCATTTACAAAGAAACAATTGTTAATTTTCAAGAAATTTTGCCCTATTTGGTTAGGTTATAGTACTTGCATCATAAGCGAAGAAAACTTTTTATGATGCTTAGATATATGATAGCAGATCACTTATATATATATCAAGAACAAGAGAAGACTCAGTATTGATCCCTGTGTGGTCACCTCTCAAAAGGTTTGGTGTATACATCTATTGATAGCATTGGTGGGTGCCTACTTTATTTCATATCAGTAGTAATTTCTTTGTGAGATCAGTAATAATTTCTCTGCAGGTATAAGACTAAACTGTTGGTGGAAAGCAAACCTATAATATATGAGATGCACTTTGCAAACCGTTTCTGTGAATGAGCTCTGGAACACGTTTGCTTTTATTAGGACATTCTTTTGTTTAGGAATTTAATGTTGTGTTGGTAAATACACACATCAAAAAAAGTTTTGTATCACCTCAGTTCCAAGAGTTCTGAAACCTGTACAGAAAATTGGAATAGAGACCAACATAAACATCGTTTCCTACCTTTTTATTGCTCATGAAAACCACACATTGCATGTTGTGCCACCATACAGCGAGACCTTCACAGGTGGTGGTCCAGATTACTGTACACACCAGTACCTCTAATACCCTGTAGCACGTCCTCTTGCATTGATGCATGCCTGTGTTCATCATGGCATACTGTCCAAAAGTTCATCAAGACACTGTTGGTCCAGATTGTCCCACTCCTGATTGTCCCATTCCTCAATGGTGATTCAGCGTAGATCCCTCAGAGTGGTTGGTGGATCATGTCATCCATAAACAGCCCTTTTCAATCTATCCCAAGCATGTTCGATAGGGTTCATGTCTGGCCACTCTAGTCAAGCGATGTCATTATCCTGAAGGAAATCAAATGGTTCAAATGGCTCTGAGCACTATGGGACTTAACATCTGTGGTCATCAGTCCCCTAGAACTTAGAACTACTTAAACCTAAGGACATCACACACATCCATGCCCGAGGCAGGATTCGAACCTGCGACCATAGCTGAAGGAAATCATTCACAAGATGAGCGTGATGGGGGCATGAATTATTGTGCATGAAGACGAATGCCTCGCCAATATGCTGCCGATATGGTTGCGCTATTGGTGGGAGGATGGCATTCACGTATTGTACAGTCGTTACAGCCCCTTCCATGACCACCAGCGACGTACGTTGGCACATAATGCCATCCCAAAACATCAGGGAACCTCCACATTGCAGCACTCGCTGGACAGTGTGTCTAGGCATTCAGCCTGACAGGTTGCCTCCAAACATGTCGCTGATGATTGTCTGGTTGAAGGCAGATACGACACTCATCAGTGAAGAGAACGTGATGCCAATTCTGAGCTGCCCATTCGGCATGTTTTTGGGCCCATCTGTATCACACAGCATTGTGCCATGGTTGCAAAGATGGAACTCGTCATGGACGTCAGGAGTGAAGTTGCACATTATGCTGCCTATTGCGCACAGTATGAGTCATAACATGATGTCCTGTGGCTGCACAAAAAGCATTACTCAACATGGTTGCATTGCTGTTAGGGTTCCTCTGAGCCATAATCAATAGGTAGTAGGCATCCACTGCAGTAGTAGCCCTCTGGCGGCCTGAGCGAGGCATATCAACAGTTCCTGTCTCTCTGTATCTCTTCCATGTCCGAACAACATTGCTTTGGTTCACCCTGAGATGGCTGGACAGTTCCCTTGTTGAGACCCTTTCTGGCACAAAGTAACAATGCAGACAGAATCGAACTGCATTATTGACCATCTAGGCATGGTTGAACTACGGAAATGCAAGCCATGTACCTCTTTCATGGTGGAATGACTGGAGCTGGTAGGCTGTCGGACCCCCTCCGTCTAATAGGGGCTGTTCGTGCATGGTTTTTTTACATCTTTGGGTGGGTTTAGTGACGTATCTGAACAGTCAAAGGGCCTGTGTCTGTGATACAGTATCCACAGTCAATGTCTATCTTCAGGAGTTCTGGGAACCAGGCTGATGCAAAACTTTTTTTGATGTGTGTATTTTATGTGAGTTTCTTAATTGCTTAATATTATGGTATTCTGTCTGGTGTACTGCAGTTTTCTCCTTACAATTTTGTGAAAGATGTTCTTCTTTGGAAGGATTTTTTTATTTGTCACTTATTTTATTTGTTCAGTATTGATGGCATTAGCCCAGATTCCACAAGAACTAAGCAAGGGATTGACCAATACATTCAGTATTCTTTAAGACGAAGTTCTGGCATTTGTTTACAATGAAAACGAAAGAGGAATTTTTGTGCTATCCTCCTAGATAAGGATCCTGCATATCATAATTGAACTAACTTGCTCAGTATAGTCTTGCTCTGGTGATAAATGGACTGCATGCCTAAAGGCCTATGCAACACCAGAAACATCCATCTCACATTCCATTTCGTCATCATACACACACACACACACACACACACACACACACACACACACACACACACACACACACACTCTCTCTCTCTCTCTCTCTCTCTCTCCTCTCACTAAAACGGACTTTAAGAAGAAAAGAAAAAGTAATTGTTGGATACTATTTGTAAAAGTGCCATGTGAGAACAGCTGGACATTGTTTCAAAATTGGATTTTTGTGGAAAATGACTACCAGTTTGCTTCTGTGTGCCATGAATTCACACACTGCAAAGTGGATGGTTGCTGCCTTATGACAATATACAAATTTTGGGGCATGCAATGGTCCCACTCAATGTTTAGTTATTATGCCTCCTCCTGGTATAGCTTCTTAACTTCTAATCACAAAAATGTTCAAAAATATTTAAATTCATGTCGACAGTAGTTTATACTTTTGGTATAGTTAAATTAGCATGTTTTAAATATAACCTAGAAATCATCTCTCCTGGACAACTCCTTCTGTTCCCTGGAAACTTTCTATTTAAAAATTGGGTGCTAGGAAAAAATACTTGTTTTTAAGTGTAGTTGGATGAGTAGGACTAAAACTAATGATTTCACTAAGCTTAATGCTAAACATGTGTACATATCTTGTAAACTGACTCATTTCACATTATTTCAATAAAAGAATCATACAAATGACCTATGGAATGTGTAACTAACTAACTAGACAATTGTAGAAAGAACATCACTACCATGTGTGATCCATGGTCACATATGATAAAAATTCTGACATTGATACAAAAAATAGTTGCTCAGTGCTGCTTGTGACAAATTATGACCAGTAATGAAAGAGAAATACAAATCATTGGCAGTCACTTCTCTCATAACTGTAAACATGGAACATGCGTAATATTGAACTGTTGCAAAAGTACGATGATTTTTCCATTTCTTATTGATAAGAGTATGAAGTATCTCCAAAAAAATCTCTGTAGATTAGTTCCTTATGAACTACTAATTTGAAAGATATAAGGATATACAATATGTCAACATAAGTTTAATCAATGTTATGAAAGTCTTACAACTGAATGCTTCAGCTGTAATGATCTATTTGCTCAATTTGTTAACAGATACGCACCTTAATTCTCATCCACCATCACCACTCGAACCTCCTACTCCAACTGATCACAATGAAGACTCCACAGTGAGGAAGCTTCAAGCATTTTTTAACCAAAGTGAACACAGTCGCCATGAAGTTAGTATTCGTCTGAATCTGGAGGGCATACAGCTTCGTCTCTTCAGCGATATGGATGAAGTAAGAATGGAACATTCATTACATTTCTTGTTCAAATACTTCTTCTGCCAGCATTCAGCATAAACTTTTCCCAAGTGCTAGATACACATTTTCTCATTAATAACAAACGTATTAAGTTGTTTTCAGGCAAGACAAGGTCTAATAATTTGAAAATTATCCTTTTGAGTGTTTAATAACAAAACAATTCTGTGAATAATTCCTAGGAACATACTCCATAACCATATTTTAATGGGAATGTATTACATTGTTACTGATAATCAGACAAGAGCTGCTAAGTATTATGTTCATATATGAATGCATTTTATGTGCTTAATTTAATTGGTGGCAAAGGGATGGACTAGGACACTCCCACTCCCAACCCCTTGCCAGAGGGACTATGTTTCTATGGTAGACCATGGTGCAAGGACTGCCCAAACCATCCACCCAGCACCACCTTCTCCAGTTTTGTCACAGGCTTAGACTACCCCGTGAAAGCAGGCTTGTCGTATACCAACTCTATTGCAAACCCTGAACAGCGTTTTATGTTGGTACGACTACCAACCATCTCGTCAGCAGGATGAATGGTCACCAACAAAATATTGAAAAGAACTAAGTAGACCACCTGGTGGCATAACCTAACAAAGGTGACCACCCAGTGGCACAACATGCAGCTGAACATGCCATCCTAAATTTAAATGGCTGTTTCACAACCTAGGCCAACTGGATGCTTCCCTCCACCACCTACTTCTCTGAACTATGTAGATGGAAGTTATCTTTACAACACATCCTCTGCTTCCGTAATCATCCTGGTCTCAGTCTCTGGTAACACTCTGGCCCCACACCCTCCATTGAACATTTTCCCCTTCCTCTGTCCAGTCACCACCTCCGAATTCACATCCAAGCAATAGAAAATCATTCAGTATTTTTACCATATTAAGACTATCACAAACATGCCACATTATATGGTTTATCCATAAAATTTACAGAAATTGGAGCCTTTTATTGTTTTATGGATGGATGGTGTCATTTTATGACTTTGTGGACAAAAATATGAAATATTAACATTCAGTAATCACCCACTTCCATGCAATTGATTGTTTGCATGGGTCAAAGGCAAGTCTACGATAGTCAATAACTCACTCTTTGATATGATTGGTATTTTTAACTGTCATCATTTGAATTGAATTTAAAGTAGGATAACAGCTCTTCTGTGTCGACATGCCCTGCTCTGCAAATTCTTTGTTCCACTCCATTTGCTTGTTGTGATTTAACCCATATTCTTTAACCTCGTGTGGAATAATTACATTTATTCTATCTGTGTGTGTGTGTGTGTGTGTGTGTGTGTGTGTGTGTGTGTGTGTGTGTGTGTGTGTGTTTTTACCATGTGCATATTCTTTATTCATGAAGTTCACTTTGGTTCATTTAATGGTTTAAGACTGTGTGGTTTGACATGTTTCAATGAAGTGTTTAACTGCCTTCAGTATTTATGTTATAATTTTATGTGACATTCAGTGATCCAGGTTACTTTTGATGTTTCAGTACATTTGGTCTCAGACATTTTCATACGCTTTATTCCTACTGTAGGATTCATGGATAAATCCAACAAGAAACTGTTCTTCCATATATTTAAAGAATCCTATTCTGTTGATTTTCTGTGCATACTAAAATCAAGAAAGGGAGAAAAATTTACCTTTTTCATGGTATGTGGGTGTGATATTAATATTCCACATGGTGGAAGAAACAATTTAAGTAATCATGTTAAGTGTGGTAAACATGTAAGTTGTGTTATTCAAAGTAAGATAACAAGAAAATCAACACCTTTTCTGCCAAGTCTGGAAAATTTGACAGTGATGTAATCAGGGCCAAGTCTCTGTTTACTTCCTTTTTGGTGGAACACAATGCGCCCTTAAGTGCAGCTGATCATGCAGGTACTTTATTTAAGAACACGTTTCCTACATCAGAAGTTGCAAAGAAATGTAGCTGTGGTTGCACAAAAACGACATACATTGTAAATAAAAATGCAGAAAATGCGTCATCCAAAGTTGTTAAGTGCCTTCAGAATAGACCATCTGCTTTGGTAATGGATGGAATCAATGTTGCAAATGCCAAGCTGTATCCTTTTGTTGTTACATTCTGTGTTATTCCACAGGAAAAAGTAGAGAGCACTGTGCTATCAGTACCAGCATTACACAGGGACTAAACAGGGTGAAACATAGGTAACCTGGTGTTATCACAGCTGAATTCTCATAACATACTAACTGAAAACTGTGTGGCTTTCTGCTCCGACAATGCTCCTGTTACGATAAGACACAAAAATGGTGTTTCATCAGTGCTGAAGGAAGTTCAACCAGGTACTGCCTTCATAGGTTGCATTTGACACCAGATTAGCCTAGCAGTGAAAAAGGTGCTGGAAGATTACCACTTAAAATGAATGAGATCCTTGTTGATATATTTTATTTCTTAGAGAAGAGTGTCAAAAGAAAAGAATGTCTTCAGAAATTTCAGAACTTGCACAATAAAGAGCCAAAAAAATTCTGATCCGTGTGTGTACTAGGTGGTTATCTTCAGCCAGGTATTTGGATAGACTGCTGGACCAATGGGATCTGCTTCTTTTTTTCTTCAAGAGGATGTAACATTGTGTACCCAAAACATTTCCATGAGCTTTGCATCTTTCAGAATACCTAGAGTTGCACAAAGTGGATCCAAAGAGTATCAGAAGAAGATGTTCCTGTCCTCAAACTTGAACAAGGCCTTTTTCACTTTCCTACATGTGCCTATTCCTGTATTTGACAAATTGAATGTTGCACTTCAGATTTCTTCCTCACAAATTCACTTTTTATTAGAACTTCTAATGGATTTGCTAAAGCAGTTGTTTACCAAGTTTGTTAAGCCAAAATTGGTCAAAAGCCCATCGTCACTTGAAGTTGAGTACAGCTAGATTCAAAATGAGAGAAGTGATGATGGGTTTATTATTGGCATTCAGACTTCGAACTTAGTTTATGATCTGAAGGATACAGATAAGTCTCTTTTATTTTTATCAGGGAGAAACTACTTTTGTACTGCCTGAGACAGCATCATCAACAAGTTTCTACTCAAGGATGATGTGTTATGCATGCACAAGCTGCTAGGTGAGACAAATTTGAAGATGAACAATTTTCTTCTATTAATTTTCTTTGGAACAGTTTCCTATCATGTTATGCAAGAAAGAGAATGAAACTATAGATGAGGTGGTGAATGAGCTGCAGGTGCAGTTCACTGCTTTTCAAGTAGATGACACTTTGGCTGCAAATCAAGATCCTGCAAGTGATCCCAGTTGGGCAAAAATATCAAGAATTTGTGGAGCCTACGGACTTCTTAAGTATAATGGAATTTCTAGAGTAATGCTCTCTATTCTCACCACACCCAATAGCAATGCAGAATGTGAACGTGTTTTCAGCCTTGTGAAGAAAAATAGAACAGAGTTAGATCATCCATGTCCCATTAATCTCTGGGGTCTATTTCTGTCTTGAAGACCAAGTGTTTTGGTCCCTGTTGTGACAACACATTTTCTGAAGACTTTTTGCAGGAAGCTGAAAAGGCCACAACTATGACTTTATGAAGTTGAACTTGCATGTGATTTGCAGTGTGTATTATATTATTTCTAATCTGTGTTACATTAAACAAGTTTTATTGTTTAAAGCTTTTTTCAATTATTTCATATCTGCTTAATTTATGAAGGAAATCCTGTTGTGTAGCTCCAAGTCAGTATTCACCTGCTGCTGTTTAACATGGATTTCGCATGTGATGTATGTAGATGTGATTTCATTGAAGTATACTATTTAAAGCATGAAGTATTGTATTTTGCAGCCCAGAAGTATTATTATTTCCATCATGCTGGGGTATGTTGAAAAGCATTAGATTTTTTGTTGTGCATGGGTTTTAGTGATAGCCCTTTTCAAAAGTCGGCACGTATGCTATCAAGGGATTGTTTGAAGTCTACATAGAGGTTATGAGGCTCAGTATTATACTCATATGCCTTTTCATCTATTTCCCTCAGCCAAATATGTGATCTGTTGTTGACTAGTCAGGCTGTAATCTACACTGATATTCTCCCAAAATCTCTTCTGCATATGGAACTAGTCTGTTGTAGATAACACCAACAAGAATCTGATAGGCTCCATTCAGCAGGGCATTTCCTCAATAGTTTGAATAACAAAGCCTTGTTTCCTTCTTATGTATTGGTTGGATTACACCCAAGGTCTACTCTTCTGGGATTCTTTCCTGATTCCACATCAGCCTCATAAGTTTGTGGATTCACTTATGTAGACCACTTCCTCCAGTTTTCAACAGTTCTGCAGTTATTCCATCACTTTCTGGTGCATTGTAGTTTCTTAATCAGTGCACTATATTCTGTACTTCCTCTAAAGTGGCTGCTCACTTCTGACAGGATTGCCCTCCAGAATTCCTATGAAGTATTCTTTCCATTCGTTCAGAACACCTTGTTTATGTGTCAGCAAATTTCACTCTTTATCCTTCATACCGCCCCCCGCCTCCTCCCCAAGAACCATGGACCCTGTCTTTGGTGGGAAGGCTGTGCAACTGCAACCATAATGGAGGGATGGAGGGGTATCTGTTGAGAGGCCAGACAAATGTGTGGTTCCTGAAGTGGGCAGCAGCATTTTCAGTAGTTGCAGGGTCAACAGTCTGGATGATTGACTGAGATGGTCTTCTAACACTAACCAAAACGGCCTTGTTGTGCTGGTTCTGCGGACAGCTGAAAGCAAGGGAAAACTACAGCCATAATTGTTCCTGAGGGCACGCAGCTTTACTTTATGGTTAAATGATGATGGTGTCTTCTTGGGTAAATTATTCTGGAGGTAAAATAGTCCCTCATCCGGATCTCCGGGCATGGACTACTCAGGAGGACGTCGTTATCAGGAGAAAGAGAACTGGTGTTCTATGAATCGGAGTGTGGAATGTCAGATCATCCCTTAATTGGGCAGGTAGGTTAGATAATTTAAAAAGGGAAATGGATAGGTTAAAGTTAAATATAGTTGGTATTATTGAAGTTCAGTGGCAGAAGGAACAAAACTTCTGGTCAAGTGAATACAGGATTATAAATACAAAATCAAATAGGGGTAAAGCAAGAGTAGTTATAATAATGAATAAAAAAAATAGGAGTGTGGGTAAGCTACTACAAACAGCATAGTGAATGTATTATTGTGGCCAAGATAGACATGAAGCCCACACCTACCACTGTACTACAAGTTTATATGCCAACTAGCTCTGCAGATGACGAAGAGATTGATGAAATGTATGGTGACATAAAAGAAATTATTCTGCTAGAGAAGGGAGATGAAAATTTAATAGTCAGGGTGTCTGGAATTCGATAGTAGGAAAAGAAACAGAAGGAAAACTAGTAGGTGAAAATGGAATGGGGGCAAGGAATAAAAGAGGAAGCTGCCTGGTAGAATTTTACACAGAGCATAACTTAATCATAGCTAATAGTTGGTTAAAGAATCATGAAAGAAGGTTGTATACATGGGAGAGGCCTGCAGATACTGGAAGATTTCAGATAGATTATATAATGGTAAGACAGAGATTTAGGAACCAGGTTTTAAATTGTAAGACATTTCAAGGGGCAGATGTGGACTCTGACCACAATCTATTCGTTTTGAACTGCAGATTAAAACTGCTGAAACTGCAAAAAAGTGGGAATTTAAGGAGATGGGACCTGGATAAACTGACAGAACCAGAGGTTGTAGAGAGTTTCAGGGAGAGCATAAGGGAACAGTTGACAGGGATGGGGGAAAGAAATATAGTAGAAAAAGAAAGTGTAGCTTTGAGGAAGGCAGCAGAGGAGCAAGTAGGTAAAAAGGCAAGGGCTAGTAGAAATCCTTGGGTAACAGAAGAGATATTGAATTTAATTGATGAAAGGAGAAAATATAAAAATAAATGAAGCAGGCAGAAGGTATACAAACGTCTCAAAAATGAGATTGACAGGAAGTGCAAAATGGCTAAGCAGGGATGGCTAGAGGACAAATGTAAGGATGTAGAGGCATATATCACGAGGGGTAAGATAGATACTGCGTACAGGAAAATTAAAGAGGCCTTTGGAGAAAAGAGAACCCCTTGTAAGAATATCAAGAGCTCAGATGGAAACCCAGTTCTAAGCAAAGAAAGGAAAGCAGAAAGGTGGAAGGAGTATATAGAGGGTTTATACAAGGGCAGTGTACTTGAGGACAATATTATGGGAATGGAAGAGGACGTAGATGAAGATAAAATGGGAGATATGATACTGCGTGAAGAGTTTGACAAAGCACTGAAAGGCCTAAGTTGAAACAAGGCCCCAGGAGTAGACAACATTCCATTAGAACTACTGATAGCCTTGTGAGAGCCAACCCTGACAAAACTCTACCATCTGGTGAGCAAGACATATGAGACAGGTGAAATACCCTCATACTTCAAGAAGAATATAATAATTCCAATCCCAAAGAAAGCAGGTGTTGACAAATGTGAAAATTACTAAACTATCAGTTTAATAAGCCATGGCTGCAAAATACTAACATGAATTCTTTACAGACAAATGGAAAAACTAGTAGAAGCTGCCTTGGAGAAGATCAGTTTGGATTCCATAGAAATGTTGGAACACGTGAGGCAGTACTGACCTTATGACTTATCTTAGAAGATCAATTAAGGAAAGGCAAACCTATGTTTCTAGCATTTGTAGACTTAGAGAATACTTTTGACAATGATGACTGGAATACTCTCTATCAAATTCTGAAGTTGGTAGGGGTAAAATACAGGGAGCAAAAGGCTATTTACAGTTTTTACAGAAACCAGATGGCAGTTATAAGAGTCGAGGGGCATGAAGGGGAGGCAGTGGTTGGGAAGGGAGTGAGACAGGGTTGTAGCCTATCCCCTATGTTTTTCAATCTACAGAAGAAGCTTAAGAGTAGATGGGTAGATCACATAACTAATGAGGAGGTATTGAACAGAATTGGAGAAAAGAAAAATTTGTGTCACAACTTGACTAGAAGAAGGGATTGATTGGTAGGACATTTTCTGAGACATCAAGGGATCACCAATTTAGTACTGGAGGGGAGCGTGGAGGGTAAAAATTATAGAGGGAGACCAAGAGATGAATACACTAAGCAGATTCAGAAGGATGTAGGTTGCAGTAGGTACTGGGAGATGAAGAAGCATGCACAGGATAGAGTAGCATAGAGAGCTGCATCAAACCAGTCTCTGGACTGAAGACCACAACAACAACATCCTTCCATACTGATTTCAGTCTATGTTCTTGAGTACCATTTTTAATTTTCTAATACAACTTTCCACTCTCATTCCTTTGATAGTGCTTTTCCATCTCTTCTATCTTTCTCCTTATGACTTTCCTTTTTTTTTATCCTACATAACTTCACTGCCTCTATTCTTTTTTCATTATATAATGCCATATTTTGCTGTAAGCACTTCAGTCGTGTTTCCTTTTTCTGTTCCACTGCCTGTCTACTTTCAACATCATAATAGTCTTGATTTCGAAGTTTCCTTGTTTCCTTTAGTATTTCATATGCTGTTGTCAAAATGTCATTTTTAATAGTGTTTCGTTCTTTGTCTATATGGTCTTAGCCATCTTTTGTTTGTAACTCGTGCCTCAATCTGTAGATGTAGACATATCTTTCATTTGTTCTATATTCCATTTTTTTCTCTGATAGTGTTTCCTGTGGCAGCCGTAGCAGGTTTTTGCCTCATTTTGGTTTCTACTAGATAATGGTCAAGATTAGAATTAGCTACTTGAAAAGTGCATTTATTTTCCATATCAGATCCCACCTCTTTGAAACCAATATATGGTCTATTTTGTTTGCTCAATTTGTTCCTGGTATTTTCCAGGCCCTTTGTAGACTTTTTTTCTTAGGAAACAGATACTTACTGCATTTAACTTGTTCACAGAAGCATCCTTGGCAATCCTCATACCATTAATACTAGTTTTATCATGCAGACTTTGCTTACAAAGCATGCTTCTGAAAGCCTTTTCTTTGCCCAGTTTGGCAATATAGTTGTTAAGGACAATTTTGAAGTCATATTCAGGTATTCTGTCACAAACCTCCTGTAGCTGATCTTAGAAATCATCTACCATATCTTCAGCTGATTCTTTATAGGAGCATATATATTCATGAAGGTGACATAGTGTAATTTGGCTTTGATACCCGAGTACATATTATTTCATTATGCAAAGTGAGAGCAATAACAGATTTACATGTGTTCTTGGAAGCTATAAATTCAACTCCATGTTTCTCTTGTCTTTCATCTTCTGCTGAATAATATAGGGAGAATTAATGCTTATGAACCTCACCCCTTCCCTTCCACCTCATTTACTGAAGTGCAGTAACTTTCAGTCCATACCTTAGCATCCCTTCAACAATACTATCCATAACTCCTATCTGCAGCAGTGCATGAACATTCCACGTTCTAAATGTTAGTACTGGTATTTCCATATTCCTGTTCCTTTGTGCATTTCATTTATATAAGAACAGTCTGGCATTCCTTGCTAGATTACTCACAATGATAAGTGGTATCGACCTTGTGTTCAACTTGCAACCTGGAGGACCAGAAGGGATTGGCCTCAACGGGGGAGCCACAGACAGCATGTCCCACACCTTAGGGTAGGCAGGGCTCTGTACACTAGGTTGTCAACCCCACTATGGGAGCTAACCCTGAAATGAATGTATGTACTACTGTTCTTAAGCAAAAGTCTAATAACTGCATACTTATAGAAAGGTACATTGTGAAGATGATGCATTAAATATGTATAGTATCTATAATCATGCTATTGATATTTTACTAGAAATGTTATTAATGCCATGAGAATTTTTCTTTGAAGACAGTTAATTATTTTTATGATTTCATGGAAAGAAGTTAAGTGATCTCAGGTTGATTGAATGCCTGTGGCACTGATTGTCTCGAATGCTGCAACACTTTTTCTTTTGAGCTGACTATACAAAGTTTCTCAGTTACATTTAGAAAATAATTATTAAAGTGGGTTGCTATGTGTCTGGAGACATGGACCTTTGTGGAAAAGGCATGAAATTTCATGCCACCATAGTGATCTTAAACATATGTTTAATTTTTTCCATTGAGCTGAATGTTTCACACTTTTTCTGCAACCTTTGCATAAAACTATTTAAAAGTGTTACTGATATCATGAGATGCAGTGAATCTTTAGCATACCTGAAGTTGATGGATGACCTCAAGAGAACTGTCATTGTAAAATGTCGCAAACTAGAACAGCAACTTGAAACCCAACCATGTGCATGACATTCCAAGTAGCATCCAAGCATGTTACGATCTATGTTGTGGAATATTCTAAATAGGAACACAAGCACACACACAGCCACAAAAGAAATACAAATTTATTGGGTCACTGAGTGACATGAATAAGAAAACACTACACCTGAGTGTCGGAGGCCCATGCCAATCCTTATAAAGATGAAGTCCATGTTATGTGTGTCTGGTGTAGTGCCGTGTGTGCACAGCAAACCAAGTGATGATGGTCGGTGACTGAACTGCACCTGGTGACCACCTTGGGTACTTTCTGGTACATTGTTTGAGTGTTGAGACTATGTTTGCTGTAGTGGCCTGATTTATGTCCACTAGTACCATCCGTTTACTGCACTTCTTTTCCCTTTTTTGGGGAAGGACCAGGCACCATCAATGACAATGCTGTGGTTGAAGAGACTTCCATGCTGTATCAGGCAGTGTCAGGGCAGCAGCCAAAGGATTGAGAAGTTCCCTGTTCATCTGGATGGATGAAAGTGAATGGGATGAAAGCATCCCCACTGTCCACTTGACCAAGGGGGTGGACAGGACCAGCGATGGTGCTCTGATCATCTCAGTGTTGGAGTCCACAAACAGGGGCTCCAGCATGGGCAGTGATGACAGCAGACTGAAGAGGAGAGGCTCTGGCATTGCAGACCCTGCATCCATACCTCCTGACAGTGGCACCTGCTCAGTGGATTGGAGGGCACCAGCACCTGCCACAATGAGCTACCCTGCCTTCGGTACTGACAATGACCTGACTGCCAGGATAGGTGGGGATATCTTGGTCAGCAAAACACCCGGGTAAGCCAGGGCCAATGATAAATGAGGCATCAGGCACACAGTCCGTGGAGGGGGCCCTGTGCTCATCCTGCTCAAGTGACTGGTTCTGGTGGCCAGACATAGCAAAACATGAAGACACAGCAATTGCCCTGGCTGTTGATGATGGCTGTAATCCATTGAGGACACTGTCTAAATGCTATGGCCAAAATTAGTGTGCCAGGCATGAATGTTAATGAAACCAATGCCCCTGGGGGACACAAGAGGTCATGCAGTGTCTGTGAATGACAGCTGTGCAGGAACTCAGCTTGGCCCCAATTGGCATCACTCTGTAACAGGTTAAACAGATTTTAGGGCCTCCTTGGCTGAGAAATCTGCTGCTTATCTGTCCAACTGCATTTTAAATGTTCAGGCAAGGCATCACATCTTGCCATTTGACTTCACACGGAAGGGAGGTGTCATGATGTGTTAATGCTGTTATCTGTACAAAAGTCTTTGAAATATTGCACCACATTGTCTCAAACCAGTGTGCCAGGTAAGCCTTCTATGGGGAATATCTACAACAGGGCCTTGACAGTCAGCAGCAGATGCAAAACAGGAAAAAGCATTAGTTGCCAACAACCAGGAAGTGTCTAAAAAAGGACTAGCAAACTCATTGCGGATTCTTTCCCAAGGTCACATAGATGCCAGTCATGGGAAAAAAACACCAGAAAACACCAGTGTGCAGTGTGCCTGCTGATTTGAAGGCTTGCAGCAGGCTGCAACAAGATGTTCCACCTCCTGATTGGTGTCTGGTCAAAGAAAATGATGGCATGCCATCAGTTTTGTGTGAGAGGTCCTCCAGTGTCGGTGATGTAATAAGCAAAGGACCTCCTGATGCAGAGCTGCTGGAATCACAATGCAGGGAGGGAACCCTTCCATTAACAGGAGAATAACATCATCCAAAAGAGAGGGGCATTGGTATAGTGCATTAAAGTTACCAAGTGGGTCCAATGCCAGACTCAGAACTCAGTCAGGCCATACCTGTCGTATCATGCATATGGCCTGCCAGAGCACCGGGTCTATTGCCACATGGGAACTGGTAATGCAGAAGCCATGCACTGTGTACCTTGCCTCTGTATCCAGCTGAAAACAAAGCAGCTCTTCCTAGTCAAATGAGGGGTCAGGGCCAAGGGGAGGCGAGATAAGACATCTACTTTCTAATGTTATGATGGGGGATAAAAGTGCATCTCATAATTGTAGTAGGATAAGAACAAAGCCCAGTGCTAAAGATGATGAATGGCTTTGCTCAGTAAGGACACTGGTGGGATAAACAGGGAAACGAAGGGCTTATAGTCAGTAATTAAATGAAATTTAGCGCCATAGAAGAACATGTGAAATTTTTTTAAGCATAGACAATAACAAGAGCTTTTTCCACCTGAGAATAATGTTGCTGAGCCAGGATGAGGGTTTTCAAGGCAAAGGTGATAGGCTGTTTGGAGCCCTCTGAATAGCAATGGACCAGGAATGTCCTTAGCCCATTGTTGGATGTGTCTGTGGCCAGAACCAGATGCTTGCTGGGTTGAAATGTTTTAAGACATGGTGTGAAGAAAAGACTATCATTAAACTGCACATAATCATGCCTACAAGCTGCAGACCAAACTAAAGGAACATGTTTCCAAAGCAACAGATGGAAGGTGTAGTTGGTAGTAGCTGCTCTTGGAATAAACTTGTGATGTACGTAACTTCACCAAGGAATGCCAGAAGTTATAGATTAGACAGAGCAAACCTGTAATAGTTGCTATGTGTTGGTGTGTTGGGTACGTGCCCTGCTGGGAAATTTCATGATCCAAATAAACAGTGGAAGGCTGGAAAAAGTGAGACAGTTACAATGATATCACAAAGATAGCTAACACAGTGAGGGACAACTGTCATAACCTGATCTAAAAAAAGTTTAACCATTTAACTGCTGTGGATGAGTTATCTTGTCATGCTCCACCATTCTCCAGGTGCTGAAGACATATTCAAACATGGCCCCTGAGTTTCCTTAAAGCAATACTGACATGTTTACTCATCCTGTTCCGTCATCCTATAACTGCTGCAGACAGATTACTTCCATATCTTGGTGAATTGAGATGCGTTGATTATTTACCATACAACATACATGCCTCTTTACATGCCATCATTTGCAAAAAACCCTGTTTTGATATCTTGACCCATTTATGAAGTATGACAATTGTTATGACCACATGATTTGTTATGTGCAGGGATGGAAATGGGTGTGTCTTGCACAACTGTCCACCAGATATAAAAATCAATAACTCAAGAATAAAAAGAGATATCATTCTGCCCTCAATTTTAAATAAAATTTTGATATCTTATTTACATTGCATACATTACAATGTACAAGCTAAATTCAACCATACACAATGTGTTTTTACCTCTGCAAACTCTTTAAAATTTGGTGTGATGTTTTACTTAATTTGATGTACAGCCAGCAAATCCATGTGGACCGAACTTGGAGCCTCACATGTGATCATTGAATGGATATAAAAGTCAATAATTTGAGAACAGAATGAGACATCATTCTGCTCTCAATTTTAAATAACATTTCAATATCTTATCTATGTTTCATACACTGCAGTGTATCATCTAAAATCTTTCAAATTTCATGCTGTGTTTTACGTAATCTGATGCAGTGTGGTAACAATGATGTGGGGGGAAAAAAAGAAAGAAAGAAAGAAAGAAATTCAGTTCTTCATTGAGTTAAGTAATCAGACGGTAAGATGGGCAAAAAACAAATTTTTGTCTCTCAGCACAAGCACCAGCATTTGGAGAGCAGTGCAGCCATAACAAATTCATTCTTGGCACACAATGTAGTGGCGAAAGGGTTAAAAATGGCAGGTACATTGGGGAACCCAAAAATTAACCACTGATATTGATAAAGACGGAAAGACATATATACCATAAGCAACTGTTTTGATTCCTCATCCAACAGAATATGAAGGTACTTCTGGCCAACTCAAGTTAAAAAAAAAAAAATAAAATAAAAAATAAAAAAAAAGAAAGAAAGAAAATTGACGAATTGACCCCAACCAACATTGAGAGCAACTGCTCCAGGTCAGGCAAGGGGTAAGTAGCTATGACTTACTGTGCATTCATAATGACCTTGAAGTTGGCATGCAACCATAGCTGACTTGACAGCTTCTTGATGGTCATCAAGGGCATAGCCTGTTCACTATTGATGTTGAGTGATCTACCTCTGTCTTAACCTGGTTACGTAAAGCTACCAGCACCAGTCACACCCAAGAAAATGAGGACAGGCAGAGGGTTTCAGGATGGTGTGTGCCATGAAATTGCTTGCACAACTTAAACCTGTAGCAAACAGATCAAAAAACTCTCAGAACACAAAGAATCCAATTCATGATAAGGCAGTTGATAGCATACCAGATGCATCGCACCCATAATAGAAGAACCAAAGCCAGTGAAGGCATCTAACCCAAACAAATTTTCAGTAATGACATCCTTGACCACAAAATATGTAATAGAATTGACAAATGACATGTAAATTCCTTTGGTCATGAATTTGTCAAAAATAGGAATCTAGTGTCTGTTATAGCTTACCAATTGACACTCAACAAACGCCAGCGGTGCGGTCCCAAGCCTGGCGTATGTCTGGCAGTTGAGCAGGAACATGACATCCCCCCATGTTGACTTGTCATATTAATGGCTTATCCATCACCTGCACTTCAATTAAAAGTTTGTTCCAGACTGCAGACAACAGCGAACATAATGACAAAACAGTATGAATATCAACTTCCAGTGATTCCAGCAGTGACTCCTGGGGAAAAGGTGAGGGGTGGGGTTTAGAGATTGACATACCACTGTTATGTGACTTTTGTTTTATGCCTTGATTGCAAGAGGACCACCACTTGGGGTAGGCCACCTGCTTGTGTTGTGTGAAACAAGAGGGGCATGTAGGAAGTGGTGTTCACTGTTCCTGATGTCTGCATTGGCCCGGATTGCTTGTTTGTACTGTGGCTATCTCTGTGTCCTGCAGCATACTAGCCTCCATGCACTGAGGCTGCATTCTATGAACAATGGCAAAATCACTCCAGGTCTCTAATTTGTGGCCCAAATCATGGGAGACCTTGAACAACTGTGCAATATTCAAAATCTCTTCCAGCTTAGAGTCTTCAAGCTGAAGGGCACTTTGATTCACCTCTTCATCTGGGGCTGAATGAATGATATAATTTCAGACCTTAGTGTCTGCATAAGACTCGTGAGGATTAGTCCTGATGAACCTACACTTATGACTCAGGATGCAGAGCTGGCCACTTAAGTGCAATAAGGTTTCTGCAGCTGTTTGTGACATTGGTTGAATTTCACAAGTGCACGGATCAGATGCCTATACTTGTGGTGATAGGAGGACAGGGAACTACACATATCATCAAATGAAAACAACTCTGGTTCCTGCAGATAAGCTAATTGGTACAGTAACTGATACCCATGAGGAGATATCCAGAATAAGAAAAAGAGCTCTATAGACCCCTTAGCCAGTTGCTTGGAACACCACAAAATGTTGACTAAGCTACTTCTCATTGGTGTCCTAATCTTCCAACAATTCATCATAGGGTGGGGACAATGGTGGGTGAGCAACTGGCAGTGGAGTATGGCTCAGTGTAACCAGCAACCATTCGAATATGGCCGTATGCTCCTGCTGTTGTTGCTGAAGTGACTTGAGTAAAGCATTTGTGGAAGGGCCCAATGCAGGAAAATCACAGAAATCAAAACATGCAAAAATTCAACCCTCACCTGTTGCTACTTGTGTTCTAACTAGAAACCCAAGGAAACACATGGTCATAAAAGAAATAAAAATTTATTGGATCATCGAGTGACACAACCAATGCAAGTAGTGAGGGTCATGGAGTGACAGGAACAAGAACACAATGCAAACAGTACTCATGTACCAAATACATTCACACCTGAGGGCCCGGGGGCACATGCTGATCTGTATGAAGATGCTATCCTCATTAGGTGTCTTTGGTGTTGTGCTGTGCACATATGGTGAACCAGGTGATGGTGGCCAGTGACTGGTCTACCCATGGAGACTGCCTTTGGTAGTTGCCGTTTGAATGTTAGCCCCCCGCTATGCTTGCCATAGTGGCCCGACTTATGTCAGATGTGGGCAATAGGTGTAGTAAATGGCAGATTACTACATGAGTGAGAGTATATGGAATGATGTGAAGCAGCAAATTTTGATTTCACAGATGTCGAGGGATGTGCACTTTGGAACTGAAAGCATTAATTACCGTTATTGTCTTGCTTTCATTTCATAATAAAGTTATTGTTTTAGTTTTTTAGTTTCATCCCCTACTCAACTTGAATCTAACCCACACTTGGCTGCAGATATGCAGGTGATGCAAAAATGTTTTTGAGCAGTTTATTTCAATTCCTGTGAGACTGTGTAACCTTGCAAGTAGATTCTGAAACTGCCCGTCATCTTGGTATGAACTTTATAAATTCCTCTTTGCTTTCTTATTTCCCTATCCTGGTTTTGTATTTTATAGGGCCTTCATTTTTTCCTTGGTGTTATATAATTTGAGGTCTGTGAGAACTTAGGTTGAAGTGACTGGTTATCTCCTCAGAAATTATTGTGATCTTGAGGTTCCTGATTGTGTGATGTCCAAACAACACATTTTGTGGATGAGTATTACATTTGTATCTTCAGTTACATAATAATTTATATAAGTTTCTCTTTGAGTCCTTTAAAAATGCCACAAAATGTTATGTAAGTAGTACATGTGTACTAAAGTATTTAAATAGCCAAATATTGCTACTTCTGTATATATTTATTAGAAAAAAATTGTTTTGTACAAATGAAAAGGAGTAGTCTGCCTCATATAATCAAAATATTACTAGACTACACACATACAATATACCCTCATTACTCTGAAATCACATAAACTGAAAACTTGGTACTAGCTGTTTGATCCCTGTCAAATTGCATTGAAAAATCTAATGCTTAAAGTGAATGTTGAACAATTCATACTAAAAACTGAAATATGGTTCCCTCATTACATGTTCCATATCCTGTTCTTCATCTAGCTCAAATAAGTATGTACATACAAGGGGGGACCCAAAAGTAATGGGTATTGGGCTGTGCTGGGGAGGGTGAGTGGGGCAATCCATTGTTCAACCAGGTGTTCGTTATGGTCACACCACCAGAGTCAGCGTGTGATGTTCTGTTGCTGTGAGTGCATCGGTTCACCTGTGAGAGCTTTTTAGTAAAACAATGTTTTCCATTTCAGTAAAAAGGTGTTGGCAGATTGTTGAGAGCAATGTGTGACTGTGAAATTTTGTTTTCTGTTGGGGTAATCACCCGCAGAAACTATTGTAATGCTTAAGACTGCTTATGAGGATGCTGCCCTAAGTAAAACCAGAGTCTACAAGTGGTTTTCACATATTAAAAATGGAGAAATGTCAATTGAAGACCAGCCCTGTTCAAGACACCCCTCAATGTCAAGAAGTGACAAAAATGTCGACAAAATCAATGCCCTCATTCGTGAAGATCATCGCCAAACCATTGATCAACTCTGTGACATGTCTGAAATAACAGAGAGCTCAATTCAGATGATTTCATCTGAAGATTTGCATGTAAGAAGGGTTGCAGCCAAATTTGTCCCTCACCTTCAGACAGATGAACAAAGGGAGCATTGACTTCAGGCATGTTTTTAGCTTCAAAATCAGCTCAAAGAAGACCCTGAATTTTTTTACAAGATGATTACTGGTGATGAATTGTGGTGCTATCGATACAACCCTGAAACAAAGCAGCAATCAAGCCAGTGGAAGAAAAGTGACTCTCCTCGTCTGAAAAAAGGTCGCCAAGTGAAGTCAGACATTAAGAGGTTTTGAAAAGATTGAGGGAGAGTATTTGAAAGAAAAGGACAGATCTATGGCTTACAGGCAACTGGTTCTTCCATCATGACAACACACCGGCCCACACTGCCCTCTCATTTAAAGCACTTTTTGATCAAAAATGGCATGACACCGATTGTCCTCTCCTCTGCTCACTGTGATTTCTTTTTGTTCTTCAGACTCAAAAGGGACATAAAAGGAAAGTGTTTTTCCCTTGTGGAGGATTAAAACAAAAATCACTGGAAGGTATAAAGAACAACCCGATAAGTGAATTTAAAAACTGTTTTGAACAATGAAAGGATCGTTTGAGGAAGTGCATTGTGCTCATGGAGAATACTTTGAAGATGATCAAAATTTCGTGTAAAAATATTAACAAATAAAGATGTTTGATGAATTTCACTTTTTTTCCACACATAGTGCTGTGTCCTAGGGTGTTTTTAATTTGGCACTTTACATAATCATTCCTAATAATGCACTATACTGTAATTTCACAACAGTGGCCCAATTGCTTCCTTGCTGCTACTGTGTCACTTATACTGTGTAAAACACAAGGCAGTGACAAGAGAATGGCTGTACTTCAGACCATGCACAGCAAGTAACAGTCCAGAGAGCTCTTTGTCTGTTTGTGAGTGAACACTAAATGTGTTGTTTTCCTGTTGCTCCATCACTTGCAACACTCCTGAAACAGAAATGAGCTCATAATGCTAAAACTGAACAACAGATTCTACACATGGTTGAAAGTGGAGAGAAAACTAAAACACAACTTGCAGAAGGCTTTCAAATCCTGAAGTATACTTTCTCATCACTAATAAGTTCAAGTCAGAATGTCTGGAAAGCTGTTCATTTAGCACATTGTCAATGAGAGGGAACAGGAACTTCAATCCAAGCTCTCTCATTTGTATAACCAAAGAGATGTGTTTGATATGGATGAAGTCTGCATTCCTATAACTTGATCCCCCCCAAAAAAACCAAATGTCAAGAGCAAAAAATGTCATGAATGAAAATAATAGCATGGATAGACTGGCAGTGATCTTGGGTTGTGATTCATATGGTTCTGTGAAGCTCAAACTATTAGTGATTGGAAAATACAAAAACCCACATTGTTTAAAAAATGTCAGTCTATTCAGTCTGCCAGTTCACTACAAGAATAATAAGAAAGCCTGGATGATCAAATATCTCTTCCGTAGATGGATCTTAAAGGTTTGATGACAAATGACTGTAAGGAAGAGAAATATTTTGTTAACTTTGGATCACTGCTCTGCACATAAGTTTGATGACCAGGAGCTTCTGAACATAGAAGTTGTATTCTTACCAGCTAACACATTTGATGACCTGGAGCTTCTGGAACATAGAAGTTGTCTTTTTACCAGCTAATACCATGAGCTGTATGCAGTCACTGGATTAAGGAATAATCCCTTTAATGAAGCATAAATACATATGCTGATTTGTTAAGTCTATTTTCAGTGCATTCAGACTACAAGAAACAGCTTCACATTGGAATGTACTTGAAAGCTGTTCGCAACATATCTGCTGCTTCAGGTGAAGTTATAACAGACACCAAACTAACTGTTTTAAGAAGGCCTGGACAGTAGCTGATAATGCCACTGAATCTGAACAGGAAACTGATGATCCAACATCTGAACTTATTCATAATGTGTGTGGATGCAATTTTGTATTTTGATGCTGCTGTATACAGGCTTACACCTGGTTGATGATAACAACTGTGCTGCTGAAGAACCAGTCATCATTTCTGCTAATTGTACAAAAGAGAATAATAATGTATTGCTGTCTTCTTCTGAGGAGGTACATGAAGATACGACTCTGCTATCCCACACTGAATTTGAAGCTGCAGTTGCTGTTCTCATCAGAGTTGCTGCCACTTCTGGCATGTCCATGGCATTTCAAGCTGCTCTGTATGTGTTATCTTCAGGTAGTGTCATAACATTATGACCACCAGTCTGACAAACAACAATTAATGGTTTTGTTTTTCAAATTAATGTATAGAGGTAAAATGTGCAGTGGATAAGAATTATCGTAAAACAAAACATGTTCTGATTAACATTAGTGTATTAAAGAACAGTACATTAAAGTGTTTCTTAAGACTGTTTCGTGTTGCATTACTTGAGGCACTAATTCAATGGGTAGAACATTGTTCCATAGTATGTGTGTTATTGTATTGTTTGAGAAAAAATGATGGCAAGCTTTTGACAATATTTACATGTATCTTCTCAATTTAAAAAATGGCAGAAATACTACTGTACATATACAGTGTAGTTATTTCCACTTTTTCTAAGAGGTCATGAAAACAAAGCACCTTCATTCATTGGTACCCATAAAAAGAGAGTATGTGAACTTAATAGTTAAATATTTGTACAAAAAATTTCAGTACTGTGAACTTTCGTAAAGCAAATTGGCTATTTTTTCTCTCAAAATTTGGTTAAACTAGGATCTATTATGTATTGTTGTACTGGTGATGTGACATCTGTAAGAAATAAAAGGAACCTACTATTGGGAGTCTTTCTACAGTCCTTCATGTTTGTTTAGGACATAAACATAGTGATTAAAACAGCTTACTGTGTTCATCAGCTGTCAGACATACACTGAGGTGACAAAAAGTTATGGAGGAGGGAGATTAGTGTTTAACGTCTAGTCAACAATGAGGTCATTAGAGACAGAGTACAAGCTTGGATTAGGGAAGGATGAGGAACGAAATCTGTCATGTCCTATGAAAGAAACCATCCTGGCATTTGCCAGAAGTGATTTAGGGAAATTATGGAGTACCTAAATGTGGATGGCTGGTTGTGGGTCGGACCATTGTCCTCCCGTGTGTGAATCCAGTGTGCTAACCAGTGCACCACCTTGCTTGGTAAAAAAGTCATGGGATAGAAATATGCACATATAAAGATGGCAGTAGTATCATGGAGAAAAAGTATAAAAGGGAGGTTCATTGGCAGGGCTGTTGTATGTACTCACGTGATTCATGTGAAAATGTGTCCTTTGTTATTATGGCTACACAACAGGTATTAACGGACTTTGAACACAAAGTGATAGCTGGAGCTAGATGAATGAGGTGTTCCATTTTGCAAATCATTAGGTAAGTCAACATTCTGAGATCCACAATGTCGATAGTGTGCTGAGAAAATCTAATATCAGGCATTACCTCTCAGCATGGGCAACACAGTGGCTGGTGGCGTTTACATAACAACCAAGAGCAACAGAGTTTTCGTAGAGCTGTCAGTGCCAACAGACAAGTAATATTATGGGAAATAACTGCAGAAATCAATGTGGAATGTATGATGAATGTATCCAGTAGGACCGTGTGGCAAAATTTGGCATTAATGGGCTATGGCAGTGGACAGTCAATGCGAGTGCCTTTGCTGACAGCACGACATCAACTGCAGCACATTTCCTTGACTTGTGACCATAGCAGTTGGAACCTAGACAACTGGAAAACTGTGGCTTGGTCAGATGAGTCTCAATTTCAGTAGGCAAGAGCTGATGGTAGGGCTGGAGTGTGGTGCAGACCCCACGAAGCCATGGACCCAAGTTGTCAAGAAGGCACTGTGCAAGCTTGTGGTGGCTCCATAATGGTGTTGGCTGTGTTTACATGAAATGGACTGGGTTTTCTGGTCCAATTCAACCAATCATTGACTGGAAATGGTTATGTTAAGCTAGCTGGAGAGCACTTACAGCCATTCATGGACCTCATGTTCCCAAAAAACAATGTGATGTTACTGACCCATAAATGTGCATGGTTGGTTTGAAGAACATTCTAGACAATTTGAGTGAATTATTTGGCCACGCAGATTGTCCAACATGAATCCCACTGAACATTTATGGGATGTAATTAAGAGGCCAGTTCATCACAAAGTCCTGCACCAGCAACACTTTCACAATAATGGATTGGTCTAGGAGCATAGCTCAACACTTCTGCAGGGGACTTCCAACAACTTGTAGAGTCCATGACACATCGAGTTTCTGCACTACTCTGGGCAAAAGGAGGTCTAACATGATATTAGGAGGTAATCCATGACTTTTGTTACCTCAGTGTAATATGAGTCCTTTACTTACCACATGTTCCATTCCAGTTATAACGTAAATTTTGTCTGTGTGCTTTACAGATACTTAGCTCTCCTGTACGTGACATGAACCATGGACTATGCAAGCTGGCTGTTGGAGAGGCAACAATATCTGTTGACACATATTCAGACCATAGTTTACATTTAAAAATGTGCCTTCAATGTTTCTTGTTGGAGGATATTCGACCTGATAACAGCATTATTATAAAGAAGTGAGTTTATTTGGTTTTTCACCTCCTATTTAATTTAAAATACAGCTGAAGTATCTGAGAATAATGCATGAAAGATAAAACTTATAAGTACAGCCTAATATCATTATAAACACTCTTATACAAAAAATCAAAGATGGTTTATTATGTAGTAGTTGCCAAGTATTTTGACCATAATTTATTCTCAGATTCAGTGCTTTTTGAAAATGGGGTTGCAAGAATGTCTAGTTTTGTTTCAGTTAATGATTCTTATGATGCTCTCCCGGATTATAAAAGTGCTATGGGCAACTGTAGAATTACACAGAATATCACACTGTATCTTAGGTGAGCCTGTGTGAATGCTTAGTATGGAACTGTTTTGTGGCTATTACATGTCAGCAGCATACTGAAGGCAGTGCAGCCAGTACTTATTTTAGCATTTACCTGCTCAATATGTTTATTCCATTTTAGATTATCTTTTAACTACATACCCAAGAATTTGAATTCAGAGTTAGCTGCTATATATTTCTTGTTTACTGTTACAAGTGGTTGAGAGAAATTTGTATTTTGTGTGGTGTAGAAGCTCATGTAATCAATCTTTCCGGTTTTGGTGATTAGTCTGTTGTTTATAGCGCCATTGCTGAGTTGTTCAGTAGCAAAATTCACAGCTAATATGTTGTCCTCTTTGAATAGTGCAGTTGTGTTATATGCAGATGTAATTGTTCTTTGAGCATCTTCATTCAGGCTCAAGTCACTGCTATACAGGCAGAGTAGCAGAAACCACAGTATTGAACCCTGGGGCACATCTTGCTTGACTGTTTCACTTCCAGATAGAATTTCAGTTACTGAATTGAGTTACTCGTCTGTGTACATCCTGGTGACCTTCTGTATGCAGTTACTTAGATATGATGCAATCCATTTATTTGCCAGTCCTCTGGCATCACACTGTTCAGTTTTTTCAGATATATTTAATGATCCACTATACCTGCCTTTGACAGATCTAGAAATATACCTGTAGTGCATTGTTTTGTATCCAAAAGATCTGTTGTTGTACTAATGTAGTCATATACAGCCATTTCTGTAGGTATGTTGATTCTAAAGCTGAGAAACACTTAGTACCATACACCTTTTTTGTCACTGAAGCCCATTTTTTATGGATAAGTTTTTTAAGTACTAGAGAGAAGCAGGATGAAATTGTGAGAGCCTGATAACTTATCACTTATGTTTTCACCATTTCTTAGAAAATATGTATCATTTTGGAGATTTTCAGTGACTCTGGAAAAGTACTTTCCTGTAAAGAACAGTCACAGAAGTGGGTTAGTGGTTCTGCAATATTATGCATAGAATGTCATCACAACCAACTCCATTAGAATTTTTTTAACCACTGAGATCTTTCACATCATCTTTAGCGACTGTGCTAATTAACATTGACTCTGTGTACATGGGAATTCACTTGTTTACTGGTTGATATTTTGTGTTTGGGTTATTTTTAACCATTACTTCCACTATACTTGGAAACAAGTTATTGAAAGTGGTCATTAAAGCTTCAAGATTAGTTATCATTTAATTGTTGTGTTTAATTTCTATGTTTATGTACATTGCTTTATTTTCCCCATCTTTTTAGTCTGTCGTTTAAGAATAAAGGAACCTTTATCATACTAGAAGTACATTGCATCCTATGTAGCCAATGGAACATTTTTAGTTTTTTTAGTAAAATAATTTCCAGAAAGTGGAAGTTATTGCATCCTATCAATCATTTATTCAAAATAATGGGATCTAGGACTGTAGCACTAATCATGCCTCACAATCCAGTGATAGAGAAATAAAGTTGGAAATTCTTTCCACTGTAATCTATCATGAAACTGTTGGTGGTCTTTTTAAATTTAGTATGGCATACTGAAAAGTAATGCCTCCAGATTTTTTACCTGAAAACCCATAAAGCTTCTTAAAAAAACAAATGTTATTAACATTCTACATTTTTATTCATCATGTCTATATATTTATTTCTCAACATAGCCACCCTGGCAATGAACACACTTCTCCCAATGAGAGAGGAGTTTGTTGATATCATCATTGTAGAAGGATTGATTTTGTTGTTGGAACCACAGCCTCATATCTTCTTGCACTACTACATCACTATCATAGTGAACTTCTTGAAGGTGTACTTTAAGTTTTGGAATCAGATGGGGCCAAATTGAGACTGTGTGGAGGATGATCAATGACAATGAACATAAGGTATCGGAGTGTTGCAAATGTCACACTGCTCATGTATTGTCTGGCATTGTCATGCTGAAAGGTATGGTGCTCCACATGTGGACAAACTCTTCAAATTTGAAACTTGATTACAGCATACTCCTTCACATAGACCAACATAGTTACATTAGGCACTGCATGTTACATGCCACAGTTCAGAGCCCTCTAGCAACAGAGGACTGCAAATATGTAGACATGTGGAATGAAGATATAGAATGTTAAAAACATTTGTTTTATTTAAAAAGCTTTTCGAGTTATCACATAAAAACTTTGGAGGCATTACTTTTCAGCACGCCTTGTATTACTGGCTGCAACTTCCGTAAATTTGGTTTCATTGTAAATGGCATTAATGGTAGTACATAATTAGTTTCAATCAAGGGAAAAATGATCTACACATCACATTATATACGCTGTAGCTGAAATGTGTGTTAATGTCCTGTATGTAAAATTTACCACTCACTTGCCCAGGGAATACCAAGACACTCAGAAGGTCATTACATTTTTATTATATCCTGTAGCTTTTAATGAATTTTTTGTCCAGATGAAATATGCATATAAGTTGGCTTACTGCTTTCTTGCAGTGTGTTACAAATTGAGAGAAACTTGTCGACTTGAAAATCGACATGTCAGAAAATTTCAGTGTCATTTATCAACAGCAGCAGGATTTTTTGATTCCAGTAATATGAAACATAATTATCAGAGACAATATGGAGCTAGAAAAATGTCTCAGATCTACTAATAAATTATCAGAAAATGATCAGGGTTGTATGCTGACTGTTTATATGGAACGACACTTAGTTGAGAGAGGTTGTTGAAGGGTAATCCATTTGGTTTGTTGCTCCAGTTACTTTTATATTGTGCTGAAAATATGCATATTGCAGTGCAAATAAATGTTATATAAAATGTCTTTTAAAAGAAGTTTCCAATGAGTGATGGTGCTTCCTGCTAACAACACAGTTAAATGCCATCATACTCCTCTACCCCCAGACTTGAACATTACCAGTGGTAGCACACTATCATGTGTACAAGAACAGATAAGAAAACATTACAAAACAAAGAGTGATGGAAAGAACTTGTTACCGTACTATTTTGCAGGAGCTGTTCAAAATGATGACTGCCATGATCATGATTCATTGTACAATGGTGCACCGTGGATTGTCTTACATGCTCAAGAATTCCTGGAGATACGTAAGCCCGTCCATACTGTATGACTGCTAATGTGCAACTAACACTGCTAAAAGCAAAACCTGAGACAGGGCTGAGCAGAACACAGTTCAAGTCTGAGGGCAAAGAGGTAAGAGGTTATTTAACTGTGTTGTAAACAGTGGGTCAACAGAAATGTTTTCTTTGCAAACACTACATGCATTTTTTTATATTACATATATGTGGAATGGTATGCAGATATTCTAAGTGCACTATATTCACAAAAGTAACTGTGGTAACAAACCAAATTAATTGCTCTGGAACTCTGTGACAAGCCGCTGTTGACACCAAGGGTTTCTGTTGTTAAAACACTTGACAAAGAGCCCTGATCAGCATTTGAATGCTCATAAGTAGAGTTGAAACTTATCCTGTATGTCTTATACAGTATCTAGAAATCTAAACAAAGTAAGGTGTCAGAAACTCAGTTTCCAATTGCTGAATGGAACGAAAACTATCAAAGAAATATATGGTGCAACCACTTATGCATATATAAAGAAAAAAATAAAACTTCTAAAAATGACAAACTAATTCTGTTTATACAAGCATTGTTTATTAACTATATGTCATTATCTTACACCAGTGCAAAATACTATTGGGGAACTATTATAGCTGACCATCACACATACATATAGATTATGGAAAAAGTCTGCCCTAAATTATCAGATTTTACAGTTAGAAACAAGAGTGAGGAAAAGCAACCACTCACAGTAAATGAAAGGTGAGTAATCCAGAGAAACACATAGCCCCAATTACTAAATTGCATTAGTGTTTGTGTGTTCACTGTTTTTCTGATAGAAATAATTTCTCTCTCTCTCTCTCTGTCTCTCTCTCTCTCTCTCTCTCTCTCTCTCTCTCTCTCTCTCTCTCTCTCTCTCTCTCTCTCTCTCTCTCTTTCTCTTTCTAACTGTAAGTGGGCAACATATATAGGGCAAGACATATTGGGATGCCCCACCTCCTCTGTTTTGTGATTGTTATCAAAATTAATCCTCATTTTGTAACTGCTGCTGTAAGTCACCCATCTTCCTTTGCCTGAATATAATTCCCTATCCCATGCTTACCCCCCCATTCGAGATACCACAATAATTTTCTGTGCATCCAACTGCATGTGAACAGTCGTATCAACATGACTGCGTGTGTGTGTGTGTGTGTGTGTGTGTGTGTGTGTGTGTGTGTGTGTGTGTGTGTGTGTGTGTGTGTGTGTTTATGCGAGAGTGAGTCAGTGAAAGAGTGAGCAAGGAAGACAGAGATAGAGAGAGATTTCTTATCAGTCACTGTGTATGCACCATCCAGGAATCAATTGAGGGCGAGTGGTTGCCTTTCCTTACTTTTATCTGGTGTTGCCATCATGTAAATCCCATTATCAGGATACTATACATAATACCTTATAAATTTTTTTCATCTTATATCATTGTCCTAATGAGTTAAACCAAATGTGAATTCTGAATGAAAATATTTGAAATACAGAAATTCTGCTGCATTACACAGGAAATGCTTGGTGAAGAGTCCTGGTGATTTGTCTTAATGTGTGCGTCTGAAACATTTATAAGTGACATACTTGTTTTGGATCCCTACTTGTTGTGGATTATCAACATATTAAAATCATAAAATTAGGTTCAGGTGGGCAATACACATTCTACTCTTTTATTTTTGTAGAATGTCAGATTATTTTATCATCGCCTCACGTACCAATACAATTCTGTTTTTGCAAACTCATTGCAATTTTAATAGTAATTTACTTATTCCCACAGAAGTCATTCTTATCCATTTATATTTAAAAAATAGAGTATTTGTGAATGTTGGGATAGACCCTCAGTAACAGCTTTACAACAACAGTCTATTATCTTTTAATAGACCATTGCTGGAACTAAGTTGAAGTAACTCATTCAAAACTTTTTCTGCCATAGGGCCAATTTTACCAACAAAAAACAAAATTTAAGTTGCTGAGTGGCAATATTAAACTTTTTTCTAATTATTTTTATACAAATATCTGAAGAATTATTGGGACGTGTTCTGCTGGCTGATAGTAACAGCGATGGAACTTAGTGCAATAGTCATAGCCGTGGTTCAGGACAGAGTAACAACTATCTGTTTGTGTGTGTGATGTACATCTACCTTATATGTTAAATGGATCATTTTTACTGTTGACTAAGCCACATGACTACACCATAGCATTTAAGTGGATTATTTTATTGTTGACCAAGCCAGATGACTTCATTTCTCTTTTCACGATATATATAACTCGTGTTATTACTTCTTCTGAGGAAGACAAGTTTATATGTGTTGAAACCTAGGTGAAGGTGTGAATAAACTTCTAACATGCATCTAGTTGTCTATATGATTCCCATTTTATCCATAATTCTACAGTTGCTGACTGCGGCGTAGTTCAGCATGTCTTTGTATTTTTGACTTTCGCAGTTTTGTAAGGCTCAACAACAAATGTGCATGTCCAAATGTGCAGCTAGGTAACATTATGCACATTTAAACAAAAATAAAACTATATGTTAAAATAACAGTTGTAACTTTCCAATAAATTCACATCATGTGATGAATTATTACGAACTTTTTTGTTCATTTTCATTATGGAAAGACTTCATATTGTTGTTCTGTGTTTTCTTTACCTCATCTGAATTTCTTTACAAGTAATTTGAGCTACTTGTTTTATATGAATGCAGTTAGTAACATATATGATGTAATTCCCTATTAAGGCATTTTGAGCATATTGTATACACTGTACTTTTATGTGTTTTGTGGTCTTGATATTTCATATTAAAAGATTGTGGTCCAATTCCAGCTACGAGTTTTTATCCAGCCTACTCTGATTACCAAACTCTGATAATCTCATGATCAATGTATGTTAAACTTTGAACATTCTTCCCATTGTGAAGAGTCAAAACTTCTCCTTCTTCAATACCTTTTGCTGACCTGTCTGGTCATCCTTGTTGTCTTATATCCCCCCCCCCCCCCCCTCCACCACCATCCACCAACCCATCCCAACCACCTGGCTTAGCTTATAGTTGGCTGTAATTCTTCATCTTTTTCCCCAGTCAAGTCGATTGTTTTAGTACCACAGTTGCCTGACTTTTTTGTGGCATTTTATTCCATGGTGTATCTCTTGTCACAGTTCATCCCTAGCAGCGTCCGATTCTTCAATAAAAAAGCCCTTACATGTTATCTGTCGCTGCATCTTTATATATGTATCTCACACTGTCTGTGACACTATAACAACAAACTTCTTTTCTTGTCAGATATAAAAATTCCTGGCATCCGAAAAACAGTCCATATCACGTATTTGTTTCTCAATAGGCCATCTGTAGTTATTCATGACCATAAATTTTTGTGGAAGCCTCAGAAACCACCACATGCTATAATGAGTGACTTTTTAAATATTGCACAGTTTCACTGTAATAATTCCCTACAGTCTGATGATTTGTTATGTGCTAAAATTACTGTTGCTAAATGGGAAAGTATCAGACTAGTAATCCAAAGGCATGGGGTTCGATCTTCAATTAATATTGATATTTTTTATGTCATTTACAGTACCTTTCCACTCAGGCATTGATTTTTCCAGTGGAATTGAACACTGTTTTTAACTTTAGGTTCCCTACAACTGATGGGATAAGTCAGTTCAAAGGTCATAGGAAGGCAAGGGGTACAACCATAAGATTGTGCCTAGCAGAGCCTTGTAGTTTTTGGGATGAGGACAATTTTGCCTTACTTTTATGCACACAGTGTGTTACAGTACATAACCATGTTTAAATAATAAGAAAAACATAGCCAAAATTTATATATTTTATGTATGAATCTATATATCATCTATTAAAATGAGATTCTAGTGTTGAGACATTATCAGTCTCTCTCAGAACAGATGCAAATAACCATTAAGACAAGAAGAAACGGGCAGTCCATCTCTAAACATTTATGCATCAACTGTATGCCACTGGCCCCTGAGCAGACAGTATGAATACTATGTGAATGTCTCTGATGTGTGTTCTGAGATATTATATTGACATTAAGTCTTTTTAATGCAGAGTGTCTCAAAAGAAAGTTTATATTTGAAGAGCTGCCTACGCATGTGCAACGAATTGGAGGATTGTAATGGATACATTCATTGCTTGCATGGATTTTATAAATTCAATCAATATGGAGCACTTCTCTAGGAGTGGACTTTGAATTCTTTCTGTGAGAATTTTACAAAAATGTGATTTGGCAATTGTATTGTGGAGGAAATTTCGCAGTGGTCATGGATTGTATAATGTAAATGTTCCTCCAAGTGATCCCCTCATCCGAAAATGGATCAGAATGTTTGAGGAAACCAGTTCAACACTGGACAAACTGAAATCCAGGTGACCAAGGTAATCAGGAATGGGCAAATCTGTAGAGAGTGTAAATTGGTCTGTTCATGACAGTCCTAACTTCTCCATTCATAAGCATGCAAGATCTTTAAATGTGTATAGATCATCACTGCAGTGAATTATGTGAAAAGACTTTAAACTGCACCCTTACAAGATCCATTTGGTTGCAAGAATTAAAGCCTTAATTTGCCAGACATAGGCTGCAGTTCGTTAATGATGTGACTGAGTGCCTTTCATGTAATAACATTCAGTATTGACGGCACTCATTTTCACCTTAACATTCATGCCATAAGCAAAATCACTGCTACTGGAGTGCAACAAATCCCAAATAGAAGCATGAGAAAATACTTAATTCACCAAAAGTTATTGCTGGGCCCATGATGTTGGCTCAAGGAATAAGTGACCTGTACTTTTTCAAGGACGAGAGTGGTCGTGCAGTACAGTGAATGCAGAACATTATGTGATGATATTAAATGATGTTTTAGTGCCTGAGTTGCAAAACTTTTCTGATTATCACCACAGAAAATGGTTGTAGCAAGACAGAGCCACAGCACATATGTCCAATGTGTCTATACTGCGAGTTCATGAAATTTTCCATGCCAGATTGATCTCCAGGAGGGGTGACATAAATTGGCCCCCATGCAGTCCAGATTTGAACCCCATGCATTTTTTCTTATGGGGATATGTCAAATGTAAAGTGTATGTCAAAAATAATTCAACTTCTCCAGAGCAACTGAAAGAATAGATCTGTACTGAAATGGCAGCCATCCCAGTGTCTACACACCAAGCAATCATGCAAAATTTTGTTCACCACTTTAATGAGTGCCATAGGTGTCCTGGATTGCATTTCAGTGACATTAAGAAGTTAATTCCTAAACTGTTTATTTCAATAATAAATAAAGATTTTGTTGATAGACTTCAAACTCCTTTTTTATTTTGACACGTCAAGCACAAACTTTCTTTTAAGACACCCTGTATAAAGGATGCACCAATTTCATAGGTGCCTTTGCGCACTTGTGGTTTTATTGCTTATGTGAATTATAATTTGTACACCTATATACCTATAAGAGGGAAATTAAAGATTAAATGCATATAACAGCATACATAGTTCAAACATGATTGTTACAAGGCACACAATCTTATAACACATGATGATCTACAATACATAATCTATGTTGGTAGTGTAGGTTCTGGTAATAAAGCTATCAAAGGGCTTATAAACACAGTTTTGTATTGCATACTATTATTTTTAATTGCACATGAGTGACAGAATACAATAAGGCTAGTTCCCTTTCTTTTAACATTTTAAATTTCATTAGTCTTGCGAAAAATAGCTGAATTTTGTTTATTGTTTGCTCATATACTCCACAAACAACCCTGTTAAATTCTTTTTCTAAAAGAAATTTCTTCAGTGTTGCAGGCAAGATATAGTGATTTTTGAAGCTTTGTAGGTTACTTCACAGTCCTTTTACTAATTCAGTAGTGGAGTATTGAAGTCCTTTATTCAAAAATTTGTAGCATATGTGTGTGACAACTTAACTAATTTTTGTATCTTGCATTATAAATGTGTGATATGATTAGTTTCCAGTCCTCTGCAATATATATATATATATATATATATATATATAGGGATTTTTAAACCTTAACACAATTTCTGTAAGATATGTTATTCAATTTTTTGCAGTATGATCTGAATGGCTTGTTACTGGTAATGTGAATTTTTTTTTTCATTCCTGTCATGGTGGAATTTCTCCTTACAGTGACTCCATACTGTGTGTATTGTCCCATCAGACCATGACAGACATTACACAAGTTTTTTATGCATAATTAACCTGTTAAACTATAACTATTGAAATCTTACTTGAATAAGCAAAGTTGGTTGTATTCTTTTTGTGCTGCAGAGAAAACAAGTTTTATCAACTAAATTAGTGGAACAGCATGAGAAGATATTCACTTACATACACATACTTTCTGTGCCTGTACTGATGGGCTCATATTTTAGCATTCATATGCCATTTTTTACAGCAAGATTTATTAATTTTACAGAATATTTCAGTCTCATGGTGGTGAAATGAAAATGGAAAGCAGCAATATATCAGTTTCCACCCCACCAGTCATAGATATCAGTTACCATCAAACACAGGGTGGTGATCGGTGCATTAATGTACTAGTGGAAAGAACTCGACTCAACTTCTCTGTGCCATTTTTTGTGAACCTAGGAAGGTTTATTTTGGATTCACTTCCTGGAGAGAGACCAGCAGATGGAGGTGTTGTTAATCATGGTTATGTAGGTGACCTTGGAAGTCAGGTAGGTGTTTCACGCCTCATTGTTTAAACAAGTTCTATTTAAGGAAAAATAGTTACTGAGTAATTCTAATGCTATAGTTGCATTTGCAGGGTTTCATTACACCATTACTCCAATGTCTTTTACATCACAATTTTACTATCTAAAATATTCATTTGACAGGCTGAAATTAGTTGGGGACAATATGCACCACAGCCTCAGAACATTACCAATGAGTAACCAACATTATCGTTCTGAAAACTTTAAAAAGTAGAATGATGTCTTTAATTTATGAACCATAGTTTAACTCTTTGAGAAAAAGATGATGCAAACAAGGATAATGGATTTGATATTATGGCATGAAGCAGTCACACTAAATACCATGGGTCAATTCAGGGACAAAAATTATATATGTAACTTACCAAACGAAAGTGTTGGCATGTTGATAGACACACAAACAAACACAAACACAAAATTCAGGCTTTTGCAACCAACAGTTGCTTCATCAGGAAAGAGGGAAGGAGAGGGAAAGACAAAAGGATGTGGGTTTTAAGGGAGAGGGTAAGGAGTCATTCCAATCCCGGGAGCGGAAAGACTTACCTTATATATATATATTTTTAAAAAAAAACAAAGATTCTGTAACTTACCAAACAAAAGCGTTGGTATGTTGATAGAGACAATAAAAAACACAAACACACACACAAATTTCAAGCTTTCGCAACCCAAGATTGCTTCATGAGGAAAGAGGGAAGGAGAGGGGACGAAAGGATATGGACTTTAAGGGAGAGGGTAAGGAGTCATTCCAATCCCAGGAGTGGAAAGACTTACCTTAGGGGGAAAAAAGGACAGGTATACACTCGCGCACACACACACTCACATATCCATCCACACATGTACAGGCACAGGCAGACATATGTAAAGACAAATGGGTTGGGAAGAGATGTCAGTCGAGGTGGAAGCATGTTGGAAATGGTTCACTTTCATAATTCTGTGACGTTTCTTTTTGTGTGTTACATATGACAAACTGTTTAGTTTCACACTCATCATGAATGTGTGTTAAGTATACTGCAGTTTTAACTAGGCTGCATGAATATGAGAGCATATGGAAAATATCTTCACGCACAGTGAAGCTTACAACAGAGGCATCTCAAAATCTGTTAATTATGTTTCTCTGAAGTGCTAAGAACTGATATTCTGTTACCACATTCCATGTATACATTATAAAAAAATTAATACTTATCTGTAGGAGAGAAGCACTCCATATGCTATACTTCCTACTTCATACAGGTAGCAATAAACATGTCCCTATTTTGTTGTTTCACATTAGTGTTAGTTTTCAGAATAAGTTTATACTTACATTTAAAAATGGAGTATTAGAGTATCAAAAAGTTATGAATATATAACTGCACATGAACTACAGAACAATTAACTACTTAAATGAAACCTTCTCAGATGATTAATCCATGTTCTGGGCAGCAGTTTATCTTAGAATGCAGCCTTTTGTGTGAAATATTTGCCATTTGGATTGCACCAAAGTTTCATCTAGCCAGTACCTCTATTTTCTTTCTAGTTCCACAACAGCTCTTTTGAATACTGTATTCAGGTAGTATTTTTTCTAAAAAGTATATAGCTAAGATCATCCTGTTCACAGTGTAGGAATTGCTTAAAAATTGAAAGCCTTGCGCTATATTGGAGTGTGCATTGAAACAAACCTTCACAATAAGTGAAAGCTGTACACCAGACCATTCTTAAATTAACGTATTTGCTCTTCATGGATGATAAACTATCATCTGTGTCATTACAGTCACAAGAAAAAATTTAATAAGCTACAAAAAATGTTCACATACTGATATTATTAGCTTTAAATAACTACTATAGCTAACACTGTTGTCTATTCTCCCCTCCAATGCATCTTTGCCACACCGCTGGTTGTGGGCTACACAGTGAGGAGGTGTAATATTAAATATGATGAACTTCACCATGTCTACCCACAGACCCCCCAACATCACTTAGCTGAAAGCCAATAAAGTGCAGGGATTGTAATACTTTGCCAGCACTCTGACATGTATACAATGTTTACTAACTCTGTAGTATTCTTATAGGGAAAAAAACACTCTTTCATCAAGTCAAAGAGAAATGTTATAACTTCAGAATTTTCATCAGTACATTATTGTTATACCACCTACAACTTCACACTTTGAAATATGACATTTATTGCCCTTTATCAGTTTCTCACACAAAAATTGTTTTATGGTTTCACGTATTTAGTGCTTAACACTTTCATTGCTGTGAGCATGTGTACACCTCCTGCTATGCCATTCCCCAGGTGTTGTGGACGTGTATAAAGGTGCCACTTGGATTTTCCTATAGTGCTATGGAGTCTGAATACGTCCTGAGCTGCCGACCTCTCACTGGTGCGGATGAGTTGCTTCCACATATCAGTGAATAAAAAGGTTTTCAGTGTTTATTGTGAAACTTATGTGCCTTATTTCATGCCATAATTTGCAGAAAACCTCATTTTGATATCTTGCATTATTTATAAGATACAACAATTGTTATGACCTTATGGTTCCTGATGCACAGGGACATGAATGGGTGCATTGCGAGCAGCCATCCTTTGAATATAAAACCCAGCAACTTGAGAATGAAATGAGATGTCCTCCTGCAAATAATTTTAAATAAGATTTCAATGTCTTATATACATTTCATTCACTGCAATATATGAACTAAAATCAACCACATGAAAAGTTTACGGAATGAGTTTTTTCCTCTGCAAAATTTAAAATTTCAGACAATGTTTTCCTTAGGTTGATGCAACACAGTATCTATGTCATATAATGAAAAGAAATTCAGTCCTTTATCAAACAAAGATATCAGACTCTAAAATGTGAAAAAATTAATTTTTTTCACAAAACAGTTTTCTTAAAAATGGATGATACATGTTTCATAGCAGCCGGCAAGTCTGAATGGATGGAACAGAGCATGTCGTGTCCAACTGTCCATCGCATATAAAACCGAATAACTCAAGAATGAAATGAAATATCATTCTGCTCTATATTTTAAATAAAATTTTGATACCTTATCTACATTTAATTCACTGCAGTGTGAGAACTGAAATCTACCACATGCAAAGTTTATACCATGCATTTTTAAATCTGCCAACACTTTAAAATTTCATGCAGTTCTTTACTTAATTTGATGCAGTGCAGTAAATATGCTGGATAATGAAAAAGAATCAGTTCTTTATAGAATGCAAATATCAATCTGTAATATGTGGAAAAATCAAATTTTCACACCTGTAGTTTTCATATTGGCCATAATGTCTTGCCTTAGCACAGACAATGTTTTACTTAATTTTTTGTAGTGCAGTAAGTGTGATGGATAATGAAAAGAAATTCAGTTCCTTATTAATTGAAGATATCAGACTGTAAAATATACAAAAAGCAAATAATTTTTATCCTATATTAAAAAAAAAATTGGATGATAAGTACATCATGTCCGCCAGAATGCCATCTCTCAGCTCAGATACTGGCATTAGGCAAGCAGTACAGCCATAACAAAAGTATCCTCAGCACAGAACACAAAGAGGTCATCTATAGCAGTGAAAAGGTTAAGGATGTTCAGTAGCCTACAAGTACAATTAATTTATTTATTTAGTTCTTAATCTTATCTTGAGAGTGATTAACAGAGAAATTGAACAACAGTAGTCCTGCATTATCACCATGAAGTTTAACTAACAACACCTTTTTATTATTAATTGCTCTCCATGCTTAATAACAGGAAATTATCAGTTTTTGAAATTATCTCTTTAGCCACAAATTCAGCCATATAATAATAATAATAATAAAGTTAAAATAGAAGGAAACAAAACCAAACATTCAACACAAACCAAAAGAAATTTTACCAGACAATAGATAACACACACATTAAAATAGACAATGCACCAAACATAACAGACATGGAACACTTCTGGAGCAACATATGGTCATACCCGGTACAACATAACAGGCATGCACGGTGGATACAAGCAGAAACAGACACATACATGATGATACCACAAATGCCTGAAGTGATAATTTTGCAACATGAAGTCACCCAAGCAATTAATTCTACTCACAATTGGAAAGCCCCTGGAAAAGATAAAATAGCAAATTTCTGGCTAAAGAAGTTCACCTCAACACATTCACATCTAACTAAGTTATATAACAGTTACATTGCAGACCCATACACATTCCCTGATACACTTACACATGGAATAACTTATCTGAAACCTAAAGATCAAGCAGACACAGCAAACCCAGCTAAATATCGCCCCATAACATGCCTACCAACAATATACAAAATATTAACTTCAGTCATTACACAGAAATTAATGACACATACAACACAGAACAAAATTATAAATGAAGAACAAAAAGGCTGTTGCAAAGGAGCACAAGGATGTAAAGAGCAACTGATAATAGATGCAGAGGTGACATATCAAGCTAAAACTAAACAAAGGTCGCTACACTATGCATACATTGATTACTAAAAAGCTTTTGATAGTGTACCCCACTCATGGTTACTACAAATATTGGAAATATACAAAGTAGATTCTAAATTGATACAGTTCCTAAACATTGTAATGAAAAATTGGAAAACCACACTTAATATCCAAACAAATTCAAATAATATCACATCACAGCCAATACTGATTAAGTGTGGAATATACCAAGGAGACTCATTAAGTCCTTTCTGGTTCTGCCTTGCTCTGAACCCACTAACCAACATGCTAAATAATACAAATTATGGATACAATATTACTGGAACATACCCACACAAAATCACACATTTGCTATACATGGATGATCTAAAACTACTGGCAGCAACAAATCAACAACTCAACCAATTACTAAAGATAACAGAAGTATTCAGCAATGATATAAATATGGCTTTTGGAACAGACAAATGTAAGAAAAATTGCATAGTCAAGAGAAAACACACTAAACAGGAAGATTACATATTGGATAACCACAGAGGCTCCATAGAAGCGATGGAAAAACCAGATGCCTATAAATATCTAGGATACAGACAAAAAATAGGAATAGATAATACAAATATTAAAGAAGAACTAAAAGAAAAATATAGACAAAGACTAACAAAAATACTGAAAACAGAATTGACAACAAGAAACAAGACAAAAGCTATAAATACTTATGCTATACCAATATTGACCTACTCATTTGGAGTAGTGAAATGGAGTAACACAGACCTAGAAACACTCAATACACTTACACGATCACAATGCCACAAATATAGAATACATCACATACATTCAGCAACAGAAAGATTCACATTAAGCAGAAAGGAAGGAGGAAGGGGATTTATCAATATCAAAAACCTACATTATGGACAGGTAGACAATTTAAGAAAATTCTTTCTAGAACGAGTAGAAACTAGCAAAATACACAAAGCAATCACTCATATAAATACATCGGCTACACCACTGCAATTTCATAACCACTTTTACAACCCTTTAGATCACATAACATCAACAGATACGAAGAAAGTAAATTGGAAAAAGAAAACACTACATGGCAAGCACCCGTATCATCTAACACAGCCACACATCGATCAAGACGCATCCAACACTTGGCTAAGAAAAGGCAATATATACAGTGAGGCGGAAGGATTCATGATTGCAATACAGGATCAAACAATAAACGCCAGATATTACAGCAAGCATATTATTAAAGATCCAAATACCACAACAGATAAATGCAGACTTTGCAAACAACAAATAGAAACAGTAGATCACATCACAAGCGGATGTACAATACTAGCAAATACAGAATACCCCAGAAGACATGACAATGTAGCAAAAATAATACATCAAAAGCTTGCCTTACAACATAAACTTATAAAACAACACGTTCCCACATACAAGTATGCACCACAAAATGTACTGGAGAATGATGAATACAAATTATACTGGAACAGAACCATTATAACAGATAAAACAACACCACATAATAAACCTGACATCACACTCACCAATAAAAAGAAGAAATTAATACAACTAATCGAAATATCCATACACAATACAACAAATATACAAAAGAAAACAGGAGAAAAAATTGAAAAATACATCCAACTGGCTGAGGAAGTCAAGGACATGTGGCATCAGGATAAAGTTGGCATTATACCAATTATACTATCAACTACAGGAGTCATACCACACAATATACACCAGTACATCAACGCAATATAGCTACATCCAAACTTATATATACAACTGAAGAAATCTGTAATTATTGATACATGTTCAACTACCCGAAAGTTCCTAAATGCAATATAACATATACCGTACAGTTAAAAGGAAGTCACGCTTGATCAAGGTCCGCGTCACTTTCCGTTTTTGACCAGACATAACGTCTGAGAAAAGAAAGAAATAATAATAATAATAATAATAATATTTATTCAGCATCGAATAATCAGATACAATCCCAAGAAATAATACAGTTTCAGGACATCATACAGATTATTCTTCTGAATACATCAGTTTATAAATTACAAACTAAAGATTTGTTTGTATTAATAAATTTTACATTTTGATGGATTTTACATTTGGTAGTATACAATCACAATTTTTACTAATATTGTTTTTATCAACATTATATTAGTTGTAGGTTACTTAAAACTATGAGCTTGACATACTTATGAAGCACTTTTCATACAGATATAATACTCGTCTAGGGAATAAAAAGGGTTTTCAATTAGAATTCTTTTTAGCTGATCTTTTAATTTGTTAGTAGGAAGGGTTGTGAGACTGTTTGGTAGGGCATTGGCTAGCTTCAGCCCAGCATGAAGGGCATTTTTTTCATATAAAACTGTTCTGTGGCTATTTACATGGTATCTGAGATTTGCCTTGTATCGTACTGGTGCGGGTCACAGTTGAAATTTGGATTTATTGTTTTCACAAGCAATATAACTTTCAATATATATACACCTATAATGGTAAGCACACCTAATTTTGGGAACAGATTCCGACATGATTCTCGAGGTTTGGCACCATAAATAATTCTGATAACTTTTTTCTGTAGTATTAATAATGCGCTTAGGTTGGCTTGAGTTGTTGCACCCCATATTTCTACAGCATAGTTTAAGTTTGATGAGAATAGGGAATGATAAGCAATTTTTAGTACACACATGTCCTTACAATATTTGCTAATCATATTTATAGCAAACACATTCTTCGACAGCTTACATGCTAAGGAATCAATATGCATGTCCTATTTGAGGCTGTCCTGGATTGTAATTCCCAAGAACTTTGTCCATTTTTCCTTTTTTACGATGTCATTTCCTATGGATAATTTCATGTCAAATTTTATTTGTTTCCTTGTGTTAAATTCCAACATTGCAGTCTTAGAAGCACTTACATTTAGATGGCTTTCATTAAAATACTTGGCTATTTCATTAGTTACACTGTTGCACAATACCTCCAGATTCTCATAGTCTTTGTGTTTACACACGATTGATGTGTCATCTGCATACAATATTTTTGTACAGTTAGGAGAACAATACTGTATATCATTAACATAAATCAAGAAAAGAAGGGGTCCCAAGACAGAACCTTGAGGCATTCCATATTTGCTATCAGTAATTTTAGATTTGTAAGACTCACTGTTTGTTTTAAGCAGGACAAATTGTTTTCCATTGCTCATATACAATTTTATTAGCTCATAGCCAGTTCCTCTGATATCCAGGTTCCACAGCTTGTCACATGATATGGTGATGTTGACACAATCAAAAGCTTTTTCTAGATCAAGGAACACTCCAGTTACATACTCCTTGTCCTCTATGGCCATTATTATTTTGTCTATTAATCGTGCTGCTGCTACTGATGTTGACTTGTTTTTCATAAAGCCATTCTGATTTTCAAATATTAAATTGTGTTGATTCAGGAATGTCATTAGTCTAGTATAAATAACTTTCTCAACTACCTTAGAAAATGCAGGTAAGGTTGAGATGGGGCGGTAGTTTTCAATTTTAGATTTATCACCTTTCTTGTAAATCAGGGTTACTTGTGCTGTCTTTAGACTGTCTGGGAAAGAACCTGATGCAATTATATCATTTACTGCTGTGGCCATGGCATCAGATATGTTGTCTATGCATCTTTTCAGTGTACTGATAGACAATCCATCATAGCCTGCTGATTTTGTATTTTTTAATGACATTACCATGTTTTTGACTTCTTTTCTATTGGTTGGGGTCAAGAATATGCTTTGTTTGATTGGAATGCCCCTATATCTATGCTGAAGATTCTTAAAATGCTCATTGACAGATTTTACAGCAGAAGAAAAGTACTCATTAAAAACATTTGCAATCTGTCATTGACATTTCATGATATGCCCTTTATGGTTTATAGTAAAATCACTTGTTGACCTGTTCTTACAATCCCTAAAGCTATTTATTACTTTCCAAACAGCTAAACCTGTGTTAGTAGAGTTTCTTAACATTGTGGCTACATATTTACTTTTAGTTTCAAGCAGAAGATCTTTATAGTAATCCTGATAGTTCTTAAATTCTACCTTTAGTCTATTATTATTGTTATTATTTATCATTGCATATTGGAAAAGTCTAAGTTTCTCTCTTGCTGTTTTTACTTCATGATTTATCCAGCTATTTTTTGAATCTTTTTGTAGTCATTTACTGTAAAGGTCATTTCTGGGCGTGAGACATTGAAGCAATAATAAAAATCTTGATGAAAAATCACTGAAAGTAATGCTGTTTTTTTCACCCCATTGTAAACTTTTCAGCAAAGGAAGTCAATTATTACCAACCAGCACTGTTTCCATAATGAGATTTTCACTCTGCAGCAGAGTGTGCACTGATATGAAACTTTCTGGCAAGTTAAAACTGTGTGCTGGACCGAGACTCGAACTCGGGACCTTTGCCTTTCACAGCTTTTAATTCCACCAATAATCAATGTCCCAAGTTCGTGTCTCGGTCTGGCACACAGTTTTAATCTGCCAGGAAGTTTCAACCAGCACTGTGTTAATGAATGAGTACTTTTATTTTCAAATTAAGAATTGTTGTTACTACTTAATTATCAATGTTTTCACAGGCTCTTACCTAAAGACTGTGTTCTGCATTATGGTTAATTCCTTAGCAAATACAGATGAGTACTTGGAAGAAATTTTTTGTTCTCAAGGCCCATTGTTGCATCTGAATTGGAAATATATTCTAAAATTGGCCAGTGGTGGGGTCTTGACGATGTGGTTTCAAAATATTACCAGTCTACTTTGTTGCTCTCATAGTAGACATGTAAGAGCTGTTCTATGTCTTTCATCAGCAGACTTGTTGTGTTTAGTGCAGAAGATGTACAAGAATTTAGTATAGCATGCAGGAAAGGTTATATTGGGGGCTAGTGCCTTGCTATCTCTCAACAAGCACTTATTACAACAATCCCATAATGCCCATAATTAATTTCTATTGTAATTTAACAGTTATTGCCCCTCCTCCTTAAATGAGAATCTGGTAACCTCAGTTAGTGTTGTAATTATTATCTAGATTTTCTTGAATTATTATTTCCTGAAGCTTGAAATTATGCATGTTACTTCTTGATTAAGAACTACCAACTTCCAATTAAGATTTTTATTTCATCATTCTTGCTCAGTTTTTCAACATTGTGAATATATATGAGTGTAGAATTGTCATCTTAGCTATCCTGTTGTTTGTTTGTTTGTTTGTGTGTGTGTGTGTGTGTGTGTGTGTGTGTGTGTGTGTGTGTAATGCAACTACATCATTAAGAAAACTCTAGTTTTGAGTTCTCATATTACTTAACTATTAACTATTCAGCTGTATGCTGTATGCACTACATAATATAAAAAGTAAATTCTTCTTGTGTGCATGTACTTACTTAAATCTCAGTCACTAATCTCACTACATTTTATTATGTACTGCAACCTCGAATGAAAGGTAAACTATTTCCTTATGACACTGAATGTGGCATTTGCTGGTGCATTTTGATGAACATGGAGGTATTTCTTTCTTACTTGGTCTTTACACCATGGCCAGCATCATTGGCTTTTCTGCTTCATTAGAAGCTTGTACAGTTTAATGTGAACAACATCACAGCTCATCTGCATATTTCTCTTTGGCAGATATTTAATAATATCAGTACAAGTCTGTATATGCACTATTTTTTATTTACAAGCTTTAAGGAATTTTTAGGTTAGCATTGGAAGAAGATGTGCATCTCTAGTCTCGCACTGAACTGTACTTTTGTCTCTTGATGGATAATCATAATCCTCAGCCACAATTTTGTTACATTATGTATCCTGAGTATTGTGCCCTATTTCTTGCTATCTGATGTCTTAAACGTCATCACACTGTCCATTGGGTCTTGCCTTTCATAATATTCATTCTTCCTCTGGTGAGAATAACTTTCTTCAAAAGTAAATGTGTATACTACCATAATTACACTTGACAGCACTATTACATTTTCCTCACTAGCATTTTAACAATAGTAAGTCTCTCATGCTTTGTGACTGTTACGAGTAGTTTGTTTCTTGATATTTTCTGATTTAGCTGAAGTCTTTTACTGTGTGCACCATGATGTTCTCACGCACAAGTGCATACCTTATAGGCACTGTAGGTTCATGGTTTTTATCTCATGCATAACACAAAGCAATATACACCCATCCCATCTGCACAATCGTATATGCACTCTTGAATTTATAGAGCTCAGTCACAGTATACCACCGGATTCTGTTTTCTGTTCTCCATTATTTTTAGCACTCATAAATGATGTTCAGCTTGCATTTAAGTGAAGACGCATGTTTTGACTGTTTGGTACTATCCCAAAAATACAAATAAAAAACATTTCAATACTTTTTACTGAAAAGAACAACATTGAATTAATTTTAAGTTGTCAGGTTTCCAGCCAAGTGAGTTCATTTACATGGCACAATGTTTTAGTGAGTGTCAGTCCAATCACATTATGACTGTTACTACACAATATTAAGCATATTAATTTTTTGTAAGTAATTTAGGAGTAATTGAGACAACTCACTGAATAGTAGACATGTTGGATTGTCAAAACACACACAAAAGAGAATGAAAATTTCAGTAGCTTTCAGATGAATTGTTTAACAAGTTAGAGTACTCATACATGCAATGCATGTATGCTCAACCCCCCCCCCCCCCCCCCCCCCCAGTCAAGGAAGATGGAGATTTGAGTCAAGGAAGAATATGGGAATGATGTGATGTAAGGTTTAATACCATCTATGTTATTAAAAAAAACACTGGTGTCCGGTGGAAGCATACAGGTGACATAGGTTGTGAAGCAGCCTTTGACTTCATTCTTGTTGTGCTCATCAGTTAGGATGTTCCTCATTTGTGGCTACAGTGATGGATAGTGGAACCACTGATGAACAACATGGTTCAGTTGTTCCAGTCTGGATTGATATTGCGTAGTGAGAGTGGTGCTCATTTGCAGCCAGTTCTTGAGGACGGTGGGAGGATGTGTGAGGATATAGTGCAGGAAATATGTTTGCAGGCTAAGATTGGGGCATAATGCCTGTCTGTGATGACATTAGTGAGTCCTTCTGCATGAAGGGAAAGAGAATTGTCATAACTGCATGTATGCTACCCGTGAGCAGTCAGTCTATATAGGAGCAATTTTTGGTGTGGAATGGATGACAGCTATCAGAATGCAAGTACTATTGTTTGTTAGTGGGCTTGATGTGTACAGAGGTAGGATAAAACCATGAAAGATGTTGTGGTCAGTGTCCAGGAAGGTGACACTTGGGCTGAGGAGGACTAGGTTATACCACTATCCAGCTGTGACCATCTCTTTCTCAGTCATCTACTCAGTCTACTTTCTCAGGTACCTTCCCAAGAAGTAACACATTTTAAAAGAAGAAAGAAGATCCATTCTCAACCTCAGTACAGGCCATGATTTAATTTTCCAACATGAAGTCAAAAGACTCCTCCAGTGCCAACGGCACGATCTGACTCTTCCAACTACAAGCTCTGTCATAGTGATCCTATCCCAGAATTGCAGACTTAACCTCCAATCCCTACCTTAATCCTTAGGCCCATCTCAGAATCTTTCCCCTGTAGCCAACCCTAGAGATCCCTACATACCCATCTTTTACATGCTTCCTAATATCCATAAACCTGACAGTCCTGGATGAACTTTTGTAGCTGGTTACCAACACCTCCAAATAATTGCTCACAGCATACACAGCATAGCCTCTCTTGTTACAAATACACACCACTACCTTCACCAACTCTCAACCTTCTCCCATTACCAGCAGCACTTCAGCTTATCAGTTTGGATGACACAACTCTATACACCAACATCCCCCATGCCAGTGTTATTGCTGCTATCAAATACTACCCTCCCAATCTCCTCCAACTCCAAACCCACTGCATCATTTCACCTAACCAATTAAACCCTCATACAGAACTACTTTTCCTTTGAGAATAATATACATAAGCAAATCAATGACATAACCATGGCCACCCATATGGAAGCCTCCTATGTGAGTCTGTTTGTGGGCCAACTAGAGGAAATCTTCCTAGCCTCACAAAACCCAAGCCCCTTGTCTGGTTCCCATTAATGATGAGATCTTCATGATGTGGATTAAGTCCAAGACACCTATCCTCATTCCTTCACGACCTGAAGATCTTTTCTCATAGACACTTCACTTGGTTATCCTTAGCCCAATGTGCCACCTTCATTGATGTTGACTTCTACCTCTTGGGTGGCTCCATCCTTACCTCTGTTCATATTTTTTACATATCTATATTCACTAGTTAATCAGGGAATTATTGTTTAGGGAAATTCATTTTCCAGGCATTACATTTCCAGAATACAAAAAAGAATTGTAAAAATAATGTGTAATGTTAGTTCTAGAACACCCTACAGAAACCTCTTTAGAAGAACTGTTATCTGGACAAGTGTTTCACAGTATGTTTATTCATTAATGTCCATCAGTTGTCACTCAGTATTTTTTTCTCTCAAAAAATAATCTCAAATACCAGTTCCTTTTTAATACAAGTATAAGAAATAAATTGCACAAAACGTTTAAGGATTTAATCTTAATACAAAAAGGATTTCAAGTCCAGATGGCTAAGCACATTAAATCACCCATAGGACATGGGAGGCACCCTGGCCCCAAACCAGATCTGCTGCATAGAGTAGTGATGGGGGCTGTTGTGCTGGTGAGCCTGAATATGGTTTAGGCAGTTTTCCCCATCCACCTATGTAAATATCAGGCTTGACCCCAAGTCATACCATAGATTCATAATGTGCAAACACTTTGAACCATGATCTCACGTTTTACCATGCAGTTATACTAGGTGTCGATACAAGGGTTAGAAGAATTACTCCTTATTGAGGGGAGAGGTTGGGGGAGGGATGAGCTAGCAGCAGCTTTAAAATGCCTTTGGGAGTCATGGCCCCATATTAATAATGACCTATGTAAAGGTGTGGTAAGTACCACGTTGGCTGGATGTAGGGCAGCAGAAAGGAAACAAGGATAAAAAGTAGTCAGAGCCAGATACCTGTGCACATGTGTTCAGAAACCCACCACAGCATATTAAATGCCTTGTAAGTAATGTAGTGTAGTTTGGGATTAAATTGCCTACTCCTACTTCATGGAAGGATATCCTTACAGCTACACTTATGTATTATTTTATAGCAGAATTAATATTGGTTGAGAATATTATGATGCTTCATAAAGTTAAGTCATTATTTTGTATTTTATTTAAAAATATATATCTTTCATTCCCTATCCCAGAGACTGCTCTCCATGGAATACAATTCACATAATGTAATCAAACAATGAGAGGTTAAGCTGTTTGATTATTTGCTATAGTTCTTTCACTTATCATTATAAGTTTTATTCCACAGTAATTAAGTTCTCAGGTTAAGTATAACTGAAGTTTGTTCATTGTTTCATGGTCAGAATAAAGTGACTGTGGAAGGTATGAGGCCCTCACATCGACCACCAAGCTCAGCTGATAGCACAAGTGGCTATTTCTCTTCTGGAGCATCATATTCAGATGACTCATCAGGTATGTATTGATATGTCTATTTTTGCTTTACAAATTCATTAAATGCAAGTGAAATTTACTAAATTAGATTTTCTGAATGTAAGATTCACTCTAGAAACAACCTCTAGGCTTTGATTAAGCCATTCTGTGTGACATCCTTTCTTCTGGGGTACTAATTCTGCAATGTATGCAAGAGAGCTTCTGTGGAGTTTGAAAAATATTTTAAAACACATTGGCAGAATGAATCTGTTTAGGTGGGCTGTGAGTCATGCATGGGTAGTTCCATTGGTAAGGGCATTACATACAAAAGGCAGTGATCTGGATATCAGACATGGTCTGGTATACAGTTTTAATCTTTCAGAGGTTCAAGCACAATAACCTTGTGAGGTGCATACATGAGAAAAATAATTCTTGGCCAATGGAATGTCAGTATTTATGAGGAGGTTAGAAGTATGACAGCACCAACATAATCTAAAGATTGGATAGAGACAAAACAGATGAAAGGTCTACATCAGTCCAAATGAGTGGATATTTTTTCCTTCCTGGAAGTTATGACTGAAACACTGAAACAACCATCCACCTGAGGAAGTAACTAAACAGTATAGTTCTAGTATAATCCATTCTTGCCAACAACTGTTTGGGGAGAAGATTCTTGACAATCACCAGAAATTATATTTTTGTATAGTTATATTAAGGTCAGTGTAAAGTGTCAGTTACCATTGTTGCATCACAATATCTGAGGAACAGAAGTAATAATTTGTATCTGTTCATTAGAGTTGTAAAACCCAGATGAAATTACCTGTCTGATTGTATATCGTGTGACCAGTGGTGTAGATGTGTTACTGGAGTTAGATTAACATCTCACTTATGTAGAGCAGAAGCAGAGAAAGGAAAAGTTGCCACATTCATCAGGAATCACCATATGTTTAAAAACATACACACTAATAAATTTTTCTTAGAGCAGCATTTCAAAGCATGTGCAACAGGTGTAGATTTTTAAAATAAATCCTTTATAAATGCCCATTTGTATCAAGTGCCTGTGGGAAATTTTAATTTGTTCATAAATCAGCTAGAAGCCCTGTTGTCACATTTAAGAACAAAACAAAAAAGAAATTGTGGTTACTTGTCATTTTCGTACATATTTTTGAAATTCTTCCACCAGGAGTTTATTGCAGTCATTAACATCATCCCTCAAGTAAATTCCTACTGTAAACTAACTAATTAGTGAAGCTAATTCCTCCAAAAGAGCCATTGGTTATAATGTCAATTGACATAAAACTAATGGATAAAATTATGTTGCAAAACCAAGAAATAATGACATCTCAGACCATGAAATCCAGTTGTTTACATTGAATGTTATCGGGATACAAATGTACTAATTCAGAATTAATAAGGTTAGTTAGTCAGCCAAAAGTAGATTATTTTAGAAAATTGCTCAGATCCGAACTGCAGTGATATATTCAGTGCAAATAACTTGAATGGAAAATACAACTAAAAACTGCTAAGTTCACATTGTTTTTCACTAAACTTTGTTATTCTTAGTACAATTATAGTCTGCTCATAAGAGTTGTGGAAATAACATTTTATTTAATGAAGTATTCTAAATTTATGACACCTGTCAACCATGGGCATGCCAAAATTCAGCACCCTCCCCCCCCCCCCCCCCCCCCCAATCCACAAACCAACTGTTTAATATGGTCATAAATATTTAAAACTTAAAATGTAATTCTTTCTAATATCCTTTGTTATAGATTTGCAACTGAAATTTTCTCTTTTCAAAAATGTGTAGTTTTACTAAAACATGTCAGTTTATGAAATATCCTAATTATAAAATGTAGCTTTTCAGAACATTCTTGGTGGCCTTTAAAATTGCCAATGCACATTAAAATTTTCCCATACTAAGACAGTAACTATAATTTTGTGATTATTAACCTGTGGCATTAAATTGAAATAATTCATATCCCAGCATTGAAATGAATGCATAACAAGGGAAAAAGGCACAGCAGACAAAAAAAAAAAAAAAAAAAAAAATAAAGAAAATATAGTAAAGGAGGAAATTAATAGAACCAGAATAGAGGCGTAGCAGATAGATTTAAGAGTAAATGATGAATTGTTAATAGATTTATGCAGAGCTGCAAAGTTTCTTCAGAAGCATTTAAATCTTTTACTTAAAAATGCAACTGTCAGACTTAGTAAAAGCTGCCATGGTATATCTGGTACTGGAACTTATAAATTCAACAACATGAATATTACCTTCACTTCGCCCGAAGAAGTACTTTTCATGGTAAACTCTTTTAAATAAATTTAAAAATTAAAAAAGTTAATTAAGAAGTGCTTTCCTGAGTTTACTAAGATACTACGTTTTTGCCTATCCAGTTCTTTCCTGATTGCTTTTAATATGTAAAAATTAAATGTCAGTATGACTAAGAAGATAATGAAATAACATAAAACATCCATACTACTGCACTTTTGCCATAATTATCAAAAATTTTGGAAAAACTAATGTACAATAATACACTGCTTGGCAAAAAAAAAGTTAAGCACCCCAAAGCATGGCTGGATGGCAATGTAGCTATGTAGACATACACACGATTGATGGGTATGTAACTGATTGGAGTTGCAGTTTTCCGTGACAGGTAGAACATTTGGTTGCATTAGAGTTGTTTATGTTAAGTGTTGTTACCAGACATGGCAGGGTGTATAAGATACATGAACAGTGTCAGATGTTCAGTAATCACTGTGAAGAATGCAGAGATGCTACATTATGAGACAGTGTTGTCAGTAGCTGGCAGAATTTGAAACAGGCATGATTGTTAAGTCTGGTCAACTTGTCGAATATTCAGTTTTGTGGGTAATTCAGATGTGACAGTGGCCTAGTGTTGGACTCCACAGGAACACAAAGGCAGGCATGGTTGACATCTATGTTCAAGTCTACTATGTCTGGGCATTATAAAGAGAAATCACCATTTTGTGTACCAAGCACTTTGCAACCACTTCACATCTGGACATGGAGTAGTGTATGCCCTGCAACATTCTGTATCATCCCACACAATTGGTTGGAGACTATCATTGGCTGGAATTTCTGTCCCATGTGTAAACTGCAATTAACACCACAATACATATAGCTGTGTTTGTAGTGAAGTCATAATTGAGAAGTGTGGGCTGCTAGTGAATGGTGTCATGTTGTGTCCATTGACAAATCATGGTTCTACACTAGCCTGGATGACCATTGTTGCTGGATATGGTTGCAACCTGGGAAGAAGTCCCATTCTTCCTGATAGAACATATGTGGGACCAGTTCATGCATCACCTTTGTCCCACTGTCAGTATCTGGGCTATCAAGGATCTAATACAACAGCTATGGACCAGCTTGTCTCAAGAGAAGATAGACTGGCTTTATGACACCCTCTCAACCAAATTGGTGCATGCTTCCAGACCAGAGGGGATGCAATGCCGTTTTGATAAGTTGGCACATAGTGCCAAGTTCTTTGTAAATTTGATTCTATATTTTAATCACAAAAAAATGTCATGTACCTTCTCAACCAGTGATGTTCCATTTTGTTCCCTTCTCCCTTTCTGTGTGCTTCACTTTTGTTTTCAGGCAGTCAATGCTGTCAAAATTAGAGTTCAAATTTCTAAAAGATGCTGATATTGAGTATGCTTTTTACATGTACAGTGAGAATTTAAGTGAGTCATTAGATAATAAATGACATACTGCTGATATATTCTGTCACCTGTCAAAGATCTTTGAGTAAATCAGCATATCCTTTTATGTAAATTAAAGATATTAAGTTGCTACTGGAACACACACAAAATCTGCACAAGGCATACCTACATAACAAGAAATGAAAGTTTTTAATAAGAAAGAGTCTTGTATTAAGCTACTAGTCATCATCCATCTGGGAACTAATTGTATGTAGTGTCCCAAAAGGATTTATCTTAGGGCCCTTACTTTTTCTTGTGTATAGTAATGATGTTATATTTCTAACATTACCAGTGCAAAGCTTCTGTTTTTTTATACAGATGATGTAGAACATTTCAGTAAATTGTAGATAAACTATACATTCAGAAATAACTGTTAATAACACTTTCATAAAAATAAATAAACAGTTTATAGCCATTTCTTTGTGGTGAAACTTCAAAAGCACGCACTATATGCAGTTCAGGTCTTATAATACTTCCACGTAACATATCTCTAAAATGTGATCGTAAACAGATAGAGTGGGATGACTGTGTAAAATTCTTTGAATTACAACTTAATAATAAATTCAGTGCCAAAACAAATCCTTGATTGTTGTCAGGCATAGGTGATAGCTGGCATACATCTTGTACTTTGATTTTATAATGTCATACAAATTTATGGTAACTCATCAAGCCAAACTAAAGTTTTATCAACCCAGAATTGTTTTATACATATTATTTGTGGTGCAAATTCAAGAACATTCTGTTACAAGCCTATTCAAGGAATTGTGAATACTAATAGCTACTTCCTAGTATATATAATCCTTAATGAATTTTGTAATAAATAATTAGTCCCTGTTTCAAACCAGCAAGTCAGTTCACAAAATCAGTACTATAGTTGGGTCAGGATAAGCCTATTCAAGGAACTGGAAATAATAACAGTACTTCCCAGTATATATACTCCTTAATGAATTTTATAATAAATAATGTATCCCTTTTTGAAACCAACAGGTCAATTACACAATCAGTACTATAGTTGGGTCAGGGTGAGCCTATTCAAGGAACTGGAAATACTAACAGTAATTCCACGTATATACACTCATTAATGAATTTTATAATAAATAATATACTCCTTTTTCTAACCAACTAGTCAGTTCATAGAATCAGTCCTGTAGTTGGGTCAGAATAATGAATTAATTGACAGGTATTTGTTTGCAGAACAATCACCATAGCAACAACAATCAGGGAATGAACTTGGTCATATCTATATACTTTTCATTGTTGTCATATTGCTCTACTACCTCAAGAGCTAGATACCACAGTCATTTGCAAACTAGTAGCAAAAGTTTGCAGGAAATTCAAAATGTTATTACTAGCCTGTTAACCCTGCAGTAAGTGCATGCTATACTATTATGTAGTTAGACATGTAGGGAACTCCTGTCCACCATTTGATTTTTTAATCACTCATTGTATTTAATTTTTTTGTATCTTTGTGTATGTATGATGATGGAAATAAAACATAAATTTGCAAAACAACATAAAATAAATTATTTCAGATATAGTTAACAAATATGGTATGTAAATGAGAAAAACATATCAACTGTTTTCATTTATGACACCATATCACAGTTTACTAGCCTTTCTGCGTTGCACACTCATAGCAGCATCCTTTGTAACCTTCTCTGGTATTGTTTTGTGGTGTGACTGCCGAATTTATGCCCAGTAAAACACATGCATGGGATTGTAATTCGATGGGATACTTAGGGACAGCAGATCTGTACTGAATTTGAGGTTTCATCATTTCTCAGGCCAACCTCTGTAGAAATTCTGTTCTTTCCACTGATTAATATGTTATAGAATTTGCACAGTATATGCACCTCAGAGTTAGAAGTCTTTATCATCCTTCTTTGTGTTTCATCTGACATCACTCAAATAGATTATAGATTAGATTTGATTCAGTTTTCGTTCCATAGACCCAAATAATGAGATGATTCTTGTGGGTGTGGAACATTTCAGAAGGTATAACATAAAACATTTGAATATAGTACATACTACCCTGATCATTTTCAGAAGATAGTCGAAATAGGTTAATACAATGCAGTAAACAGGAGCTGCTAATATTTATAGAATTAATGTGCTGTCAGAATGAAACACTACTACGCACTATTAATAAATTTAACATACACAAAATACCTAATCTTGACTGTTGTGACCAAGTGTTGTCAAAACTGAAATCTAACTGATATTTTTACTTATGCTGGCTTAGTCTCTGTAAGATATTCATCTATGGAGTAGAAAGGGTTGCCTATCAAAAAGTCTTTCAATCTCTGTTTAAATCATGTTTTATCTGAAACCAAGTTTTTAATGGTTGCTGACAATTTATTGAAAACGTGTGTTCCTGAATATTGGACCCCTTTTTGGACCAAGGTAAGTGATTTTAGGTCTTTATGTAGATTCTTCTTATTCCTAGTATTAATACTATGTATTGAGCTATTTGATGGAAATAGAGATGTATTAGTTGCAACAACTTTCATTAAGGAATAAATATACTGAGAAGCAGTGGTTAGAATACAAATTTCTTCTATCAGGTTTCTACATGATGTTCTTGAATTTACACCACAAATGATTCTTATCACATGCTTTTGCTCCCTAAAAACTTTTGCTCGGTTTGATGAGTTGCCCCAGAATATTATCCCATATGACATAACAGAATGAAAGTAAGCAAAGTATGCAAGTTATTTTATATTTATGTCTCCTACATCTGACATCATTCTCATTGCAAATACAGACTTGTTTAGGTGCTTAAACAATTCTGTAGTATGCCATTCCCATCTGAATTTATTATTGAGTTTTAGTCTCAGAAATTTAACACTGTCAAGCTCTTCAATCTGCATGTCTTCATACATTGTACTCATGCAGGAAGGACATCTCTTACAGCTTCTGAACTGCATATAGTGGGACTTCTCAAAGTTTAATGACAGTGAATTAGCTTTAAACCACTCATTAATGTCAGTGAAAATTTGGTTAGCAGCCATTTCTAAATCTGTACTTGACTTTCTACTCATTGCAATGTTGTATCATCTGCAAACAAAACACACTTAGCATCTGGCAATCTAACAGATGAGAGGTTATTAATGTACACAAGAAAAAGCAATGGACCCAAGATGGAACATTGGGGAACACCACATGTAATTAATTCCCAGTCAGATGAAGACTGACTGCTTACTGCACAGGTACTTTGCACTGACACTCTTTGTTTCGTGTTGGATAGATAAGACTCAAACCATTTCGCAGCATTGCCAGTGACACCATAATATTCAAATTTACTTAAGAAAATGCTGTGGTCCACACAGTCAAAGGCTTTGACAGGTCACAGAAAATGCCAGTAGCCTCTAATTTATTATCTAATGAATTAAGTACATTCTCACTGTAAGTGTAAATAGCTTTCTGTATACCAGAACCCTTATGAAGTCCAAACTGTGACTTGGACAATACATTATTTGCCGTCAGATGCTTAAAGATACACTTGAACACAGCCTTTTCAAATATTTTTTAAAAAGCTGGCAAAAGTGAAATTGGTCGATAGTTTGATGGTATCTCTTTATCCCCCTTCTTGTAAAGAGGCTTGACTTCAGTATATTTTAACCAGTCTGGAAATGTTCTGCTGATAAGAGACTGATTACACAAATAATTTAAGATAGAACTCAACTCGCACGAGCACGCTTTGATTAACTTTGTTGATATGTTATCATACTCACTGGATTACTTAGATTTTAAGAATTTTATGATGGATTTTACTTCTCTGGGAGACATGAGTGTTATTTTCATTTTACTGAAGTTATTTTTAAAGACTGGTCTCAGATACTCAATTGCACTGTTCACTGAACCTGATAACCCCAAGCTGTCAGCAACAGAAATGAAGTACTTGTTTAAGAGATTTGCAGCACTTCATGTACTTGTTACCAAAGTCTCATTTATTTTTAGAGCTATCTGCTCCTCTTCCTTTTTGGCCCCACCTGTCTCTGTCTTCACAATATCCCATATAGTTTTTATTTTGTTAACTGATGTAATTATCTTTTTCTCATAATAAAGCTGGATTACTTGCTTCAATATTTTGCAGTATTCTTTGTAATACATTACAATTCTAACATCAGAGCTGTTCCTAGATAGTGCATACAGTCTCCTTTTTGTCCTATATGATAACTTTATGCCTTGCGTAATCCACAGTTTATATTTTGACTTCTGTGTGGTTTGAGTTACCTTTAGGGGAAAACAATTTTCAAAAGTGGAGGCAACTTTATTAATGAATGCTTGGTATTTTCCATTTGAGTCAGATGTATTGTAAACATCTATCTACTTCATGTCTTTGAGCAATTTTCTGAATGTCTCAATTTTTGACTTATTTATTACCCACCTGTACTCAGATTTAATAGATTTTTTATCCTGACAAGTTTCAGCATTTAACGCAAGATGCTGCATGTCATGATCAGATAGCCCATTTACTATTGGTTTTGTTATATGACTTTTTTCCCTAGAATTGTCTACAAAGATATTATCAGTAGGAGTTTCAGAGCATTTACATATCCTGGTAGCAATGTTCACAGTAGGAACTAAATTGAATGATAGTGTTACTGACTGCAATAATTGTTCGCTGACAGAGCTTTTCATCTACATCTACATCTACATCTACATCCATAGTCCGCAAGCCACCTGACGGTGTGTGGCGGAGGGTACTTTGAGTACCTCTATCAGTTCTCCCTTCTATTCCAGTCTCGTATTGTTTGTGGAAAGAAAGATTGTCGGTATGCCTCTGTGTGGGCTCTAATCTCTCTGATTTTTTCCTCATGGTCTCTTTGCAAGATATACGTAGGAGGGAGCAATATACTGCTTGACTCCTCGATGAAGGTATGTTCTCGAAACTTCAACAAAATCCCGTACCGAGCTACTGAGCGTCTCTCCTGCAGAGTCTTCCACCGAAGTTTATCTATCATCTCTGTAACACTTTCACAATTACTAAATGATCCTGTAACAAAGTGCAGTGCTCTTCGTTGGATCTTCTCTACCTCTTTTATCAACCCTATCTGGTATGGATCCCACACTGGTGAGCAATATTCAAGCAGTGGGTGAACAAGTGTACTGTAACCTACTTCCTTTGTTTTCCAATTGCGTTTCTTTAGCATTATTCCAATGAATCTCAGTCTGTCACCTGCTTTACCGAAGATCAAATTAATGTGATCATTCCATTTTAATTCACTCCTAATGCCTACTCCAGATAATTTATGGAATTAACTACTTCCAGTTGCTGACCTGCTATATTGTAGCTAAATGATAAAGGATCTTTCTTTCTACGTATTCGCAGCACATTACATTTGTCTACATTGAGATTCAATTGCCATTCCCTGCACCATGCGTCAGTTCGTTGCAGATCCTCCTGCATTTCAGTACAATTTTCCATTGATACAACCTCTCAATATACTACAGCATCATCAACAAAAAGCCTCAGTGAACTCCTGATGTTATCCACAAGGTCATTTATGTAAATTGTGAATAGCAACAGTCCTACGACACTCCTCTGCAGCACACCTGAAATCACTCTTACTTCCGAAGACTTCTCTCCATTGAGAATGACATGCTGCGTTCCATTATCTAGGAACTCTTCAATCCAATCACACAATTGGTCTGATAGTTCATATGCTCTTACTTTGTTCATTAAACGACTGTGGGGAACTGTATCGAACGACTTGCGGAAGTCAAGAAACACGGCATCTACCTGGGAACCCGTGTCTACAGCCCTCTGAGTCTCGTGGACAAATAGTGCGAGCTGGGTTTCACATGATCGTCTTTTTTGAAACCCGTGCTGAGTCCTACAGAGTAGATTTCTAGTCTCCAGAAAAGTCAATATACTCAAACATAATACGTGTTCCAAAATTCTACAACTGATCGACATTAGAGATATAGGTCTATAGTTCTGCACATCTGTATCACGTCCCTTCTCGAAAATTGGAATAACCTGTGCCCTTTTCCAATCCTTTGGAATGCTACGCTCTTCTAGAGACCTACGGTGCACCGCTGCAAGAAGGGGGGCAAGTTCCTTTGCGTACTCTGTGTAAAATCGAGATGGTGTCCCATCAGGTCCAGCGGCCTTTCCTCTTTTGAGCGATTTTAATTGTTTTTCTATCCCTCTGTCATCTATTTTGATATCTACCATTTTGTCATCTCTGTGAACAGCTTTGGAAAAAGTCATTTAGTATTTCGGCCATTAGTCTGTCATCCTCTGTTGCAGCACCATTTTTGTCACAGAGTGTCTGCACATTTTGTTTTGATCCACCTACTTCTTTGACTTAAGACCAAAATTTCTTAGGATTCTCTGCCAAGTCAGTACATATAACTTTACTTTCAAATTCATTGAACGCCTCTTGCACAGCCCTCCTCATACTACGTTTTGCTTCGTGTAATTTTTGTTTGTCCTTAAGGCTGTGGCTATTTTTATGTTTGCTGTGAAGTTCCCTTTGCTTCTGCAGCTGTTTTCTAACTTGGTTTTGTACCACGGTGGCTCTTTTCCATCTTTTATGATCTTGCTTGGCGCATACTCATCTAATGCATATTGTACGATGGTTTTGAACTTTGTCCACTGATCATCAACACTATCTGTACTTGAGACAAAACTTTTGTGTTGAACCATCAGGTACTCTGAAATCTGCCTTTTCTCACTTTTGCTAAACAGAAAACTCTTCATACCTTTTCTAATATTTCTATTTATGGCTGAAATCATTGATGCTGATCGCTGATTCCCTGTTCTGCGTTAACTGTTTCAAATAGTTCGGGTCTGTTTGTCACCAGAAGGTCTAATATGTTATTGCCACGAGTCGGTTCTCTGTTTAACTGCTCAAGGTAGTTTTCAGATAATGCACTTAAAAAAATTTCACTGGATTCTTTGTCCCTGCCACCCGTTATAAATGTTTTAGTCTCCCAGTCTATATCCAGCAAATTAAAATCTCCACCCAGCACTATAACATGGTCAGGAAATCAACTCAAAATATTTTCCAAATTTTCAATAAATCAACATTAAAATCCCCAGCAACCACTATTTCCTTGTTAACCACTATTTCCTATAAAATACATTAAAGAAGTAAACATTTAAGAATGCATAAGTAATTGCTCATAGTTAACATAGATACTATATATCAGATTAATAAAAAATTCAAGTATTGTTCTTACAATGAATTTAGTATGAAATAGTTTTAAAAAAGAGAAAACATACCTTCAGGAATTTTTATGCACTTACATGCATGGTGGTCAGTTGTAGCCCCACACACTTCAACATTGCTAACAGTTTAGCTGTTCAACTAGTGTTAAATTTAAATGGATCTTCAAAAATAAACCCATTTGAAAGGTACTAAGCACAGGAAGGCTGCAAGTTCAAATATAACAAACAATCACATTCCAAAAGTGCTGGGTGACAAGCGTACCTCACATGCCCACTGCAGGATTAAGCAAACCCAATACTGCTTGTTGAAGGACGGCATTTGAGTGTATCCAGAACTGAAGTGTATAGTTGCTGCTGCCACATATGTATCGAGTGCCCTTTGCAAGGTGAACTTGTGACATTTTCACCTTCCATGCTTGACTGTCAGGTACTTTGTTATTTTAATGTAACTTACTTTGGTCCAGAAAGGCTTCCAATATTTAGGAACACACATTTGCAATAACTTTCCAGCAGCATAAAATGTTTAGCTACTAATAGAATACAGTTTAAAAGAAAAAGCATAAAGGGTTTATTGGTGGCCAACTCCTTCTACTCCAATGAAGAATTTCTCAGCAGAAGTAACTGATATTTCTATTGTTAATAGTATGAAATAACATGAGTGATATGTAAATACAGTGTCTGCACATCTTGTGTGTGGTAATGTGGTCTGTGTTAGAAAGTGTTGTAAATTATATAATGGGATTAGGTATGTTTGTTGTTGTTGTGGTCTTCAGTCCTGGACTGGTTTGATGCAGCTCTCCATGCTACTCTATCCTGTGTAAGCTTCTTCATCTCCCAGTACCTACTGCAACCTACATCCTTCTGAATCTGCTCAGTGTATTCATCTCTTGGTCTCCCTCTATGACTTTTACCCTCCATGCTGACCTCCAATACTAAATTGGTGATCCCTTGATGCCTTAGAACATAAACTACCAACTGATCCCGTCTTCTAGTCAAGTTGTGCCACAAACTCCTCTTCTCTCGAATTCTATTCAATACCTCCTCATTAGGTACGTGATCTACCTGTCTAATCTTCAGCATTCTTCTGTAGCACCACATTTCAAAAGCTTCTATTCTCTTTTTGTTCAAACTATTTATCGTCCATGTTTCACTTCCATGCATGGCTACACTCCATACAAATACTTTTAGAAACAACTTCCTGATGCTTAAATCTATACTCAATGTTAACAAATTTCTCTTCTTCAGAAACACTCTCCTTCCCATTGCCAGTCTACATTTTATATCCTCACTACTTTGACCATCATTAGTTATTTTGCTCCACAAATAGAAAAACTCCTTTACTACTTTAAGTGTCTCATTTCCTAATCTAATTCCCTCAGCATCACGTGACTTAATTTGACTACATTCCATTATCCTCGTTTTGCTTTAGTTGATGTTCATCTTATATCCTCCTTTCAAGACACTGTCCATTCTGTTCAACTGCTCTTCGAAGTCCTTTACTGTCTCTGACAGAATTACAATGTCATCAACAAACCACAAAGTTTTTATTTCTTCTCCATGGATTTTAATACCTACTCCAAATTTTTCTTTTGTTTCCTTTACTGCTTGCTCAATATACAGATTGAATAACATTGGGGAGAAGCTACAAACCTGTCTCACTCCCTTCCCAACCACTGCTTCCCTTCCATGTACCTCGAATCTTATAACTGCCATCTGGTTTCTGTACAAATTGTAAATAGCATTTTGCTCTCTGTATTTTACCCCTGCCACCTTCAGTATTTGACAGAGAGTATTCCAGTCAATATTGTCAAAAGCGTTCTCTAAGTCTAAAAATGCTAGAAACATAGGTTTGCCTTTCCTTAATTGATCTTCTAAGATAAGTCATAGGGTCAGTACTGCCTCACGTGTTCCAACATTTCTACGGAATCCAAACTTATCTTCCCCAAGGTCAGCTTCTACTAGTTTTTCCATTTGTCTGTAAAGAATTCGGGTTAGTATTTGGCAGCTGTGACTTATTAAACTGATAGTTCGGTAATTTTCACATTTGTCAACATCTGCTTTCTTTGGGATTGGAATTATTATATTCTTCTTGAAGTCTAAGGGTATTTCGCCTGTCTCATACATCTTGATCACCAGATGGTAGTAATTCTAATGGAATGTTGTCTACTCTCAGGGCCTTGTTTCGACTCAGGTCCTTCGGTGCTCTGTCAAACTCTTCACGCAGTGTCATATCTCCCATTCCATCTTCATCTACATCCTCTTCCATTTCCATAATATTGTCCTCAAGTACATCACCCTTGTATAGACCCTCTATATACTCCTTCCACCTGCTGCTTTCCCTTCTTTGCTTAGAACTGGGTTTCCATCTGAGCTTTTAATATTCATACAAGTGGTTCTCTTTTCTCTGAAGGTCTCTTTAATTTTCCTGCAGGCTGTATCTATCTTACCCCTAGTGAGATAAGCCTCTACATCCTTACATTTGTCCACTAGCCATCCCTGCTTAGCCATTTTGCACTTCCTGTCGATCTCATTTTTGAGACGTTTGTATTCCTTTTTGCCTGCTTCATTTACTGCATTTTTATATTTTCTCCTTTCATCAATTAAATACAATATATCTTCTGTTACCCAAGGATTTCTACTAGCCCTCGGCCTTTTAACTACTTGATCTTCTGCTGCCTTTACTACTTCATCCCTCAAAGCTACCCATTCTTCTTCTACTGTATATCTTTCCCCCATTCCTGTCAATTGTTCCCTTATGCTCTCCCTGAAACTCTGTACAACCTCTGGTTTAGTCAGTTTATCCAGGTCCCATCTCCTTACATTCCAACCTTTTTGCAGTTTCTTCAGTTTTGATCTACAGTTCATAACCAAGAGATTGTGGTCAGAGTCCACATCGGCCCCTGGAAATGTCTTACAATTTAAAACCTGGTTCCTAAATATCTGCCTTACCATTATATAATCTATCTGATACCTTCTAGTATCTCCAGGCTTCTTCCATATATACAACCTTCTTTCATGATTCTTGAACCAAGTGTTACCTATGATTAAGTTATGATCTTTGCAAAATTCTACCAGGTGACTTCCTCTTTCATTTCTTACCCCCAATCCAATTAGGTATACATACAATTAAATATTTGTGGTAGTTTGTTATTCACCGTCAAGTGAACAGGTGTTTCCTATTTTGACTTATTCCACCTATGTAAATCTTGCTTCATGTAGAATCTTTGGAGAGAACATTGGTATGTGTAATCTTTTACAAACATCTGAAATGTATGTTATGTATGACATATTCTACAGGCCTTGGATAGCTCATCTTCATGTATTTACAGAATGAGAAAACAGTATCCATTTATCTCAAGGTTTTTCGAGAAGTAGCCATACTAGGTAACATTTAGAGTGAGATCAAAAAAGTAATATTAATGATATTTAAGAAAGTTTTTTTTAGCTTATATTAGTAAGAAAGATGGGAGACCAACCCCACTAATAAAACCAAACAATTATCCAAATGGACCTGTGAATTTAAAGTGGTTTTGATGGAAATGCAACTTCGAATGGAAAAACAGAACTCACCAAAGAACCATCATAACTGGATAAAATTTTTGGGTGCAAGAAAACTTGCCATCAAAAGTATTTATAGGATAAAACTGGTTTTCTGCAATAACGGTCTAGTACAAATGGAGGAAAAATTCAAGAACAACACATGTTACTTCCATATGACATTCAAATTAAATCTCATGAACTACAATCGCCCAAGATTACATGTCAGGGGCTCTGATGGTAAAGTTATGTAGAATAGCAATGATAACTGTGATATTCAGGCATATTAACTTGAATTCCTCTTTAACTGTGAAGTTCCAAATTCAGATTCAGGTTCAGGTTCAAAAACAGAATACCCATCCATGCTCATAACATCTCCTCCACAATAGAAGAAATTACACAGACTATACAATCTCACAGTAGAGGAAATTACACAGACTATACATTCTCCAAAGGGTAGCAAGGCATCAGGGGAAGGTTTGATAATTGTTCAAATATTTAAGACTGCAGAAAGGTGCCACTTTATGAACTGAGAAATCTCCGACACCTGGGGAATGAGAAATTTCTATTCTCTGCATTGATCCATTCACTCCATAAGTAAAGTGGCAGAGTGGACATAATCAACTATCTTTTCATCTCTCTTCACTTAATAGCCTTCTTTCAAAAGGCTTCAGACTAGAAAAAAACTGGACTCACAATGTCAAGAATGTTTTAGGAAAGAATGTTCATGTCCCAAACAGATGATAATTTTTAACTGTGTTCTCTCTTACCTGAAATATATAAATAAGAAATTCATAGTGATTTTTTTTAGAGTTCAAAAATTCATGATTCAGTTGAGCAAACAATTCTTCTTAAAATCCTGAAAGAAATTGCCAACTAAACAATGCCTATTATTCAGACTTTTACTGACATCACAGACACTACACACAGCAAATTTTTTACATATAGTTTTCTTGTTTCAGTTACTCTGTTTTTTATACAACGGGGCATGCTGTAGTTACTTAAATTGTGCACATCTCTTCCTATTTATTTTGTATTTTCAGTGAAGCAAATTATCTAGTGTAAAATTATTATTATCAGGATAAAAATATAAGCCTTTGTTTTATAGATTACAAAATAGGTCACAACATCATAAACTTATAGACATTCTCATAAGAATAGATATATATCAGGAAGACATAAGCTGCGTAGAGAACTTGTGTCTGTTACTCAATTTGTAGTCAGAAGAATTCTTTCAGGAAGCACTTGATAATATAGAAAAAGGTAAATACGTTAATGGAGCCTTTATCAACAACATTCGCTATGCTGTAGCTGCAGTACTCATTGATGATAATGAAGATAATCTTCAGCAACTTATCAATGTAGTTGGAGATTTCAGCTGTAATGCAATTCATGACTGTCACGTGACAACCGGAGTCCTTTACAAATACAAATCAACTATTTGATGGTTCCTTCATACCGAGTTTAGACAACATTAATTACTTTGACACATGGCTGTGTGAAGATTAAGAGATCAGAAATGGAGACAAAATATCACATCAACAGTAATGGTTCCATAAACTTCAAGAAAATTCTCACAAGTTCAGATCTAGACCTAATCCTTAGAGTTTGATGTGTAGGATGCTATATCTGGTCTGTACTTCTATATGGTTTTGAGGGACAGACACTAAATACAATAGCAAAAGAGATCCAAGCCTTTGAAATTTGGATTTACAGCATAATACTTAATATACCATAGACAGCAGACATAACTGCCACTGAACTGATGTGATTGATTCAGAAACACTGAGAATATTAACATCATTAAAAAGAAAAAAATGCACACCTGGAACATAGCTTATGGAGCACTAAATACACAGCAAAAAATGAGGTTTTGACAGGTAAAAATGTTACCAAACTATCAGTTTAATAAATGATGGTTGCAAAATACAGACATGATTTATTTATGGAAGAATAGAGAAACTGGTAGAAGATAACCTCAGGAAAGATCAGTTTGAATTCCAGAGAAATATAGGAACTCTAAGATTTACCTCTTTAGTACAATCTTTGAAATTCTAAAGGTAGCAGGAGCAAAATACAGGGAGTGAAAAGTTGTATATGTCCAGAAACCAGACATTAGTTATGGGGCATGGACAGAGAGCAGTGGTTGGGAAAGGACTGAGACAGGGTTGTAGCTTACCTCAATGTTATTCTGTCCATACATAGAATAGGCAGCAAAGGACATAAAAGAAAAATTTGGAGAAGCAATTAAAATTTGGGGTATTGGGCAGCAGGCAAATAATATAGCTAGGCTTTACTTTTTGTTACGTCGTTAATGTGAAAAGTCACTTACATTGTCTGTGCATGCCTTACACCTACCTTCACCATTTACAAGAGCCTGAAAACTGTTTTTGTGGTCAGCCAGAAAGCAAGGGAGAACATACTGACCAAAATTTTGACTCTGGATGTCCACATTACTAATTATGCTTGCTGAAAGAAAATGTGCCTACCTGCTATTTACTCAGTGGGATCAGGAACATTGTCAGTAAGTAAAAGTTTGGAGTTTCATTTAATTGATATATTCAGTAAAAATTCACATGCACAAAATATATTGATATTCCTAATAATAATAATAATGATGTCCCCATCTGAAACAGCACTATTAACAGTTCAGTTAGCAAAACATATTCATTTGGTCATTCTGGGACTTCAGAATGTTAACACTAATATACTGAAGCGTACACTGACAAAGTTTGGCATATCCTTTGTATGTTAAGTACAGGCATGTTATGATTAAGTGGCACTAGTAGTAGTGAACAGGTGTAAGTCCTGGTACACTCAATTGCTTCTGTATCTCTCACAATGATACAGCACTTGTTTCATCTCATGGGAGAAAAAAATAAAAACTTTAAAGTTTGCCAATGACCTTGTAATTATGTCAGACACAGCAAAGGACTTGGAAGAGCAGTTGAACAGAATTGATAAAGTCATAAATGGAGCCTATAAGAACAGTATTAACATAAGTGAAACAGGGTAATGGAATGCAGTTAAATTAAATCAATCAGTGCTGAGGGACTTTTATTATGGAATGAGACACTAAAAGTACTAGATGAGTTTTGCAATTTGGGTAGCAGAACAGCTGATGATGGTCAAAGTAGATAGGATATAAAATATAGGATATAAAATATAGACAAGCAATGTCAAGAAAAGCTTTTATGAAGATGAGAAATTTGTTAACATTGAATACACGCTGAGGAGTCAAAGAAACTGGTACACCTGCCTAATATCGTGTAGGGCCTCCACACAGAAGTGCCACAACACAACATGGCATGGGCTCAACTAATGTCTGAAATAGTGCTGGAGGGAATTGACTCCATGAATCTTGCAGGGTTGTCCCCCTAAATCCATGAGAGTACGAGTGGGTGGAGATCTCTTCTGCATGGCATGTTGCAAGGCATCCCTGATATGCTCAATAATGTTCATGTCTGGGAGTTTGGTGGCCAGCGGAAGAGCTTAAATTTCAGAAGAGTGTTCGGGAAGCCACTCTGTAACAATTCTGGATGTGTGGGGTGTCACACTGTCCTGTTGGAACTGCCCAAGTCCATCGGAATGCAAAATGGGGATAAATGGATGCAGGTGATCAGGTAGGATGCTTACGTGTGTGTCACCTGTCAGAGTCACATCTAGACGTATGAGGGGTCATCCCATATCACTCCAACTGCACATGCCCCACACCATTACAGAGCCTCCACCACCTTGAATGGTCCCCTGTTGACATGCAGGGTCTGTAGATTTATGAGGTTGTCTCCATACCCATACACGTCCATCCGATCGATACAATTTGAAACAAGACTCGTCTGTCCAGTCAACATGTTTCCAGTCATCAACAGTTTAATGGTGGTGTTGACGGGCCCAGGCAAGGCATAATCCTGTGTGTTGTGCAGTCATCCAGGATACATGAATGGGCCTTCAGCTCCAAAAGACCATATTGATGATGTTTTGCTGAATGGTTCACACACTGACACTTGTTGATGGCCCAGCATTGAAATCTGCAGAAATTTGTGGAAGGATTGCACTTCCGGCACGTTGAATGATTCTCTTCAGTCGTCGTTGGTCCCATTTTAGCAGGATCTTTTTCTGGCTGCAGAAATGTCAGAGATCTAATGTTTTACTGGATTCCTGATGTTCATGGTATACTCATGAAATGGTCATATGGGAAGATCCCCACTTCATTGCTACCTCATAGAAGCTGTGTCACATTGCACGTGCACCGACTGTAACACCACATTTAAATTTACTTAAATCTTGATAAACTTGCATTATAGCAGCAGTAACCAATCTAAAAACTGCACCAAACACTTGTTGTCTTTTATAGGCATTACTGACCACAATGCCATATTCTGCCTGTTTACATATCTCTGTATTTGAGTATGCACACCTATACCAGTTTCTTTGCCGCTTCTGTGTAGTCTTGACTGTCAGAAAGTCTTTTCTGAAGGTATATGTCTGGAGGCTCACCTTGTATGGAAGTGCAACATGGATGAATAACAGTTGAGACTGAAAGTGAATAGAGTGTTTGGCTTGAAGACCACAAGAATAACAAAACCAACAATAATAAAACAACAACAAATACACTGAGCTGCAAAACTTAAGGATGATATAGAGAAAGTAACATAACATATTAAATACTTAATGTAACAGATTGGAAGTGCAGAAGCATGTTGCTAGATGTATTGCAGTTATTGTGAACAGAGTAGAATGTTAGTTATCACATGACATCAGGTCAGCAAGACCATAATGCCAAATGGGGCTGACTCTGCAACAGAAACCAGTTGAAGAAATGGAAAAAGACACTGTGTGTCAATCAGTGAGCAATTACAGTGCAGTGTGGTGATATTCTTAATTACAAAATGGCCCTGGACAAATTTGATTGGTTTCACATATGGATGAATCAACATGAAACTAGAAAAAGGGCAAAGAGTGATGAGTGTAGCCCAGGAGTCCGATATTGCTCACTGCATTGTTTCAGATTCATGAGAAACATTCAAAACCACAGACACTGCTGCCCAAGGAGGTGGTTTACCATGGCTATCTACAGCAGCGTATGACCACCACATTATACAACAGGCAAGAAGGGACCCATGTCAAACTGCATGCAACTGCAACCATATTTAACAGGACTGTCCACAGTGTTATGCAACTGCATGGAGGTGGTCTCTTTATACAATGAAGAAGTATGTTGTGTTCCACTGACACCCACACATCAGTGCTAGTGATGGTAGGAAGAGCATAGAGACTGGACCACAAAGGATTAGGGTCATGTGCCTTTCTCTAATAATAATGGAATCAGTCTGAGTAGTGATTCTGGATGCACTCTCATATGGTGAGGGTTCAGACTTTACAAATTGGGGTAGGCATAATGTTACATGGGCATACTGGCCCCCAAATCGTTGAACACAGTGGACTCACAAATCAGTGTTATTGCAAAACTGTAACTCTTTCACATGTGGCTCTTTCAGGGGTACATTCAGCCATGAATTCATTCATGTAGAGGACAATGTGCAAATGCAAAACTGCATGAGTGGGGGAGCTCTTGGTACAAGAGGATATATTGTGAATGGACTGGTCTGTACATTCTCTCCATCTTAAATCCCATTAAACAAATGTGGGATTTATTGGGAAGACATATTTTAACATATCCAAGTGCACAAATCACCATCCAGTTGTTGTTAGCCACACTGGTAGAGAAATGGAACATCCTACCACTATTTACCAACCTAGTGGTCAGCATCAGAGCATGTTGCAGAGCATGCATTGCTGTCTGTGAACATCACACACCCTATTAAAGAACATCTTTTGCAATATTCAGGGTACTATAAAAAATAGTGGGGACTTCGTGTAGTTATTGTCTCTGACTGAAAGTGTCATTTCTGTTTATCCTATAGCATTTTGTTTTTCAGTTACTTACTGCACTATACTGTAGCAGTTCTTTCTATATATCATCAAAATTTCGTCAAGCTATGTGACTTGACAGTGACACATGATGAAACAGTAATTTCCATCTTTAAGTTTTGCACACCAGTGTATATATTTCTACAGTTGATAATGGAAGGGAAGATCAAGGGTAAAAGAAGATAAAGGCAAACAAGAATATATTGGCTATCTAACATAAAGCAGTGGACAAGATTATCAACTCCAGGTCAACTACTGCATACTGTGTTCCATAGACTAAAGTTGCATCATGTTGTCACTAACATCCATTAGTGAATAACCAGAAGAAGTAGAAGAAGACAAAGAAGAAGCAGTAGAAGAAAAAGAAGAAGAAAAAACTGACACTGCATGCTGAAAAACTTATGACAGGACCTAAACAGTCCTCAAATATTCACATGATAGTATGTTTTGTGAGAGAATATGCCTTAGAATCTATTTCCTTCCCAATAAATTCATAGTCCAACGGCCAAAGAAGATAGATCATATGGAACTCATGATGAATTTTGATTTGTGTGGTATCATTATGATTATTTATCTGAAAACCTGATCTATTTGTGCATGCAGAAATGAAAAGTCCTTTCTGGAACAAAAATAACAGAAGGAATAAAGGAAGGTAACCACTCACTTTGTTGTTGAGGGTTTTGCAGTTGACAGGCACATCAAGAACGATTGTAGTCAGTGACCCTGTGGACTATCTTGCTAGTTAGCACAAAGCATTCACACACACACACACACACACACACACACACACACACACACACACACAACTCCATTGTTCTGGTCAGCTATGTTATGTTACACATGCAGGATGAATATGAATAAAACTGGCAAACAACAGGGAAGGATTCCTGACTGGAAATGAGGAAAAATGTCCTATGTTGGTAGATGGCACTGATGAATGAAAGTTCCTCTTACCATGTGTTCCTTTTGTGCTTAAGACTGTGTGACTGATGTAGCATACTGTAAGCAGTGGAACAGTTTATCGGTAAAGAGGACTGATGACATAAATTCCACAATTGTGATAGTCTGGTGCAAAAACCATCAACAAAATTCTTCCTATAGTAAGAAAGCCACTGCTGATAATCCTTGCACTCATTGCAGGTGACAGGGATGTAGTCCATCAACAAAGGAGGTGGCTTACAAAACACTCGTTCTACCTATACTTGAGTATCGCTCATCAGTGCGGGATCCATACCAGATCGGTCTGACGGAGGAGACAGAGAAGATCCAAAGAAGAGCGGCGCGTTTCGTCACAGGGTTATTTGGTAACCGTGATAGCGTTACGGAGATGTTTAACAAACTCAAGTGGCAGACTCTGCAAGAGAGGCGCTCTGCATCGCGGTGTAGCTTGCTCGCCAGGTTTCGAGAAGGTGCGTTTCTGGATGAGGTATCGAATATATTGCTTCCCCCTACTTATACCTCCTGAGGAGATCACGAATGTAAAATTAGAGAGATTCGAGCGTGCACGGAGGCTTTCAGACAGTCGTTCTTCCCGCGAACGATACACGACTGGAACAGGAAAGGGAGGTAATGACAGTGGCACGTAAAGTGCCCTCCGCCACACACCGTTGGGTGGCTTGCGGAGTATCAATGTAGAATGTAGATGTAGATAGTAACAGTTGTCATGCAGGATGCACATAATCATACTTGAGCTTACACCATGTTGGCTGGGAACTTTCCTGGAGCTCGTATTAGAGTTCATATCAATATCTTGTAGAACCTGAGCCTTCAAATGTGGTGTATGCACAGTCTGCTGCCTTCCTGTATGTTTGTCTGTCTGAAAGGACCCATGATCACACAAACACCCAAAAAGACCTTGAAATGTTGTGTGATGTGGTTGGTGTCTGTGAGGGTACTTGTTTTGGCATAGCTGTGCTGCCTCTTGACTGATTCCATCTGCTTGGCCATATACAGACTCCATCTTGGCTTGTTCCTGACATGAATACTGGACCATTTTGCTGCTTACAGTATGCTGCATCAGTCAAACGGCCTGCAACACACAAGGGACACTCTGCAAATTTTCAGAGGAACTTTCATTTGTGAGCACCATCTACCTTGGCAACAATACACTTATGGGCACATGTCCATAGAACCTTTTTTCTTCCATTTCCAGGTAGGAATCAGTCGCTGCAGTTTGTTGTTTTTTTTTTTTTTTTTTTAAATGTTCACCCTACATAACAGACACTCGTATTTGTTGTCAAAACAGGTAATTGTGCCATGACACTACTATCATTGAAACTGCAACTCCAGGAAGGATACCAAATACTAAAGTTTCAGTTATTGTACATATAGTGAATAGTAGACAGAATACATGAATAAATTTGTTAGTGATTTGGGGGTATATAGTGTGTGAGATTTAATACATAGAACTGCTACCTTGGGTAGTGATAAGGACTCTAACCTGGCTGGGCATGCAGGTTACTGTGACTGGTGATTGGTGGCACACTAGTTTCTTGGCCTCCCATGGTCTTATAATTTCAATAAGTTTGGGATCTCAAGACTGTGCTGACCCATAATGATGATGACATTTGCTGTCTGGCAACATTTATTTTACTTGGAGCTTCCACACATGGGAATGTCCATCATGATGTGGTATGCAGAACTCACCTGAAAATATAATGTGGGTGCCGCTCCTGTGTCCAGAGTTGTCATTAGGTGCACGACTGTCAGTGCACCTCTCTTTTCTGATGTATCAAGGGAAGTAGCAACAGTAGTCGCCTGCTGACAGACTAAGCCTTCAGATGTCATACTATTCTCCATTTTGGAAATTACCTTGCTGCAAAGAAGCCCTTTTCTGACTAGAGGTATGTGAAATGGCTGAACAATCTTGCACAGCTGAATGAACAACATGTCTGTCCTATTGGACACTAGTCACATGGGCAGTGACATCCACATGGTGTTGAGTTTGGCCTTCCTGAAACCATTTATTCCATATTCATGACAGTTGTTTAGTCTTGACCAACACAATCAGAAATATCCCACAATGATAAACTGCAGACTCTGTAGGTTATGATCCTCCTGCTGTTGAAATCTTATATGTGCTGGTAGACATTTCTCATGTTAAATGAGGTATAACAACAACCAACATGCATTTCCTATTGCTGAATGAGAAAACCACAGTGTAATCTTCTTTCATGGTCAGAAAGCAGATGGCTTTTCTCTTATGTACTTCATGGGTTGCACTGAAATGCTAATCGTTTGGATATCCTAGGTGCATGAAACCTTCATGATGTTGAAGTCATAATGGCCAGCACTGTGTATATCTCCTGCCTCCTGTTCCTTCTTATTTGCCTGTCTGAGTTTTAAAGCACACTTCTTCAAGGTGGCTTGAATGCTCAGTTCAGGAAAAATGAGAAACAATTTATGGTGAACCAAAGATTTTATAACTACAGGAACTAAAATCTAGACTTTTCTTATAAAACTGTTTCAAATTCTTCCTAGTGTTATTTATATATCTACACTGAGTTCATCTGATTGTCTTTGTTTGTTTAATATGTAGTCTTAAAGAATAAATTTGATAGGATCTTGTTTTCTACATCTTTCAGTGTGTTTTGGAAGTTCATTGTATGATTTTATTACCAGAAAAAATACACTCGCTATAGTTTTCAGAATGGTTTTTGTGCTATAAATAATTTTTATCTGCATCTTATTTCATGAACAATTTTCTATGTGCTTGTTAAGAGGTTCAGTTACCAGTCATTGCCATGAAATTTATAATGTCCATAAGTGAACAAATATAATGTAGAAAGGACTATGACTTCAGGCATGCTTTTAAGGCTAGTCAAAAAACTATTCACATGTTATCAAAATGTGTGTGAAATCTTATGGGAATATTATCATTAGGACTTTTTTTAATTTTATCTACTAGAATGGAAAATTTCAGTTTTTGTTGTTGTTTTTTCAGGTTCAATAGCTTAAAATTATCAGTCCTGAAAATTTATGCTACCATTTACACAAAGAACAAAATTACATTTAAATCCACCATTTTTATATATTTTTTATCTTTTTCCAGGTCTCTCAATCTCAGTGCAGCTCAGAAAACCTGAAATGATGTTATTTTCTGATTTATCAGAGCATAGTGGCCATGCTCTACTGTTACAGGCTGAATTTCTTCTGGATTACAGCATTCATCCCGGCCGGCATTCATTAGTTTGTACATTGGCTGGTCTAAAAATTTTGTCTAAGCTCCAAGGTCACAGCAGGCAACCACCCCTCATGGTACAGAAACTATTAAACTTTTATAATATAACTGTATGATTCTGAATTATATAGAAAACTCAAAAGTTTTGTTATTCTGAATTTTGATTTTGTAGTTGTAAAATTCAAACAGTTAAATGCAGAATTATGAATATGTGCCTCTTGTTTGTCAAAATTAAACAGCAAAAATTTTATTTCAGTTGTAAATAACATTAACCTACATAGTGCAGCTACAACAAGATAGATGTAAGGGGTGAGCACAAAGTCTTGCCGTGATTATAACAATTTATTGCAGAATAACCATCTGACATAATAATTTACATTTGATGCTGTTACATAGGTTAGTGTTACTATTTTTTTTAAGACCACTTACATTAGTAAACCTCAATGTGTGCTCCCTTGGTAGCTCAGAGAATATCGAGGCGATATTCCAGTTCCCACATGGTGTTTCGTATTATGTGTTCTGTCACAGTACCCACAGCAGCTTGTATCCTAGCATTCAGTTCATTGTCATCAGCAACTGGTGTGATGAAGACTCTGTCCTTGATGTAGCCCCAGAATAAAAGTCAAGGAGCGGGTGGCCGGGGTGTTGGATCATTACTTCCAATCCACCAATCTGGAAATGTTTTATCCAGGAAGCCATGCACTATCAAAGTCCGGGGGGGGGGGGGGGGGGGGGGGAGGGGGGAGGGGGGAGGGCGGGGGGTGCTCCATTTTGCTGGAAAAGTATCCAGGGTTGATATTCTTCCAACTGTGGGACAATGAACTGCTGCAAAACGTCTAAGCAAATGTTAGCGGTAATGGATTCTTCCGTGAAGAAAAACAGTTCAAAAACTTTGTTATGCATCAGGCCACACCAAACATTCACTTTTTTGCTGTCTTGCTGTAACTGTACAGTAGCATGTGGAGACTCTGAACCCCTTATACAGACATTACGTGTATTTAACATTCGACTGACATGAAAGGTGGTTCATTGGTAAAGCATATTTGATTTAAGTAATTGTTAGCACCATCAATCCTGTTGAGAATGTCAGTTGCAAATTCAGGGTGTGCCAGCAAATCATTCGGTTGCAAGGCCTGCACAATTTGCACTTGGTAAGCATGCAACCTAAGCCTTTCACGAAGAATCTTCACCACACTTGGTTGCGGTATTTGAAGTTCAAGTTATTTATTTTTATTTTATTTAGCATTTAGAACTTTATATCTAAGCCATTGATCCAATCCACCACTTTGGAAGTAACCGGGTTTGAATCCACTAGATTTCCAGGGAAGGCACAGAGGGGGCAGTCCACTGCTGTATGATTCATTGTTTGTGGAACATCAGCATAGCCACAGTATAGGGAATCCACCCAACCCCATTTATGAAAAATCAAAGCACTTCTTCCCACACAACATCTGAAATGGTTAAGCCTGCTCCAAGTGTATCTTGGCATGCTAAAACCATTGAGCCTTACTGTTGGATCTTCAACTTTCAAGATTCCCTGTGGAGTAGAAGATATCCATTCTTTCCACCAGCTGTCTTTGTTGTCAAAATGGTTGTTTAACAATTCCATGGCCGTTTTACATGCTGGTTTATGGGACTTCAACCTGGATGATTCTAGCTGTCTCACATCTTTGTGAATTGTGAGTGACGAGTTATTCAGAATTCTTGACCACAGATGACCAAGGTGTTTTTGTCTTCTGATGTGAGGAAGTGGTATGTTACACAACACAGGCAGCCATTGGACTGGAGTAGCAAGTAATGTTCCAGATATGATACGCATAGTTTGACGAAGTTGAACGTCCACAAGGTGAGTATGGCACCTATTAAGCCATACTGCGGAGCAGTACTCTGTTGAGGAATAGACGAGTGCTAGAGCAGATGTTCTCAATGTGTTGGCATCAGCTCCCCGTGATGTACCAGATAGACACTGAAGAAGGTTATTACGGCTCTTCAGTTTTGCAGCCAATTTACGTAATTGGGCTTTATATGTTAGGGTCTTTTCCAAAGTCATACCCAGATATGTTGGTGTGCCATTGAACCGTAATGCTTCCCCTCAAAAATTGACTCTTCGTTGGTAATTCGAGAGCCTATTGTCCAGGTGAAAAGTAGATACCTCACTTTTGTGAGGGTTTGGTTTCAAATGCCATTTCTTAAAGTATTCATCCAGGAGTACAAGGTCTTAGTTGAGGACATTCTCTGCTTCTGCAAAATTAGTGTGTTGAACGGTGAGGTTGATATCATCCATATATATATGAATTTGCAGTAGAGTGTGTTACGCAGATCATGAGTATATAAATTGGAAAGTGCTGGAGAGAGGACCGAGCCTTGTGGTAGGCCACTGCTCAATGTGCAGAATCGGCTTCGGCTGTTTTCTGAGTAAACTTGGATGAGTCTGTTACTTATCATATTTTCAATTAAAGTTGATATCTTCACACAGGGGACCACCTTGATCAGTTTTAATAAAAGACCTTCCTTCCAAATGGTGTCGTACACTGCTGTGAGATCAAGGAAGACAGAGATGCTCTTCAACTTCTTCTCAAAACCAGCTTCCACAAAAGTGGTCAGTGAAAGGACTTGATCACTGCAATCATGACGAGGGTGGAATCCTGCTTGTTCAACTGGAATTAACTCTTCGATTGCTGGTGCTATTCTGTTCAATATCAGCTTGTACATGACAGAATATCAGCTTGTACATGACAGAAAGCAAGGCTATTGGTTGATAACTTTGAGGTAAATATGGATGTTTTCCTGGCTTCAAGAGAGTAATGATTTTGGTCTTCTTGAATATTGCGGGTAACTTCCCTGATTCCAGTATGCTTCTAAAAAACAATGCCAACCATTGTTTTGTAGCCGAGCCACAGTTCTTTAGTAATTCTGGATAAATCTCGTCTAATCCTGCTGCTTTTGCGTTCTGAAGGAAGTGTAAACCTTGTTCAACTTCTTGTATGGAGAAAGGTCATGAATATACATCATGAGGTTGAGTTGTCTGTTTGGTTTACCTGAGTTTGGATTTTACTAGTCTGCTGAGCTTCTTATCGTTTGGCATTCTAGAGGTATCAACAAGATGGTTAGCTACTGCATTAACATTGACAGGTGTGGTCTTCATTGATTGTATGGAAGCAGAATTTAGTTTCCATATCAGTGACCAGGCCTTCCTGCTGGAATGACTGAAGTTTAAATTTTCAACAGTATTTGTCCACCTGTCTCTCCTAGCATTGTCCAGAGATTGTAATAGTTCAGATGCTTTCTCTTTGCTGCTGTTTTCATCAAACTCTTCTCTTAATCTGTTGGTCTCCTCATTCCAACCTGGTATGTATTCCTTGCAGAAACCTCTTGAGATAGTTTTTTTGGTTGCTGCTTTCACCAATGCTACAAACCTTATGTAGTTCTCAGGCACTGCTTGAATCCACTGGATGTTAGCATCAGTGTAGTTGGTATAAATCTTCCAATCTGCCTTTTGGAAATTCCATCAAGGTCTTGGTGTGGAATACATAACTGGTAACTGGAATCCAATTTTGTATATTACTGGCCTGCGTTGGCTATGGGGGCAATCTTGAAGCACTTGTCTCCAAACTTGAGGGACTGGTGCTATTAAGCCAGGGGTGACGAAACATAGATCTGGTGTGTAATCTTGCTTCCAGCAGGCTGAGTGAAAAGTACCCCTGTCTTTAGGGTCATGGACTTGAGTCAGATTGTTTACTTCAGCCCAATCTACCAACTTAATGCCATTATTGTCATTCTGATAGTAACCCCAGGATGTATGGTGATTGTTAAAATCCCCTATTATAATATTTTCACTCATGGGGACAACAGCTATAGGATCAGGCCCACATGAGGAAGGAGGTTTGTTGATGTTTGTAATCACCATATACTCTATTTGTACAGATGTGGCAAAGAAAGAATGGTATTCAGAGGTTGGGATTATGTTGTACTGACATATGTCATTTTTAATATATGTGAAAATTCCATACTGGACATGGTGATGTGTTGCCAATATTTTATACCCAGGAACTCTACCTCGAGCTAACAGCTGTTCGTCTCTTTCAGTGTGTGTTTCTTGCAGTACTAGAATGTCCACTTTGTGTTCCTCTAAGATCTTAGTGGGGTAATCACTCTTGGCTCTACTGATGCCTTCGATGTTTAATTGGCATATAGTTAGTTGAGGGCCTATTGTTCATGTTTGGAACTGTATGTCCTTAGAAGGACTATTTAGTGTTTTCATCTCATCATTGCCATGAGGCCCAAAGGGGCCTACTTAGCACCACCCGGGGGTCAAGTGTAGGGTACTTTAAGGTTAAACCTACGGGCGTGAAGCAACATTCAAGCCCTGAAGTTCAAGTGATCCTTGACGAGTTGATTCAGACGGACTCCGTTGAAATGATTGCCGAACATTATCAACAGTTGCATCACTCAAACAAAGCCTGCCACTTTGAGGATGATCTTCAATGCTGCCTGTTTTGTTAAACTTTACATACCATAGCTTTATTAATTTAACACCAGGAGGGCTGCATCCATAAGAAGCCCAAAATTTACGCTGAACACTGATGGGCGATTTCATTTTTTGTGCTTTCTCCTGCTTCAACATCATTTTGCCAGCAACTAATTTGACCTAACAGACCGCGTCAGTGTTCTGGAGCACTATTGCCATCTATTGGTGACAACAACTAGTAACACTAACCTATGTATCGTCATCAAATGTAACTTATTATGTCAAACGGTTATTCTGTTATAAATTTTTATAATCAGGGCAAGACTTTGTGCTCACCCTGTATATCTGAATAAAAAGCTTTCAGCATATAGTCATATCTCTTCGCTGTACAGCAAATTAATAACTGCAGGTACAACAAATTAATAGTGTCATCTGACATCAGCTTTACTTCTGGGTTGGCAAGATGTCTGTATTACCCAAAAGTAAAAATCATAATGCACCTAGCAGCTAAGATATTAGCCCTAAATATCGAGACAATTCCATATGATTGGTAACAACCAGATTGTTGAAGGCTTGAATACACATGAATAAAGAGTCACATTATAATTAAATCATGAAATAGTTCTATTATATATTCATAACTGTGTAATTATTAGTATATTTTACCCTGTTTTGGTATATGAGAAGGTGCTGCTGTTTGAAAGTTGTTTAATACATTGTAATTAGCATGTAATTGGTTGTATTTCATCAGTTCAGGTTCAGTTGATGGGATCACATAATTAATTTTATCACAGTAAGAACCTCATATAACACCCTCTCCCTCTGATTACCCATCCATCCACCTGCCATCCAAATTATATAGTGTTTTACAATAGTAGCTGAAAATATACTTTTAAGCACTGCTTGGGTATTCTGTAGGCACTATAACAAGATGAAAAAGCTCTAATTCTACTCACCTATCAATACAAAGTAAACTATGAAATGAAAGTGATCTCCTCAGATTCCTCCGGCCACGTGCCAGATGACAGGGTCCTCTGCATAAAGAGTAAGTCTAACAGCTTAAAAAAAATGAAACAGCCACAAGATATATTCTGACACACCAAATGATGCACATACTACATGCCATAAAGAAAACAAAACCATTGGAAAAGTAGCATGGCAACATTGCATGGACTTAATGTTCATTCATCAAAACATACAAACAATAAAAAATAAAGTACAACAATTTGAAGTTCAGCTCCAGTCTTTGAACTGCACAGTAGTTTATGTCACTAAGCACTGTTGTAGAAAAATAGTAATCGAACATGCAGTATTAAAGCTGTATGAAAGGACAGACTTACTGTAGGACTACTTCAAAGAGTGGAGGATCATGCATTTATATAAGAAAAGGAGCAAAGTTCAAATCAAGACATGACCTTAGTACAGTAAGTGAGGACAAGCACTTTGAAATATCAGCTACTGCTTGATATCACCAAAAAATTAATCATTTTATGCATCTGTCAATCTCCAAGGGGTAATGTGGTGTCTTTTTCAATACATTAACAGAAGTTCTAGATAAAGTGTCAGCTACAAAAGTCAACACAATTAGTGCTGGTGACATAAACACAGATGTCATAACTGAAACTAATATGACCCTCATAAATATCCTTCAGAGTTTTGGTGTGTTCCTGTTGGTTAATAGTGCTCAAGGGTCACTACAATAACTGAATCAGTAACTGAACATGTGGTCACTACTACAGACAGGGAAATGTGTGATGTAGCTGTAAAAGATCTTGAAATATCATGCAATTTCTTCCGAATAATAACAGTAAAACTGGGCATGAAAAAATTCTCTAAACTGTAGTCCTGTAAGAGACATATTCCAGAAATACAAATACAATATTTTTCAGAAAAATTAGCAAACAAAAGCTGAGATAAAGTTTATAGAGAAAACAATGTAAATGTGAAATTCTCTAAATTCTCAACCGTATTTCAATTCAGTTTTGAAAAAACTTTTCCAAACATACCCATAGCAGTATCAGTGTCTCCCAAAAGCAAATGGATGACAGCAGATATTAAGAAGACTTCCCAAGCACTTCAGCACTCAGCTTCTTGAAAGAGAGTCATAATGACCCAGAGTTGTTAAATTTCTGTCATAGTTACAAGAAGATTAATGGAAAACTGCATATGTGGTACAACTTAAAGATTTTGCTCACACAATTCTTTATTAAGTGTGATGAATTTCAAAATTTCAGTATCGGACTGAAGCTGTGGAATGAAGTGCACAAAAAATTAACAATAGCAAATATGAAGACCAGTAGATTATGCTAGCATTAATGATGGAAAGCAAGTCAAAGAGTAACTTTACAAACAATGATACATTGCAATTAATTACATGTCAAAACCTCATGAACAACTTGACAAAGATACATTTCTGCTACTTCTATGGAGGAGAAAGTCGTGTACTGACAGCATGGAAAGTGCATTGTTAGGTAACATTGTGAGCAACGGTACAGAGGTAGTCATTAGTCAATAATCAGAACAGAAGACATATTTGCAACCGATAACTGGTGTGATAGAGAATAAACATAAAACCAATATAAATGAGAAATAAAATAAAAGCTGTGAAGGAATAAGTTTACAACTATCACTAAATATAATGTTAAGTTAGTATCACCCAATGTAGTCATATTACAATAGACAGACATATAATAAATGAAATATAACACAATCATTTAGGTGAGCCTAGATTAGGGGCAACAACTTGAAATAAAAGAGAATTATTATACAATGAAAGACATTTATAATTTTTTAAACTTAATGCTATAGCATTACTTTAAAACTGTTCAGCTGTTATCAGTTAACAACCATCACAAAATGAAATGTTATTTGAGTATGATGAACTGTAATCATTACATTAGTCAAAAAAATAATGGATGACATACAATATAACTATTTAGGTAAGCTTACATGAGTGACAACAATTTGAAATGTAACAGAAGCTAATAGTAAAATTCTTCTTTATTTTATATTAAAAAAATGTAAATGTATAATATGAGAATGCATAATAGCCCAGCATGTGAGGACACCAATAAATATTTTAGCATATTATGGTTGAAGATGTAAGGTTAGGATCACTGGTTGCTAAAACTGATAAATAGGCAGTCAAAAGGCTGAAATAGTGGTCATACTATCTTGGAATTAATGGATTCTATTTGGACATATAGCTGTATGGGATGCAGTGTGAACATGTGTAGCAGTATAGAAATATGGAGCTATATATAACAAAATGAGCTCTTTGAACCTGTATATGTACATTACATTGTGGTTAAGCTTACGAAAGTTAAATGTTTGTGTTTTGCTTCTAATTGAAAGAGCTTAACACTTAATAAAGATCTGTGCGATCAAGACCTCTCTGTATTTAAAAGTTGTGCTAAATTTGAATGGTTGCCTACCTCTGCCATGGATGTATTTCTCTGTCAAGTAATGTGAAGTGCTGATTGCTGTATAAAAGTAATTCAATGACAAAGTAATACACAATGCAGACAATAAAATCAAAGCTGTCTGGGATGTCATAAAAAAAGGAAACATGGTGATACAAACAAACTCATAACAACATGCTGGAAGGGGAGGGGGATCCTTTGATCCATGGATAGAGGTCAACAGGCAGAATCCATATTCCTAGAACTCCCAAAACCATTTGACACGGTACCCTCCTGGCAGACTTTTAAGGAAGATATGAGCACATGGAATAGTTTCATATATATGTGCGGGGCTGGAGGATGTCTTAAGTATTAGAACCTAGTACATTGCCCTTCATACCAAGTGTTCGTCAGAGACACAGGTACCATCTGGAGTGCCCCAAGGAAGTGTGAGAGGACTACACTTATTCTCTATATACATAAATGATCTGATGGTCATGACGAGGAGCTATCTACAGGTATTATTTTGCTGATGATACTGTGGTGTTCAGGAAAGTGTCATTGTTGAGTGAATATAGGAGCATAAGGGATGTCTTGCCCAACATTTCTAGTTTGTTTAATGAATGGTATATCAGGAGAAGTGTTGGTCACAATATGCTATGCTGAGGAACTCTCTCGTTAATGTATTTTGGTTCTGATGAGAGTTTAAGTATAGAAAAATGTAAGTTAATGGAGATAGTAAGGAAAACAATCCCACAATATTTTAACATAGCATTAGTAGTGTGTTGCTTTGTACAGTCACATTGGTTAAATATCTAGATGCCATGTTTCAAAGCAATATAAAATGGAATGAGCACATAAGGATGGCAGCAGGGAAGGTAAATGGTCAACTTCAGTTTATTGGGAGAATTTTAGGAATGTGTGGTTCATCTGGAAAGGAACCCTTCCTTGAGTACCACTTAAATGTTTGAGATGATCAGGAGGTTAGATTAAAGGAAAACATCAAAGCAATTCAGAGGCAGATCGCTAAATTTCTTACTGGTAGGTTTGATTAACAAGCGAGTATTATGGAGATACAAGGGCGGTTCAGAAAGTAACCTCCGATTGGTCACAGTGCGGGTTTTGGGGGGAGTAGCGATGCCATCTGTGCGTTCACGCATTCAACAGGTCAGTCGGCATCAAGCCGTGGTTGAGTGAACGTCGTACCTGCGCTAGTTTAGTTTTTGTGGCAGTTTGAAATGTGTGCTGCAATAGAAAACCCCGCCAAATGTGAAGTGCGTGCTGTCATAAGGTTTTTTACAGCCAAAGGATATTCTGCAGCAGCTATTCATCGTGAGCTTTGTGCTGTGTACGGACCAAGAGTTATGAGTGAAGGAGTTGTCCATGAATGGGTACGTTTATTTAAAAGTGGACGAGAAAACGTTCATGATGAAGAGAGGAGTGGTAGACCATCATGGGTGACTGACGAACTCGTTCAGACAGTTGATGCAAAAGTTCGTGAAAATCGACGTTTCTCAATGTCGGAGTTGTCTACTGGTTTTCCACAGATTTCTAAGACTCTCTTGTACGAGATAGTGACAGCAAGATTGGGTTACCATAAGTTCTGTGCACGATGGGTGCCCAAAATTCTTACCGACCACCACAAAACTCAAAGAATGGCCTCTGCATTAGACTTTCTGTCACGTTATGAGGATGAAGGAGAACCATTGTTAAACAGAATCGTGACCGGTGACGAAACCTGGATTAAGTACGTGAACCCTGAGACAAAAGAACAATCAAAGATGTGGGCACATTCAAATTCGCCTACCAAACCAAGAAAAGCCTCGCAAGATTTTTCTGCCAGAAAACTGATGGCAACGGTGTTTTGGGATGCCAAAGGGGTGTTGTTGGTTGAATTCATGGAACATGGTACGACCATTAATCAAGACATGTACTGTGAAACAATAAAAAAGTTACGACGGGCTATACAGAACAAACGCCGTGGTATGCTGACTTCCGGTATCGTTTTTTTGCACGATAACGCCCGTCCTCACTCTGCTCGCAGAACAACGGCCCTTCTTGAGTCCTTCAAGTGGGAAGTTATCAACCATCCACCCTACAGCCCAGACCTGGCGCCAAGTGATTATCACCTCTTCATGCATTTGAAGAAATGCCTCGGGTCACAGCGGTTTGATGACGACGAAGAGCTCAAAGATGCGGTCACAGGCTGCCTCCAGGCACAAGCGGGTGATTTTTATGCAGAAAGAATTTCAAAGCTTGTGAAGAGATACGATAAGTGCCTCAATCGCTATGGAGACTATGTAGAAAAATAGTGCAAAGATGTAGTTGTAAGATGTATATATTAAAATATTTTTATTTAACTTGGTGTATTTTTTTAAATCAACCGGAGGTTACTTTCTGAATGGCCCTCGTACTTTGTGATCTCAAATTGGAATCACTGAAGGGAAAACTACATTCTATTCACAGAACACTATAGAGAATATTTGGTGAACTGGCAGTTGAAGTTAACTCAAGAATAATTATACAGCCACCATCAAACATTTTGAAAAAGGACTGTGACAATATGGTAAGAAAAATTAGGTCTTGTATGGAGGCATATAGACAGTCATTTTTCCCTCACTCTGTTTACAAGTGGAACAGGAAAGGAAATGACATGTAGTGGTACAAGGCACACTATCCACACACACCACCTTACAAATTATGTGACTGAGCATTTTTCAGATACTGGAGAGGAGGTCAACAAAAATTCCTGATAATAATTGTAACAACTGTAAATAATTATGCACTAAGTACAATGATGTTACTCCCAACCATAGGTCATGAAGTCAGTAATCTGTACAAGAACTAAAAACTGGACAGTCAGTAGGCTTAGATGAAGTACCATTGTGTATATTGAAACAATGCATAGAGTTTATACAAGCTCCCTTAACAAATGTAATAAATGATTCCTTCACATCAGGGAAATGTCCTGAGTATTTAAAACAGACAAGAAGAGTTGTACGTCTGCGAGGGAAGGGTAACACAGAAGATGTAGAAAATTACCTGTCTCTTTCCCTGCTATGACAAACAGACTAATGAATTACTTGAATAAATAAAACATTTTAAGTGAATCATAGCTTGGTTTCTGAAATGGTAGAAGTGTGGAGTCAGCCATAGTGGAATTCACAAAAGTGTTACTCAATATTCCTAACAGAGGTGAGTGTGTTACAAGCATATTTTTTTTCTTTCTAAAGCTTTTGTTACTGTTGACGTTATGATTCTCCTGATAAAGCAAGAAGCATTAGGACAGATGACAGGTTCTCGTCATATCTAGCAGACAGGGTACAAAGAGCTGAGATATGTCATACCTCAGATAAGTCAAAACTTTTAATAAAACCCTCATCGGAACCAAAATACATTAACAAGAGAGTTCCTCAGCATAGCGTATTGTGACCAACACTTCTCCTGATATGCATCAAAGAAATCCCTAGTAGATTTAGTGATTAGAAAAAATCCTATTTGCTGACAACAATAATATTATAGTGACTGAGAAAACAAGAGAACTCCTTTCTGAGGAAGCAAATGAAATCCTCAAGGAAGTTTACCATTGGTCAATAAGCAATAAACTGACATTGAACATAAATAAAAGTAATGTAATGAATTTCACTTCAAAGAGGGAGAATGGCATTGTTAAATTAAATGTACGTGATACCTCTGTAGATTATGCAACAAATGCACAAATTCTAGGAGCGAATATTGATTCTTAGTTTAACTGGTGTAGAACACAAAAAGATACTAGCAAACAGAATGTCATCATCATATTGAGCCCTTAGCATCCTATCATCAATGTGTAACAGCCAGTTTCTTTTAGTTAGACATTGGTCACAGAGACAATCAGTTCACAGCTATGACAGTCTTTTCAGGGGCACAAATGCAATAAATATGAACACAATTCAAAACAGCAGCAAAGGGCCATAAGAATAATAACCAAAAATAGTAGTTGAGCTCATTGTAAAGATCTGTTCAAAACCCTGGGTATATTAGCTGCATCATTCTAATATATTTATCAATCAGTGGTACACATCAGAAATAACATTGATAATTACTGCCAGAATAGCTCCTAAACAATGTTATTAATGTTTATCAATTTGAAATATTCTGGTAGAGAGATTTTTTGACAGTCTGCTATACAAAAATTTTGTGTTACTTTTACCATTCTTTGTTAAAATATGTTTTACCATTAGGCAAGCTATTTAAAAAAAAACCACAAGTGTACTGTACTAAATAAAATAAATCTCACTTCAAATATTAATGCCAGTCAAATAAAAATGAGAAACATTTTATTTTTCAGTAAACAACTTTAATTTTCAAATAATTGATACCAGAATATCAAACAGTACAACATTCATCAATCAACGGTGTCTTATTGCTCACTGATATGTCTGTGCTTCACTGTCTTAATAAAAACCTCATCCATTGAAAACTGCCACAACTGCTGATTATACTTCAACTTCGCAAATATCTGAAAGCAACATGCTGGTATGTCTGAATCATATACGAGATGGTCAAAGAGGACAAAAATGTTTGGCGTGGAATATAGTTACAGTGGTAACATTCTGTCTTGTAAAAGACTTATGCTATAACTAAAATATATTGGGAATTTATTTATGATGAAATGCTTTGAGCTATGAGTATATATTTCAGCTTATTTCCCAGATGTAACAACTTATCTCTTAATAATGAAATACCATGGTACTGAACATTCAGAGCTAGAGAACAGCTTGATGATCACAGGGTTGAGAAGAGGCAAAATTTTATGTTTCCGCTGTAACATGTTTCAAACTGAAAATCACATGTTCTTATATACTATGTCCATCATGTTGAGAGTTACAATTCATTTGACACTGATAAAATGTTAAACCCTCCAAGAATCACAACTTTAATTAACCATCAATATTTTGCAGGTGCTGTATCCATGTGACATAGAATTTGCAAAAACCGTAAGGACAGCTGAACATGGAGTGACTGTGATTGTCTCTGTTAGTACAATAAACCTTCACATCTCTGCTAGCACAGTTCATACTTTATCTGATGTAAGTGTTACGGAAAATGCTGTGGAGGAACTAACAGACAATTTACATTATAAGATTTGCCATATAATGCCTCTATATTAGCAAGTATATTTTTGTTATACTTGGTAATAGTCTTTTGCTTTGTGTGATATTTATTACTTTTGATTTCACTATCTGAAAGTGTACTTTCTTTATAATGCCATTTTGGCAACCAGGGTGCATTGTTACACTACAGTAACTTCTGTGTTTTGACAAAAAAATGTTTTCCCTTACCCAATCACATAATGTTGAAATAGACTCTGAAGTGCCAAAGAAACTGGTATAGGCAAGCGAATTCAAATACACAGATAAGAAAAGAGGCAGAATACAGCATTGTGGTTGGCAATGCCTGTAAAAGGCAACAAGTGTCTGGTGCAGTTGTTAGATTGGTTACTGCTGCTATAATGCCAGGTTATTGATATTTAAGTGTGTTTGAACATGGTGTTATAGTCAGCGCATGTGCAATGTGAACAGCATCTCTGAGGTAGCAATGAAGTGGGGATCTTCCCATATGACCATTTCATGAGTATACCATGAACATCAGGAATCCAGTAAAATATCAGATCTCTGACACTTCTGCGGCCGGAAAAAGATCCTGCAAGAATGGAATGGGACCAACGACAACTGAAGAGAATCATTCAACATGATGGAAGTGCAACCCTTCCACAAATTGCTGCAGATTTCAATGCTGGGCCATCAACAAGTGTCAGCGTGTGAACCATTCAATGGAAGATCATCAATATGGGCTTTCAGAGCTGAAGGCCCACTCATGTATCCTGGATGACTGCACAACACAGAGGTTTATGCCTCACCTGGGCCTGTAAACACCGACATTGGACTATTGATGACTGGTACATGTTGTCTGGTCAGACTAGTCTTATTTCAAATTGTATCGAGCATATGGACATTTACTGGTATGGAGGCAACCTCTTGAATCCGTGGACTCTGCATATCAGCGGGGGACCATTCAAGCTGGTGGAGGCTCTGTAATGGTGTGTGGCGTGTGCAGTTGGAATGATATGGGACTCCTCATATGTCTAGACATGACTCTGACAGGTGACACATACGTAAGCATCCTGTCTGATCACCTGCATCCATTCATGTCCATTGTGCATCCTGACGGACTGAGGCAATTCCAGCAGGACAATACGGCACCCCATACATCCAGAATTGCTACAGAGTGGCTCCCAGAGCACTCTTCTGAGATTAAACACTTCCACTGGTCACCAGACTCTTCAGACATGAACATTATTGAACATATCTGTGATGCCTTGCAATGTGCTGTTCAGGAAAAGAGATCACCTCCTCATACTCTCACAGTTTAGGGGGACAGCCCTGCAGGATTCATGGTGTCAGTTCTCTCCAGTACTACTTCAGACATTAGATGAGTCCATGCCACATCATGTTGTGGCATTTCTGTGTGTTTGGGCCCTGCACAATATTAGGCAGGTGTACCAGTTTCCTTGACTCTTCAGTGTATTTCTTTCTTATGTTCATGTTACAATGTAGAATGAGTCAAGTTCTTAAATTTAAATGCAGTTGTGGATTTCTAACCAAAGTATACTGATACTGCATTATACAATCCCCAAGGATTATTAAATCTGTAATTATTTTGTTGTGAATACTACTTTTATTACATAATAGCGTGAAAGGTGCTACAATATAATTGTGCTTGACAGGAACAGGATTCAGAATGAAATTTTCACTTTGCAATGAAGTGGGCACTGATATGAAACTTCGTGGCAGATTAAACCTGTGTGCTGGACTGAGACTCTAACTTGGGACGTTTACGTTTTGCAAGCAAGTGCTCTACCATCTGAGCTTCCCAAGCAAAACTCATGACCTGTTCTCACAGCTTTACTTCTGCCAGTACCTCATCTCCTACCTTCCAGACTTCACAAAAGTGCTCCTGCAAACCTAGCAGAACCAGCACTTCTGGAAGAAAGGATGTTGCGGACACATGGCACATGGCTTAGTGACAGCCGTGGCGATGGACCAGAATCAAATTTTCTGTCCCCAGTGGAGTGTGCACTGATATGAAACTTCCTGGCACATTAAAACTGTGTGGCATACTAGGACTTGAACTCAGGACCTTTGCTCTGCCATCTGAGTTACCCAAGCATGACTCATGACTCATGGTAGAGCACGTGCCCGCAAAAGGCAAGGGTCCCAAGTTCGAGTCTTGATCCAGCACACAGTTTATATTTCCAGGAAGTTTCATATCATCGCATACTCAGCTGTAGAGTGAAAATTTCATTCTGCAAACATCCTCAGGCTGTGGGTAAGCCATGTCTCTGCAATATCCTTTCTTCCAGGAGAGCTAGTTCTGTAAGGTTCACAGGAGAGCTTCTGTAAAGTTTCGAAAGTGAGAGACAAGGTACTGATGGAAGTTCTGAGTCATGGTTGGGTTGTGCAGATTGTAGAGCACTTGCCCACAGAAGGTCCTGAGTTCAAGTCTTGTTCCAGCACACTACTTTAATCTGCCAGGAAGTTTCAGGAACACTATTGCTTACTCTTGTAACACAATAATTCAAATTTTAAATGTGTGCTGCCACACAGTTTTAAACAATGGTATTATTTATGTAACTATTTTTATGTAGTTAAGGCACTGTGTGTGTGTGTGTGTGTACAGAGTTTTAAAAATTTGAAGGCAGTAGAGGCTCAGATGTAATACTTCAGTCAGTAAGTTACAAGGTTTCAAATGCACAGCTGCTTATGTGTGATAACAAACAACTGGTGAGACTCTGCAATTTATCTTTAAACTTTCCCTGATTTTACATACAAGCAACTTTATTTCAGTAACATCATTTCTCTTGCACATATATCTCTTCTGTTGTTACATGATTGTCGTGCTGAGTTTGGAAGCATATGTCATCTGCAGGTTATTCTGCTATTACCAATAATAATAACATTTGAGATACTTATTTTAAGTAAGTAACAGTCTGGCACAGAGTGAGGGCAATGCAACTTCACAATATGTTGAAAAATACTATAAATTATATTTAATTATTTAAAAGGAGGTCATTCTCCTGTAAAGGCTGTTCTTCTATTTTGAAATAAGCACTGTATTACACTATATAGAAACTACTTCGTATGGCCTCTCTTGGTAACTATCAAGATACATCATACATTGTTAATCTTACAGCATATTACATTTCACACTTTCAGTGTGGGGGAAAGCAACATGTATTGGCATCCCTTATAAGACTTTCACGCAATCATAGTAGGTCCAGACACAACTATCCCCAATCCTAAGTCTCTTTGTATAATGGATTCAGTCACTGAGTAGAATAATGACAGATAAGGTTTTAGATACCTTAGTACTGCATTTTGAAGCTGCCTTTCCTATCTGTGGAGCAAATATTAGTAGGAGAATTGTAAATTGTTCGACCACTAATGGACTTAGCATTATGAGCCAAAAAAGAGAATAAAACATGAGATACTTTCCTGTGCCATCCTTTTCATCTGAGAGTAGCAATTGCAACCTGTATCCTCAACTATTTGCTGGATGTATTCTGATGTCTGCCTTCCTCTACAGTTTTTACCCTCTACACCAAAAATATAAAACCATATTAAAGGTAATTATGACAACTATAGCCATAATGCAATAAATAAATTAAAATTAATTTGGAACCTCATCAGAAAGTAAACTGGTAATTAGTAAAAAATAAATGAAAATATAGTTCAGACACATAAAAATAAGAAAAGGTTTAGTCCAAAAAAAACAGCAAACATTTTCAGTAATAACTTTACTAGAATAGCTGAAGATTAGAAATTGAAAATTAAATTGTAAATATGTGACCAGGCAGTATCAAAATGCAGTTTTATGATATTTAAATAATACCTCATCTTTCTTGTTGGATTGAACATTGTGTCAATAGCATGTCTTCTGAGTACTTTGCTGATGGAGTCTGTGACCAGTTTTATGAATGGGAGAAAAGTTTGCCTTTACTTGGTTCATTTTCATTAATAGCTCCAGATCTTTTAGGGTGTAATGCCTAATTTATCTTTTTGTGAGAGCAGCCATTTCTTATGAAGGAAGTTCTGAAATGATTGAGCTTGACCTCCAAGTACTGTGGTTCACAGATTCTTTTAGCCTGGTCTACCAGTGCTTTGATAACTCCTCTTTAGTGATCCCTCAGATTTTCTCAGCACAATTCATTAATAGTGTGCTTCCAGGTTTTCTGCAAAGTTTTTTTTACATTTTATGCACAAGATTTCAAAAACTGACCAAGCCATTAGCTTCAGGTTCTGTGACTCTTGCTTTTATGTGTGCTCACTCCAATCAGAATGTGAACTGTTGCTGGTCTCTCACCACTATTTGTAGCTGAGTTCGACTCCCAGTGCCCACTGTGCCCTTTGATGTTCATTTGTTTTTCAGAGCTTGCACTAAAATCTCTGAAATGGAAACTTTCTCAGCATTTTCCACTTGTTGTGAACCCAAAGTCATTTCATGATTATATTTGACCAGTGCTTGGCAACAGCTGATTTGCTTGGTTGTTGTAGTCAGGTATGAATATGATACACCCAGCTTTCAGAGACCTAGAGCATCTTTAAAACTATGAAGAATACATTTTATCTGTGTTCAAGACTGTGAAGCACACTGGATGCCATGTTCCCATAGGAGTCTACCAGTCTTTCTGTATATTTAGCCAGCATAAGTTTGTTTCTCAAGCATCCTTGACTTTGACTATCAAAAGATTCACAAATTCCTGCAACATTTAAACTCCAGCCATGATAATATAAGTTTCATAATGGAACTTGCAAAACAGAGCCAACTATCTTTCCTGGACACGTTAGTAGAGAGAAGAACAGATGGATCCCTCAGCCAAAGTATAAAAGGTTGTCAGAGACAGTCAGAAAAGCTTGTAAGGGTTCTGCAGGGAAGGTTGTACAGGGAAATGCTTATTAAGAAAAACATCTGATATGCTGTTCCCTTTCTGAGTTCATTATCATTGAAGTTAGCCAATTAGGCCATTTGTGCACATAAATTCAAGTGTCCTGCCAGATACAATTGAGGTCCGTGGTAACAAAACTGAGCATATGCCATTTACAAAATTTTACATGAAAGGTACTTTTAGTTGTGTTCACCTGTTGATTCAAAAAATTTTTGTAAACATAGTACTGGTCATCCATGTTGGTAGGGACTGAAGAAGGAATAACTGAAGTTCATCACTAATAGTCTTTATTGAGGAAAAAAAGTTACAAATAACAAACATTTACAAAACAAAATTTGTCCACTTTCTTTTTTATTTTATTAAGTTAAGTGTTATAAAGATACAGTCTAAGCATTTAAATTCAGTGGGCTCTTATGCATTAGTAAATCTATATTTTTTCTTCTAAGTGAAAACAAGAACAGAACTCCCACAGTACCAACATCTGTTTCTCACATCTTAAATCTATTATGAAACTCATAGTGATAAAGCTGTAGTACATATTTTAATACAATTTTTAGATTTAATGCTGTGTGAAATCCAAAATAATTCTGAAACACAGCCCTCTTTAATGTGTAGGTTCTTCATAATACAGAATTTTGTCTTTAGTGTCATTAGCACTCCCATGTGCAACCTTTGAATAGAACTCTTTACTTTCCTCTGAATCATTTTCAAAATAAGATGTCAACTTCTTTATGTCATTAGCTTTATTTCTGCATACATGATTCACTGATGGAAGTTGAGGCATTTCAAACATAGTTGAAGCACTTCCGTTTCTGGATTTAAGCACCTGTACATGAACCAAAGTGAGCATTTTGAAAAGGCGTTGTGTCTCGGTCTTAAGTCTTCTTACATAATGTAGTACCCTTGCCTCAGACATTTTAAAAGGCTATTTGGCTATGATTACATGTTTGGAGATTGATTTCATGTTGTAATCATACCAGTTCCTACCTCAAACTTAAACCATCCCAACTTTCCCAAAAGGTCATAGTATTCTGAGGGCAGAGTGATTGTTTGGTGTTTCCATAGTTCTTTTTCAATAACACTAAAAACCCTGTTATGGGGCAAATAGCTATGGACGCGTTTGGAGAAATAATGCTGAATTCCTTTAAATACCTTTGAGCTTTCAGTGTAACTCATAATCATTGTGAAGTTTTTGTTTTGGAAGCCACAAGAGTCAGAAAAGTCAGAAAATAACCTGAGACTAAGATTTTCTACATCTTCTTTCATTAGATCTTGCTCTAAAGAACTTAAATGGTCTCTTATAGAAGATGCACTTTCATTTGTTCCCCTCTCCTGAGTCAGTCTCAAGCCATGTGTAGTTAACAACATATTGTGCTTCCTTTTGTGAATATTTTAAGATTGTGCAATTATGCAACCAGACCTGTCTGGAGTGAAATACTTCTCCAATAGAAAGTTTGAATAATGGTTGATTCTGCTGGCTGTCAAAACAAACTGTCACTGTATTATTTTTATTTCATTTTAAGTATTGAAAAATCTTTTTGCCCTTATTTTGTGCAAACTGTAATCTGTTCTCATATTTTTTTAATTTCAAGTCTAGAGCTGACTTTAACTCTACAACAAACCCTCCACAAGCTGAGAAACTGTTAGTATAAAGATTTCCAAAGCTGAGATTGAATCATTTATAGAATATCTACTTATACTTTGAAAGAGAGCAGGCCAACAACCCTTGTTTGGCTAGAGAAGCATTATAGCTGTAATTTTGTAGTGAACTGTGTCTGCTCTATGTCCCATTCCTACAGCTTGTGAGTTCATCTGCCTCAATTCTCCTTAGGCAGTGCACCCTTCAGCTTATATCTTTTGCCAATGTGCCTGAATCTTTCTCCAGACACTAATGGAAAAATAAATTTGAAATAAATATAACCTGTCCAGACAATTATATTCATTGTACAAACTTATAAATAATATCAGACTTGCCTGTCACTTTTCTGAATGCTGAGGTACACACCAGAGTCTCTCATCATATTTCTTCTGTTATATAGTGTGAGACTGACATAGATCTTTGCTTACTTCTGTCATCTTCCTTCCCTCTGCATTTTTTCATGCAAGTTCCCTCTCATATATCAAAGTAAGAAATTATCCTGTATAACTTTTGGCTTATTCATATTCAGACGATCTTTCAAAAGAATAAGATAATTGAAATCCAAATATGCTGCTTAACATGTTGTTTCCTTTGTTATTTTAATATGGTAATAGATTGTGCTCAGATTGTCATTTGAATGTACAATCATACACATCTTACTCTTTTGACTGGCAACTCCTGCTTTGTTTTCCACTTTTCACCTCCTGTACTGTTAAGAATATTCAGAATTTTCTAACATCTTAATAATGATGTTCATTCTACAACAGCTAGTACAGTGAAACAGTACCTGAATATGAAAGAGAATTATACAGCTCAGAATTCATTGAGGTCTAACAGTTTATTATGTAGGGTGTTGTATTATTGCCCAACAATAAACACATGCAAGTGTAAAGGCTATTAAATGTATCTTATAAATTTTATGTTTTAAATTTCAATCATACAGTACAAAAGAAGGATTAGCTTAGTTTTGTGGAATCTTGAAGAATGGAGATGTCAAGTTTTGTAATAATTTGCCATGTTCAGTCACCTTTTACAATGGCAGATACTCAGATTTGTCTTATTTTCTGTTAGCCATTATGCAAGGCTCATATTAAAGTACCAGAGTGCATTAAAAAGTGTGTTTTGAAAAAAAAAGGTATTTGTTGAGTTATGCTAAAAGAGTCCTCAATTAATGTCAGCTGCTCTCAGAGCTTGGATGACAGTGCAAATGACTGCTCAGCCTTTGGCTTGGGTTCACTCCGTACTACAATCTATATCCAGTTTTGGTAATGTTCCCTTGTTCAGTTGCAGGAAACCAAACAAAGAACATGTTTGCCAACACCATGTTTGGTGGGCCACTTGAATTTGAATGCACAACAACCTAACTGTGCAACTTCAATGTCAATTAACTCATAAATAGCACAGTGTATTGAATTTTTTCCTTCACAATTATTTCACAGCACATCGTACCTTGCAGCCCTCTTACAAGCTTTTCAGACTGTTTCTCACCACCCTGTATATAGCAAACCTACACAAATTGATCTCTATTTTTTTCTCTTCAAGCCATTGCCATCCATCACAAAGTAATTCATTGTAAAACACTCTGGTCCATACAGCTGAAACACTTCAGGAAAAGGAGAGCCTTGGTGAAGAATTGCAGCACCTACAAAAAGGGTTATGAAACAGTGGGTCTTCAGATCATCAAATTAGATGGGTGATGCAGTCCATGTGAATGAACTTCTCACAGACAGAGTGTGTAAAATTCCTTGCACATATTGTCAAGTTTACATTGAAACTACAAAAAGAAGCAGTAACACCCACCTTAAGGAACTCAAGTATAATTATTGTCTGGGCAACTTGGAGAAATTGGTCCTAGCAAAACATGCACTGAGTGCAGGTAACCACCAAATACATTTGTCTGATACCATGGTTTTGTTAGTATTTAATCATTACTTTGCTACTACGGACAGAGGGGCCAAAGAAATTCAGAAACAGAAAAACAGCTTTAGCAGAAAAGAAAAAGGACTGAAATTGTACACAATGTAGCCATAGTATTAAATAACTTATTGACATGATTCCATGATCTTAGACAGTGGTCTGATGCCATCACCAACTGACCCTGCCTGAATACGTATGAAGTTTGGCTTGCTGAGCTTGTTTGAGATTGTAACAGCTTTTTGAGTTGTTACAGCCTCTAATGATGTCTCCAGTATTGGAAGATGAAACATTAGGCAGAGGAATCTGCCTTGGGCCCTGATGTGATGCCCATAAACAAATATCACCAAAACTTGAAACATCAGCCATGGAAGCCTGCACTGTTTGTTCAGTGATTCTTGCTAATGTAACAAAAGAAGAAAAAGCCACCAAAGCACTAAAGAAATACACACCCTTCTGGCATTGATGTCATGCGTAGCATGATTGTAGACAAATGTTTACAAAATTTAATGCAACTTCTAAAATATCTTTGTAACAGCTGTTTTCATTCATGAATTTTTGCAGAATTTCTGCAAACTTGTAAAATCATAACCATTTACATAGCACGGGGGAAAGATAATATGTATAATTACCACCCATTTACTTTGCTCTTCAATTTCTCAATTGTGTTACAATGTATTATGTACAACAAAGTGATAAAATTCATCAACAAAAATTACTTACTAATAGCACTGAACATGACTGCCCACACCATTCTCCTTAGGAAACATGAGAACTATTGTCTAGTACATTAAGTTATCAGTTGTAGACAAAAAACTTTGCATCCTATTACATAAATTAACATCTGAATGCTGACCAAATGAAGCCCGAGGTGCCTGTAATATTCCACAAATGTGTTGATGGGAACACTTCTTTTTCATATTATTTTATATTAATAACCTGAACTAGAATTCTGAGTACCACAAAACAGTATTATTTGATGGTGACATGACAGTTTTAATAAAGTCTGAAAAAAATTCAATTTTCAAAATATAGAAAAGATAAACATTGATACAAACCTTGTCAGTGAGTGGTTCCTTTCAAACCAGCTAATTCTAAACAACAATAAAATAGTGGCATTACATTTTCACAATATATAAAATATGAATGTCCAACATCCATCTGTCACCATTAATTATAAACCAGCCATAAACATGAATAACACAAAGTTTTTTGGCTTGTGGATCCAGAGTAACATAATGTGGGATGTACATGTGTCTCCTCCTTACTTAAAGGATAAATAAGGTTGTTGTTAGATATGGATTCTAAAAGGCTGAATAATTGAGCAGGCAGTCAGGAGTCACTTACTTCCTACTGTCCTTCATCATCTTCAAAATAGTCACCTCAGGCATGCATGCAATGATCCCAGTGATATTCCCCTTTTGGAAGCACTCCTGGAATTTCGCAGGGTGAAGGGTGCTCAGGATCCATTACAATTTCCTTTTAATGTCTTCAGTTGAGTCGAAACTTCACACATTCTATGTGATTTTCATTTTCAGGAACAGGAAGGATTCACATGGAACTAGGTATGGTTGGAGAACCATTGTGTTGTTGTTTTTGGCCCGGAATTCCTTCACAGTGAGTGAGGTGTGTGCAGGTGCATTGTCATGGTTCACCAACCAGTCTTTTCCTCAACTCTGGTCATTTGCACCAAATATTTTCCCTCAGTTTCCTCCAAACATGACAGTAAAACTGTCCATTGACAGACTGATCAGGAGCAAAAAGCACCTTATACACTATTCCAAAATGTCAGAAAAAAATCAGTATTGACTTCATATTGAACCAAATTCGTTGAGCTTTTTTCAGCCTTGGAGAAGATGATGTTTTCCATTATAATGATTGCTGCTTTGTTTAAGGGTCATAACCATAGGTCCAAGATTCATCACCTGTTATGACTCTGCATGCGAATTTTGGACACTCTCAAACTCTTTCTTGCAACTCAGTGCGCATCTGAATCCTGAGGTTTAATTGGTTGATGCTGAGGAGACAAGGGACAAACTTTGCTGCAATTCATTTCATGTTGAGTTCATGTTGACAAATACCATATGACATCACAAGTTTGTTACAAATATCATGAACTGTCTGCTTTTGGTGTTCTTCATCAATCACATCACACACTTTCATGATCATTTCCGATGTGTCAGCCAGAATGTTTGTTGTCTTCCACATATTCTTGACCTACCTTGAAGTAATTGAAACACTCAAATGTTCTTGCTTCACTCAGTGCACTCTCACCAAATGCCTCTGTCAGCATGCAGTTTGTTTCAGCTGCATCTCTTAAGCTGGAAACAGAATTTGATGCAAATCCATTGCTCCTTCACACTGCCCATTTCATGATTTGCAGAAGCACTGAAACATGTTGTGACATGCATAACTTCACCTCAGAAGTGCATGCCCCAAAGATGATGCAACTTTGTGCCACGGTAGCTAAGACATATTCCTCGATATATCTAGTGGTGGAATGTCATACTGCTTCTGGTTTGACCAGTACAATGCAAATCTCAGGCATTTTGCATAATACCTCATACAACAATTAGTACTTTCAGAACACAAAAGAGGGCTATCAGAATCATTAGTAGGAAGAACTTTAGAGAATTACACAGGCTTTGCTTTTAACAGGGAAACATTATGCCATTGCCATGCATCTTGGAAATGTTAGTGTCCACCAAGTAACATGCAATTATTAAGGATATTACGAAAAAATGAACTGTCACAAACACTGTACAAAACAGCAACACAAGCTACTTGTTATACCTACAAAAAATGACAGATGTCAAAAATGACTATACCATATGGGGATAAGACTCTTAGATTAACATCTAAATATGACCATTATGACTGAAAATAATCATAAAATATATCACAGCTATATAAAATTGCAGATGCAAGTAAGCCAATATCTGCAAAGTATGATAAGTGGGGATAGAGCCCTAAAATTTCCAGTGTTTCTGACATTGTGGTCAATGAGGGGAAAATTTTTGCACAATTTGAAATTTAAATCATAGATTTGGTTGTTATCTATAATCCATCCAAAATCCAGCTATGTCTGATTATTAATTACAGATAAATTTACAATTTAGCAAACAAAAATTTTAAAAAATGCAGTGTTTTACCCCTCAGAATGTGGTAGAGCCCCACAGCATGGGTCTTTGCCTTATTTGAGATAAACATGGATAAAAAAGGATGACTGCATAATAAAAACACTTGAAATGACCCTTTGTAACGTTGTTGTATTGTAGCCAAGTTACCCAACACAATATTGAACTAAAATATTCCATAAATTTGAAGATAATGCTTAAACATTCTTATACAAAAATGATTCTATCTTTTCCATGAAAGTGTTAGCACAGTAACTTGAAACAGTTCTGTGGCAAAAGCTAGGCTATCTCTTTACCTAGTAAATAGTGTACTTTTTTAGGTCTGCTGAGATAGTCATTGTGCTATGTAACTGTGCTCTGTACATCCCTGTGGGTTTCAGTTGTCACATTATCAGTGCCAGTGAATGAATCTTCCTGTGTCTCAGTAAAATTGTAGAATTCTGTAAGCTTTTTGTAAAATATCTTCATAGCCTTCCTCTTGATCTACTGGAATTACCTTGGCCACCAAGAATTATAATGAGCTTTTAGCTTTTCCTCTCACTTTTACTACAGCAGATTCATTAAGTAATAGTGAAATCTGATTCTTCCTTGAAGTCCCAGGCTCTTGTTCCTCTTCTATTCCCTATTTGTTGCCAAATAGTAAGTCAGTGTGTGTATCTGACGTACTGCCATGAACTGAGAAGTCTGAATCTGACCCTGAAGAATAATCAATGGGCTGTTTGACCTGTCTTCTTACTTTTTTTGACACTGATGAATGAAATATGGCTTATGTCATTTTGTTTCCATCTTTTCTTGCTTTGGTGTGTCTTTCGTTTTCAGTAACAAGCTTTTATTTCCCCATGGATTCTTCTTCTATTCTTTCTTTATTGGGTGTCAACATTAGAACCACAGATTTCCTTGCCAGAGTGTTTCCTCTTAATGTTTATTGTGGGCAGTTGAATTATATATTTCAGTGAGATAATCCCATGTAGTGTGAGTTGAAGTGGAAAGTGAGTGTACGGCATTGTGGGCCGGGAGTTCCCAAACGGGGAAGTTCAGCCGCCGAGAGCATGTACTTATTCCATTTGATGCTACATTGGGTGACTGAGAATTGTTGTTACATTGTTGGAGCTGTGGGGATTTACCACTAAATGTATGTGAGGATTTGCCCTATTCTGCCATTTCCTGTCAAATGTGCCATATTGATTTTAGGGACCAAGTGGAAGATTTATTTCCACTTGAAAGTGAATCACAGTAGTGTCAATTAGTGACTCATTGGCTCTTCTTTTGAAAGCCTACATTATACAATTTTCAAGTAAAATAAGTTACTTGTAATTAGTAAAAAGCAACCTTATCTCAGTTTATCGTCTCTGGAGCAACCTGCCAGGAAGAACTTTCATGGAACAATATGTTACAATAAGGCAGGTCACCAGCCAGCTGGTAGTCTACTCCTTGAATCAATTGCAGTCAATTCAAAACTATGACGTGGGTCTTCACGCCAAGTGGAGCTTAACACTTACCTACCTTACCTCTCCTTCAATGCAATATGAGAATATATTGATAATCTGTTATGCAATGCATACATGTTTTAATTCACATTTTATGCATTAAAATACAGTTCAGGGTTGTTTAGTACATTTATACATAGCTGTCTTACATTGTAATCGATAAAACAGAGTATGCAAATGCAAATAAATACAGTATGTTATAATTTTAGGCATAAGGTTTCCAATGTCTTAAGGGGTGCTAATATTCACTATTAACAATGTAACTCAGCGTTTGAATAGTATGTGGATGCAAACCATTCGCTGGTTGCATCCTATAACTTGTAGGGTGAAGTGAGGAACACATGCCTTTATGATGCTTCATAAAGCATCAGAACTACAGTCAATAACAGCTGATGTTAAGCAGTTTCAACCCATAGCACTTCCGTTTACCTACATATTTTTAAGATATGTGTGTATTTATATGTTTTTAATACATGGATACCCAAAAAGCTGGTGCTTCTGCCAGTTAAATTATTTTTTTGTTATAGTCTTCATCCGCTGTTTATATGGAAATGAGTACTGTCAATGTACGGGAGTGCTGTCAATGTATGTAATTGTACACTGATGAGCAATTGCAGTTGAGAGACTGAAACAATGCAATGCCCCCTTTTGCAGTAATACTGGAAGTAATTCATCACAGTTGGGCTTCACAAGGCATTATACTTGGAGATCAATGCTGATCCATGATTGGCTGACAACCACACACAAATAACTGTGCTCTGTCAGAGTAATATCCAAAGTATACATACTCTTGATGACACCGGGTCAAATGTGTTCATGAGGTTTAATCCCTAGTGATTTCAGAGGACATACATGTACACTCATGTTCATTGAATACTTCTTGAATGGGTCTGACACTTTCATTTTAAGTAAAACATTGTTCTTTCAAGACTGTACATTTATTAATAAAAGCATTTGTTTATATCACTCTATTGCTCGTTTTTCAGACATAAAGCTATTGTAAATTATCTTTCTGGAATGTAACCAAAAATATATGTTATAAAATTTTCAAATTATAGATAACTGCTGACCACAACTAAATGCACATCATCTAACACTCAGAAACTGGCAGGTTATGACAACAAATAAACAAACACATGTTTTATATATGTGTGTGAAAACATGTACTGTGAATGACCCATGACACATGACTTTCTTGTGATCATAATTGTCCTACTTTTGGATATCATATGAAGTTCATATTTGGTAATTCATATGCAAGAACACTTAAACATGGCTCCATAGTCAAAATAGGCAATTGCTATAATATAAACATACACCTTTATCCATAGTTGTGGTAAAACACTGTTGTCATTCAGATAGTATTTGAAGACTGCCGAATCAAGTATTTGAAAACTGCTGAATCAGATGAGGAAAATTAATTACTCTGAAATGGTTCATGAGAAATGGTGTGGTGTACTGCATTCACAGATATTAGTGTATTGCCTTGATGGATGGCAACCATATGTATGTGTGTGGGTTGATAATTTTTGTACTTGGCATAGAAGGAAGGTTTTAGGTTGTGTGGCTACTCACATAGTACTATTAATCAGCACTGAATTTGTGAGTGGTTTGTTATATCATTCTGCCACTGTAAGAAGTCAGAGATGACTCTTGGAACTTGATGTCACATTGATACCCATAGCAACTGACACTTGTAGTGGCTTGTTGTTGAAAAGGAAGACGCTTATTGTAAACAGTTGTAACACAACAGCCTATTTTAAAGGGAAGAGACAATTTATTCAGTCACAAGCACAGAACCACAGGAACACAGGCGGCGGATAAGATCCCATCATATTCGTGTTGACAACTGAAATCAGTTTGACAGGAGTGGATGGAGGGCCAGTTTCACACTATGATGCATAGATGGGGTTGTATATGGACTTCCACTGGCTGCTATGGTGACTGCGTGACTGGGAAAACCTGTCTGTTGAGCAGCACAATGGCTGCTGGTTTCTCATGCCTGCTTTTTGTATCCAGTGCAAAAGCTCATCCCAAAATGAATAAATACTAAACTGTGTATGTCATGAAGAGCTCATTTGAAGCAGAGAAAATAGATGTTCACCCACGATAAGATGTGCCTTCCATATCCCCTTGAGTTTATAAGTGTTTGTAAGTTAAGTGTTCTAAATAATTCCTGAACTGTAAAAGTGAATATGATGACAACGCATTATGCGATTGCATAAATGAGGTGTCTTCAGATATATTTCATACATCTGTATTGGACTGTAATAGACTTACTGAAATTATGAGAAACTGAAAAGAGGATTTCATGCAATTAAAAACAGCTTTCCTTACTAAATAAACAGAGAAACATTGAAAGTTGTGGCAGTTGTGTAAACTTTATATATATAGAAAAGTATTTAATGTATAATTTAATTTTTTGTAATATTTACACTTGTTGTTGTTGTTGTTGTTGTGGTCTTCATTCCTGAGACTGGTTTTATGCAACTCTCAATGCTCCTCTATCCTGTGCAAGCCCCTTCATCTCCCAGTACCTACTGCAACCTAGATCCTTCTAAATCTGCTTAGTGTATTTGTCTCTTGGTCTCCCTCTATGATTTTTACCCTCCACGGTGCCCTCCAATACTAAATTGGTGGTCCTTGATGCCTCAGAACATGTCCTACCAACTGATCCCTTCTTCTAGTCAAGTTGTGCCACAAACTCATCTTCTCCCCAATTCTATTCAGTACCTCCTCATTAGTTATGTGATCTACACATCTAATCTTCAGCATTCTTCTGTAGCACCACATTTCAAAAGCTTCTATTCTCTTCTTGTCCAAACTATTTATCATCCATGTTTCACTTCCATACATGGCTACACTCCATACAAATACTTTCAGAAACGACTTCCTGATGCTTAAATCTATACTCAATGTTAACAAATTTCTCTTCTTCAGAAATGCTTTCCTTGCCATTGCCAGTCTACATTTTATATCGTCTCTACTTCGACCATCATCAGTTATTTTGCTCCTCAAATAGCAAAACTCCTTTACTACTTTAAGTGTCTCATTTCATCATCTAATTCCCTCAGCACCAGCCGACTTAATTCAACTACATTCCATTATCCTAGTTTTTGTTTTGTTGATATTCATTTTATATCCTCCTTTCAAGACACTGTCCTTCTATTCAACTGCTCTTCCAAGTCCTTTGTTGTCTCTGACATAATTACAATGTCATCCGTGAACCTCAAAGTTTTTATTTCTCCTCCACGGATTTTAATACCTACTCTGAAGTTTTCTTTTGTTTCCTTTACTGCTTGCTCAATATACAGATTCAATAACATCAGGGAGAGGTTACAACCCTGTCTCACTCCCTTCCCAACCACTGCTTCCCTTTCATGTCCCTCAACTCTTATAACTGCCATCTGGTTTCTGTACAAATTGTAAATAGCCTTTCGCTCCCTGTATTTTACCCCTGCCACCTCCAGGATTTGAAAGAGAGTATTCCAGTCAACATTGTCAAAAACTTTCTCTAAGTCTACAAATGCTAGAAACATAGGTTTGCCTTTCCTTAATCTATCTTCTAAGATAAGTTGTAGGGTCAGTATTGCCTCACGTGTTCCACTACTTCTACAGAATCCAAACTGATCTTCCCTGAGGTTGGCTTCTACCAGTTTTTCCATTTGTCTGTAAAGAATTCGTGTTATTATTTTGCAGCCATGACTTATTAAACTGATAGTTCAGTAATTTTCACATCTGTCAACACCTGCTTTCATTGGGATTGGAATTATTATATTCTTCTTGAAGTCTGAGGGTATTTCGCCTGTCTCGTACATCTTGCTCACCAGATGGTAGGGTTTTGTCAGGACTGGCTCTCCCAAGGCTGTCAGTAGTTCTAATGGAATGTTGTCTACCCCCGGGGCCTTGTGTCAACTCAGGTCTTTCAGTGCTCTGTCAAACTCTTCATGCAGTATCGTATCTCCCATTTCATCTTCATCTACATCCTCTTCCATTTCCATAATATTGTCCTCAAGTACATCGCCCTTGTATAGACCCTCTATATACTCCTTCCACCTTTCTACTTTCCTTTCTTTGTTTAGAACTGGGTTTCCATCTGAGCTCTTCATATTCATACAAGTGGTTCTCTTTTCTCTGAAGGTCTCTTTAATTTTCTGTAGGCAGTATCTATCTTACCCCTAGTGAGATAAGCCTCTACATCCTTACATATGTCCTCTAGCCATCCCTGCTTAGCCATTTTGCACTTCCTGTCGATCTCATTTTTGAGACGTTTGTATTCCTTTTTGCCTGTTTCATTTACTGCATTTTTATATTTTCTCCTTTCATCAATTAAATACAATATGTCTTCTGTTACCCAAGGATTTCTACTAGCCCTCGGCCTTTTAACTACTTGATCCTCTGCTGCCTTCACTACTTCGTCCCTCAGAGCTACCCATTCTTCTTCTACTGTATTTCTTTCCCCCATTCCAGTCAATTGTTCCCTTATGCTCTCCCTGAAACTCTGTACAATCTCTGGTTTAGTCAGTTTATCCAGGTCCCATCTCCTTACATTCCAACCTTTTTGCAGTTTCTTCAGTTTTAATCTACAGTTCATAACCAAGAGATTGTGGTCAGAGTTCACATCGGCCCCTGGAAATGTCTTACAATTTAAAACCTGGTTCCTAAATCTCTGTCTTACCATTATATAATCTATCTGATACCTTCTAGTATCTCCAGGCTTCTTCCATATATACAACCTTCTTTCATAATTCTTTAACCAAGTGTTAGCTATGATTAAGTTATGCTCAGTGCAAAATTCTACCAGGCAGATTTCTCTTTCATTCCTTACCCCCATTCCATATTCACCTATTATGTTTCCTTCTGTTCCTTTTCCTACTACCGAATTCCAGTCACCCATGACTATTAAATTTTTGGCTCCCTTCACTCTCTGAATAATTTCTTTCATCTCATCATACATTTCATCAATTTCTTCATCATCTGCAGAGCTAGTTGGCATATAACCTTGTACTGCTGTAGTAGGCATGGACTTCGTGTTTATCTTGGCCACAATAATGTGTTCACTGTGCTGTTTGTAGTAGCTTACCCGCACTCCTATTTTTTTATTCATTATTAAACTTACTCCTGCATTACCCCTATTTGATTTTGTATTTATAACCCTGTATTCACCTGACCAAAAGTCTTGTTCCTCCTGCCACTGAACATCACTAATTCCCACTATATCTAACTTTAACCTATCCATTTCCCTCTTTAAATTTTCTAACCTACACTTATAAATTCAAAACCATAGAAATTATTGTTGATAAATAAACTGTGGCAGATAATAGGAAACAGATAAGAGCATAACATTTCTCAGAAAATTTCCATGTGATTTGTTGTATCACATGTGTATAAAAGGTTAAAATTAAGAATTTCAGCAATTTTCATGTTCAATATTTTAACTGACTTCTGTGGTGCTTGACCGAGGTTTCCTGGGTTAATAGCAGCATTTTGGTAGCAGTCTATGTTTGGACCCCACTGGAGGTGGTCAGGTTGTGTTAGTCTGTGTTTTGGGAAATAGTCTCTAGTTCATTTCTGTGAATTATTCAGAGTTTCTACTTTTAGTCACAGAAATTTTTTGGCATCTGATGGACTTGTTATAATTCATCTTGTGTGTGATACAAGCCACACTTAGGAGGTTTCAGTGTTTAGCCATTGTGGAATTTATAGTTTGAGGTACTCTGGAACTTTAACAGTTTTCTAAAGATAACTCACGCAATTAATTGTGGTTTATTCAACTGCCTCCAATATCTGAAGAAACTTGGTTAGGCTCTGAAATTGATTTATTGTGAACTGTGACTTTCGATTTTATGTTCTTGTTGGATATAAACTCAAATTTGTGAAACATTAAAAAATATGTGAGGACGTACGTGACTTTTGTGTAGCAAATCCTGCCTGCATTTATATTAAATACTTTTGCAGGCCATTGGCTGCATTGCAACAAATGTGAGTTGACACCCCATAGATGAAATCCAGACAAACTCGTAAAACCAACCACATTTACAGTGGCCCATCAAAGTGAATAATCAGTTTCTCATCATTTTTGGATATGAAGCTACATATGAATTTAGCCCATTCGCTTGTCCTCAACAAAAAGGGCTGAGACCAATACACATTTAAATGTGTGCACGTACTCACTAATTTGACACACACACACACACACACACACACACACACACACACACACACACGCGCGCGCGCGTGATATACTTTCACTTGCATGATGCATTTTAAATTATGAAAGGACTAGCAGATTCTAGTCATTGATTCCTTACCTTGTTTCAGTACAATGTTGAAAGGTGTGGGCCACATGTTGACATGCAGTGGTATAAGTTAATTTATCTGGTATTAGAATTGCTATTGTTGTTGTTGTTGTTTTGTGTATGTGTGTGTGTGTATTGACTACTTATATGAAATTGACTGAATTTCAGTATAAGATGTACTGCATCAAAGGAACAAAAATATCATGTCTTTATGGATGTTTTTTACTAACACAAATTACCATATTTTGAGCATCCACTTAATGATCATAATAGTCACTTTCAAATTTTTTTTCTGAAATCAGCACATAGTAGTTTCTGATATACATAACAAAATTACAATTGTTAGAGCTGCTAATAAATGGTTGGTTGATCATGTTCTTTAAATGGAGAATACATTTATATACTGTTTGGCACCTTTGTTTGCAGCCTATAAATAGAATCTTTCCTTTTTCAGATGATAGATGATATATCCACATCTATGCAACTAGAAGAATCAGATAGCAATGTACGACTGATAAATGGGAATTCGGATCCTGAAGACTTATGGTCACCAAAAAAGATTCAACCTTTCTTACTTCCTGACACAAATGGTAAATCTTGAACCTTATGAGTTACAACCAACAAGTCAGAGTATAAATAGTCGTCAGAATTTTGCACTCAGTTATCTAATAGCTGAATATTATATTTTTTTATTGGAAAGTTACAATTACTGCCAACTCTCAGACAGCATGGCACATGGCACAGAAAAAGCATAAAAGAATAAAAAATTGAAAGCAGTTTGGTGTTGTTATCAACTTGATAACATATTTTAGGTACACATGGATGTAGTTGTGGTGCATCTGTTTGCATGATCATACAGAATGTCATTTCCCAGTCTTATTCATGCCAGTCTTTGATATGCTTATGTGATGTCTGATTGTAAACTGTTATTTTCTGTGGCTAACTAATGGCATCAAATGAGCAACTGGAAAGATAATATGCAGTTTCACACAATACAAGAGGTTCTAGTTGTTTCTCATTTACTCCCCCTGAAACATCTACTCACTTACAAGGACACAGTAAAGAATAATCACTTTATAAACTGAAGTAAGTAAAAAGCAGTTAATTAAAAATGGGGTCATTTAGCAGTAAAACCAAATGTGGTTGTAGGAAATATTAAGTGCCTAATTAGATAGAAGTCTAAGATAATGTCTGTTCTGAAACTGTACACATTTAATAACAGTGGTGGTTGCATTGTCGATATAACTGATGATATTCTGTTTTGTAACAGCGTCAGAAATAATAAGCAGCTTCAAGGTATCAGAAATGGCTTTCATAGAGAAACAGTGGGATGAGGTAATATAAGGAGTAAGGTGTAAAACAAATGAATGAGAGCATACAGAGATCAGTGTTACTAAAAATATGATAAATACATTAGAATGAAAACTTAGAGAAAGTATAGTAAAAACTGATAAGCTATTGATTCTGATCTTGCATGATTTAGTACTACAGTCAAAAGTTTTGTACAGTATTTTGATTTAATGATATTGTACAGATATAGCTTTTTAGCTGCTACCTCGTTTCCCACCATTTTCTACCTGTCTGATACCTCACATCTGTTTTATCTACTAATAGAATGCAATTTGATGCAGTGATTAAACTCAATACTTTATAGTTCCTTGAATGCAATTAACATGCTGGTGTCCAAAATTAAAGCAACAAACTGTTGTTTCCCCATTCTGTATCTAATTCATGATATAATCATACAGACTGTCAACAGATATCCATACAATAGGGTTCTGCAACGATGGTGGCATTCCTCTCAACAGATACCCGTGCCAACAATGACATCAAGGCACTTAACAAATAGGTTAGTGTTTGCCGGGTAGTCCCTCATCCACAACTGCTGTGTACACAGCAACAATTGATGCAGTATGGCACAGAGAAGAAACTTACCAGACTCTCTGCAGTGGAGGGCCATAGGAAGAATGGACGCAGGACAGTTGCAAGCTGATGTGGCCCAGTGGCTTAATATGAATCGTTCGTTTGTTTCTCAGATATGGAGACATTTTGTACCCCAAAGACCAGAGCAGGGCCAACCATTTGTGACATTAGAAAGAGATAACTATTGCTTGGCTGTAAGGGCACAATGGTTCCACCTAAGTACTGCGTGGCATCTGGCATCTGACCCAGCAGTATCCACTGGACATGTCATATTGAGGAAAACAGTGTACAGAAGGTTTTGGGAGAGTGGCCTTTATTGTCGGAGACTTGCTCTATGTATACCTCTGATGCGTCTTCACAAAAGGGAACATCTGGAGTGGAGTCATCAACATCCACTTGGACAGTCAAACAGTGGGTCAATGTTGTTTTCACAGATGAGTCCCAATTTGGTATGGAGAATGATTCTTGATGGATTGACATCTGGAGTGAACATGGAACTCGATTTCCAGACCTCATCACTGTGGGAAGAGACTGATATCAAGGAGGATCCCTATTGGTATGGTCAGGGATTATATTAACCACATGAACACCTCTTCACAAAATTATACAGGTTAACTGGTAAGGTTTAACTGCTGTCAGTTATCATGGGATCTGACAAGATCATGGGACCTCATGTGCCTTTCTTGTGAGGTGCTGTGGGCCCAGGATTTATAGTGATGTATGATAATGTTCGACCTCATAGAGTATGGGTGGTTGATATTTTCTTGGAAACGGAAGATATTGCACACATGGCATGGCCTGCTCACTCTCCTAATTCGAATCCCATAGAATGTGTCTTGGATTCACAGGGAGATGTGATGCATCACGTCAGCTTCCACCAACCATTCTTTGAGACTTGTGAGCAGCTCTGCAGGAGGAGCAGGCATTATTGCCTCAGCATGAGATTGATGACATCATTCACAGCATGCTCCATCATTGATATGCCTGTATTTGTGGCAGAGGTGGTCACACACCATACTGACCACATTAACTAGTTGTCAGAATGTGTGTACAATCTGTCAAGTTGGAAAAAATGAAGAACATTTTTGTCTACTGTTATGCATGTTGCAGTTGTCTACATTCTGTATTCTTTATATTGTTTCTACTTTGATATACTGTGTATGCTAATTTGTGGCAAACTAAAGGCAACTTTGCAAAATTTCCATTTGTTGCTTTAATTCTGGAGACCAGTGTAGTATCATTCAGCGTTTGTTATCAAAGAGCATGCCCTATTTCTGATGATCTTCATGGCTATAAAATATCAAAAACTTGAGTCTTCAGTTAATATCCTTTATTTTAGCCATCTTATCTTTCATTCCAAGTGAACTTTTCTTAAAATCTGATCCTTCCCAATTTCCCCTTGGAATTTAGTTATCAACCATTTTCATTTCTAAGACAGTATTTTGTACAATGAAATTTTTTATTTCCATTTTTACATTTTATGTTTGAACTAAATACTAAGTGATTTGAGATCTTCAATGATGGATTATGGAGACAAATTCAAGTGTTTTTGTACTGTAAATTCCTCCACTCATTCATTTGAGTACCATAATTGAAACTATTCTATTTATGGGTTATGAGTATTCAGATTTTGCTGTTTAGAAGTGTATAATCATCACTACATATTATGACTTTGATCCTGTTCCATCTTACACTGACATAAACTCATAGGTCACTCTTGTCCAGTACTCTTAGTTACTTGTCCTTGCTTTGTAACCTTCACCAACCTATCTCTCTTTTCTCTGTGATGAAGGAACTAATCACTGCAAAAATTAGGATAGTTTCTTGTATGTTTGTATGGATGCTTCAGCAGTATTAATAGTTTAATGCCTGAAGGTAGATACACGCCATCCATTCTGCTTTATGATTTTGCACTTTCCTTAAGTGATTTTTTCTTTTTGAAATGGAACTCTTACTTGGTTTGCTAATAGAGAAACTTGCTTATAGTTTTCAAAACTTTCCACACTACCATCCTTTAGTAGCACAATGAAGTTTGTGTGCTGTGTATGCCTTCATTAAGTGCAGATATTTCTGCCTAATTTATGCCTGAAAATTTCTTACCTTTTAATTTTTATATTGCCTTCTTGACTTCATGCTCTGCTACGGGAAACATCATTATTGTGCTGGTGTCTAAATCTGTTTTATGGACATTTTTTACAACTTCTGTGCACTACCAGAATAGTAATAATTTACAAAATTTTGGTCGATCTAATGTATGTTCTATTAATCAACTTCCTGGTTTGCTTGTTACATGTGTATCTGCGTTTTCTGGTTTTTGGTTTTATGACATCACATGTTGTTTTACTTTTATTTTCTGTGTTACATATTATTTTGTGTTCATGTGCATGTGTGTGTCTTACAGCAACAAGTATCCTCATGTTGAACGTTTCATATCTATGATAATAATTTAGGAACTATGGATTACCACAGTGTTTATTATTATTATTATTTATTTATTTTAAAAGTAACTGAGACATTTAAATGCCTTGGATGACTTTTTAGTACTTACACCTACCCATTTATTTTTCTTAGCTGCTGTTCAAGTGGCCACGTTTGGAAATTTCTCCCCAAAAGTTAGTCCAGCAATCTGTAAAATCCACAGAGTTTTTGACAATAGTATTTTCTGTCTACATTATTTTTCAATGCCCATGAAAGAATGTGTTATTTGAGTTTACAGAAGAGTCTTTCGGAGGCCTACAGTTTTTTTTAAACCTCTCTTTAGTGTGTTATCTGCCTGTAATGATCTGAGAGGTCAAGATCTTTTACACATATGTACCACAAGTATACCACTTTTCTGTATCATTATCATACATGGTGTAAGACTAAAGCTGATTTTTTTTCCACCCTTGTAGCACTGCCTAACAATTCTGTCATATTAAAAGTATTCAAAATATTTAAGAAGTGTGGCTAATTTCATCCTTCACATTTGAGTTTATATTCATATTTCCACATGAGATTATGTTAGTTTCGGAAGCTGAGACTCTGTCCAAGACGTAGGTTAAAGGATGTCCACATTACCATTAAGTGAGCACTACACACACAAAATTGTTAAATTTTTTTTGGACTTTAATGTTTTGGTATTTGAAAGGGTGATAGTTAAATGTATATCTACAATACTGTGATAAGGTTTTGTCCGGCTTCAAACTGTGCCCTATTTCCGATATTGCTGCACAGTTCCACACCCTTTACGGAAGTTTGACATTACCATCTTGCAGTTTCATATGCTAATACCACTACCTGCTGTATTTCAGTGTTTTCTAATGCATATCACATTGCTATTTATATGCTGCAATTCAGCTTCAAGTTACTGTACTTTTTTTTGTTCGTAAACAACACAGTTTGATGAAGGTTAGATAATTCTGTGTAAAATTTTGTAGTGTTTGTCCTTATGAATTGTTTTTCTTTCTCATTACTGATGACTGCCATTCCAGTGTGGTATTTGCTGTGTACCTGTTCTAGAAATCTCTAAACTGGGTGAGATACTTTTAAGGCAAGAAAACCTGTTGTCATGATTTATAATAATAGGCCTTGTCCACCTACCAGTGACAACAGTGTTTTGACCACGTATGGCCCACCCCGTATACTCTCACTAATTAGCACCACCCACCTTTGCTTCCTAGCCCTCTGGAGGTGCAGGCTAAGCATAGAGAAGGGCAACAAAAGGATCTTGCAAAATTGTTTACAGAATATCTACAGGGAAAGATAAATCCTCAAAATTGAAAAAAAGTTATAATTACTTTATTTTTTCACAAATGAAATAGGGAAAACAATTATCCTCCTCTCCATAATGTGCAAGATAATCATTACAAAATTGACAACTACATGAAAAAAACACCGAATTATAATCAGGAAAATAAAGAAACTCGTTTTCTGAGTGGATACAGTCCAACGAAACCATTTGGAAGCTGTGAAGAAAATGTTGGAGTGGGTTAATGGGTACAACTTACCAGTTTTTCCAGAATTCATAGATTTTGATAAATCTTTTGATAGGTTCCAACAAAGTCAGCACTAGCAGCAATGGATAAACAAGGCATAGAGTCAGTCAGATAAAGTATACTGAAGTGAATATAATAGAGGGAAACATTCCACGTGGGAAAAATATATCTAAAAACACAGATGATGTGACTTACCAAACGAAAGTGCTGGCAGACATTGTGTCTGTGTATGTGCGGATGGATATGTATGTGTGTGCGAGTGTATACCTGTCCTTTTTTCCCCCTAAGGTAAGTCTTTCCGCTCCCAGGATTGGAATGACTCCTTACCCTCTCCCTTAAAACCCACATCCTTTCGTCTTTCCCTCTCCTTCCCTCTTTCCTGATGAGGCAACAGTTTGTTGCGAAAGCTTGAATTTCATGTGTATGTTTGTGTTTGTTTGTGTGTCTATCAACCTGCCAGCACTTTCGTTCAGTAAGTCACATCATCTGTGTTTTTAGATATATGAAAGTATACTGAAGAATATACATATGCCAATAATAAAACCGATCGAGGTGGCGCAGTGGTTAGCACTGGACTCGTATTCGGGAGGACGATGGTTCAATACCACGTCCGGCCATCCTGATTTAAGTTTTCTGTGATTTCCCTAAATCGCTCCAGGCAAATGCCGGGATGCTTCCTTTCAAAGGGCACGGCCGACTTCCTTCCTCCTTCCCCGTCCTTCCCTAATCCGATGAGACCAATGACCTCACTGTCTGGTCTCCTTCCCTGAAACAACCAACCAACCAATAATAAAGGTATGATTAGACTTCATCAGGGTATGGACAAATTTGCAATTTAAAAATGAGTCATTCTTAGAGAAAATTTTCTGATAATTAAAATATAAAATGAAGAATGAATACCTCTTAATGGAATATATCTGAACCTCTTTTGTTTTACTGATAACTAAAGTCTAAATTTCCATGCAAACGCACATTGCATGCATGTTTGCATATTTTGATCATTTGGAGAGTAAATGTATATTTTGAAGATTTTCTGGCCTTAGTGGATATGTTTCAATACCTTACAAGATAGCACCTTTTATTGATATTTTTTTCATACTAACTATGCCAGAATGCAGAACATGGGTAATTTTGCGAAATTTGTAAACTCCATTGTGAGCTCGTGCGCTATTTCAGATCAGTTGGTGTTGGTAGAAGTTTTGTACCAAAAAATATAAATAAAAAATGGTCCTATTGTTGTTAAGCAGTGCTGCCCCATATATCATGAAGATCAAGAAAAGAAAAGAAAATAGTTTATCCTAACCTAAAGTATGTTACATATTTGGCCCATGTACTACATATATAGCTGAAGCAGTATGTCTAAAATATGGCAATCTGAAAATGCTGATATCCTCCACAAATAAGGCAAACAGATGTACAAAGTACAAAGTTCTGATAATAATTCTGACAGTATTACTCTATCAAAGCTCCCTTTTGCTATAATTAGAGATAGTTATACCGCCAGATTTACATTTACCACCACAATCTATTTTAACCAGATGGTGTTCCCGGAGAATATGCTGCAATCTTTTACTGTGATAATTTTGATGAAGCTGGTCAGAATCCATAAATTACCACAAACTTGTTGAAGTTAGCTTCTGTCTGCTTCATGCTATTGAAACGCTATAAGTTACTGTCCCGTAATGGTTTTTTTCTGTTTTTATAGTTTGGGCCATAGTCACTTTATAAGCCACTAATAGAACTTGTATGAAAGACATCAAAGTGGTATTTAAGAAAACAGATTATAAGCAAGACCTGCCTTACATTAAATCAAGTTTTGTGCATTTGTCTGCAGCAGTAATGAAGTTGGAAGTCACAGGTAACTCGTGGAATCTTTGAAAATGAGGAAAAATCTTTGCAGTCTCTCTTTGGAGAAGCAAGTGTTGCAGCAAAATACAAAATAAACAAAGTTGTCAGGTGAAATCCTGATTTTGAGTTCATGAAGTTGACAAAAAATATTTTATGGTGAAAACATAAAGAGACTTCCAATTTCATCTGAATTTATCCAAAATTTCTTCATGTAAGTACACACCTGAGACATCTTGTGATGTAGAAAGGGCATTTCCTATGCACAAAAATGATCTGTCTGATAAACACATGAGCCTAAGTGAAGAAAATTTGGAGAAACTGGCTGTAGTGTACAGTTTCAGAAGGAAATATAAATATCGAATGTAGAAATTGTGTGTTGTGGAATATTTTTAGGGGGATAGGGGTGGTCTTTCCACCAGAAATAACACATTCTCAACACTAGTATTAGATTATATGTTAATCTGAAATGTTTAAATAATGACAATAATATTTCAATTACAATTATCAGTGTTGTATCTGATCAACATGTCTTACATTATTTCATTTATATAAAGCTGTCTCACTCTTTTTCAGAAAACATGAACTACTCACAGTCCTCATTCACACCTATTAAGCTAAATGAAAAGTTCTCTTTATCAGTTCCAAAGATACTTGTAGTTTTTGAAATGGAAGAAGCGGCCAAAAGAATTCCCATTTTGCTCTTTAGGACTGCTGTTGACGCTGATGCTCGTGACTGGACAAAACAGTTATATTTGAAAGGTAAGTGCATTCATCTGTATTATTGGAACTAAAAAGGTACTGAGTGAGTTGTTGGTACAGTGTAGTTCCATGTTATTGAAATTCTTTCTCTAAATACTTTGGCTGTTGATTGGGCGGAAATTGCAGACTTGACCTACTTGCCAAAATGCATAAAAGTTCTTTGCATTCAACAGTAATAGAATCAATGAGAATGATATAGGGACTGTATACTACTGTTTGACAACTATACTGGCATGGAGGCATTCAGAGGCAGATAGCATCCTTCACAATGACCATTCACATTTCCAACAATGAGGTCTACCAATCATGCACACAGCAAGTGCGAATAGTCATACAAGATGTACTAGGTAACCTAAATGCTCAGACAGGATTCACATACCAATAGTGCCTAAGGTACAGGATGTCCATAATTAAAGTTCCAGTTTCAAAATGATGTAGAAAGAGAATCACTGCTCAGGATGACATCAAATTTGAACAGCATTTTATTGATGCAGGGGAAACATCACAGAACAAAACAAAATCTAACAAAACTTTTACCAGTAGATAGTACTACAAGCCTCTTAACATAAATGGGGCCACCTATAAATGTCAGATGAGTTGCAATATGTCTGCTACATTTTGAGTTGCACATTATAGCATCCATACTGTTTAATATGCATGACTGCACACATTTAGCAGTCAACTATCATGGCACTGTTAGTTAGGTAAGCCCATCTCTCAGGCCAAAAACCATATAAAAAGGAAAATGAAATTGGTTTTTGATTGCCTTTGAGCTAAAATCTGCATAAAAACAAGATGACTTCAGAACTAAATTTTCACTCTGTGGCGGACTGCATGCTGATATGAAACTACCTGGCACATTAAAACTGTGTGCCAGACTGAGGTTCAAACTTGGGACCTTTGTCTTTTGCTCTAGCAACTGAGATAACCATGCAGAACTTATGACCTGTTCCCACAGCATTATTTCTGCCAGTACCTCATCTCCTACCTTCCAAACTTCACAGAAGCTCTCTTGCAAAACTTGCAGAACTAGTATTCCTGGAAGGAAGGTAACACAACTACCCAAAAATAATTAAACACATAAACATTTGTTTATTGCAACAATTACACAAATATACATCCAGTTCAGAAAGAACACCTATGAATCTGTCCAGGTGAGAACTAAGTCCAAAATGAACTGTCACTTCCGGAAGTGAGCTAGTCAGTCAGCAGCAGCCATCTGAGACACAAGCAGCCATGGGGAAGTAACCAGTTTTGTGACATTTGATGAGTTTCTAACCGGGAGTGAATTGTATAGTTTTATTTGTGCACTTTGATAGTTTATTTTATTGAGTTTCTGCATGTTAATTTATTATCTAGCAGACACAGCTCTCATGTTTTCATTAGCATCAGAAAGTCCACTGATTCTGTGACATATTCAAGTTCCTAAACAGTGTGCTTTGGTAGTCCAGTTTATGAATCTCTACGTCTTAATCTAATTTATTAGACACAGTTCTTGTATTTTCCTTCGTGCCTACATTAGAGTTCTGTGGTGTGTTTCAATAGTTGTTTGTTTGTTTTGAAAGCTAGTGACCACTTGTTGGACGTAGTCCACTAGTCAGTCAGCAACAGTCAGCTGAGACACAAGCAGCCACAGGGAAGTAACCAGTTTTGTGAGATTTTATAAGTTCCAAACGAGGAGCAAATTGTATAGTTTCATCTGTGTGCTTTGCAAGTGTACTTTCATGAATTTATGCATGTTAATTTAATATTATTAGACACAGTTCCCGCATTTTCATTTGTGTCAGCAGGTAAACAGTTTTTGTGACAGATACAAGTTACTAATCAGTGAATTATTTAGTCTTACCTGTGTGCTTTGGTAGTTCAGTTTTTGAATCTCTTTGTGTTAATCTGATTTATTAAACACAGTTCTTGTGTTTCCCTCTTGTCTCTATTGTAGAGTTCCGTAGTGTGTGTCAGTTGTCCTTGTTTGTCTGTGTAGTCTAGTTTTCCATGGTCTTTAGTATGGATAGGGCCTGTGATGGCTGTGTGCGGATGCAAGCTGAGTTGGTGACACTTTGCTCTCAGCTCTAAACTGTGATGGGTTTCGCTACACTGCTTGAAGCTGCAGCGGATGGGCATCACTGTTGTGGGCTGGCCGTGCGGATCCAACAGATGTCCAGCACGTCTGAATCCTCCGATCGGCCTGCACTGGTGACCAGCCTAGTTACTGCTCATACTAAAGTTGACCACTCACCCATAGCTGAGTGGGAGGTCAGGTCACCTTGGTGAGTGGCAGGCAGCAAAAGACTTCCCAGGTGGCCGCATGTAAGGCCTTGCCAGTTAGTCTGACAGACAGGGTGCTGTCTGTGGCTGGCACTGTCGCTCAGCCAGATGCAGTCACTTGCCCTGTTTCAGAGCAAACCTCTCAGCCTGCAAGGTCCAGGCAACCACAGAGAGTGGAATTATTAGTAGCTGAGAGCTCCAATGTTAGGTGCATGATGGGGCCCCTTAGGGACATGGCTGCCAAGTAGGGCAAGAAAGACAATGTGTACTCTGTGTTCATACCAGGTGGAGTCATTCCAGACATGGAAACAGTCCTTCCCGATGCCAAGAAGAGCGCAGGGTGCAGCCAACTGCAGGTGGTGGCTCATGTCGGTACCAATGATGTGTGTCGCTTTGGACCGGGAGAGATTCTCTCTGGCTTTGAGCGACTAACAGAAGTGGTGAAGGCTGCCAGTCTCCTTGCAAGATGAAAGCAGAGCTCACCATTTGCAACATAGTCTACAGGACTGATTGTGGACCTTTGCTACAGAGCTGAGTGGAGGGTCTGAATCAGAGGCTCAGATGGTTCTGTGACCATGTAGGCTGCAAATTCCTAGACTTGTTCCATATGGTGGTGGGGTTTCAGGTTCTGCTGAATAGGTCAGGAGTCCACTACAGGCATGAGGTGTGTTAGTATGGACACAGGTCTTTCTTGGAAACTGGAATGAAATAATGATTGGTTCCTTTTACTGACCTCCCAATTCAAATGATACAGTTGCTGGACAGTTTAAAGAAAACTTTAGTTTAATTTCAAACACATACCCAACTCACACAATTATAGTTGGCAGTGACTTTAATTTACCCTCGACATCTAGGCGAAATACATATTTAAATCCAGAGGTATGCACAAAAGATAATCCGAAATTGTGCTAAATGCATTGTCTGAAAATTATTTGAGCAGTTAGTTTATGAGCCCACTTGAATAGTAAATGATTGTGGAAAAACACTTGACCTCTTAGCAACAAATAATCCTGAGCTATTAACAAGCATCAAAATGGATACAGGGATCAGTGAACATGGGGTTGTCATAGTGAGATTGAATATTGTAAACCACAAATCCTCCAAAAATAAAGGAAAAATGTACCTATTCAAGAAAGCAGATAAAAAATCACTTGACTACTTCCTGAGAGACAATCTCCACTCCTTCCAAATTAACAATGTAGATGTAGATCAGAAGTGGCTTAAATTCAAAGAAATCGTTTCAACAGTAATTGAGAGATTTTTATCAAATAAATTAATAAATGATATAGATGATCCCCCTTGGTACCCAAAACGAGTCAGAACACAGTTGCAGAAACAATTAAAAAAGCATGCCGAATCCTAATGAACACAAAATATTGAAGATTTGCAATCTTTTGTAGAAGCTTGTGATTTAGCATGGGCACCAATGCAATATGCTTATTATAATTTCCACAACAAAACTTTACTTCGAAACCTGGCAGAAAATCCAAAGAGATTCTGGTCATATGTAAAGTATGCTAGCAGCAAGACAGAGACAATGCCTTCTCTGTGTGATGGCAATGGAAATACTATTGACAACAGTGCTGCCGAAGCAGAGTTACTAAGCACAGCCCTTTGAAATTTGTGCACCAAAGAAGATGAAGTAAATATTCCAGAATTCGAATCAAGAACAGTTGCCAACATGAGTAACTTCAATGTAGATATCCTCGGAATAGTGAAGCAACTTAAATCACTTAGTAAAAGCAAGTCTTCTGGTCTACACTGTATATCACTTAGGTTCCTTTCTGAGTACGCTGATGCAATAGCTCCATACTTAACAATCATACACAACCACACACTCGACAAAGGATCTGTATCCAAAGACTGAAAAGTTGCACAATTCACACAAATATTCAAGAATGGCAGTAGGAGTAATCCACTAAATTAAAGGCCTCTATCATTACTGTTTATACGCTACAGGATTTTGGAACATATACTATGGTCAAACATTATGAATTACCTTGAAGAGAATGGTCTATTGACATACAGTCAGCACCAATTTAGAAAGCATCATTCTTGTGAAACACAAGTAGCTCTTTACACACACAAAGTGTTGAGTGCTATTGACAAGGAGTTCCAAATTGATTCTGTATTTCTAGATTTCCAGAAGGCTTTTCACACTATATCACACAAACAGCTTGTAGTGAAATTGTATGTTTATAGAGTATCATCTCAGTTATGTGACTGGATTCATGATTTCCTGTCAGAGGTCACAGTTTATGGTAATTGACAGAAAGTCATTGAGTGAAACAGAAGCTATATCTGGCATTCCCCGAGGTAGTGTTATAGGCCCTTTGCGGTCTATATAAACAAATTAGGAGACAATGTGAGCTGCCATCTTAGGTTGTTTGCAGATGATGCAGTCGTTTCTCACCAAGTAAAGTCATCAGAAGATCAAAACAAATTGCAGAATGATTTAAAAAAGATATCTGAATGGTGCAAAAATTGGCGATTGACCCCAAATAATGAAAAGTATGGGGTTATCCACATGAGTACTAGAAGGAATCCATTAAACTTTGGTTACATGGTAAATCAGTCAAATCTAAAGACTGTAAATTCGACTGATACCTAGGAACTACAATTATGAACAGTTTAAATCAGAAAGAACACACAGAAAATGTTGTGGAGAAGGCAAACCAAAGACTTTGTTTTATTGGCAGAACACAGAAAATGTAAACAGCTCTACTAAAGAGACTGCCTGCACTACACTTGTCTATCCTCTTTTGGAGTACTTCTGTGTGGTCTGAGATCCTTAACAGTTAGGATTAATGGATTACATTTAGAAAGTGCAATGAAGAGTAACACATTTTGTGTTACTGTAAAATAGGGGAGAGAGTGTCAAGGACATGATACAGGATTATGATGGACACCATTAACAAAAAGGCATTTTTTGTTGTGGCAGAATCTTCTCATGAAATTTCAGTCATCAACTTTTTCCTTTGAATACGAAAATATGTTGTTGATGCCAACCTACATGGGGAGAAATGGTCATTATACTAAAGTAAAGTAAATGAGAGCTTGCACAGTAAGATATAGGTGTTTGTCTTTTCCACGTGCTGTTTGAGAGTGGAATAGTAGAGAATTATTGTGAAGGTGGTTCAGTGAGCCCTCTGCCAGGCACTTAAGTGTGATTTTCAGAGTATCCATGTAGATGTAGATGTAGAGATCAACTGCCCAGAGACAAAATCAGTTACTATGTCCCTGTCCAGGCAGCAGTGGTCCCTATCCTCATGAGCAGTTTACATGTACAATAAGTATTTTCCTTCAAGCCTTGTCAGTGTGGTGCCCAGCTAGTGCAATGGATAGAGTGCTGCCTTATGACACTCAATTTGACAAGTTTAATTCCAAGTGTAGGTGTATTTTTATTGCCTAATTGTGATCTGCACAATAATACTGTAATGTACACTGTTTCTTAAACTATATTAATCCTACAGCTACAGTGTTTTAACATTGCACATAACAATAATTTGCCAGATATGTCATAAATATTCAGGGAGAGTCAACAATCAGTTCAAAACAAATGACGTGTCATAGCACAGAAATAACTGCAAAACATATCAATGAGGAGATGATAAACATATATATTGCACTCAGAAAGAGACACTGTTTGTAATATTTTAAATAGCATGTATTTCATAAAACAAGCAGATGTTCAAAACAGCTTTACTGAACTCGCATATTCTTCAGAGTGGATGCTCAAAGCTACTTTACTTCATCTCCAAACAATTATTGTACAGCCAGATCATACTTTGCTGAACTCTTCTCAGTAAAGATGAATCCAAAGTTACAAGATCAGCATGTAGGTTTGTTGCCAGGTCTTCCACATTCCCTATCTGCATAATAGTACACATAAACCCTTCATTTGTTGAATTGGATGATGGTACTAGTGCATATCAACTCTCTTACAGCTATTTTGGGTGGCATGTTTTGGATATCAACTTTCGAATTTTTTAAAACTGAACTTTAAGTTGCCACACATTCTTTGACAAAGCCATTAATATGAAGAGTTTCACAAGATACTTTAGGAGTGCTTTTGGAGAAAGAGAATGGTGATGAATAATTAATGGTTTGCACAGGGGTCGCATAGAACAACTTGTCCACCGTGTGTTTGATTTGTGGGTTGCAGAAACATAACTTTTGTTCTGCATTGTTCAGTCCAATGCTGCTACTTACGAAAGGCGTAAGATTTCCCCAGCACTGAAAGGTGAAAATTTTGAAGTTACTCATTGATGCAACCAATAACAATAATAATAATAATAATAATACACTAAATGCTAAAAGACATGACCAGTCATTAGATGATGATTATAATAAATGTGGCCACAGAGTTGGTATTTAACTGTGAAGCAGGTTGCTCACCCTGTCAATGACTTCATGTCATAAAAAAATGCAATAGACATAAAACTGCTTAGCATGATAGTTGGTACTAATCAACAGAGTTGATGGCAGAGACTATAACAAAATATGGGTTTGAATGTTGTAGGGTAAAACAATTCACTTAAAAATGTGGCTATATGATTCTCATCATTGCATGGGTAGTACCTAGGTTGAAAGAAGGTGAGCTAATCCAAGACGTAGTGGGGTGGCCACTTTTTTTTTGGGGGGGGGGGGGGGATATGGGATAGTTTGTGGTAGAGAATAGAGTAAACATTTAAAGTCAAAATGTTGTTGTTGTTGTCTTCAGTATGAGGAGTGGATTGATGCTACTCAATCCTGTGCAGGCCTCTTCCTCTATGAATTATTTCTGCAGCCTACATCCTTTATGAACTTGCTAACAGTACTTTTGTTTAGGCTTCCCTCAGCAATCCCCCCATCCCACCACATCCCCCTGTCACTTCCATCCCAATACAAAACTGGTGATCCCTTAACGTCTCAGAATGTTTCCTATTAACCAGTCCATTCTTTTAGTCAAGTTATGCCATAAATTTCTTTTCTCCAGTGTTCTATTCAGTATCTCCCCCATGCTATTAGAGGGAGATGTGTAGGGTAAAAACTGTTGGGGAAGACAGAGATTGGAATACATTCAGCAAATAATGGCGGATATAGGTTGCAAGTGCTAGTCTGAGATAAAAAATAAAATATAAATAAAAATCTCTTCATTAGTTACTGGTTACACAATCCACCTATCTAATCTTCAACAATCTTCTGTAGCACCACATTTTGGAAGCTTCTGTTCTGTTCTTGTCTGAACTGTTTAGTATCCATTTTTTTTTACTTCTGTAGAAGGCCAAATACCTTCAGAAAAGACTTCATACACTTAAATCTGTATTCAGTCTTACCAAATTTCTGTTCATCAGAAACGCTTTTGTTTGTCATTTCAGGTCTATATTTTATATCATCTCCACATTAATTATCATCATTTAATTTATTGCCCAAGCAACAAAACTCATCTACTACTTTTAGTGGCTCATTTCATAATGTCATTCCCTCAGCATATCCTGATTTATTTTGACTGCATTCCATTACTCTTGTTTTGCTTTTGTTCTTGTTCATCTTATATCCTCCTTTCAATGCACTGTCAATTCGGTTTATCTGCTGTTACAAGTCCTTTGCTATGCCTGACAGAATTACAATATTATTAACAAATCTCAAAAGTTTTTATTTCTTCTCCCACAATTTTAGTTTCTTTTACAAACTTTTCTTTGGATTCCTTTGCTGCTTGCTCACTGCAGAGATTGAGTAACATTGGGGATAGGTCACAAACCTGTCTCACTCTCTTCTCAACCAGCACTTCCCTTCCAGGACCCCCAACTCTTATAAGTTCTGTCTGGTTTCTGAAGAAGTTGTAAATAACCTTTTGCTCTCTGTATTTTATCTCAAAAGACATCTTTTAAAGTGGAATAATGAAAATGAATGTAATCTCATAAGACAGGAAACCCTTGATATCTTTCTGTAGACATGACTAATATGAAGGTGGCAGTTTAGTTTGGAATCAATATATATTCCAAGCAGTTCTACAGATTTTGCTTCTATGTCTTTAGCTGGTTCCAGTTGTAGGTGTTGAGTTTTCTCCAGATTGTACATTAGTTTGTTAGATTATAACCAGTTTAGTGTAAAGGAAAGAGTGGCCTGTGATTTCTGGTGTAAACTTAACATGTCTCGATCTTACAAAATAAAATAAAATAATTATAGTGTTCCAATGCAGTGTAATTTCACAACTGATTTGTTAACAACACATAATGTTCCAACAAAGCAATTTAAAGATTATATACAAGTAATAATTCTCAGTTACATCATTATATCTGCTCAGGATAAGTAAGAGACCTTTTTTAAACGTTCTGACTGTTGGGCCTTTGTGAAACATTGAAATTATTACATACAAAATCATTTTTTTGCTTGCTAGAATTTTCTTACCAGTATGTATACTGCCTCTTTGAGGACATGTGGTACTGGTACATACTTGACAGATATAATTGCAACTAGTTCGTAAACATCACAACCCTGGGCAAGTAGCTAATGTCTCACAAGAAAGGATTGATATTTGATTATTTGTTCATTCTATTGATGAAATCATTACATAATTGTTCATATTGCATAAATAGATCAGTTATATTACTAGTCAATGAATGTATATTTCAAGGTTACGACATTTAGTTACAAAAATAGGAACTTTAACGAAGTTAAAAATTCCACTAATTGAGAATGAAAGTGTGCAGAGTTATGGTAGAAAAACCTTTAATACTTATACCTCAATACATACATATAAACAAAAGATATAAATTTAAAACATAACTCTACTCTTAGAATTTCATGACCTGAATAGAGAGAATGACATAACAAAACCCTTTTTGTTTGGTTTTCATTTGTACTGTTGATTTGATTAACTTGAAACCTGTTGAAGAAAGATTGTATATCATGATTTCCATTGCATTTTACTATATTTCCATATCATTTTGCATTATGTGGTAAGATATATAATTAACTTTCGTTTCATGTGATTAAGGAGTTGTGATTGTAGTTGTTGTGTAGGGCTTCTAAATGCTGTACTTTGAAATAAGTCAAATTAATGAAGTGTAGGCACGCTATGAGGGCAATTTTAAGCCATTTTAAAAGTGACTTAAAATGTTTCATATTTCATTTAAATGAGAGTATTCTCATTATTTCCTTTGGTAATTCAAAAAGTGGTATGAAATTCAGAGCTTTTTCCACAGGATGTGAAACTAAGTGGATGCAGGATGTTGTTGCAGTTGTTGTTATCTTCAGTCCAAAGGCTGATTTGGTGCGGCTCTCCACTCTAGTGAGTCCTGTGCAGTCCTCTTCATCTCTACATAAATAATGCAACCTACAGCCATCTGAACATGCTTACTTTATTCATCCTTTATCTCCCTCTACAGTTTGTACCCTCTCATCCTCTCACTCCAACCCCCCCCCCCCCTCCCCCACCTCCAGTTGTATCAATCAGTCCTTTCTTTTGGTCAAGTTGTGCCATTAATTTGTTTGTTCCATGATTCAACTCAGTGCCTCCTCATTAGATTCTCAGTCTACCCACATCATCTTCAGCAGTCTTCTCTAGCAGCTCATTTCAGAAGCTTCTATTCTCTGAACTGCTTATCATCCATTTTTCACTTCTGTACAAGGCTATACTCCATAAATATATCTCCAGAAAAGACTTTCTAACACAACAGTTTACATTTGATGCTAATAAACTTCTCTTTATTAGAAATATTTTTCTTGCAATACTGCATTTTATATCCTCTCTATTTTAGCCATCATCAGTTATTTTAGTTCCAAAACAGCTAAACTCATCTTCTACTTTTGTGTCTTATTTCCTAATCTAATTCTCTCTCATTTAATTTGACTTCATTTCACTAGTATCACTTTCATTTTTTCAGTGTTCATCTTATAACATCTTTTGAAGACACTATGTCCACCTTCTTAGCTGAGTAGTAACTTGCTTGCCTACCATGCAGTGGCCTTGGATTTGATTCCCAGCCAGGTTGGAGATTTTCTCCACCTGTGGACTGGATGTGTTGTTTCTCTCACCATCACTGATCCTCAAGTTGCCCATTGTGGCATCACCTGAAATAAGACTTGCACACGGTGGCCGAACTTCCCCGGATGGGGCCTCCTGGCCATCAATGCCACACGATCATTTCATTTCTTTTTTTATTTAAGACAATGTCCATTACATTCAACTTCTCTTCCAAGTTCTTTGGTGTGTCTGACAGAATTGTATTGTAATAGACAGACCCCAAAGTTTTTAGTTTCTATTTTTTCTCCATGAACTTTAATACCCTTCTGAAGTTTCTCCTTGATTATCTTTACTGCTTGCTCAATGTACTGAATAAGTCAGGGTATAGGCTACAACCATGTCTCACTCTCTACTTATCCACTGGTTCCCTTTCATGCCCTTTGACTCATCTAACTGCTGTCTGGTTTCTGCACAATTTGTAAATAAACTTTTGGTCACTGTATTTAATCCCTGCTGCCTTCAGAATTTCAAAGAATATGTTCCAGTCAATATTATCAAAAACTTAATCTAAATCTGCAACTGTTAGAAATGTAGGTTTACCTGTCTTTATCATATATTTGAAGATAAGTTGTATATTCAGTACTGCCTCAGGTGTCCCCACATTTATCTGATAGCAGAGTAATCTTCCCTGAGATCAACTTCTGCCAGGTTTTTGATTCTTTTGTAAATAATTCATGTCAGTATTTTTCAACCATAACTTATTAAACTGATAGTTCAATAATATTCCCACCAGTCAGCACCCTGCCTTCTTTGAAACTGTGATTATTACATTCTTCTTAATGTCTAAGGTTATTTTGGCTGTCTCATATATCTTTCACACTAGGTGGAATAGTTTTGTCATGGCTGGCTCCTCCAAGGATCTCAATAGACTTTAGAGTGTCTACATTAGCTGTATGTTTTGCTGATTTCCAAAAGACAACAATATTGCTAAGTGTTTTTGGTAACATATCTCTATGCAATTTCCAGCCTAGTGTATAATTGATGTATGATCCAAAAAATTTGGTGTCATGCACTGTGTGGATGCTGTTGGCTCCAATGAGTATGTATGGATTGAATGAGATCATGTTTTGTGTTGTATGGAAACACATTTTATCATTTTTTGTGTGTTTATTGGTAAACTTTTTATTAAAACGAAAATTATAGGTGAGAAGTATTTCATTTGGCTATTGGAATTATCAGTATACATGTATCATCTGTATATAAGAATGAGCTAGCTTTGAGGATATGATCAGGGTCAATGTTTATGACCAAATTCAAGAAAACAGCATCAGAAACAGTTACGTATGGGATCTCACAGATTTTTCTGAGTATATTTGGACTGTAGGCTATACCTTTCTTAGACTTTCTGAAATTAATAAGCTGTTTTCTACCACTTAGTTCCTGAATTATTAATGAGAAGGATCTTGGAGTCCATATTGTTCAAAATTTTTAGGGAGCAGTGCAAAAGTTAATGCATTTAATGGTTCAAGAAATACTGTTACTGGTGGCTGCTGGTGATCTATTAAAGTTGGAAATTTATCAAGAAGCTCATACACTTCATTTATAGTGGTCTCTTCCTATATATATGTTTAGTAGTCTTCCCAATATGAGATGACCTTTCCTGTCTCATAGGTACAGTGATGAACAAATGGCACTGTCATATCTTGCCAAATGAATTTTATGATATATGTGTTGTTTTAATTGATGTCAAAATACCCCACAGCATTGCATTATTTTGATTCATATACATTTTTCTAAGGTGTCTTAGAGCTGGGATGAAGTAAAAACTAACCTCTTATGGAGAATCTGGAAAAAAGTACATGTTACAACAGCAGGGTTGTTGACAAGGTCTGAAAATTCACACTGAGACCACATTTGTTAAGCACACACAAAATTACACATGGAGTACAAAGTGGTTCTGTTCGTACACATATAGAATGAGGTAGTAAATTCCAATACTCCATAATTTAATTAAATGGTAAATAATCACAGGAGATGGAAACTGAACAGGTGACGTGCATTTTGCCAGCCTATTACTAAAGCTGCTGTACCACAATGGATACTGTGTAGTATGCAACATTGCTTCCCCTCCTTACAAGACAATCACCTGCTGTGTTGTGGTGGACTATAGCTTAATTTGAATATGATGTATTCAGTGGTGCTTTGTGCAGTGTTGGTGGTGCACCTTTGCATTCTGGTAGTACTGTCACATCCTCATGGACACTGCAACATCCATATGTAGTTTGTTCCAACAAGACATCTCAATCATTGGAAAGATTTTTATGTTCTTTGTATTGAAAGCACCTATTGTCATTCTGAACCTCAGGAGTAATATACGTCTTCATGAAGACATGTACATTATCTCTGTGCTTTTGTCTTCTTTACATACACTCATAATACTCAACTTTGTAGGCAATATCTCACAAGTAACACAGGATTTGATATAGCTCAAAGTAGTGCTAAAATTGTTTTTCTATTTTTCTTGACCTTCCTCGCAGATGTAAAAAATAAATTCTTCGTCAACCAGCTCTTAGTTTAAAAAAATGGTTCAAATGGCTCTGAGCACTATGCAACTTAACTTCTGAAGTCATCAGTCGCCTAGAACTTAGAACTAATTAAACCTAACTAGCCTAAGGACATCACACACATCCATGCCCGAGGCAGGATTCGAACCTGCGACCGTAGCGGTCGCGCGGCTCCAGACTGTAGCGCATGGAACCGCTAGGCCACTCCGGCTGGCTCTTAGTTTAAAAGTTGATGTTCAACACTATAACATGTATGATTCATATCCAGTGGGTCCATAGTCCATATATGTGTCAGTTGTCTTGCTTATTCAGTTCAAGTGATGAGCTGTATGTTGTAATCATTCTGAGGGTTGTTGGGTTGAATTACCCATTGTTATATGTCAGATTTTCTTGGTGATGGTGTTCATTTAGGTTTTTAGCTGTTTTAAGCTGTTTTCTGCACAATATTTCAAGCACTAACCCAGTTGTCTCCTTTAGGTGCTTTGAGCTGTGTTATGTGTGCTCACTGCATTGAATATATAGAAAAAAACTTTCATTGTTAGTAGTAATTTGTCTAACAGCGAATACACCCTGTGTTTAAATTGTGGGTAACACACTACAATGTAAATAAATAAATACCAACTTCCTGCACACCAACAAGACTGTGAAGTATTATCTTGGTTACAAACAATGGTGCAACAGTGAGTCCTGATACGTGCAATGCCCTTTGATGCTCATTTGTTTTTTTTTAGCTGCACTGTTATTCCATGAGACACACATTCTCTCAGCAACTGAAAGTACACCATTAAAGTACCCAATTGTTGTTTCAGCCTCTTGACCATGAATCAGAAAGACCACTGTGAAACCTATCATGACTGAAACACTTCTCTGTGATCAGAGATCATTACATTTGGTGCCTCTTGATTCAAAACTATGTCTTCTGTAGGAAACTAGGCCAGTTACATAGCTTTAACAGCCAGCTCAGCCTTAATGACAGCTGGCAGATGAAGTAGTCACTTCAGTATTACCCATTTATTCCCGTTAGTCAGTTTAAGAAACCTCCCCAAGAAGTTAACTCCAATTTAGTGAAATAGAGAAACTGCAAGAGGAATTGATACCAGGTATCAAAATTATCTGTGGTAATGAGCAACAATTTTTTTCTCATTGAGTCTTAATTCCTTGTATACAATGTCCAATCTATTAGTCTGAATTCTCCGGTGATAACTTCTTTCTTCTCTAAGGCATTTATAGCCCTCAGTAATGCCAGATATTTTGTTTGTTCAGCTGCAGTGTTCATTAATGCAGCAATGACTGGGATATCAGTATTTCCGTACTGTTCTTCCAACTGATTCCACTTAAGGCAGGTGACATACTTTTTTTGCATCAAGTTTTGTGTATAACTGGAGTTTTGTGTGTTCCTGAAGTATCAGTGCCCACCTTGTTAGTCATATTGATGGGTCCTTCAATCTTCTCAGTTAGCATAAAGAATGGTTGTCAGCCATAAATATTAATCATCTGCCCTATAAGTAGGGTCAGCACTTACTGATTGCCCAAACCACTGCTAGGAATGCTTTCTCAGCCATAAAGACATTCTTCTCTTAACTGGAGAGTACTCTGAAGATATAAGCAATCATTCTTTCAGTGCATTCCAGGATTTGTACTAGAGTTGCACCTATGCCATAATCACTAGCAAATGTGTGTAGTTACAGCTCATTTTTCTTATCAAGGACTGGTGAATATGTTAGCCCCTGCTTAAGACTACAGAAATACTTGTATCTTTTTTCCTCCTCACCCCAAACAATTTACATCTGTGTGCAACAATTCTTGTAGTAGTTGTGCCTAGCAGCTGAAATCCTGTGTGGAATGTCTCCAGTGGGAGCACATTCTGATAAGGACGAACTCCCATTTCCATTAATTAGACATTTATTGACTTTGTGATGAAGAGGCAGTTTCTTAGATTCAGGTGGAGACTTGTGCCATGACCACCATTCAGCACAGCTGTCAAATGGTTTCATGCTTTTCAAATACCATCAAGAAGACAACAATGTTATCCAGGTAGCAAAGGCACACCATTCATTTAAGACATCAAAGCAAGCTGTAAATATCTTTCTTAGGTTGTTGGGGCATTCCAAAAACCAAACACTATAACTTTTACCACATGAAGGCCAACAGTTGCTATGAAAGCAAACTTTTCCTGGTCATATTCCCTTCAGATAGACCAAGGTGACACCAGTCTAAATAGTGTATCAATACATCAATTTTGATGATTTTCTTCAGAAACAAGTATCAACGCAGGAACTTCATGTATCACGTTTCTTTCTTCGTGAGGACCACAGAGTAGGACAAGGACTGTTTGGTGACTGAAGGATGTTGTTTTGCAGCATCTTTCTTCATCTCCTTGTAAATTATGCATTGCTTGGCTGGTGATACCCAAATGACCATTGACTGGTGGGGAGGTGACCCTCAATGTTGATATGGGGTTTCACGGTGAGTCACTTGGTATGCCATACCTCCTTTCCATAGTTGAATGCACCACAAAATTTATATCAGAGTGGCAACTACTCACCAGCATTGTTCCATAGTTTGGCTGAGACCTGTTTGGTGATTGTATAGTACGCTCCTGGAAACTGAAATAAGAACACCGTGAATTCATTGTCCCAGGAAGGGGAAACTTTATTGACACATTCCTGGGGTCAGATACATCACATGATCACACTGACAGAACCACAGGCACATAGACACAGGCAACAGAGCATGCACAATGTCGGCACTAGTACAGTGTATATCCACCTTTCGCAGCAATGCAGGCTGCTATTCTCCCATGGAGACGATCGTAGAGATGCTGGATGTAGTCCTGTGGAACGGCTTGCCATGCCATTTCCACCTGGCGCCTCAGTTGGACCAGCGTTCGTGCTGGACGTGCAGACTGCGTGAGACGACGCTTCATCCAGTTCCAAACATGCTCAATGGGGGACAGATCCGGAGATCTTGCTGGCCAGGGTAGTTGACTTACACCTTCTAGAGCACGTTGGGTGGCACGGGATACATGCGGACATGCATTGTCCTGTTGGAACAGCAAGTTCCCTTGCCGGTCTAGGAATGGTAGAACGATGGGTTCGATGACGGTTTGGATGTACCGTGCACTATTCAGTGTCCCCTCGACGATCACCAGTGGTGTATGGCCAGTGTAGGAGATCGCTCCCCACACCATGATGCCGGGTGTTGGCCCTGTGTGCCTCGGTCATATGCAGTCCTGATCGTGGCGCTCACCTGCACGGCGCCAAACACGCATACGACCATCATTGGCACCAAGGCAGAAACGACTCTCATCGCTGAAGACGACACGTCTCCATTCGTCCCTCCATTCACACCTGTCGCGACACCACTGGAGGCGGGCTGCACGATGTTGGGGCGTGAGCGGAAGGCGGCCTAACGGTGTGCGGGACCGTAGCCCAGCTTCATGGAGATGGTTGCGAATGGTCCTCGCCGATACCCCAGGAGCAACAGTGTCCCTAATTTGCTGGGAAGTGGCGGTGCGGTCCCCTACGGCACTGCGTAGGATCCTACGGTCTTGGCGTGCATCCGTGCATTGCTGCGGTCCGGTCCCAGGTCGACGGGCACGTGCACCTTCCGCCGACCACTGGCGACGACATCGATGTACTGTGGAGACCTCACGCCCCAAGTGTTGAGCAATTCGGCGGTACGTCCACCCGGCCTCCCGCATGCCCACTATACGCCCTCGCTCAAAGTCCGTCAACTGCACATACGGTTCACGTCCACGCTGTCGCGGCATGCTACCAGTGTTAAAGACTGCGATGGAGCTCCGTATGCCACGGCAAACTGGCTGACACTGACGGCGGCGGTGCACAAATGCTGCGCAGCTAGCGCCATTCGACGGCCAACACCGCGGTTCCTGGTGTGTCCGCTGTGCCGTGCATGTGATCATTGCTTGTACAGCCCTCTCGCAGTGTCCGGAGCAAGTATGGTGGGTCTGACACACCGGTGTCAATGTGTTCTTTTTTCCATTTCCAGGAGTGTAGATTCCTCTGGTTGGTATTTGGCAGCAGTATTACAATATGATTCTGCATCCTGGGCACAGAACTGACGGTCCTGGCCTGGTTCAACTGTCATTATGCACATACCCTTCAAGACAAGTTATGGTTGTTCATGGCAAATGATAAATCAGAGCTCTGATTGTCGACTTGTGCTGATAATGATCATTGTTGGCATATAAATTTCTCTTGTGTAGCTTAGTACCTTTTAACATTCATCTAAAGGTTCACACTTTAAATGAGCATTCAGACAGCTGAATAGAAGTGGTCTCATGGTTATGGTGAGATAATGTAACTTCAGTGTTAGATAACTACCCAGGCTAATTATTTTTGTGTGAACTTAATGTTCTCCAACTAGCAATAATAAGCATCAGATATCACAGAAACTGACACTCCATATCAACAAGTGTATCGACAGGTTGGTTGTCAGTGATGACATTGTGTGATTTTCTAACTTCTTGGGAACTGTTCTCCATGGTGGATTTTCATCCATGGTTGCCTTAAATCCGTAGATGATCCTCTCATTTAGTTTTCCTGATTTTGACAGCTGAGCAAGTGGCTGGATCCTCTGCCTGGCAAATGGAAATTACTGTAACATGTTAAAGAATGATCTTGACCATAGTAGGCTTCACCTGCCCCTTAGCTATATTCATCTGCAGTTCCTTTGCTTGCATAGAACTTCCTTTTTCTTTGACATTTTTTGGTATAATCATTGTTAAACACTCTTCTTCATTATTTACAGTAGGCTATGGTATGCTCAGGATCTCCACTGTGCAAACATACCACATACTCCTAATATCTAGTTTTCGGCATTGTGATCAAATTGACACAGGAGTTTATTGTATCTGCATTGTCAAAAACTTTGGAAATTTTGTGACAAATCAAGACAATTCTTGATGACTCAATTTCTCAGTGTTCACTTTGTGCCAAAGGTTGATGAACCTCATTTAAATTAATAGTTTTACTTATTCCTAGTTGGATTTATGGTGATCACTGCAATGCTCAGTCATCTGGGTTTGAGGTTTGCAGATGTGATAAACCCTCATATCTCTTCTATTTGCCACAATAGCAATGTGAGCCTGTGCTGGTGTTCCATGACTTGCATTGGTATGTCATTCAGAAGTAAATTAAACATCTTTCAGAATACTTGTTTCTAGTGTGTAAAGTTACTGATCTCGTTATAGTGCTGCTCTTCCACAATACTGCCACAATTTTGAAGTCTCATTCTCTGAAATTGGTTGGAGTTGTAACCTTAATAGCTCAATGACTGTTATAACACTGTTGATTTGAACTTGATTTTACTTCCAATTTATTAGTCCCCAAAAAACAATGTTGATGGGCAGCTTCTGCTATCAGCTATTTTTATTTTTCAAGTAAAGTAGGTTAGCAGCTACACTAGATGCACCCTGAACAGTGGTAATTTCTTCAGTAAACATTTCCATAGTTAAGTCATCACTTATGTATCTATAAATGATAAATCTTCATGAAACACAATTTAGAAGAAAACTGATAGTCATGAAGAGTTCTGAGAGCTAGTCACTGAAACTTTAATAACACATTAACACAGAGAAATTATATGGATGACTACAGCTGGACTGTTCAAATAAATTCATAAAGCATACACACTGACTGACTGTAACACCCAGATCGCACATATTAGAGACTTTGACTTTGATTTATTGATTCGATGAGTGCAAACTACGAATTTTTATAATTAGGTATTAACATGAAGATTGCTAATCACATACCCTGTCTCAGGGATTTTATCAGAACATTCACTTGACACAAAGTGCTGGATCTATTGTCTGGTGCTTGTACTAACTGATGAGTGCAAACCACAAATTTTTGTAATGAGATATTAACATGAAAACTGCTAATCACAGACTCTGTCTCAGGGATTTTACTGGAACACTCACTTGATGCAGAGTGCCAGTTTTGTTGTCTGGTGGCTGTACCTATACATACGTTTAGGAATATTTAGTGAAATCTATAAATAAACATTGCTTTATAAAGTTTACAGTGTTGAAATTAGTGGCAATGACATTACAAAGAACCAAGCAATAATTTGGTTTATATATGTGATAGATGACTGGTAAAATAAATGGTAATGGAAGTCACCAACACAAAAAATATAAACCCCCAGAAGAACAAAACCCGTCTAGCTTGAAGGGGGAAACCAGATGGCATTATGGGTGGCCCACTAGATGGCGCTGCCATAGGTCAAACGGATATCAACTGCATTTTTTAAAATAGGAACCTTCATTTCTTATTACATCTTCGTGTAGTACGTAAAGAAATATGAATGTTTTAGGTGGACCGCTTTTTTCGCTTTGTGATAGATGGCACTGTAATAGTCACAAACGTGTAAGTACGTGGTATCACGTAACATTCTGCCAGTGCGGATGGTATTTGCTTCGTGATACATTACCCATGTTAAAATGGACCGTTTACCAATTGCAGAAAAGGTCAGTATCATGTTGATGTATGGCTATTGTGATCAAAATGCCCAACGGGCATGTGCTATGCATGCTGCTCGGTATCCTGGACGACATCATCCAAGTGTCCGGACCATTCACCAGATAGTTACGTTATTTAAGGAAACAGGAAGTGTTTAGCCACATGTGAAATGTCGACCATGAGCTGCAACAAATGATGATGCCCAAATAGGTGTTTTAGCTGCTGTTGCACCTATCCGCACAGCAGTAGCAGACAAATTGCACGAGAATCAGGAATCTCAAAAACGTCGGTGTTGAGAATGCTACATCAACATTGATTGCACCCGTACCATGTTTCTATGCACCAGGAATTGCATGGCGATGACTTTGAACATTGTGTACAGTTCTGCCACTGGGCACAAGAGAAATTACAGGATGATGACAGATTTTTTGCATGCATTCTATTTTTGTGACGAAGCATCATTCACCAACAGCGGTAATGTAAACTGGCATTACATGCACTATTGAGCAATGGAAAATACACGATGGCTGCAACAAGTGGAACATCACCAACTTTGGCTGGTTATGTATGGTGTGGCATTGTGGGAGGAAGGATAATTGGCCCCCATTTTATCAATGGCAATCTAAATGGTGCAATGTATGCTGATTTCCTACCTAATGTTCTACCGGTGTTACTACGAGATGTTTCATTGCTTGACAGAATGGCAATGTACTTCCGACATGATGGATGTCTGGCACATAGCTTGTGTGTGGTTGAAGCGGTATTGAATAGCATATTTCATGACATGTGGATTGGTCGTCAAAGCACCATACCATGGCCCACACGTTCACCGGATCTGATGTCCTTGGGTTTCTTTCTGTGGGGAAAGTTGAAGGATATTTGCTATCGTGATCCACTGACAATGCCTGACAACATGCGTCAACACATTGTCAATGCATGTGTGAACATTACGGAAGGCGAACTACTCGCTGTTGAGAGTAATGTTGTTACATGTATTGCCAAATGCATTGAGGTTGACGGACATAATTTTGAGCATTTATTGCATTAATGTGGTATTTACAGGTAATCACGCTGTAACAGCATGCTTTCTCAGAATTGATAAGTTCAAAAAAGGTACAACTATCACATTGGAACAACCGAAATAAAATGTTCAAACGTTCAGTATTTTAATTTTAAAAACCTACCTGTTACCAACTGTTCATCTAGAATTATGAGCCATATGTTTGTGACTATTACAGCGCCATCTGTCACAAAGCAAAAAAAGTGGTCCAACAAAAACATTCATATTTCTTTACGTACTACATGAATATGTGATAAAAATGGGGGTTCCTATTTAAAAAAAAAACGCAGTTGATATCCGTTTGACCTATGGCAGCGCCATCTAATGGCTCTGAGCACTATGGGACTCAACATCTTAGGTCATAAGTCCCCTAGAACTTAGAACTACTTAAGCCTAACTAACCTAAGGACATCACACACACCCATGCCCGAGGCAGGATTCGAACCTGTGACCGTAGCAGCCTTGCGGCTCCGGACTGCAGCGCCAGAACCGCACGGCCACCACGGCCGGCAGCGCCATCTAGTGGGCCAACCATAGCGCCATCTGGTTTCCCCCTTCAAGCTAGACAAGTTTCATTCTTTGTAGTTTTTTTGTTTGACACTTATTCCGTGAGATATTTGGCCTGATCACGATCAATGGACCACCCTGTAGACATAATGTATGCTGAGATGATCAATAGTGGGGCATTAACTAGTTGATGTGCTGTTTGCAATGCAGGGAGCTGTGAAGATGTAAAAATCATGCTAGAGTGAGTGACTGTGAACAGGTTCACCAAGATCTGGCAGAACGGAGCAATAATGAACACCACAACATTGTCAAAATGTCAAGTCAATCAATGTACTACATTTCAAGTTTTTATAAGCAATGAGCACAAGAATATGCAACTTGAATTTTTATGTACACTGTTTTTCAAAATTACACTGACAAATTTTGAGGGAATGTAGAAGATGACTTGAGGAACCAAACGAGGATAGAAACTTGAGCTGCAAACATCATCTAACAATGTTGCAGAGGGTCCAGACTGTAGGTGCTAGCATTTGTGTGTGTTTGTGTGTGTGTCTATATATGCACACACAGTGTGATTCCATTAGTATGTTACAAACTTTCAGGGATGATGGAGAAGGAGAAGTGTATCAATTTGATGTAAGGGAAGTTGGTGCAGAAATGACTGATACTTCCGACAGTGGAATACATTTGCCAGTATCATTGTTGCTGAGATTGTAGGATAGTCAACTTTCAGAGGTGGTAGTATGGACCAAAACAAGATAAAAATGTTTAGTAAATGTGGGCTCTAAAATGCGTACCATAAGAGCTATGGGCACTTGTTCAATAGAAGAGATGCGTTTCACTGTAGCAAAGAAGAACAAGTGTTTGCAGCTCCACAGGTATGTACAGTGTGTCCTAAAATAATGTATACACTCTGAAACTGAACATCTCTGTAATGAAAGGGGTTAGAAATTTTAGTGGTGTTTAGCTGTATTAGGTGCCTCATGGTCCGACTTAAGATGGTAAATGTTCAAACTGATGTCCGTCCATCACAATACACCATCGACAATGACTGATGACTGTGTGACATGCCAACTGTATAGTTTCCAATGGAATAGCATCACAGGCGTGCTCAATTTGCCCTCTAAGATCGTCCAGTATGTGTGGTCCTGTAGCGTAAACTGTGTTCTTGAGAGTACTCCACAGAAAGAAGTCTAGAGGAGTTAAATCTGGAGATCAAGTGGGATACTCCACACTCCCTCTTCATCCTATCTGTCTGGCAGGGAATGTACAATTGAGAAATACCCTCACATCCAGGTGAAAGTGAGGTGGTGCCCCATCCTGTTGAAAGTAATAATTTTCATTTCCAAACACAATGCTAAGACTAGAAGTTATCATTTCAAGCATTTCCAGGTATGAATCGCCTGTGACAGTGTTGTCAAAGAAGTACGGCCTGATTAACCCTCTAGAAGACAGTCCTCACCAGACTGTTACTCCTGTTAGATTAACATGCCTTTGCTCGGTTACATATGGATTCTCCCTGGCCCAGTGCACACAGTTTTGGTGGTAATTGTTCGATCAACTTTAAACATTGCTTCATCTGACCAAAGAATTCAATCTAAGAAACGTTGCTCTTCCTCACATCTGTTAATGAACTACTCACAAAATTCACTTCACCTATCATGATCATCCTTGTAAAGAGCATGGAGAAGTCTTGGGATATAAGGCTTAAAGCTCTGAGACCACAAAATTCTATGAACACTGCTTCTGCAGATCCCAGTCTCACGAGAGCATTGCATCACAGATTTCTTCGGGGATAGTGTATATGCTTGGATTACAGTATCAACACTCTCATTGTGTGTTGAACTTCTTTTTCGTCCACTGTGTCCCTTCTTCATATCATACACCATTTCTTCAACTTCAAACTTATCTCTGATTCTTGTAATTGTTACTCTTGTCAGTGGTGGTGGTGTTCCAAATTTAACTCTCCAACATCGGCGTACTGCATTCACATTCTCTGTTTTCCAGTAACACTTTAGCACCAATTACCGTTGTTCAAATGATAACACCATGTTTGCTGACAATCCTGAAATAAAAGAAATCATTGTTATGTTTTTCACCACCTTCTAAATTATTACTCATAAAAATTGTATTTCTGTCTCCTTTAATTAAAGAGATATTCTGTTTCAAAGAGTGTATATGTCATTTTGGGACACCCTGTATTTTAGAGCCCCTATTTACTGGACATTTGTTTCTTCTTTTGGTCTATACAACCACCTCTGAAAATTGTCTACCCTGCAATGTTAGCAACAACAGTACCGGTACATATATTCCACTGTCAGAGGTATCACAAACGATTTTCCCTTAGAAATTTTGATTGTTCATTTCTGGAGTAGGGTCCCCTTAATTCAAATTGATACATTTATCCCTCGTAATCATCCCTGAAAGTTTGTAACATCATCATGGACTCACCCTGTACATACATACATATATAGGCACTGGTGCCTATGACTTTGAGGTTCTGTAACATCATTATAATGTGTTTCTAGACATGGGTGTCTACCCTCATCTTGTTCCTCAGGACACATTCTGCATCCCCTCATAGTTTTGTGGTGTTATTTTGAAACACCCTGTATAAAGATGAAGAGGGTGACACAGGATAGAGTAACAGGGATTAGTGCTGCATTGAACCGCCTTTGTACTGAAGACCACAATAACAACAATATTTCTGTAATCTGATTAGTTTGATCAGCAAAATGACACAACTGATGGAAAAAGAAATACATATGAAATGTGTGTAATTCATACTTGTATTGTTATTTCCTCATGAGCACTGGCTCTGTTTGAGTGTAATTGAATTATAATACTAATTTAATGATAAACGGACTTATTTTAGTGTCATTCAACAATAATTGTGGTGTTTAAAACGCAACTTAAACTGTGAATATATTGCAGTTCAATTTGCTAGTAGGAAATAGTTTTGAAGATTGTTCTCATTCTAATTTGTTCTTCAAAATTGCAGCAGAGATACGTCTCCAAGCAAGTTATTATGATGAGAAGACTGGTTCCTGGGAGCCCCTAATTGAGCCTGCAGTTGTTGAAGAAAATGTGTATGCACCATGGGAGATTCTGATAAAAGTTAGTCCACCATTTATTATCTGTTTGAATAAAAATATATACATTTAATTCTGTTTCCATAGAATTGTAAATGAATTCTTTCACAGAAACATAGAGAGCACATAAAAATATAATAGGGGAGAAATCCAGGTTGGAATATAATTATGTGTATGAATGTAGATAAATACTCATGAAGCAGAAAAAAATCACTCTCAAGCAGACACACATTTAAAAAAAGAATGTGTTCTAAGCTTCCAGTCTAAGCTGTTGTGCAGACTACTCATCAACACACACACACACACACACACACACACACACAGAGAGAGAGAGAGAGAGAGAGAGAGAGAGAGAGAGAGAGAGAGAGAGAGACTGTTGTCTCCTGGTGGTATGGCCAAAGCGGAAGGGGGGGGGGGGGGGGGGAGAGATAAGTAGTGATCCTGTCTGAAGTGAGTGGAGACACGGGATGGTGAGAGGGAGTAACAGAAAGCAAGAAGATGCGTAATATGTATATTGATGCAGGAGAAGTGATGGGCATCTGCGTAGGGTTGCAACAGACAGAATAGAGGGTCACTAGGTGGGACCTGGGGAAAATAATGCTAGGAAAAAGGGGAAAATCCACAGTATGAGAAAAAGATATTCAGAGGAAACTATTCTAAAAAATTAATAGATGGAGTGGAAGGTTCATGTGGGTGCTGAAGGTTGGAGTTAAGTGGGAACAGAAAGAACCTCTATTAAACATCCCTCCAGGCAAATGCTCTGCCACTACTACACACATGAAAAAAATTTTTGCATGACCTCAGTTCCAAGAGTTCCTTAATCTGTACAGAAAATTGGAATAAGAGATCAACATAAACATCATTTCCGACCTTTTTATTGCTCATGAAAACCACACATTGTATGCTGTACCACCATACAGCGAGACATTCAGTGGTGGTACTCCAGATTGCTGTACACACCGGTACCTCTGATACCCAGTAGAAAGTCCTCTTGCATTGATGCATGCCTGTATTCATTGTGGCATAGTATCCACAAGTTCATCAAGGCACAGTTGCTCCAGATTGTCCCACTCCTCAATGGTGATTCATCATAGATCTCTCAGAGCGGTTGGTGAGTCACGTCATCCATAGACAGCCCTTTTCAATCTATCCCAGGCATGTTTGATAGGGTTCATGTCTGGAGAATATGCTGACCACTCTAGTAAAGTGACGTATTATCATGAAGGAAGTCATTCACAAGATGTGCATGATGGGGGTGCGAATTGTCATGTGTGAAGACGAATGCCTCACCAGTATGCTGCCGATATGGTTGCACTATCAGTTGAAGGATGGCATTCATGTATTGTATAGCCATTATGGCGCCTTCCATGACCACCAGCAGCATATTTCAGCCCCACATAATGCCACCCCAGAACATCAGGGAACCTCCACCTTGCTATGCTCATTGGACAGTGTGTCTAAGGCATTCAGCCTGACCGGGTTGCCTCCAAACATGTCTCCGATGGTTGTCTGGTTGAAGGCACATGCAACCCTCATCAGTGAAGAGAACATGATCGCAATCCTGAGCGATCCATTTGGCAGGTTGTTGGTCCCATCTGTACCGTGCTGCATGGTGTCGCGGTTGCAAACATGGAACTCGCCAGGGATGTTCAGAGTGAAGTTGCGCATCATGCAGCCTATTGCACACAGTTTGAGTCATAACATGACGTCCTGTGGCTGCATGAAAAGTGTTATTCAAAATGGTGGTGTTGCTGTCAAGGTACATCCGAGCCATAATCTGTAGGTAGCGGTCATCCACTGCAGTAGTAGCCCTTGGGCAGCCTGAGCGAGGTATGTCATTGACAGTTCCTGTCTCTCTGTATCTCATCCATGTCCAAACAACATCGCTTTGGTTCACTTCAAGATGCCTGGACACTTCCGTTGGTGAGAGCCCTTCCTGGCACAAAGTAGCAATACTGACACAATTAAACTGCAGTATTGACCATCTAGGCATGGTTGAACTACAGACAACATGAACTGTGTACCTCCATCCTGGTGGAGTGACTGGAACTGATCGCTGTCGGACTCCCTCTGTCGAAGAGGCACTGATCAGACATGGTTGTTTACATCTTTGGGTTGGTTTAGTGACATCTCTAAACAGTCAAAGGGACTGTGTCTGTGATACAATATCCACAGTCAAAGTCTACCTTCAGGAGTTCTGGGAACTTGGTTGATGCAAAACTTTTTTTGATGTGTGTATTACGAACTGCAATGATTACCTGGTGGAAGGTCTCCACCAACTGCCGGAGTACGCCACCTGTGAGCCTGCTGCGCTTTGCCTGTGACATGGTCAATAGAACTACCCACTTCTTTTATCAGATCTTTAAACAGTTCCCAAAATATTTCTCCTCTGTCTGTCCGATTCCTCAATCCTAATTCTTCTGGATTCACACTTCCAAAATATTTACCATGTGCCATAAGCACAAATACATGGAATATTAATTTTTATGATTACCATGAATACACTGGGAATATTTCTGTCCTCATGGACCAATATTTTAAGACTATTGGCTGCAGTCTACACTCTCACAAGCAAGACATGAAGCATTTCCTCCACCGACTCTTCACACTTCCTGTTATTTTATGATGTCACCTCCCTTTATACCAGCATCACATGAACTTTTCACTATTGATCAATATCTCTCTTGGTGGCAGGCTGACTCCATACAAAAATCTCTTGATGGTTTATAATGCAGTTGTCAGGATTTTATAATTTAGTAGTGCGGATCTATGCAAAAATGTGATGATGGGCATGAGACAACCCAATACCGTGATAGAACAAAATTTCAGATACATATAAAAGTACTGTTTCCTGTGCACTTACTAATAATTTTGAAATCAATAATAAATAAAACAATAAACTTTGACAGCATTGGAGTGTTAGAGAGAGAGAGAGAGAGAGAGAGAGAGAGAGAGAGAGAGACTGAAAAACTTGTAATAATCTCAGTCAAAATGTCTGCAAGGGTGATTGCACGACCATTGTGAATGTCTCAACGACTGATCCTGGAGGGTACACACTACTCAATGATTGAGCACACAGTGCAGTCTTGTGGCAGTGGAGAGATAATGTATGCATGACCAGCTGAGCATGCAAATAGTTTCCCCTCTTGGGGATATTGTTTAATCTGCATGCACGATAAACATAGTGAATGAGTGGCAGCTGTCCAGTTTACATATTTGACAGTGGGGTGCACATGTTGTGGACCACAGCTCACAAGATCGAAGAATGGCATAGACACCCATGAGAAATTGGCTGCTAGCTCCCACTGCTGTCTGTCCTTGCATCCTGCCCACCCGTGGGTGCTGCATTGTTGCCAAGCTTTGGCCTAATGATACTTCTGTGTGGGGGTGCACAATCCTTGGGGAGCAAATCTTGGTAGGTGCGAGAAGCAAGAATGTTCCAGCTACAACTAACATATGTTCGTGCCTCGCATGCTTGTGGTGACATAAGTGCTAGTACGATGGCGGAAGTGTATGACGTCATGTATGGCTAGTGTGGCATGCAGGGGAGTGTATGAAGGTTGTAGAGTGCAGCATTACATAATTATGATGTGGCAGGAGTGTTTGAAGCAGACATGATGGCAGGCACATGTGACGTAGTCTACTTGCCTCTGTGGTGGGGCTGCCCAGTGCGCCTGTGTGGGGTGCAATCTGGGCTGCTACCTGGGTGGGGTGGGTGTAGGTTGGGGCACAAGTGGCTGCTTGGTGACCACTGGCAGTGTGAGTGAGTCACCGGCAGCTGTGGGGATATGCTGTGCCCAGCTGGTATCCTGCAGTGCATTGTCTGTTGCCAAGTCCTCCGTGGGCTGAATAAATGCATGGAAACTGACTCTATTAAGACATACACCTGTTTGACTCTGTCAATTGAGACTTTAGTTGGCCTGCTATTATACTTGATCTACAACATTTTTCCACCGTGGGTTATCGTGTAGTGCAGTCCCAAGTAGGGTGGACAAAATGGTGCCTGTACCACGTCGATGCACAGTGTGGCATGTGTGCAGCACCATAGGTTTGTGTGGACGAAGGCTTTACTGGCACCTTGCAGCATTGATGTGTATGGTTGGAAGCTGGCCGTGTCACTGCACAGGCATTCTGCTATTGGTGGGGCCAAGATTTCATGTTTCGGTGGTACTTCCTCCATGAATTCTCGGGGGATGGAGAGCGACTCTCCGTAGACAAGGTATGTGCAGGTGAGACACTGATCTCTTCCTCCAGGGTCACTTGCAGGCAGAGGAATATGAGCAGAGTTGCTACATGCAGGTCATGTTGAGATGGGTCAGGAACCCTTTCAGTGACTGATAGAGCCGGAGCCACTAGACCATGCTGTTAGATGCCGGGTGGTGGCTTGTTATATGGTGTAGCCACATGCCACACATTTGGGTGACATGTTTTAACAGTGCACAGTCAAAGTGGTGGCTGCTGTTTGTAGCTATGTGGCATGCCACACAGGTGCCAACCAAGGCAGTAGCAATTGTCTCAGTGGTGATGTCCACTATGGACATCACTTTTGGCCAGAGCGTGAGGTGGTACACCATTGTAAGGAGGTACCGCTTACATTGGGATGGAGAAAACGGGCCTGCAGTGTACCTGTGGACATGTATAATGTGGTGTGTCATGTTGGGGAAGGAGCCAGTGAGTGCATGGGAATATCTCCTGACTTCAGCATGCTGACATGCTGTTCAGGCATGTGTGCACTGATGGTAGTCTTTTTGGAGTCCGAACTGAATGAAACATGTGACCATGAGTATGCTGTGGTGTTTGGGCTAGGATGTGATTACCCGTGAACATATGTGGAAGCTTTGCACTGGAATATCTTCGGGAGGGACGAGCGATGTATGCCTGTCATATCATAGCACTAAAACTTGCAGGAGGAGCCATACATGGGCACCAGTTGCAGATGTAGGTTCCAGGAGGTACCGTGTCAGTTCTCTGTCGCCCTCCTGTTCTTGTGTGGCATCTTCAAGGTTCACCAGGGTGGAGATGACTGCACAGTCATGGTACAAGCAGTTGGCAATGACATTGTCCGTCCTGGAGATGTCAGATGTCTGTTGTGAACTGGGACACATACCCCAACTGGTGAAGTTGGCATGGTGATTAGTTTGTTTTGCTGATCCAGAAAGTGTGTGTTACGGTTTATGGTTGATGAAGATAATGTAATGGTGGGCTTCTACCAACAAACTGAAGTGTGTTAGTGTCTGATACATAGCCAGCAGCTCACGGTCATATGAGCTCGAAGGGCATTGCAATGCTGATAACTTCCACAAGAAGAAGCCAAGTGGCTGCCACTGTTGTCAATATGTTGTTGAAGCACAATGGCAATAGCGGTCAACTCCACACCATGTATTAGATTGGCGAGTAGCGCTGCTTCAGCGAGACATTCTTTAGACTCAGTAAACTGTACTCCATTTTTCAGTCGGGAGAATGGGAGCCCTTTCTTTTGCAGTGGGGTCATGTTTTGCTGCAGTCAGGGGTTCAAGTACTGTGGCAACATTATGCAGATGGCACTGGTAGAAGTTTACTATCCCAAGATAATAATGCACACCATTTTGAGTTTGTGGGCATGGCATCTTCATGGTCACCTGTACTTTGTCCAGCAGAGGTGTCGATCCAGTAGGGTTGATAAGGTATCTGAGAAATTCAGTCTCACTGATCCCAAATACACATTTAAATGGGTTGAGCACAATGCCAGCCTCACTGAGGTGCGGGAAAACAGTTGTTAGGTGGCTGCAGTAGAGCTGGGGCATCTGAAGAGCATAGTAAAACTTCCCAAGACACCATCCAGGAAACACTGCCAAGTCTGCGAAGCATTCCTAACTAAGGCTGAACATCATAAACATTGTCTCAGAGAGCCTGAAAGGGGTGGTAATCACAGTTTTTTCTATATCTTCAGGTGCCACTGGGATTTGCATGTACACCTTCATGCTGTCAGTTTTGCCAAATCTAGTCACACCCGCCAAGGCATGGCTAAAGTCCAGCAGATGCAGCACTGTATATCTGTTTGACATTGTCCTTGAATTTAGTACAAGGTAGTCCCCACATGGGCACCACAAATTGTCCTTCTTAGGCACCAAATGTAAGATGGAAGGCCACAAGCTGCTTGATGGTCAGACAACCCCTTGCCACAACATTTCCTCAAGTTCAGCCTAGACTGCTGCAAGACTGTGGGATGCAAGGCAATGTGGGTGGCATGAGATGGGAGGACTGAGGGTGATAATAATACGGTGGAACGTTGAATGCTTGGGGTCCCGCAGTGCCCATGTCAGACAAGTTAGCTCCAGAAATTAGTTTAGAACGCCTGTGGATGGTCTGGAGCATTCCATTGGTTTAATACCGAAGAAGGCTGTCCCACTATCTTAAGATTCATCGTAGAGTCAATCAGCTGGGCATTTTGCAATGTCCACAAGTAACTGCAGTGACTGAGAAAATCTACACCCAGGGTTGACTTGTTGACATTGGCCATCGTAAACCAGCATGTGAATGTGTGGCTCAGTCGAAGATCCACATTCCAATGTTGAGTGCTGTATGTTATTATGGCAGAATTGTTTGCCACCAGTGTTTCAGCCTTCCTCCGATCTCTTAGCATGCTTCTAGGAAAAATTGACAAATCTGACCCAGTGTCAACAAGGTACCTCATGTCCCACCCCCCATTCTGCCACAGACCAATGCTTCAGTACAGTACAACGGGTTGCATCTAGGCCTGGTCACAGCTGGCATTCAGGAGCGAACAAGGGCATGAGATCAGCTGTTGCTTTGTTGCTGGGTGCTCGAGCCATGCTGCCCATTGCCTGGTCTGCTGCCACTGCACCTACTGCTCTCTTGCTGTGAGTGCACCAACCAATCAGTTTGTGAGCCTAGTGCTAATGCCTGAGTGGGCAAAATCTGCATGTAGCACTCCAGATTGGTCTCTGTTGTCAGGGCTGTGGGAGGCTTATGTGTTGACATGGAATGAAGGTGGCTGGTTGGGGTAAGAGTCATAGGCCACTGCGGATGCCATGCTTGGTGGCATTACCAGCATGTAAAGCACCCTGTCTGGCAGGTCCACTATGATTAGCTGTTGCATGTCACTTTGCACATCTGTGCACACCCAGGTAGTGTGCTACAGCAAATAAGAAACCATGTCTGGCCACGAGGCCTCACAGGTGGCACAGGAGCTGCAAAGGCCTCCAATCACTGCTTTCTTGTTGGCGCAGCAGTTGCTGTACTTGCTGTTCCTCGAATGATGAAATTCGGCACATCAACTCTTCGTTAAGCTGCTGCTGCATCTGCAGGACAGTTATTATGTCCCATACTTTGGCCACATAATTCTGGTCCAGCTGGTTCCTGACATGTCTGAATTTTCTGAGGTCACATGTGATATTATTGCTTAGGAAAAATGCCTCCACTTGGCTAAACGACATGAATGGGTCATGGGAGTCAGAAGGGGGCAGCCTAACCAACACACATCCAATGCTTGTTGCTGCTCCAGCAGCAGCATATGGAAGCAGTGTGGTGCTGTTTTACATGTTCGAATAATCATGGGTTGGCTCCAGGTTGACAGAGTCTATGTGTGTGGGCTGTGCCTGCACCTTGCATTCCAGGAACTGATTATGTACCAACAGCTTGCCTTTGGAGATCCTCCATAGTTTACATTGTCCTATTCCACTAAGTTCTTACACGTAAGGGTACACACTAAAAATACAAACAAAAGGAATAAATGTTCAAGACCCAAATGTTGTCTGCATGAGACTGTGGGCCAGCACAGAAACGTTCAAAAGTGAATTCACTTGCAATTGCTGCTCACTCACACTGATAAAGTCTGTCACCATATGCACTGCTGTCCCTGTTTGTGTCCTGTGTGTCTGTGGGTGGTATATTTTTGCCAAGCTTTATCCTATCAGTACCTGTGCATGGGGGAATGTGTGGGCAAATGTCGGCCTGTTGGCTGTGTCATCTGCAGTTGCTGTGGTAACTGCTGCCACATGCCAAAGCAGTATGTTCTATTTGATTCAGTGCCAGATGTTTTATGAAAGAAAGTTATAAAATGGCCAAGTAACACATGGATACGTTTTACTGATTTTAATGAACATTAGTGCCTACATTGACAATGAGAAGATTCTTATTTCTTGGGAAATGGCAATGTATAAAGAAAAGGGCCACTTCGCTGGATTGTTGTCATTGTGTTTGTGTTTTAGTGGCAGATAGCCTTCATGTCCTTCATAATTCATTTTATGGCAATGTCACATCAATGATTCCATAATGGCCTTCCTGTTTTTCTAATAGTCCCGTATATAGCCACGTTCCAGGTAAATTTCCCTTGTCCATTCCTTTATCATCACAAACATGTGCTGCTATTGTACTATGAACACACCACACAACAACCAACTGCCATAGGCTGTAATTGTTTTTTCTTCATTGGATTTTGATTCCCCTCCCTGCTGGCAGCAGCATAATACACCACTCTGCAGCTGATAGAAAAGTTAAAAAACATAATTTGGAGATATAGAAATTAAAACAGGTGATAAAACAGGGACTGCTTAAAACGAACATGGTGAAAAGTTGTGAAGAAAATACAAAAACAAAGGGTTGGTGATGCTGATTAAAACACATAGTAATCAGACAGGCACAATTAAAAAACACGGCGACAGTCTGGTTTCTGTTCGCAACACTTAAAAAGGGGGATGCACAACACTGAACACTTACAGAAACACTGCACTGTAGAGTACGAAGGCATATTGGGGAGGGGGGGGGGGGGGGGAGGAGGACCCGGACAGATGAGGTGGAAAAAGAGGGGGAGGAGAGGAAAAGCAAAAAAAGTGAAGGAGCTGATGGAGGGAAAGGACACAGAAAATGGAAGTGAGGCAGAAGGAGTGGGGAAGGTGGTGGAGAGGAAAGAAAAAGGACTCAGAGGAGAGAAAGGAGACAAAGAGAGTGTAGGTGGGGAAAAAGCAGAAGGGGAGAGGGGGGGGGGGAGGGAGCCTGGGAAAAGGACAGAGTAAGGGAGAGGGAGGTGAGAATCAGAGTTGATAGGAGGAATAAATCGAGGGAGAGAGGACATGATCCGGGAGGGGGAGTGGATGGAAGCCACCTTGGGAAAGGAGATGAAGGGTGTAGAGGTGGATGGTAGTGGGGACACAGCGGTGAAGGCGCAGCAGAGGGCGGGTGTTGGAGAGGACAAGACTATAACTGTATTCAAAGCTATTACAAAAGTAAAGTGTCGCAGTCTAGTGAGTGCAGTTCCCATACAGTTATTTTAATTTGTTATACATCCTGCATTTGCCTTCACTTCATACTTAATGGTTTCTACATCATTAATCTTTTGAAAGAATTAATCATGAAAACAATAACATCAGCATTTACAAGTTTTTTCATACAGGAAAATGACAACGTGTTTCCAAATAGTTCTTAACACCTCTAACATATTCAGTACTTTCATTGTCTGCTTTTAAATAACTCATACTCAGCTATGAAATAAAACTTAAAAATGTACAAATAAAATTTATGCTGTGTCCTCATATTCTAAAAATGAGTGTATTTAAATGTATTTTCCCATCTTTACTTAATGCTGTCATTACAGTGTGCCCATAATAAACTGGATCATAAGCTTTAACTAATTCTCCATCACCACTGCTACAGGTATTTATTTTCCATTGGCTTATGTCAATCTCTTCATGGGCCATCTATAAGAATTGTCTCTGGCTACCTACAATCCTAAACCCCTGATTTATTTTGAATGAACTGATGACATGTTTATAATCTGAAAGTGCTAGGGGGATTCAATGAGAAATGCAACCCATTTTTTTCTCAGCCAATTTTGGATGAAAAATATTTCTGTTTTTGCAATTGTAGTTTCATGGTGTTCTGATAGGTGGCAGAACTATACATAACCTTCAAAATGGCCTCTGTAATGGAGGTGCATTCCAAGCAGAGGGCTGTCACTGAGTTTCTTCTGGTGGAAAGCCAAAGTATCACAGATAGTAATAGGCAGTTGCAGAATGTCTACAGGGACTTGGCAGTGAAAAAAAGCATGGTGAGTCATTGGGTGAGGCATCTGTCATCATCACATCAAGGTTATGCAAACCTGTCCGATCTGCTGTGTTCTGAAACAGCTGTGACTCATGCAGCATTGGATCATACAGACAGTCTCATTCAACATGTTCAATGAATCAACGGATCAAAATCAAACACCTTCCTGCACAACTGGATGTCTCTGTTGGTGGTGCTGACATATTAATCCACAAGTTGAGATACTCAGGGTTGTATCCAAAAGAGAGGGAAATAATGTGGTGTCTTGGATTCTTGAATAAAACCAACCTTCTTTCAGAAGAAAATGAGTTGTATTACTTGCTGAATGACGCTTGTATAATGTTACAGTTCTATCCTTATTCATAGGGAATGCCAATACTTTTATCTAATGTTTCATTTGGTCTTCCCCAGCTTAGTAAGCCATCTGCCTACTGCAGGGTTCCTTGCCCCCTTAGAGACGAGCAACAAAGGGCCATCTGTGCAAGACTTCTTCCATGTTATAAGGCTGATTGTGACAATTTTTTGTTGAACATTGTTTGCCACTTTGAACCTGGAACAAAATAGCAGTTAAGGGAGTGGTGCTAAACAACCTCTCCTCCGAAGAAAAAGTTCAAAGCTGCATGCTCAGCTGGCAATGTCATAGCAACAGTCTTCTGGGAATTGTTGACCTTTCTCATGGTTTTATAGTCAACACTTAATTGTAGTGCCCTTCCCTCAGGAAATAGAAGAAAAACCTTCAGTGTGTTCGTTGTCACAAAATTGCAAACAAAATTTTCCTTCAACATGAAAATGCAAGGCCTAACACAAGTGTGCACACCCGAGAAGAGTTCACAAAGCTTCATTGGACTATACTTCCTCATCCGCCCTACAGCGCGGATCTTGCAGATTCTGGCTTCCATCTGTTTGCCCCAATGATGGACGCATACCACGGGAAGTAGTACATGGATGATGGAGAGGTTATTGATTCACTAAGATGTTGGTTCTGACACTGAGTGGTAGAGTGGTGCCAGGCAGGCATAAAGGCTCTCACAGTAAGATGATGTAAAGCCATCACATTGAATGGAAATTATGTTGAAAAATAAGATTTTGTATCCAAAAGAGAGGGAAATAATGTGGTGTCTTGGATTCTTGAATAAAACCAACCTTCTTTCAGAAAAAAATGAGTTGTATTACTTGCTGAATGACGCTTGTATAATGTTACAGTTCTATCCTTATTCATAGGGAATACCAATACTTTTATCTAATGTTTCATTTGGTCTTCCCCAGCTTAGTAAGCCATCTGCCTAAATGGAAATCTCCATCTCACTGATATCTTCATAAGAACCTCTGTTGGCATCAAACCTTTCAATCACCAACAATAGCTCCACTTTGTCATCTGTCATCCATTGTCTGTCTTGCCAATTGTGATCACTATGACTGCATTAACAAACAGTGTGTCTACCTTTACAGTGAGACTGCAGGTTAGACAGAAGGTGATTCTTGAGTAGACCAAACTGTCTCTTCAAACATTGTCCAGAAACAGATTTCACATTCCTTAACCCCACATGCAAGAAACAGTCCTTGAACATCATCTGATCAACTAAAAAGAAATTTCATGTTGATTATTCAGTAACACGCAGGACAGTATAAACTGAATTCTTCTTATAGCACTGTCAGTGGTATTTCCTCGCCCATCATAGGAGGAATTAATTGCATAAAGCATGTGTTTGTGTGTGTGTGTGTGTGTGTGTGTGTGTGTGTGTGTGTGTGTGTGTGTGTGTGTGTGTGTGTTTTGTTCTCTGTGAATGAATGCTGCAAAAATATTTTGTTGTACTAGATGTTCATTAAGAAATGGTGATGACTGTGTGTATAATTCAGAAGGGAAAGAAATATATGTGTTTATTCTATTGAAATGGTTTCAAAGGTTACGTAATTTGGAACTGTCAGCGATGCAAATGATTCAAGTGAGAGAAATTTGTTGTTACATTCCCTTTACAGCTCATATTTAAGAGTTTGGTTTCTGAAAAACACATTGCTGATCCTGAATTCAAGCTTTTATGCTCACATTGCCTGTGATTTTGCTAAGGATTGTTGTAGGAAAAGGAAAGTATTCTTCCTTGACTATATCCAGACGTTTCCTTTGTGATACTGTTGTTGGGTGTTACCCACTCATCGCTTGTAGGGTGCCTAAAGGATGCTGCATTCTTGGAATGCTATACACTAGTTCAAACAAATAACATTAGTTGTCTTATTTCTATAAAACAGATTGACAATACTTAACTTTAATTACAGCAAATGTTGCTAGCGGGAGGTGACGTGCAAACAGTAAATGATCTTTGCTATAGACAAAGTCCATGTAAGGTGGATACACAGTTGTGGATAACTGATCTGCGAGTTCTGCCCAATAGTGTCTGTATACCGAGCCGATCTGAGTGGCTGAGACTGGCAGGAGCAGCGCTTATATTCACTTCTTGCAGATTTCACTCCTGGTGCTGTGCGATCCTTATCAAGGGACTGTTGGCTAACGTTTCCTCACCGCCTTCTCTGATCTTCCATTCTTCATCTTCTTCCAGTGCTTGAGGTTATGCCAGAACAATTGTGGTACATTTTGTCTGTGCATAAAGTTGCAACAGCACAAAATAGACAAGACTGTAGTTTTGTGTAGCAAAAAGACAACTGATTAAATTGTGCCAAACAGTATTTTCCATGATTAATAAAGTTGTTATTGAGCAATCCATTGTGTCACATACAGAATATGGACACCCAGCTCATGATAAGAAAGTCACTATTATATTTGCACATCCATAAGAACAATACAGAGGCAGAGCTGCAATTATCTATACTTGCCAACTACATGGGAAGGGGCAGTATTATACAGTTACTTGCTTGCAAATAACTCAACTGCTTGGAAGTTCCATCCCTTACTAACAAGAAATTTTGTGTCCCCATAAAGCACAGTGTGATTTTAGAAATGTAAAAAATGTTGTGTACTGAAAACACACAACTGATTATTGTTCATTTTTCTTCTATCTTTACCATCCTATAGGGCGATCCGCCAGGCGCCTCGTGCTGTGGCTAAGTCCCGTTCAAGGTCACCCGCCAATATGGCGGCACACACAGCCATGAATGAATACCCACCCACCTCCCCAGGGGTCAGAACCCCTGCAACCCACAGTAGAAGAAGATGCTTCAGTAGCTGATTAGTTTTTTTATTTAAAAAAAAAAAAAAAAATCTCACGGGATAGATAAGGATGGTTCTCTTTATTAAGGATGATAGTATACAGTCACATCTCCTTTTACTTTTATGTACTTTGTTAGTACACCATCAATCTTAGCCCAAATATTAATTCTCTCATTAGCATTAACACGTCTCCTGTTTCTTGTATACAATGCAAATGGTTTGTCTGTTAATACAACAGCTGTACCATAATTCCTATCACCCTTAACTCCAATAGAAAACGTACAATAAGCAACGATATCTCTATCATAATAGGCCTCCAAACCTTCAAGAGGCTTGTCACTACCTCTCACAATAGCAATTGTCAACCAACTGTTACCAGTAACAACCTCTGTGGTTGTACAAGAAAAATTAATCTTAGCTCCAACAAAAGTAATTGGTCCAGTCAGTAACTCTTCTTGAGCAACATTATTAGGTGTCATAGAAAAAGTGTCAACAGTCTTGTAGACAGGCATTCTTGATCTTCTTGTATATCTCCTCCTCCTGTACGACATGGCTGTGTGCTTCGTGCGGCTGCCTCGAGTGAAATTTATTTATTTATTGTATCTCATTGGATAGGAAAGGCTACAAAAATCACAGGTTTCTTTTATCAGCATGAGGATACCACAGAAATACTCACTGTGCCTTATCACAGGAAAGGTATTATCCATTAAAAGATTATTTATTTTCTTGGATGTCCACCCCTGGTAGCTGAGTGGTCAGCGCGATGGAATGTCACACCTAAGGGCCTGGGTTTGATTTCTGGTTGGGTCAGATATTTTCTCCATTCAGTGGCTGGATGTTATGTTGTCGTTATCATCATCATTTCATCCCCATCAACACACAAGTTGCCGAAGTGGCATCAACTTGAAAGACTTGCACCAGGCGATCCGTCTATCCGACAGGGGGCCCTAGCCACACGGCATTTCCATTTTTTGGATCCATCTTTGGAAAGGACATGTCATGTAAGGTCCATAATGAATAAACAGGACTAATTGTGATAATTACAGCAGCAAACAATCAATAAAGAGTGTATTTTTGAGTGACCACTCAATGGGACAATTCCATGGTAGCCACACAATTTCAGCTAATGATCTTGTCGTTGATACTAGACATGGAAATCTGTCATTTAACCTCTAATTGCTGCATGGACTCCAGGCAGAGTAATAGGAGTGTTATGTGTAAAATGGAATTATCAACTTGTGTGCACATCCAACAGTATACCTATTATCAAACATGAGAGGAAAATATCAGGAATCAACAAGGCACTACATCTTCATCTATTTGAAATGTGACTGTGATAGTTAGGAAGATAAATTATAGCTGTGTAATACACAGTCACTTGCCACATTATTACACTCACCTTGAATTTATAATGTAATAAAAGGTTAAGAGGTTCAAAATACTGCAAAGATTATTATGATCAATCTAAATGGATTTATGTAATTCTTTTTAGACACTACTAGTTATTAATAACTGACAAACCACAAAGTTTTAATATTAATCAGTGTTTTTTTAAGTTTACAGTAAGTGGAACTAGGCCTAACTTCTTCATATTTTGTCATGCAACATTTAGCAGCTATTAATGCTTCAGTTTGGCCCAGCATACTGTGAATACAGGACTGTACAGTATCTTGCGTCCATAGGTGATGACACTAGACTAGAATAATCTTTTCAATGAGACAAATGTTTGTGGTGATTGTTTACTTTGCCACAGAACCTTTTGCCAGCTCCCAAATATTTGTACTTGGGTCCATGTGAGGCAAATTTCCTGGCCTGGGTAACTAATGAAACTTTTCTTACTGCAAAAAGGTTTTTACTGATCATGTTGTGTAGCATGGAGCTCTATCCTGCATAAACACATATTGGTTTAGGAAACCATTCTTTTATTTTAGGTAGTAGCCTCCTCCTTAACACCTCCTCATACTGGTCTTGCTGTGTTGTTCCCTCAATCATGTACACACATCCAGGGTCTTTGCCATTGATGACAGACCATATCATGACTTGGGTGGGATGTTTCACGGTCTGCACAATACAGTCGGGATTGTACTTATCACTAGTGTTCAAACTGATATTTATTTACCAAAATTTCAGATGTGAACTCATCAATAAAGCAAACCTGAAACAAAATGAAAAAGCCAATAAAATTTGTTACAACTGGTTGAGCTGAGAATATTTATTTATCGCTATGAAAGCAAATACTGTCACATTTAATGATACTTGTTTGTTTTCAAATGTCTCAATTTCAATGCTTGTGCTCTTTTGCCCAAGCAAGATGTTCTGGCATCATAGCAGCAGTTAATTTGGTCTTGAAGACAGGCCTACAAGCCTTGAAAGCCTTATGAGAAAGTTTGAATTGCACAGTTCTTTCAGATTCAGTAATGCCACTGTGTTCTGGTTCCATTTTAATTTGTTCTGTAGAAGCAAACCAATTCTCATGGCATATCTCTTTCAAGGAGCCTTGGTGAAAATATTGGCCTTATGGCATATCTGTTCTTCCTTTGAGGGACTAATTCCTTACAAAATCAGCTGCCTTCGTTACATACCTTACAGATGATTTTAATATGGCCAGTCTTCAAGCAATCTTCTAATTTGAATACAAGGTGGTGTCAATGAATTCTTTTAACTCTGCAGTCTTTGAGATATCAAATCATTTACTTTACCCATAGCTTTCATGTCTTGTTCTATCTAAAATCACTCACTTGTCAGAATCTTTATCATTAGAGGCTATAGAGGTAAGTACATGTGGAAACTGATAATACTACATGTTAATAATGAACTCACACTTCAAAGACATCTGCTGCTGCTGTTCTCAAGACTGTATTTGCCAATCATTTATCAATAACCTCAGCTCTCTCAAGAATTATGTAGCACAACAAATGAGCTAATTTCATTCAATAATAGTGTCACAGATGAAGCTGAGTAACATTGTGGTGTAGTGGTTATGATACTAAACTGTTGCATGGAGGATTGTGAGTTCAAAACTCACATGTACTGTACAATTTTAATTTCTATATTTGGTTCAAGTACATTCTAGAAGTATCCACAAATGTCAAAAATCAATGTACTTGAATGTTCTGTAGCTGTATATATACTGTATGTATTCTGGCCAGAGGCAGTTTGCTCTGCACTCTTCTATGTGCAAGCACTGAATAAACCTTTGTTAAGTGAAGTCAGTGTTTGTCATTCATCTAATTACACCTCCTTTGATGTGACAATAGCTTTTTAACAGTATTCAACCTATTAAACCATGATTAGGTGAGCCAGTTTATGAAACCAAATCTCAAAAATAAATGAACTGTCAAAAAATTCAGTGTGTCTAATATTATGGCCATGGACTATACAGGTCCTACATTCTCAGATGAAAAATACAGAGGCTTATTATGTACAAATTTAGTTTTATGTATTCACAACCAACATTTCATCATGATTCAGATGATTACCTTCGCTGTGGAACGTACCAGAATTTTAAATGTAGAGGGGTAGTTCTGTGCATTCAGCTTCAATAGTTCCCCTTGGTTTACATAACTCACAAGGGAACCTCCCCATCGCACCCCCCTCAGATTTAGTTATAAGTTGGCACAGTCGATAGGCTTTGAAAAACTGAGCACAGATCAATCGAGAAAACAGGAAGAAGTGTGGAACTATGAAAAAAATGAGCAAAATATACAAACTGAGTAGTCCATGCGCAAGATAAGTAACAACAAAGGATGAGGTTCACTTAGAAGCACCGTGGTCCTATGGTTAGCATCAGCAACTCCGGAATGAGAGGTTCTGGGTTCAAATCTCCATCAAGCGAGTATTTTAAATTTTTATTTTCAGACAATTATTATCTGTCCGTCCGATGCGAGGTATCTGCACCATAGAATGGGGACACTACATCTAAACAAACATCGAAACACACGATGTCAGTCGACTACAGCGCACGGAAGAGAGTGTACTCCTGCTAACGAGGCTCGCTGGCTGGCAGTTGACTGTTAGCGACTTCGGACGAGAGTGTATTAAATACATGAGATGTATTCCGTGGGCAACATGAATCGAGCAAATATAGCTCGCGACTTCAATAACAAGGTTTCCATTGGAGAGGCACGTCCTTTTGTCTACTAATCGCACGCTTTTGCAGTGTGGTCACAAAACACAGACACTAAACTTGTTACAGTGAACAGAGACGTCAATGAACAAATGGACACATCATAACTTTGCGAAAATAAAGGAAGTAAACTTTTCACCCAAGGGAAAATTTGAACAAAGTATCTCTCGTTCCGCAGCTGCTCACGCTAACCATGGGAACACGGCGCTCCTTAGCTCACATTATCCTTGATGTTGCCTATCTTGTGCATGGACTACTCACTTTGTATATTTTGCTTATTTTTTTCATAGTTCCACACAACTTCTTCCTGTTTTTTTGATTCATCTGTGTTCAGGTTTTCAAGGCCTATCCACTGTGCCAACTTATAACTAAATCTGAGGGGGGTGCGATGGGGAGGTTCCCTTGTCAGTAAACAAATGGATAAAATACTCTGAGTGTGATAGACGTGATAATCCATGTCATGTTACATGCAATCAATTTCAGGCACTCATAGTTCTACTCATTACATCTTAAGCAGTTTTCACAAGACAAGTGTAATTTTTGATTGCATATAGGAAATAATTTCTGTATATTTTAATTACAGAAATATTTCTTGTTTCTAGGTGTTTCAGGCAAAGTCATTTCCATTATCTAGTAAGTTTGATCACAGCAGCAGAATGGATGTCAATGATGTGAAACAGAGAATACAACAGCAGGCACCAGAGAAGAAGAAAAATGACTCTGAAGCTTCAGCAGATGAGGGAGAACCAGAATGTGGAATGACTTTCATTCGAAGACGTAATGTTGAATCATCACACATGGAATCTTCACACATAATGCAACACAATGTAAATGGTAAATGAATCTTGTGTTAATACCTCATATATGATCTCTTCTTTCTCTTAATTTACTGGAGCAATTTATTATTATTTTAGAGCACAGAGGCTTGACGGGGTATACAGAGGATTCAGATTCTGACAATGAGGATGGTGTTTTAGAAAAGTTAGCCAGTGCTATTGGCCATTTGTTCACAGGGTAATATATTTTTGTTCAGTAGTGATGTGTAGTTACCTGTAATGCTTGAAAGGAAATACTAATATAGCTATCCCTTTAGTGACAGCAGTGATGGTGAGATAAGTGAATCAGAAGATTCAAGTGGAGCTGAGCCTTCTGTTGAGACAGAGGAGGCCTCTGAAATGACAGTCAGCTGTAGTGAGACTGTGATTGGAAGAGATGAAAGGGCAGTCTTTCTCAAAAAACAAGGTACACAATTTTTTTGTTGCTATGATAATCCATTAGGAGCAGTAGCAGTTTTGCACATTGTTGCTTCAAGTTTGCTGTACTCTACATGGTCTATAATTCTGTGACTGAATAGACACAGCGACCTAACAAGAATGACTTTATACATTTATAGAACAGTGAAAATTAGGAAATAACTTTAATTTTATGTGACAAACCATTGTACATTTGTATAGCACTAACTTTTTAGTTGTGGAGGTTTTAAAGACTGATGTCGTTATTGACTGGACATGGAGTTTATTATTCTGTCTGGTATCATGTTCATTTATGTTAAAGTTTTTATTTATCTCTTTTAAACTTTTCCTCACATATTTACATGTTTCTAGCATAAACTTGCAGGAGAATGGGAGGCACCTACAGGAATCTGTTTGTCATGCATAGTGCATTGCTCTCATAGCCTCTCTCTCTCTTTTTTTTTTTTTTTTTTTTTTTTTTTTTTTTTTTTTTTTTTTTTTTTTTTTTGGCAAAGTATGCAATTTGCATTGAGATTTGATTTGATTTGATTCGATTCAGTTTTCTTTCCCTAGACCCAAAAAGAGATGATTCTCGTGGATGTGGAACATGTCAGAAAGTATAACATAAAAAAATAAAACGTTTGAATATAATACTTACTACCATGATCATTTGTCAGGAGATTGTCGAATTAATCGAACACAATGCAGTAAACTGGAACAGCTAATATTTACAGAATTAATACGCTGTCAGAATGAAACATTGTTATGCAGTACTAATAAATTTATCATACACAAAGTACCTAATCTTGACTGTTGTGACCAAGTGCTGTCGAAACTGAAATCTAACAGATGTTTTTACTTAAGCTGGCATAATGGTCTCTGTTAAGATATTCATCTATAAAGTAGAAGGAGTTGCCTATCAAAAAGTTTTACAAACTCTGTTTAAATCGTGCTTTATCTGATACCAAATTTTTGAGGGTTGCTGACAGTTATTTGAAAATCGAACACAATGCAGTAAACTGGAACAGCTAATATTTACAGAATTAATACGCTGTCAGAATGAAACATTGTTATGCAGTACTAATAAATTTATCATACACAAAGTACCTAATCTTGACTGTTGTGACCAAGTGCTGTCGAAACTGAAATCTAACAGATGTTTTTACTTAAGCTGGCATAATGGTCTCTGTTAAGATATTCATCTATAAAGTAGAAGGAGTTGCCTATCAAAAAGTTTTACAAACTCTGTTTAAATCGTGCTTTATCTGATACCAAATTTTTGAGGGTTGCTGACAGTTATTTGAAAATGTGCGCTCCTGAACATTGGACCCCTTTTTGGACCAAGATAAGTGATTTTAGGTCTTCATGTAGATTTTTCTTATTCCTAGTATTGATACTATGTATTGAGTTGTTGGTTGGAAATAGAGATGTATTACTTGCACCAACTTTCATTACAGAATAAATATACTGAGAAGCAGTGTTTAGAATACAAATTTCTGTGAACAGTTTTCTACATGATGTTCATGAATTTACACCACAAATGATTCTTATCACATGCTTTTGCACCCTAAAACTTTTGCTCGGTTTGATGAGTTGCCCCAGAATATGATCCAATATGACATAACGGAATGAAAGTAAACAAAGTATGCAAGTTTTTTATACTTACATCTCCTACATCTGACATCATTCTCACTACAAATACAGACTTGTTTAGGTGCTTAAACAGTCCTGTGGTATGCCCTTCCCATTTGAATTTATTATCGAGTTGTAATCCCAGAAATTTAACACTGTCAACCTCTTCAATCTGCATGTCTTCATACGTTATACTCATAATGGAAGGAAATCTCTTACAGGTTCTGAACTGCATATAGTGTGTCTTCTCAAAGTTTAATGACAGTGGATTAGCTTCAAACCACTCATTACTATCAGTGAAAATTTGGTTAGCAGCTATTTCTAAATCTGTACTTGACTTTCTATTTATTGCAATGTTGTATCATATGCAAACAAAACACACTTAGCATCTGGCAATCTAACAGATGAGAGATTATTAATGTATACAAGAAAAAGCAATGGACCCAAGATGGAATGTTGGGGAACACCACATGTAATTAATTCCCAGTCAGATGAAGACTGACTGCTTACTGCACAGGTACTTTGCAATGACACCCTTTGTTTCCTGTTAGATAGATAAGACTCAAACCAATTCGCAGCATTGCCGGTGACACCATAATATTCAAATTTACTTAAGAGAATGCCGTGGTTCACACAATCAAAGGCTTTTGACAGGTCACAGAAAATGCCAGAAGTACATTCTCACTGTAAGTGTAAATAGCTTTCTCTATATCAGAACCCTTAAGAAATCCAAACTGTGACTTGGACAACATATTATTTTCAGTCAAATGGTTAAGAAGATGCTTGAACACAACTTTTTCGAATATTTTTGAGAAACCTGGCAAAAATGAAATTGGTTGATAGTTTGACGGTATCTCTTTATCCCCCTTCTTGTAAAGAGGCTCAACTTCAGCATATTTTAGCCAGTCTGGGAATGTTCCACTAATAGGAGATTTATTACACAAATAACTTAAGATGAACTCAACTCGCATGAGCCCTCTTTGACTTCAATGATATGTTATCAGACCCACTAGAATACTTAGATTTTAAGGATATTATGATGGATGCCACTTCTCTGGGAGAAGTGAGTGTCATTTCCATTTCACTGAAGTTATTTTTAAAGACTGGCCTCAGAAACTCTATTGCACTGTTCACCAAACCTAATAACCCCAAGCTGTCATCAACAGAAATGAAGTACTTGTTTAAGAGGTTTGCAACATTACATGCACTTCTTAACAATGTCTCACTTATTTTTAGAGCTATCTGTCCCTCTTCATTTTTGGCCCCACCTGTCTCTGTCTTCACTATATCCCATACAGTTTTTATTTTGTTGCATGATGTAATTACCTTTTTCTCGTAATAAAGCTGCTTCAATGTATGGATTACTTGCTTTAATATTTTGCTCTATTCATTGTAATGCATTACAATTGTAACATCAGAGCTGTTACTAGATAGTAGATTCAGTCTCCTTTTTGTCCCACATGATATCTTTATTCCTTGTGTAATCCACAGTTTACTTTTGGGCTTCTATCTGATTTGAGTTACCTTTAGGGGAAAACAATTTTCAAAAGTGGAACTAACTTTATTAATGAATGCTTTGTATTTTCCATTTGAGTCAGAAGTATTGTAAACATCTATCCACTTCATGTCTTTCAGCAATTTCCTGAATTTCTCAATTTTTGACTTATTTATTACACCTCCTGTAGTCAAATTTAACAGGTTTTTTATCCTGACAAGTTTCAACATTTAAACCAAGATGCTGCATGTCATGATCAGATAGCCCATTTACTATTGCTTTTGTGATATGACCTTTTTCCTTAGATTTGTCTACAAAGATATTATCAATAGCAGTCTCAGAGCATTTACATATCCTAGTAGCAAAGTTGACAGTAGGAACTAAATTGAATTATAGTGTTACTGACTGCAATAATTGTTCACTAACAGAGCTATTCAATAAATCCACATTAAAGTCACCAGCAACCGCCATTTCCTTGTTTGTTACCAAGAGAGGGGACAGCAGAGCTTCCAGATTTTTTATGGTACTGTTACATGCAGTCTTAGATCATTCTCTACTTCTCTGTAATTTTGTCTCATAGCTGTGTTGATGGGCTTCCATTCATTCGTACCAAATCTCTTCAACAGACTTTCCAAATAAGCTTTCCGGCTCA